>NC_133326.1:279089498-279689498 GCF_042186555.1 Aquarana catesbeiana
ATGACGTGTGGCTATTGGGCAGCACACAGAGTTCTTATTAAAAGTGTATTTGGAAAGAGTAGGCAAATGGTTACACATTTGTTTTGCTCATTTTAGACCACAGCCAACCATTCTAAAGACTATTGAATAATGTCTTAACGGGGTTTATTTGTTAAAGCTAGAGAGTGCAAAATTAGTCACAGTTCTGCATAGAAACCAATCAGCTTCCAGGTTTCATTGCCGCAGGTTTTATTGCCAAAGCTTAAATGAACAAACTGAGGTTATTAGCCGATTGGTTTCTATGCAGAAATGTGACTAAATTTTGCACTCTCCAGGTTTAGTAAATAAACCCCAATATGTCGCGGTAAAACATTCATGCTGGGATACCAGCTACCCACTCTGCATTGTTACTCAAATTTAACGTTTGTTATGCAAGAACAACTGTATGGATTGCCATCTACAAACAGCAAATAATTCCTTGGTGTGTGTTAGTTTACAAAAGTTAATAAAAAAAAAGAAATAAAAGTAGAACAGGCAAAAAATAAAAGAGAAAAAGGCAAAACATTTTCCTGGTGCCTCCATGGCAGCATACCTGTGATAAGCTCCGCCCTGGACTTCTCCCCTCAGGATAGTGAATATATTATTATAAAAATAAAAGACCAATACACCCCCCCCCCCCATAGCATTCTCCTTTTTTTCCCTCATACCTCATGGATTGGTGTTAGTGTGTGTCCTTACCTCTGCCATGTGCAGGTTCGGTCTGGGTTCAGCCTCTCCCAGGTGCAGTCCTCATCCTTGGACTGCTAAAAGCACTGAGCGCTAAGGTGGGGAGCCCCTTCTGAGGGTCTTTTGGGGCAGCAGCGGTCTCCTAACCTGGAGCATTAGTCCTGCAGAGTTTTTGTGGCTGGTACCATGCTGTGTGGGCAGGCAGGGCAGCTCTACTTTTTCTGGTTTACTTACATAGTTAGTAAGGTTGAATAAAGACACCAGTCCATCAGTTCAACCTGAGCGAGTGTGGTTGCGTGCCTACAATTATCCCTATTTAAAAAGGTACCCATATAGCGCCATCAATTTATGCAGCGATCCACACATACATACTGCTGTCATTCTTTTTTTTATCACTTTTAAAATTTTCCTTTTCTTGTTCCTCCTGTCTCTCTGGTCTGCTCGACAAGCGCATTGCCATCATCATAACCTCATACTTTCTCCGCAGTGGAGATTGCAGGTGGACCGTATGGCGCATGCGCAAAGAGAGAATGCCTCTAGTGCAGTGGTTCTCAACCTGGGGGTCGGGACCCCCACGGAGGTCGAATGACTATATGCCAGGGGTCACCGAATCTGGACTGGTCCTGAGCCTGTGGCCGTCCACTCGGCCTCTTCGCAGCCGCCCATCAGTTCACGGCATGGCTGGGGGGCAGAGACTAGAGGTCAGCTGACTGTTGAGGAAAGTGAAGTGGGAGGGGCTGGAGGAGACCCTATCTCCTGATTTCGGCATAGGTGTCATTGCTGCAAGACACACAAAGCCGGAGACACCGTGAGTAAAACTACCTGTGATTATAGTTGCCTATTAAAAGTCCCCACAATTCTCAGATCAGCAGATGACCTTGATTAACAGCACCTAAGTTGGCTGATCAGAACTCCCCCCAGCACTGCCACTCATCCATTCGCTCCACCAAGGAGTAAGAGAAAGAATAAAATAGAGAATACATGGATGGGAGCGGAAAAGAGGGGGAGGAACAAAGAAAAGGGAGAGAAAAAAAATAAGAGAAAGAACAGAAAGATGGCTAGAGAGGAATGGGGAAAAAAAAGAAAAAGAAAAGAAAAAGAAAAAAAAAAAAAAGAAAATAGTATTGAGATATATAAAAGGGAAAGATGAGAGAGAGAGAGAGAGAGAGAGAGAGGAGAGAGAGAGAGAGAGAGAGAGAGAGAGAGAGAGAGAGAGAGAGAGAGAGAGAGAGAGAGAGAGAGAGAGAGAGAGAGAGAGAGAGAGAGAGAGAGAGAGAGAGAGAGAGAGAGAGAGAGAGAGAGAGAGAGAGAGAGAGAGAGAGAGAGAGAGAGAGAGAGAGATCCTAAAATGTACCATAAGGGGTTTTAATACTGTACGAGTGGAAAGGGACTCAGGAGCACTAAATGTCCGTGGGTTAGGGCACAAATGACTTCTCTTGCTTTGGGTGCTGAAACGCTATGAAAATAATTTTACTGTTAGGGGTCCCCACAACTTGGGATATTTTATCAAGGGGTCACAGCCGTAGAGAGGTTGAGAACCACTGCTCTAGTGCCATTTTGCATCAGGAAGCACATTGTTGTTTGCCCTCACAATAGGAGGGGTGGAGAGCTCCTAGTGTCCTATTTAAGGATAAGGGGAAGTCAGTATGGCAGCCAGCTTCGTTAGGTCAGGTTGTCTGTGCCAAGTGCTCCTGTGCAATCAGATCACTGTGCCTTTGGTAGGTATATTTTTAAAAAAGGAAGAGAGTGTGAAATTAGCAATTGTGAATTAAAGGAGCGTTAGTTAGGCCCTTAGGAATATTTATTTTAAAATCTTTTCTTGATTCCCTATGTTCTTTTCTAGCTTTCTATCTGCCCTCTAGCTGCTACTGTCTGCCCTGCTGCAATGAGTCGGCTGCCTTCAGATCGAGACCCTCGTTTACATAGGTAAGCATATGCATTTTGGTTTCACGTGTTTTTTTTGTTTTTTTTTTAAAAGAAAAAAAAAAAAAAAAGAAAAGAGTGCATTTATGCTGTTGCTTTTGTTACAGCCCTATATGCCAAGATAAGTCTAACAAAACTTCTGGCCGACATGGAGGTCATTCACATCCAAGCCCTGAATACAGCCAATCATCCAGATCACAACATCATTCTCATGAAAGATCTACATCTAAGAGGCACCGGTCAGCAAAAATTCTCCCAGGCGAGAAAGCTCTAGAAGGTGTCAGGCTTGCGGAGCCGTCCCTATGACGGATAAGTTGGTCTGCAGGGACTGTTTCCAGAGCTATGCCACTCAAGGGAGGCTGAAGCACAGCAGGTGACAGAGTAAAACCAAAAAAGTTGTCAAGGATTCGCTAGTGGAGATGATGGGATCAACGCCTTCCCAACAGGCAGCAACAAGAAGCATGATGAGGCTTCAGGAGTAGCCCTCCCAGGTCCCTCAGCCATTGGGCCAATATTATCCGTACCATTACCCCCCCCTACAACTGCAGGAGATAGGGATGGGTCTGAAGATTCAGCCGATGAGATGAATCCTGACCCGTCAGGATTCAGTTTCTTTAGTTCAGCCATTTGTTTCAGCAGTAAAGCAAGCAATAGGCTGGGAGGAGGTCGAGGAACCTCCTAAGAAGTCGAGGTCTTATTTCCCATTCTTCTCTAATGGAGGAAGTAAAAGACCTCAGAGGATGAATGGAAAAAGACGGAAAAACTATTTCCCTGAATCGGTTGAATAAACTTTACCCTTTGGCCGAATCGACTCGGCTCTTTTGAACACATCTCCGGTGGTTGATGATGCGTTGGTTCGCTAAGCCAAGAACATCACCTTGCCAAAGGAGGACTCAGCATCCTTTAAAGATCCTTTATATAGGCGCATTGACTTCAGACCTTAAAAAGGCCTACCAGTCGGCTGGAGGCGCCTGCAGACCAAGCATTGCCGTTGACTTCAGTTTCAAATGCAATTAGAGTCTGGACTGAAAACAGAGGTGGCCATTCGTCAAGATGTACCGAAAGAGGACACCATAAAAGGCTCTAGAAGAGCTCAAGATATCAGCTGACTTTGTGCGGGAAGCAGCCATCGATTCGATAAGA
The DNA here is from genome assembly GCF_042186555.1 of Aquarana catesbeiana. Lineage (NCBI taxonomy): Eukaryota > Metazoa > Chordata > Amphibia > Anura > Ranidae > Aquarana > Aquarana catesbeiana. The sequence continues at coordinate 279,093,270 of NC_133326.1, forward strand.
TATTCAGCTAGGGCTATGCTGCATACAGTTATGGCCAAACAGGCCTTGTGGCTAAAACCATGGCTGCGGATGCAGCCTCTAAGCAGAACAGGTGCACAATCCCCTTTGATGGGAAGGCATTATTTGAAGACAGGCTTGAAAAGCAATCTACCGGGTGACTGGAGGGAAGTCGGGATTACTTCCTCAAGATAAGTTTCAATCTTCAAGAAACAGACATTTCTCACAGTTCTGTCAAAACAGGGACCCTAAAAAGAACTGGAGAAGCACTCAGGCCACTTTTTTAAAGTCAGAGGAGTCTTCCCAATCCCCATGAGGTGGCAAAAATCTTTTGTGACACGGGGCCACCCCAAGTGATTCCGGTCGAGGCCAGGTTAGGTCGCTTCTCTGGGGTCTGGTCCAACCATTGCAAAGATCCTTGGGTGTATCCATCGTCCGTTTTGGGCATTTATGGACGTTTTCAGAACATCCCCCACAAGATACATTTGCCCTAATGAGCGTTCCAGTCTCCCCGCAGAAGGCAGAAGAGTTGCAAAAGTTTCCACTCCTGTTGCAAATTCAGCAAGCAGTAGTTCCTGTCCCTCCCTCAGAGAAGTTCACAGGGTTCTATTCAACCCTTTTTCTAGTACCCAAAAAGAGTGGGGAATGAAGACACGTGGTGGATTTAAAACGGCTAAATCGTATCATTCATTTAGATATCTTCAAGGGAATCCTTACAAACGATCATCCAGATGGTACAGCCAGGAGATTGGATGATTTCAGTAGATCTCCAGGATGCCTATTTCCACGTACCCATTCTTCCCGCCTTCCAAAAATATCTAAGGGTTGCAGTCAGTCACACACATCTCCAATTCCAGTGTCTGCCCTTCGGCCTCTGCACCCTGAGGGTATTTTCAAAAGTCTTGATTTCAGTACTAGCCCCTCTAAGAGAGGGGACAGAGTATTTCACTACCTGGACGACATCCTGTTGCTAGCCCCCAATCCAAGGCAGCTTCTGGAGCACAAAGATCTTGCTATCCACCCTTGCAGAATTCGGGCGGCTAGTGAATTGGGAGAAGAGTCTTCTCACCCCAACCCAGACAATGATCTACCTAGGAGCCTTATTCAACACTTCAGTCAGAACAGTGTGTCTCCCTCCCCAGAAAATAACAGCCGTTTCCCAGAAAATGAGTCATGTCAGGACACTATCCCACCTCTATGCGTCAGGTTGCCCGAGTTTAAATCGGGACCATGTCATCTTGTATCCCGATGCTGCCATGGGCTCATTGGCACCTGAGATTTTTTCAAGTAGGTTTCTTGTCACAGTGGAAGAAACAGTTGCTGTGTCAGTGGATATTCCTCACGAACCCCATGAAGAGGAGTCTTCTATGATGGACGAAGGAACTGATCTCAAGGCCGTGACGTCTGAGTGCCTCTCCTGGACTACAGATGCAGGTTCAAGGGGCTGGGGAGCGCACTGCAATCAACTTGCAGTTCAAGGGAAAGGGGACTTTCCCACTGCAGGAATAGTCTTGAACGTCCTAGAGATACGGGCAGCCTATTTAGCCCTAATAAACCTGGGAGATCATCTGCAACAAAAACCAGTCCTGTTACGCATGGACAACAGAGCGGCAGTGTCTTATACCCAACGGCAGGGGGAACTCACAGCATCCCTTTATTACCTCAGTACCTGTCGCCCCATCAAGATTCCGATCTTACCTCATCTTCTCTCTCAAGAGAGATTTGTACACCCAGCACCTCACAAGCTGAATCTTAGATGCTAAGAGGCAAGAATTCCAATCCCTAGGTTGCTCATCTGAAGTAATTTCAACGCTATTAAGAGCTAGAAAACCTTCCACAAATTGTGTATAAACAAAAATCTGGAATAAGTTGAAAATGTTTGCAGCCAGTAGGTGTTCGGACCCAGCTATCCCTTCTTTCTTGCTCCTCTTGGATTTTACTACAAGTGGGCCTAAACCTCAGTCTCGGACTGAGTTCTCTAAAGGTTCAAGTGGCAGCTACACAAAAGAGACTGCCGGAAGACATGCTTATTACCAAATTCTTCAGGGCAGTTAAAAAGATTCTCTTTTTCTTTGTAGTGAACAATAACCATGTGTTACCTAGTATCCATAATTCCTAAAGTATTGCTTTTAAAGATGGTTATTATAAACCTGTGTGTGCCAAAAAAATTAGTATTTTTATATTCAAATCTGTGACTGGTGCTGGATTCTTGCTAATAAAAGTAAAATAGCAACATAAGGTGCTTCAATTAATATAAGATAAATCCACGCAATGAATTAGGTATTTTGTTATGGGTGTGGCTGCTGCCACAACAAAAAAAATCAAAATCTCACAAAATGAGACCAAATGGATCTTCCTGCTGGACACCCTCCAACCGGCAGGAATGAACATAGACGTGGATCTAAATTGTTTGCTTACAAATTCTAGAATCACAAACAATTCTCAATTTTTAGCATTCTAGCATTTTTAAGACTTAACATTTTAATTACATTATATTTATCGTCTATGAGATCTGAAATATGCATTCTGACTTTCTAAGAAACTTTTCCAACTCTTACTCCCATTTAAACTAAGGTCACTTAGGAGTACATATACAAATAGAATACGAAGCTCCAACCATATATAGAGCATGTGTAATACACAACCCCTTTCCTTATCTAATGTAGAACCCATTATCGTTTTAGCTATAGGGCACACACCGAGGGCCCTCTCTAACAACCATAGTTATACAATAAAATATATATATACACACACATAATAAACAAGAACACCTCTCCTGGTTATATATACATATAATTTTTTATATATTTTAACTTTTCACTTTTATTTTATATTTTTATTTCTATTTCATTTTATTTTTCATTTTTTCCTGATTTTTTATTTCATTGCAATGTTTAAAATGTTAATCTCTGGAAAATATAACCATTAGAACACAGATTAATAGTGGGGACCAGTATGTGCATATCTTTTTTTTTTTTTTTTTTTTCAAAAAAAAAAAAATTAGTAGTGTCCTGGGGGGGGTCACCGACCCGGAAGTCGGCTTAGATTCCAATAGGAAGTGGGGAAAGAAAGAATGCGGCCGAGGGTTAACGGTGACGTTCTTTGCTGACAGCTCGGACCTCGCGTTCCCTCATTAACATCAAAGCGCATGCGCGCTACCCCGGGCTTCGGTCCATAATATCCCCAACAAAATGGGGTGCAGCAAGATGAACGCCCCAGTAGAAGTCTGACGACGAAAACCGCGTGTAGGGCGGGCTACGGATGCCTTGCAGCACCTCTAACAAAGGGAATTCGATATCTTTTTCTTTTGAAATGTGAGTACATTATTTATTAAGCTTTAATAAAAGTTCTTATGGTTTTACGCAATGGGTATCCCTTCTTTCCTTTACATGTAAATATCACACCATAACATGCAAGTAAAGTTTGGGGGACATCCTTGATTGCTACACAGTGGCAGACACTGACCGCCTATACCCCTGCAGGGGAAAGAAAAATCCGGTGAGTGCAAGCATTGTCAGAGCATGCAGACAAGGCACTAATTAAAGAACCAGCACCTGGATAAGAAGTTTTCCTACAGATATTTGATCCTCAAAGATTGAACACCTCAAAACACTCCAAAAATAACTTTTTTCTCAAAAACGGAACTTTTCCTATCCAATTAAAACTGGTTATAGCACATCAGTCACTATTTATGATGGATAATTTGCACAATTTTGTATGAATTTGTATGATTTAGCACTGGTCACTTTATTGATTTAGCACAATGCACTTCTGTTGATTAATTGAAGCACCTTATGTTGCTATTTCCCTTTTATTAGTAAGAATCCAGCACCAGTCACAGATTAATATAAAAACACTCAATTTTTTGGTACACACAGGTTTATAAACAATCATCTTTAAAAAGCAATACTTTAGAAATTATGAATACTAGGTAACACATAGAGTTACTGTTCACTACAAAGAAAAAATCTGTTTTATCTCCATAAGGGCAGTGCCATACTACTCCTGCTTTTTTACCATTTTCTAATACATTCCACCTAGGTGGTATTGTATCTGTAGAGGCAACAGCCACACCCATAACAAAATACCTAATCCATTGCTCGGATTTATCTCATACATCTATCAGGTAAAAAGATTCGCCCACCAGTAAAGCAAACGTTTCCTGCACGCGATCTGTCCTTTGTCTTGGACTTTCTAACAACTCATCCTTTTGCCCCACCAGAATCCTCTTCTTTATGGAACCTGACACTCAAAACAGCTTTCTTGATTGCAGTTACTTCAGGTAAATAAGCCCCGGAACTTCAAGCGTTGGGGGCGGAAGTTGAACTTTTTTACCCAGATAGGGGGTTGCTACAAACAGTTCAAGGATTTGTTCCTAAGGTGTCTTCCCGATCCATTCCCTTGGAACCTTGGGCGCTACCTACCTTCCCAGATCCAGTGTCAGGGTCCTTGCTTGAATTGGACATTTCCAGAGCGCCAAGATATTACTTACAGGCTACAGCACCCTTCAGAGCATCAAATAAATTATTCATACTTCCTTGGGGTAAGAATAAAAGGGAAAGAAGCAGCCTCAATAACAATTGCCTCTTGGATTTGTAAACTGATCCAAAGGGCATATATGGCTAGAGGGATGGATCCTCTGGCGGTCAAAGCCCACTCAACAAGGGTAGTTTCTTCATCTTGGGCGGCAAGGGTTAATGTGTCAATGGAGACAATTTGCAGAACGGCTACTTGGTCTTCTCCGAACACGTTCATGCGACATTATAGAATTGATCCAGGAGCACTCACTTCAGTGGATTTCGGAAGAAGGGCAATTGAATTGGCTTTTGCGTTTACTTAATAAACTTCTTTGAGCATTACCCACCCAGTTTTTCAGCTAGTTATTTTATCACAGGCATGCTGTCAAGGAGGCACCAGGAAAACAGAAAATTGTATCATACTTTCCGTAATTTTCCTTTCCTGGTGCCTATCCATGGCAGCATACATGCCCTCCCTTGGTATTCAATATGGAAAGAGAATGCTATGGGGGTATTGGTCTTTCTTTTATAATATATTCACTATCATGAGGGCGGAGCTTATCACAGGTATGCTGCCATAGATGGGCACCAGGAAAGGAAAATTACAGTAAGTATGATACAATTTTCTGTTTTTTTTTTTTTTTTTCATTTTGGATAGAGCAAGGGAGGGTTGTAACCGAGAGATTTGTTTTCACCATTTGTGTCCCATTGCAGAGATTTCCCTTCACTTCCTGTCCCATGGCTAAAGTGTGAGGAAATCCCTGCAAATGAAGGGAATACCTTGGGGAGCCCCAGGTCACCAGAACTAGTATCCTCATTGGAAGATTTTCTGCAACAACTCAAAAAAAGGGGGATGCTCCCCAGCAGGGGGCATAGACAGCAATAAAAACTGACAAGCAATTCAATAACTCTGCGCTTTAGTTAAGTAGCTATTAGTTAACCACAAGCTCCAGAAGATTTTACTCCCTTAATGACCAGGGCATTTTTTGCTCTTCGGTACTGTGCTATTTTAAATGGCAATCGTGTGGTCATGCAACAATGTACCCACATGAAATCTAGATCATTTTTCTCACACAAATAGAGCACTCTTTTGGTGGTATTTGATTACCACTGGGCTTATTTTTTTATTATATAAACGGAAAAAGGAAAATTTTGAAGAAAATTAATTGATTGCAATTATATTTATATATATTATATGAAAAACGCCTGTAAACGAAACGTGACTTACCGCGTTTAGCCGAGTTTGGCGTCGGAAACTTCAGCGCCTAAACTCATTTTTTTGCCTTCAAAGAAAAGCCTATAAACGCAACTGCCTAAAAACGACATTAAATGAACCTGTGTACATGTACACATAAGATAACATTGGATGAGATCAGGGGCAGCTGAAAAAAGCAGCCAGCTGCTTCTGAACGTCCATTTACCAGCAGTAGTGTACATGAGGCCTAAGTTAAAAGTTTCACTACATAATGCACACAATGGTTATCCTGCCACTGTGAAACAAAAATTCTCCACAACTTTTTTTTATTTCTTTTAATGTAAACAGACATGTAATTCTAGGTTGTGTTATGACTGTATCACAGGGGAATACTACGACAGCCGGCACACCAGAAGCAGCAAGAAAATTCCAACACACACAAAGGAATCAGTAAAACTTGCCAAGTTTAGAAAAAGTTCAGTAATGACTTTGGCTAAAAGGCCTATGTTAACAAAATGACGAAAGTCAATGAAAAGCCAAGCCAACCCATAACTGAATGACTGTATATACTGCTAAGTTGTTCTGTTAAATGAGTCACAGCTCAAGCTTCTAATTATTTTCCTTTTAAACTACAGAAAAGAATGAAGACTAGCCGAAAACCGAGGAGGTAAATCTTTCAAGCCATTATGTGCTTACAAATAATTCACTGAGCCAAGACAGCATTATAAAGAGCGAGGCCGTATTAATGGAAATGTTAACTGGCAAGGCCAAAGAAAAATAAAAAGCTGACTTGTTAAACAAAATCTAGTATACCTTTGAAAGAATGGCCATACTGGTCTATGTGCCTGAATAAAGTCTGATGGCAGTACACAAGTTTCGATAATATGTAGGGATGCTTAAACCATTAAAAAAAAATAAATAAGGAAAATAAAATAAAATCTGTAGTAACTCACTCTACTCAAATCTTGTATCCTTGCCCACTAAGTGAAAGCATACCTCAAATGTCATGGATATATCAGGGGGTTACATTGCCTGCCTGAACAATTGTGAAAATATCTTAGTGAAAATGTTCTAATTTTTAGAACTCCTCAATTTCTAGAAGTTTATTAAAGAGATTCTTCAGTTCGAACCACCTCACCAAAAAAAAAAAAAAAAAAAAGTTAACGATTAAGACCTCTTTCAAACTTGCACGACTTTGGCCATCAGAGTCGCATGACAAGTTGAACCCCATGATTCCCAATGATAACCATTCATATCTGTGCGACTTCAAAGTAGTCCCTGTACTACTTTGGCCTGACTGATGCGAGTTGAGGTCCATAGACCTCAAGTTTACACAGGCATTCCCTGAAATCAAGTTGTGGTAGTGTGAAAGGGGCCTAAAAGTCAGTAGCTACAAACACTGTAGTGGCTGACTTTTAACCACCTGACATCCGGCCGTAGCCGAATGACGGCTTCAGCGCGGATGTCAATTCCCGGGAGGCCGTCATATGACGGCCTCCCCTTTCCTCGCTCCCCGTGCGCGCTCACGAGCGCGCAACGGGGAAATTCTGTGTTGGCCGTGTCCCTTGGACACAGCCAATCACAGATCGCTGTAAACGGCCAATCACAGCGGCCGTTTACAGCGCGATCGCTGCCTCCAATGAGAGATGATCTAAAATGTAAACAATTGAGATCATCTCTCATTGCCGGCTCTCTCTCCTCACACAGAGACAGCGTGTGAGGAGAGAGAGAAACTGTCAGCGATCTGTGAGTTTGTAATTAACATTTACTGTGCCTACAGTGCCCACAGTGCCCATCAATACAGTGCCCATCAATACAGTGCCCCATCAGTACAGTGCCAATCGGTGCCCACCTGTGCCAATCGGTGTCCACCTGTGCCAATCGGTGTCCACCTGTCTGCCCAGCGGTGATTAGTGTCCAGCTGCACATCTGCACAATCAGTGCCCACCTGTGCCACCTCATCAGTGCCCACCTGTGCCACCTCATCAGTGCCCACCTGTGCCACCTCATCAGTGCCCACCTGTGCCGCCCCATCAGTGCCCTCCCATCAGTGCCCAGCTGTGCCACCTCATAAGTGCACATCTGTTCCACCTCGTCAGTGCCCACCTGTGCCGCCTCGTCAGTGCCCACCTGTGCCACCTCATCAGTGCCCACCTGTGCCACCTCATCAGTGCACATCTGCACATCTGTTCCACCTCATTAGTGCACATCTGTTCCACCTCATCAGTGCACATCTGTTCCACCTCATCAGTGCCCCTCTGTGCCACCTCAGTGCCCATCTGTGCTCATCAGTGCCGCCTCATCAGTGCAGGCTTAGCAACCATGGCCAAAAGAAGCTTTTCCGCCGAGGAGGCGTACCAAATACTGTCCCAGGCCGACGAGAGCAACGGGGAGCTCTCTTTTTCAGATTCCCTTTCCGATTCCGAGTCGGACATAAACTATGAGCCAGTCCTCAGTAGTGAAACACTGAGTGACTCAGAGGAGGAAGAGATTCGGCCCGCCAAACGAAGGCGTTCTGGTGGGGAGGCAGTGGCATCTACCAGCACGGCAGTCCCGTCCACCAGCACGGCAGTCCCGTCCACCAGCACGGCAGTCCCGTCCATCAGCACCGCAGTGCCTCGGCAAGAAAGGCCAAGGACCCAAGCTAGCCTTCCCTATGCCCTGCAGAACCCCTTGTGGCTTCCTCCTAATTCAGGAGAAGCCAACATTCCCCCTTTCATTGCCCAGCCAGGAGTCCAGGTGAACACAGAGAATTTTTCCCCAATAGATTTTTTTAATTTATTTTTTACCGAGGACATGCTGTCAAGTATTGTGGCCCAGTGCAACCTTTATGCACATCAATTCATTGCGAATAATCCAACGTCCTACTATGCCCGTCCCTACGAATGGAGAGACCTAACGGTGGTGGAGTTGAAGGTTTTTTTAGGGCTCACATTTAACATGGGACTCACGAAAAAAAACACTTTGCTGTCCTATTGGTCAACCCACCCCCTCCAACACCTGCCAATATACTCCAAGGTGATGCCCAGAAACAGATACCTCATGATATTGAAGTTTCTTCATTTCAACGACAATACCCAGTGCCCTCCCCGAAATGACCCAAACTATGATAGACTTTTCAAAATTCGGCCACTTTTAAATTATTTTTCTGCACTATTCCCCCTGCTGTTTACCCCAGACAAAAACATATGTGTGGATGAGTCCCTTCTTAAGTTTAGTGGCAGGCTTAAGATGAAGCAATATATTCCCAGTAAAAGGGCACGCTATGGGGTGAAGGTATACAAATTATGTGACCGAGTCACAGGTTACTTGTATGCCTTCAAAGTGTACGAAGGGAAGGACACCCAGCTGCAACCCCCTAATTGCTCAGACTACTTGGGATCAAGCGGGAAAATTGTTTGGGATCTCACATACCCCCTACTGGAGAAAGGCTACCACCTGTACGTAGATAACTTCTACACATCTCTGCCCCTGTTCCACAACCTGCATCGGATGAAGACGCCTGCATGTGGTACCATCAAAAAGAACCGGAAGGGCTTTCCTCAAAGTCTGGTCAATAAAAAATTGAGAAAAGGAGAAACGGCGAGTCTACGAAACAACGAGATTTTGGCAGTGAAGTGGAGAGACAAAAGAGATGTATACATGTTGTCTTCAATCCACGATGATACCTTCATGGAAGTCCCCAGAAGAAATGGCCCCATACAGAAACCTAAATGCGTCTTTGACTATAATTTGTTTATGGGGGGAGTCGACTTGAATGACCAGATGCTGGAACCGTACCTTGCCACAAGACGGACATACCATTGGTATAAGAAAGTCGCAAATTATTTTTTTAATTTGGCCATCTACAATTCTTATGTCATTTATCGTAACTCCACCCAAAACCCCAAACGCTTCCTTGGCTACCAGGAGGACGTTTTCACTGCCCTTACATTCCCGAACGGCCCCCCAGAAAATATCCGATCTGATGTTCTAAGTCGACTCTCCGAACGCCACTTCCCAGATAAGATCCCTCCCAAACCAACAGGCCAACGACGGCAAAAAAAATGTAAGGTGTGTACCAGAGCTGGATTCAGAAGAGACACATCTTATTATTGTGCACAATGTCCTTCTGAACCAGGCCTCTGCGTAGGTGAATGTTTTCGTCGTTACATACTTCAGTAAATTATTAGTAAAGTATGGTAAACGTAAGCCTCCGTTCCTGCAATTTACCCTCACACCCCTTATGCCACTGCCTCCTCTGTAACTGACCCTGGCTTGTTATTTGACCACGCTTCTGCCTAACGATTCTGCACATACCTCTGCCTGATCTGGAACTGACCTTGGACTGTTTGACCATGATATTTGCCTGCCTCTTGGACTGATCTTGTACCCTGCAACTGGACTAGTGGGATTCAACACAGGGGTCTCACATATGTGAGGGGCTCCAGAATTGTTTTTCTGGATGAAGAAAACAATTTATTTTGTTTTCTCAATCCTAGATTAGGGTCTGGAGACTCGGAGGCTTCAAAGAGATTTGGGTGGGAGAAGCCTCTACCCCTGTCCCCATTCTGTCCTGAACGAGGCCCTACTTCTGCCTGTAGGACTTACTGCCGTCACGCCTCTGCCTGTTGCACTGACCACACCACATGGACCTGCCTACTACCAGGACCAATATTTTTGGCACTGCGGACAATATCTCTGCCTGCACGGACCCTGGACTTTATATGGATAGTAACCCTGCCTGCTGCCTGGACAATTGTGTTCGCCGCTGCTGACCAAGTCCCTGCCTGCTGCCTGGACCAGTGCTATCCTCCTGTGTACAACTGCGCTACTACAACCACAGGTAATCTTTTTTGTTTACGCTTTGCTCAGCATAATGTATTTTGGGGTGTAATTCTTGGTATGTGCATGCTATGTGTCCCTGGAACACCTGACGGTGTTCCTTGCATGTTTGGCCTCTGTATGTGGCCAGGCAGTGAAAAAGTCCCACGAATGTGGTATCGTAATACTCAGGAGGAGTAGCAGAATGTATTTTGGGGTGTCATTTTTGCTATCTAAATGCTATGTGTTGGAAATATCTTATAAAACGGACAACTTTGTGTAAAAAAAAAAATGCGTTTTCATTTTTTTCCACATTTTCCAAAAACTTCTGGGAAAAAATAAACCATTCAAAAGACTCATTATGCCTCACAGATTATACGTTGGGGTGTTAGCTTTCCAAAATGGGGTCATTTTGTGGGTGTTTCCATTGTCCTGGTGATCCAGGGCCTTCAAAAGTGTAATAGGTGGTTGAGAAATGTGATGTGTAATTTATGCTCCTAGAACACCTGATGGTGCTCCATGCACGTTGGGCCTCTGTATGTGTCCTGGCAGTGAAAAAGTCCCACACATGTGGTATCGTAATACTCAGGAGGAGTAGCAGAATGTATTTTGGGGTGTCATTTTTGCTATCTAAATGCCATGTGTTGGAAATATCTTATAAACGGACAACTTTGTGTAAAAAAAAAAATGCGGTTTCATTTTTTTCCACATTTTCCAAAAACTTCTGGAAAAAAAATAAACCATTCAAAATACTCATTATGCCTCATAGATTATACGTTGGGGTGTTAGCTTTCCAAAATGGGGTCATTTTGTGGGTGTTTCCATTGTCCTGGTGCTCCAGGGCCTTCAAAAGTGTAATAGGTGGTTGAGAAATGTGATGTGTAATTTATGCTCCTAGAACACCTGATGGTGCTCCATGCATGTTGGGCCTCTGTATGTGGCCAGGCAGTGAAAAAGTCCCTCAAATGTGGTATCGTAATACTCAGGAGTAGCAGAATGTATTTTGGGGTGTCATTTGTGGTATACACATGCCATGTGAGAGAAATAAGCTATTACAATGACAATTTTGTGGGAAAAAAAAAAAAAAAATCTCAATTTTGCAAAGAATTGTGGGAAAAAAATACAACTTCAAATAACTCACCATGCCTCTAACTAAATACATTGAAATGTCTACTTTCCAAAAAGGGGTTATTTGGGGGGCATTTGTACTTTCCTGGCTTGTTAGGGTCTCAGGAAATGAGATAGGCCTCAGTACATCAGATGTGATAATTTTTTAATGATTTGCACCATAGCTTGTAGACTCTAAAACTTTCACACAGACCAAATAATTTCCACAAATTTTTGGTTATTTTTACCAAAGATATGTAGCAGTATAAATTGTGGCCAAAATTTATGAAGAAAAATTACGAATTTGCAAAATTTTATCACAGAAATTAGAAAAAAATGTGTTTTTTTTCAAAATTTTCGGTCTTTTTTCATTTATAGCGCAAAAAATAAAAAACCCAGAGGTGATCAAATACCACCAAAATAAAGCTCTATTTGTATGAAGAAAAGGACAAAAAAATCATTTGGGTACAGTGTTGCATGACTAAGTAATTGTCATTCAAAGTGTGAGAGCACTGAAAGCTGAAAATTGGTCTGGATAGGAGGGGGGTTTAAGTGCCTAGTAAGCAAGTGGTTAATGAAAGGAAACAGAACCCCTGTCCAGGGATCTAGAGCTGTCCTCACTCAGGCCGGTTATTTCCTGGTCTTGAGGTCCTTGGTACTGTCATGTAACAACCCATGCATACAAAGAAACCAAAACAAATACGTTCAGAAATGAAGTTAAGTGTAATAAAATTAAATGACACAGGGAAAAAATAAACATGCTAACTGAAATGTATTTATTACTTTGTACAAAATCGTTTGTTGGTAATGACAGCTTTAAAGTGGTTGTAAATGTAAAAGTTTTTTTTTTTTTTTTTTACAATGTTGCACCGATACCACTTTAAGACCGAGCACAAGTACCAATACTTTTTTTCAAGTACTCGCCGATACTGAGTCTTTTTTTTAATGTCATGTGACAGTGGCACTAATATGCAGCACTGATTGATTGTACGTGGACTGTGTCAGAAGTTTTATTTTTTAATTTTAAATTTTTTACAATTTAGTTGTTTTTTTTTAATGATTTTTACAATTTAACCTTTTAAATATTTATTTATTACAATTCTTTTTTTTTTTTTTTTTTTTTTTTTTTTTTTTTTTTTTAGACCTGCTCCGATTGTACACATTTTGATAATACCCGTATTTGTGGGAACACAGATGTAAAATAAGTTGTTTTCCGGTGCAACGTATTGCAATAATAAATATAATAAAAAATTTTTATAACATTAGAAAAGCAGTTCCCTCAGGTCTTGGCAGAAAAATCTCAAGAGAAAATCAAAAATGGTTCCACAACTCCAGAGCTTGAATTTCAAATTGAAGTTGTGACCATCACCCAACCTCTCCCGAACGATTTAAGAGATAGTAACCGACATTTAAAACTGTCCGTTTTGCCGCCTTTAGAAGCTTTTTTTTTTTTAAATAGTCAAAAATTAAAAAATGCCTGTAAACGAAACGTGGCTAAACGCAAGTTACCGCATTTACAAGCTGTTACAGGCATTTGGTGTTTCTAATGCCTCTGAACATCTGTCCTGAACCCATTTTTTTGCTTTCCCAAAAAATGCTTAAAAACGACTATAAACGACCCTGTGTACATATACTGATAAGATAACAGAGGAGAGTTCAGGGGCAGCTGAAAAAAAACGCCCAACTGCTCCTAAATGTCCGTTTACCAGCAGCAGTGTACATAAAGCCTAAAGTCAAAGTTTAGTAAATTTTTTTTTTTTTTTTTTTAAATAAAAAGGAGGAGGACACAGGAATTTAGATTTCAACTAAAACAGCAGCCAGCAGCATAGGAGGCATGTCCCACGTACACACTTGTAAGTAAGAAGTACAGTCCCTTGAGATGCTTTTTTTGTTTGCATACACCTATTTATTAAGAATTTTACCTAGCCGTCTTTTTGTAGGCTGCAGTTTTATGTATATACACCCTGAAATGCTAGATTACAGACATATTTTTACATATCTCAGAGAAAAATTCCAATATGCTTGCCTGTGGGTTGGGTTAACTTGATGTAAAGGTCAGCAACAGATCCAGCAATAGTGGAAGTTTGAACTTGTGAGTCATGAATCTCAGTTCACTTTTTGGTACCAGACATTGCAAGGCACTGGGCAGGAATCAGAAATGCATGCTGACCACTTCTCTATACCCACCATCTAAACAGGAGCCTTAAAGTTTTACTAAACCCAGGACCCTACATTCACTATATCTGGTCTCCCACAGTACACAGAACATGGAAATACAATTATTTTAGGAAATATAAACTGTTAAATACTTTTTTCACATCAGCAGTATATAGCAGTCTTGTGACTTCTATCAGCGTCTGGTCGAGCACTGGATAAAGCTTGGAGGAGTTTTTATTCTCCTCTGACTGTCCTATGAGACTTCATGACCCCTGACCCTGTCTGGACAGTGTTGATTGGCCCTGTGCTGATCACATGTACCCCACCAAAAAATAAAAAAATAAAAACACCTTTCTAGCAATACACACCAAACTGACATGTGCAGAGTGCATCCAAGGCTCTGTACTATCAAGAGATGGATTGGGGACTGTGAAAGAAGGGGAGGATCAGAGAAGACCGAATCAGACAGCCTTTTTACACAATGCCGAGGATTAACCCCTTAGGGTCCACAGTGAGTATAACAAAGCATGCTTTACTGCATTTACAGACTGATATTACTGTTGTGGGCTTAGTAACAACTAAGTAGAGCTGCACGATTCTGGCTAAAAAGAGAATCATGATTTTTTTGCTTAGAAGATAGATCACAATTCTCGCAGAGTAACATCATCTTTCACATTAAAACAAAAAAAAATTGGGCTAACTTTACTGTGTTTCTTTTCTTTTTTTTTTAATTCCATGAAGTGTATTTTTTCCCAAAAAATTGCATTTGAAAGACAGCTGGGCAAATATAGTGTGATATTGCAGCAATTGCCATTTTATTCCCTAGGGTCTCTGCTAAAATATATATAATGTTTGGGGGTTCCAAGTAATTTTCTAGCAAAAAAATATTGATTTTAACTTAAGAAACAAGTGTCAGAAAAAGATTTAGACTTTAAGTGGTTAAACTTCCTCCATTTACAGGTTGTTTAAAATCTTGGCAGACTGCCTGGATTTTTTATTTCACACAGAAGAAGTTTATCCCTTTGATCTAAGAAGGAAGAGTTAGTTACAATGTTTCATGAAAAACTTAGCAGACTGTCCTGATGTTTTCTTTTGCCAGTTGAGTGAGCAGATAAGTCTCTCCACTTGTTATATGAAAGAATCGCAAACTCTGCAGTAGAGATTGTCAGGGGGGTTGAATCGAGATGACGATTTTTTAACGATTAATTGTGCAGCTCTAACTTTTAGCTGGCTGTACACTAGTATATATACACACAATTCTTTGTAAGTTCGATGAATAAATGAATGTCATTTGAAAGCATTCCCAAATTCTGTTTTTAATATTTGATTTTCAATTTTAATTTCCCAAATGAAAAACCACATACATTGTTAAAAACTCAACTGTTCAAGAAAAAAACTTTCCATCCTTTGCGCCTTCAAATTTTTTCGCCCCGTGGTAAAAAATTAACGCCACCAATTGTTAGATTTTCTAATCAACATTCCTTAAATAAAAAATTTCAAACATAATTCAGCTAGTGTATAGCCAGCTGTAGGGAGAGTGCCTGGGAGAACTATGTACTTGGGCTCTTCCCATAGTTAAAGCCAAAAGTGTTACAGCAGGTCTTAGGCCAGCTATAGACAGAGCGATTTTCCATTGCTCGATTCCCCCATCAGAATCAGTGTTGATGGGGGAAATCCCTCCCACAGAGGCATTGTATTCTCTTGGTGGGGAAAGCCGTCACAATACAGCGATTGTTGCTATAACAGCTGCTGGCAAAAATCGCATGTAAAATCTGACAGGCAGGTTGTGTCAAATTAGACTGATCGATCAACTTGGGTACATCCAGCCTGCCCATACACGGTTCGAAATGTCTATGGCTGGCTTTAGTTTTGCTGTTCGATTCTGGTGCTCTGTGCTACAAGATATTCATTAATAGATACCATTCCTTCTTGTCATAAGAACTATTCTGAGAGCTCAGCTAGAAACTTAAACATTGAGAAATTCGAAGAAATATGAAGAGAAAGGGAGAATCAAACCACAGGCATTCAACCAGAACTGAAAAAACCTATATTTCGTGAACATTCCTCTTAATATGGCTGTTGTGGAGAGAAACCGCTGTATCTAAATTTGTTGGTTGCCTATATCTGTCACGTGACGTTTTGACCAGAACTCTTTAGTGGCTCCTGAGTCTTGCAGGAGGAAGGCCAGCTCTCCGCTTTCCAAGCCTCAGCCATGGGGGGGTGTCTAGATTTGAATTTACGAGATCAATTACTTTCACATAGCTATGAATTTACTTTGAAATAAGCCTGGGAATACAATCTAACCATTCAATAAAAATATCAAAAATATGTTGGTTACCTTCAGTAAAAAAAAAAACACAACAAATGACTAGATGTAGATATTTAGGCAGCAGAACCGTCACAGATGAGTATGACCCAGCCCCTCCACTGCCCCAACCCTCCTATTGATCCCTTAATGACAGTCAGCCTCAATGACCAATTGGAAGAGAGGTAGGAAAGGGTGGACCTGGCCAAGCCAAGCTTTTAAAGAAAAGGTTGAGAGTTGCATGCAACTTCAGTATCTACTACTGGTTTTAACAAAAAAAATAATAATACTATTATAAACATAATAACCTCTGCCTAGGACTTTTTGTCAAGGTTGAATTGGCCATGTTTGTGACATGCTTATGTTAAACTTTGTGAAAAAAAACCAATTTCAACAAAAAGTAGTGATACTTTTGAATAATATGAACCAGCTGTATGTCATTAGTGCTTTAACACAGATATTTTTACAAGAAATGTTAGACCCGCACACATTTTCTCTCCACCCTGTATGGGATTAGGGTCAGATTGTGCAGGTTGTGTAATACTAACAGAAACATAGCAGCTTGGAGATCACGTACTCTCACATGAAAGTAATCTTTGCCAGAAATTGTACTTATGCAAACTAACCCTGAAACATACTACCTTGTGACAGACAATTTCCAGGGCTGTACATCTGTACAAATGTTTGGTTTAAACTCAGTAAAACAAAAGGCAGTGTACATCGGAATTTATAGTATTACCCCTGGAATGAAATAAAGCAAGGTTACAGTAGATTACATAGAGTGCATTTAAAAGCAGGAATTAAACCGCAAGATTGAACTTCCATGTTCTATGGCCTCGAATTCAAAGTGGAATCCAAGTCTTGAAACAAAAAGCTTTAGGAATCGGGGATTTGGGAAAGAGGAATGCAATTTAAAAAAAAAAACAAAACAAAAAAAAACAACAAAAAACATGCGATCCAGGGCTCATACCACTTGTTCCTCTTTTTGTACACTTTATAGCAGAGTCAAAAGTCACTGGTCGTCTCATGGCCAAGGAGAATCACATGACCAAGAGGAAGCAACAGTGTAGATGGTGGTGGGTAGGACAAACTGTGACAAAATCCTGGACTTTTACTTGGGTGCCACATTTAAGGCCTAATGCACACTACACTGGGTTTAAAATGCTGCCACTTTTACAAGTCAGTAAATGCCCCTCTATGTTAACCTATGTGTCCAAAAACACACTGGGGTTTATAGGTGTATTAGACGCGGAGGAAAATAAAATATAATAAAAAATACACACACACCGCATGTTCAGGAAAGGGGATTTTGGGCAGAAAATAAATGTTGGACACACCCAACCATTTTTAAAACACGTCTAAATGCTAGACACGCTTAGTGCATGAGCCAATAGAATCCATATAACAGGGGTAGGCAACCTCGGCACTCCAGCTGTGGTGAAACTAAGCCTCTGCCTCTAAGAGTCATACTTAAGAGTGTCAGGGTCTTGCAATGTCTCATGGAACTTGTAGTTTCACCACAGTTGGAGGGCAGAGGTTGCCCAGTGGAACTGAGCAAACGCTAAGTGTGCATGAGACCTAAAAAGTTAGCAGCCAAGCAGTTAAATACACAATTGCGAATGGTCTTGTGTGTCAAACTATTAGTAAGTCTGTCCACCAATTTTCGTATTCTACTTTTTGTTACAGTAAAAAGGCAAGTACACTTCCAGAATATGTACAGTAACATAAATTAACTTCTGAACAGTTGTAGCTGAATGAAACAGCCCAATATGAGGGCACACTGTGCAGTTATGGCAAAATGGCAAGAGATTATGGCTGATGAAGACAAGGCTACAGTTTGGAGCATGCTGCAGCTGTCCTTTTTGGCAAGTAGCTGGGTTGGGGATTAAACTAAGAATTCTACAGAAGACGATTTGGTGTTTGCAGTGTTCCTTACCTGCTCTCTCCTCTTGTCAGTGAGTTCCCTGTTAGCACATGTACTTGCAGCAGAACTTGATTAGCTACTAGTGCTGCCAATAAGGGCACTTTCACGTGAGTGTTTAATTTGGATCCGACTGTCAGTTTTCCAAATAACTGTGAAAAATAGTTGTATACTGAAGTAACCTGAAGATAGATGTACAAATTGACTTAAACTGATGCAAAAGCATTAATTTTTTTTTTTGCATTCTCTAACCACCCACTGGGCACTTAAACCCCCTTCCTAACCAGACCAATTTTCAGCTTTCAGTGCTCTCACATTTTGAATGACAGTTAGTCATGCAACACTGTACCCATATGAAATGTTGTCCTTTTTTTCACACAAATAGAGCTTTCTTTTGGTGGTATTAAACCACCACTGGGTTTATTTTTTGGGCTATAAAAGAAAAAAAAAAAAAGAAAAAAAAAATGCATTTTTCTTGGTTATTGTTATAAAAATTTTGCTAATTAGTACATTTTTGGCAAAAATTTATACTGTTACATATCTTTGGTAAAAATAATCCAAATCGGTGTATGTTATTTGGTCTGTGTGAAAGTTATAGAGTCCACAAGCTATGATTCCAATCTTTGAAAATTGATCACACCTGAAGTACTGATGGCCTATCTAATTTCTTGAGACCCTAAGGCTGGGTTCACATTGGTCCGACAAACGCTCCGACATTGGGAGCTCATGTCGCATGACGTGTGAAATTTAATGTTTCCCTATGGGAGCCGTCCTAACTGGTCCGACACAAGTCGTTCCGACTTTAGAAATGCTCCCTGTACTACTTTGGTCCGACTTTGATCCTACTTCAGCCTATTGACTATCATTGAAGTCGGATCAAAGTCGGATTGCCGTCTCGCATGATCCGACTTCGGCACGCGACTTGTGCTCAGATGATCTTGAGGGGGAACTCCGCGCCAAATTTTAGATAAAAATCCGGCATGGGTTCCCCCTCCAAGAGCATACCAGGCCCTTGGGTCTGGTATGGAACTTGAGGGGAACCCCCTACGCCGAAAAAGCGGCGTGGGGGTCCCCCCAATCCATACCAGACCCTTATCCGAGCACGCAGCCCGGCCGGACAGGAATGGGGGTGGGGACGAGCGAGCGCCCCCCCCCCCTCCTGAACCGTACCAGGCCGCATGCCCTCAACATGGGGGGGTGGTGCCTTGGGGGAGGGGGGCGCGCTGCGGCCCCCCCACCCCAAAGCACCTTGTCCCCATGTCGATGAGGACAAGGGCCTCTTCCCGACAACCCTGGCCGTTGGTTGTCGGGGTCTGCGGGCGGGGGGCTTATCGGAATCCGGGAGCCCCCTTTAATAAGGGAGCCCCCAGATCCCGGCCCCCCACCCTATGTGAATGAGTATGGGGTACAGCGTACCCCTACCCATTCACCTAGGAAAAAAGTGTCAATTTAAAAAAAACACTACACAGATTTTTAAAGCATTTTATTAGACAGCTCCGGGGGTCTTCTTCCGACTTCGGGGGTCTCTCCGGTTCTTCTCCACGCTCTCCGGATCTTCTGCCGGGCTCCTCCGCTCTCTTCTGCTCTTTTGCCGCTCTTTTGCTAAAGCGGAGAAGCCCGGTCTTCGGTCTTCAATCTTCTGCCTTCTGCCTTCTGCCCTCTTCTCCTGATGTTGACACGACGCTCTCTGGGGCTAGAATGCTCTCTGTGTGCTCTGCTCTGACTTATATAGGCGGTGACCCCGCCCCCTTATGCCGTCACAGTCCCTGGGCATGCTGGGACTGTGACGTTTTAGGGGGCGTGGTCATCACCCGATGACCACGCCCCCTAAAACGTCACAGTCCCAGCATGCCCAGGGACTGTGACGGCATAAGGGGGCGGGGTCACCGCCTATATAAGTCAGAGCAGAGCGCACAGAGAGCATTCTAGCCCCAGAGAGCGTCGTGTCAACATCAGGAGAAGAGGGCAGAAGGCAGAAGATTGAAGACCGAAGACCGGGCTCCTCCGCTTTAGCAAAAGAGCGGCAAAAGAGCAGAAGAGAGCGGAGGAGCCCGGCAGAAGATCCGGAGAGCGTGGAGAAGAACCGGAGAGACCCCCGAAGTCGGAAGAAGACCCCCGGAGCTGTCTAATAAAATGCTTTAAAAATCTGTGTAGTGTTTTTTTTAAATTGACACTTTTTTCCTAGGTGAATGGGTAGGGGTACGCTGTACCCCATACTCATTCACATAGGGTGGGGGGCCGGGATCTGGGGGCTCCCTTATTAAAGGGGGCTCCCGGATTCCGATAAGCCCCCCGCCCGCAGACCCCGACAACCAACGGCCAGGGTTGTCGGGAAGAGGCCCTTGTCCTCATCGACATGGGGACAAGGTGCTTTGGGGTGGGGGGGCCGCAGCGCGCCCCCCTCCCCCAAGGCACCACCCCCCCATGTTGAGGGCATGCGGCCTGGTACGGTTCAGGAGGGGGGGGGCGCTCGCTCGTCCCCACCCCCATTCCTGTCCGGCCGGGCTGCGTGCTCGGATAAGGGTCTGGTATGGATTGGGGGCGACCCCCCACGCCGTTTTTTCGGCGTAGGGGGTTCCCTTCAAGGTCTATACCAGACCCAAGGGCCTGGTATGCCTCTGGAGGGGGAACCCATGCCGGTTTTTTATTTAAAATTTGGCGCGGAGTTCCCCCCTAAAGATTCATACCAAACACAGTGCCGGCATTGGCGGGGATCCAAGTCGGATCCTCGTTCATTGAAAGTCGGACACATGCCGGCTTCATGTCGCAGGGCAAAGTCGGATCCAAAGTAGGACGGCTGTCGTGTCGCACCAGTGTGAACCCAGCCTAAGGCCCCTTTCACACGATCGGACCGTTCAGGTCCGCCTGTCAGTTTTGACGGTGGACCTGAACGGGCACTCCATGTGAGACATGTCCGCTGACATCCAACCCGGTCTGATCTGCTAAAAGCGGACGGATGGCTCTACATCCAGGTCCGTCGCTGGCGGATCGGGTGAGATCTGATGAAAACGGACTTGCTGTCCGTTTTCATCCGATCCCTCCATAGGCGGCAGCGGCGCCTAACAAGCCCCTCCCCGCTCAGTGAGCAGAGAGGGGGACCTGTCATCCGCCGGCTCAGCGGAGAACAACGGACAGATCTCCCGCTGAGCCGGCGGATCTGTAGAAACGGAGTCCGCCTCGTGTGAAAGGGTACTAAGAGTTGGTTCACACTGAGGCAGCACGACTTGCAGCGCGACTGCCTCAGACGACTTGAATATGACTGCAGTGGCGACTTGCAAAACAACTTCTATATAGAAGTCAATGCAAGTCGCCCCCAAAGTAGTACAGGAACCTTTTTCTAAGTTGGAGCGACGCAATGGTTCCATTGTACAGAAAGGGACACTACTTGTCAGGTGGCTAAGTCGCCTGACAAGTCGTCCTAGTGTGAACCTGCTCTAACATGTCAGGAAAGTACAAATACCCCCAAATGACCCCTTTTTGGAAAGTAGACGTTCCAAGGTATTTAGTAAGAGGTATGGTGAGTTTTTTTGAAGTTGTATTTTTTTCTCACAATTCTTTGCAAAAAATCAAGATTTTTTTTTTTCTTTCACAAAATTGTCAAATTAGCAGGTTATTTCTCACACACAGCATATGCATACCACAAATTACACCCCCAAAACACATTCTACGACTCCTCCTGAGTGTGGCAATACCACATGTGAGACTTTTACACAGCCTGGCCACATAGAGAGGCCCAACATGCAGGGAGAACCATCAGGCATTCTTGGAGCATAAATTACACATACCGTTTCTTGACTACCTCTTGCACTTTTGAAGGTCCTGGAGCACCAGGACAATGGAAACACCCTAAATATTACCCCATTTTGGAAAGAAAACACCCCAACCTATAATCTATGAGGCATAATGAGTCTTTTGAACATGTCATTTTTTCTACAAGTTTTTGGAAAATGTGGAAAGAAAATGAACACATTTTTTTTTACACAAAGTTGTCCATTTATACAAGATTTCTTACACATAGCAAAAATTACATCCCAAAATATATTCTACTACTCCTCCTGACTACAGCGATATAACATGTGGGAGACTTTTCTACAGCCTGGCTACATACAGAGGCCCAACATGCAGGGAGCACCATCAGGTGTTCTAGAGACAAACATTTCAAATCTAATTTACCTATTACACTTTTGTGAGGCACTGTAGTGGCATGGATGAGAATTGATGAGGCAGGGATGAGCATGAATGGGGATGGCTGAGCATGGTTGAGCCATGAATGTGGATGGCCGAGTACAGCTGGGTATGGCCAAGCATGGATGGGGATGGATGATCATGGATGGATGGACGAGTATTGCCGAGTATGAATGGCTGAGCATGGATGGCTGAGCAAGGATGAATGGATGAGTATTGCAGAGCATGGATGGATGGAGTATCGCAGTGCATGGATGGATGAGTATCGCTGAGCATGGATGGATGGATGGATGAGTATTGCAGAGCATGGATGGATGCGTATTGCAGAGCATGGATGGAAGCGTATTGCAGAGCATGGATGGAAGCGTATTGCAGAGCATGGATGGAAGCGTATTGCAGAGCATGGATGGAAGCGTATTGCAGAGCATGGATGGAAGCGTATTGCAGAGCATGGATGGAAGCGTATTGCAGAGCATGGATGGAAGCGTATTGCAGAGCATGGATGGAAGCGTATTGCAGAGCATGGATGGAAGCGTATTGCAGAGCATGGATGGAAGCGTATTGCAGAGCATGGATGGAAGCGTATTGCAGAGCATGGATGGAAGCGTATTGCAGAGCATGGATGGAAGCGTATTGCAGAGCATGGATGGAAGTGTATTGCAGAGTATGGATTGCTGAGCATGGATGGATGAACATTGCCGAGTATGAATGGTTGAGGATGGATGGATGGACGAGCATTGCCGAGTATGAATGGCTGAGCATGGATGGATGAGCATTGCCGGGTATGAATGGCTGAGCATGGATGGATGAGCATTGCCGAGTATGAATGGTTGCGCTTGGATGGATGGATGAGCATTGCCGAGTATGAATGGCTGAGGATGGATGGATGCGCATTGCCGAGTATGAATGGGTGGGTATTGCTGAGATGGCTAAGCATGAATGGATGAGGCTGCAATGGGCACAGAGCAGTGCTGTGGGCACTACAGATCCAGCCCACAGTGCTGCTGCACCTGATCTCTCCCCTCACACTGTACCGATCGGTACAGAGGGGGACCAGACACGATGCTGGTTTGTTTACAAGTGATCGCGCCGTCATTTGATGGAGCGATCACCTGGTAAATGGTTGCTGTCACTGGCCATTTACTGTGATCCGTGGTCACGGATACTCCCATGTGTGCTGCCCAGGGGGTGCGTGGGAGCGCGATTCTGGGAGGATGTCACAGAACGCTCGCCCTACCAGAGTTATCGAGACGCGCTGTAGCCATCATTTGGCTACAGCACGGTTGTTAAGCGGAGTTAAACCCTCCTATCTTTTACAGCCAAGGAAGCTACTATACTAGCCTCTGATCTGCAGCTGCCATGGTGCTGCACACATGATCAGAGGAACTGCACTGCATCTGAGCACCACAAACCAAAAATGCTATAAAATTAATTTTTAATATTCAAAGCAAACTCCATCCATCCATGTCTCGATTATGCTTTATTTTGCTGAGAAATCATATTGAAAAACACCCCCTAACATTCCTGGAACATGATATACTTTCCTATCTATTTACTAATGCTAGATGCATAAGGGCTAAAAATAGTCTAAGTTGATATAGTGAAGTGCTGCTTTAAGACACCATCTATTTGATGGCTTGACAGTTTGGTTGAGAGCAGAAGCAGCAAGGATAATAAATCTTCTTTCAGGCTGGGTTCACACCTATGCGAATTGGATGAGCGTTTCCCCGCATCCAATTCGCATGACAGGACCGGCTCTCTATGGAGCTGGCTCACATATCTCCGTTGCGGCTGCGGAGCGGCTTGCACAGGAACGCTGTGCATCTTTGGCTCCGTTTCAGGGCCGAATTCAGGCAAAAATTTGGCCCAGAGTTGTCCCTGAAATGGAGAACAGGGCTGCACTGGACCCATGCTGCGAGCCACATCCGTCAGAGGTGTGAACCAAGCCTTAAATGGTATTGCGCAATTAACTCTTTTTATATTTTGAGCAACATCTGAAAAATTGTTTTCCAAAGAAAGTGTGTGTCTTTATTAACCGGAGCTGGTGTTCCTGATGATTGAAGATACCCTTTATTTACACACAAGGCTTGAATATACCCATATGGGTCTTTTGAGGTGAGCGGCCAATTCACTCAGAGGTGGATGGTGGAGGTTGTTTTGCACATCCATTGTTTTATGGCACAGATTGTATTACATACTTGCAAGAGCGAGGGACATTCACTCATCTTTGAATCACCATAAGTATTGGACTCTTATGCACTATTTTTTTGTTGTTTAGACTTTTTGATGATATTCACTTTTGTGTTATATTTTTTTCTTTAGCCGTTTAGAGAGAATATTTATATAACTGCTGAATAAGTGCACCATTGTTTGCATATTTTATTCTTTAGAAGCAGCAAGGAGTTAATTACAGAATGCCTTGAATATAATGGTTTTGGGAAAAAGGTTAAAATTTTCGTTGTGGAATTGATGACGCTCGTCTGAAAGTAACCCACACTCTCCTGGAGTGTGGCAGAAAATAAAGGGATACAAAAAAGGTACATTAATTCTTTTACACTTATTAAAGGACTGGGCTGGATCATTAAGATCTTGACCAATGGGACATCTCAAAGCAGGGTGGACCCAATCAATGTAAAACGGTGGAAAGAAAAGCCACAACCCAGGCAAAGATGATCACGCTGCCATCTTCAAAACCTTGCAGCCAAAGCTAGCATTAACAGATGTAATATTATCAACTTTGTACCACTTGGTGAAAGCATGAACTGATGACCAAGCAGCCTGTATTGCACATTTGAGAAACAGAGGCAATTATAATACAAGGCTCAGGACATACTCAATACTCTGGTAGAGTGAGCAATGACAAGAAGAAAAAAAAAAAAAAAAAAAAAAAGAAGAAGAGGTTTTCAAGCCTTACCAGCATTAGCCTGAACCACTTTCTGACAAAACCACCTGAATATGATAGGGCACAAAGCAGTCTGCCCCTTTCTGGTGTCCTTCATAACCACAAAAAAGGGAGTCAAGTCTTCTGGATAAAAGCAGTAGCATTCAGATGGACCACAATAGCCTTGACTACATTCAGATTACCAAAGGCTACTTCTTTAGAATGAGAAGGACTGGGACAAAGAAATGGTAGCACAATGTTCTCATAAGTGAAAGGATGACGCCACCTTCAGCAAGATGGACAGCCAAGGACAAAGGGCAACCTGAGCCGATCATTACAGACAGGGATTTTGGCCACCAGCAGGGGCTTCCCCAGGCTCTTTTTGTTTGCATCTATTCTTCTACTTCGGCAGGTGGCACTAAAACAATACACACTTTAAAATTAGGGAAGACTTCCTTAGTGGTGGACAAATTCATGAGTCATACAGGAGCAAGCAAATCCAATGTAAAAAAGGTACACATGGAGGAGGAGAATAGTTGAGCAAGGTACCAAAGCATGGTGAAATCATGCTACACAGAAGCACTGTGTAATATCAGAAAAAATTATGTTGCTTCAGGTACCAAAGCTGAAGTGGTCTGAACAAGCATAGGCAAAAATTGAACTTCCCATGGCTCTAGAGGAAATCTGTTTGACGGCTTTGCAATGAGGCTACAAGGCAAACACTACACTTACACAATTTTTACATTAGCAAACAGACAAATATTTGTGATCTATGCGTTGTTTGCATTAACTGAAAGTAGTTTCCAGTTAAAACAGCATGAAAAAAAACTCAAAAGGAACTTCTATCCACTCATAAAATCTGAAGATTATCATCATGGTATGCATACTGCAAGAAGCTCACATGCAGTAGGTTAGTGTATGGCATATTGTGTCTACATCTGGTAGTTTTATGACTGGAAAGACACGTGGCAAGCACTGTAGTACTATAAATTCCTAAAGTAGAACAAACAGACTAAAACAACTGTATGCTCCTAGATCGGCTCTGCTTGTATTTTTTATTTGGGAGAGATGTTGAGAAACCAAGTCAATACAAGATCAACTAGTATTTTTTTCAGTAATTGCAGAAAATGATGCAGCCACCACATCTAACGACTGCTAAACTGCAAATAAATTACATTTATATTTAACAGTACTGTAAATAAAATAAAGTTTCTAGTTTGGGTGTACATACACTTCACATTAAAAATACAGGGATCCTTTTCATTAGGATTTTACATTTTTAGGAGAATGCTTTCTAAAGTTAGCCATAGATGGTCCCCGCTGCACCGGCCAAGATTCAAAGCATGTATGGGCAGGCTGTATGTACCCAAGTAGATCAAATTAAATCAACTTGGGTACAGCCTGTTGGAGTTTACATGCGATTATTGCTAGCGGATATTAGCCACTAGCAGTAATCCATGCATTTTCCTGGTGGAGACGGCTCTTGGACAGCCAAGAGAACATAATGGCTCTGCGGGAGGGATTCCCCCAACAACACTGACTGTTTTTGTAGGAAAGAAAAAAAATTGCTACATCTAGGTTTTTTTTTTGAACGAAAAAAAAAAAAAAAAAAAAAACACGTACAGCTCAGGTTGGAGCTGCTGTACTAACAATCTGATGTTAGCGCAGCAATCTCCCCTGCTATTGTATTCTGACAGGGGGAGCCCTCCCCCACTAGAACACTTCAGTCAGCACTCTCAGTCATTCGCTGAGAGCGCTGATCGATCGGCAGTGTTTTCGGTCATGACCGAACGGCCAGCTTCTGTCGGACTGGCTGCCATACACATGGGCTGAAAGTCAGCCAGTTTCTATTGAACTAGCCTATGTTGTCCAACATTCAGCCCATGTATACTAGGCTTAAAGTGGTGTTCCACCCATTTTATGGAATTTCTTCCAATTGTAGCCTCTTAGCTCATACTGTTCCATAAGCAATTTTTTTTTTTAATTCTACTTAAAAGTACCTTTTTCAGTGGCATTTCTCTTTGACTTCCGCCGTCCCCATTAGGCGACTCACAAGCAAGTGTTCCTGGGATAGCTGCGTCATGTATCCCAGGAGTCCTTGCGAAATCGCCTACTGCTGAAATCTTGCATTATTTGCAGAGAGGAAATGACACGAACATGAGACCCGACTTCTATTATCTTCCTCTCCTTTGACAGGTTGCCACAGCAATGGGGCGGGAACTTCCGCCAACATTGCTATGGCAACCTGTCAGGAACAAGGACTGCCATGCAGAGGCATTACTGCGCGCATAAATCCCAGAAATGAAGACAGGAGGGCTTCAGATGCCCACAGCCAAAAAGGAACCTGCCTGCTTCCGAGATATGCAAGCAACAAACTATTTTAAAAGAAAGTAAAAGTGTGACATGTTGTAAATGTACATGTACATGTTTGGAGAAATACTAAGCAGTCTTTTTTTTTTTTTTTTTTTTTTTTTTTTTAAGTGTTTGGGGACTGGAACTGCTATAAAAAACTCTTACAAACCTAGAGGATTTCTTTCAAAGATAACCAGCACCATTGAACGGGCAAGAAAAAGGAAACCGCAACGAAAACACAAAATGTTTTTTCCCAAAAGACAGCATTCTGCACCACTAAGTTAATAGTAATACATGTCCTTTATTAAGGATAACAAAAGATGCATCATTAAGGAACACATATCCCATACAATAAAAACATTTAACCAAAACCCCTTATTAGAAACTAAACACCAGTTCGCAAATGAGCGGTCTAATCAGCTGCTCAGAGAAATCAAATGACCTGGGTCAAAGTGTATAAAAGTAAATGTAAACTTCAGCCGTAGAATGGTACAAAGGACAACAGAGCAAATGGTTTAATAATCAATAAAGAGCAACATCCATGTCATTTTTTAGCTACCCCTCAAAAGCCCTGACTATAAATAAGGGCCTATATAAGAAGAGCTGGTGCCTCCTGCTAAGGAGTAAGGCAGCATGGCTGGTGGTGAGCAGCTCCACTCATATTGTGGTTCCGGCCACTTTGTTGTTTTGCGTGCTAAAATATATTTTTTTTATTACAGCACTGCTCAAGTAGAGATAATGCAGTTAGATCCTGTCACTAAGGCCTCATGCACACAGGACGTTTTGCAAACTCTCCTAGAAGCCTTTCCTCCTGGCAGCAGTGTTTTAGCAGAAAAAAAAAAAAGCCTGACGTTTGTAAAAAATGTCTAAAGCTTTTACAAGCTTTTAGGCCCGTTTACAGGCATCAAAAGCTTGGGAGTTAATTCATTATATTGGCCAGAATAATTTATTCTGACCATTTAAATAAATTAACGCTCAAGCGCTAAACACACCTAGCATTAATGCACGTTTAGCAGCGTGAAACTTTCTTCTGCACTCGCAGTTCAATGAACAAATTCAACACTGCCGAATCAGACTAAACCTCTGTGCATGCGTGGGAGTGATGTCACCCCCTGCCCGGCCAATGAAAGCAGCTGGTGATCTGGACCCACAAGGTGGCGGGGAGCCGAGGGGAGTACAGTTCTGCATCAAAATGGCCATACATTATACAATGTTCTAGTGCAATTTCCTTTAGATTTACCTTCAACTATGTAGTTGCAAGGGCCTGCCTGGTTGCATATAAACTAAAAGTGTTTGGGTTTGACCTCATTATATGGTATAGGGAAGGAAAACAGTGTAATATATGGCCAGCCTAAGCAGTCAGTGTGGGAAAGGGCATAGCAACATCAATTTAATCAGAATGGAAAAAGGCAATAAAGTCTGCTAAAATCTTAATGTGCAAAGTGTAATAACCCATAAACTAGATTACTGTAGTACCATAGTACGGTGTGTGAAAGATTGTTTCTGAATGGCTACTACAGAATATGTGCACATTATACATCATGACTGTTCCTATCCAATACCAATTATAGCGTATGCTTAATCAACGGTTTCAATTCATTAAAACCTAGACTTCAAAACAGACATGGCTACAAGATTAAAAGAGGACTCAAAAAAAAAAAACTTAACTACTCTTCTAAACCATACTTTTCTTTTTAAGCACAGTCGGTGCACATTTTTCCATACCAGCAGTTTATAACACCTGTTTAGTGAAAAGTGCCGACCAGCTAAGTATAATAAGTGCCTGGTACAAATCTGCCAGATGTGAAATGATCCAGGCGTTGAAAAACTATCACATTTACCTCTTCCACTATATCATTATTTACAGATGACACTTCAAAAGAACACCAAGACGTACTTTAGCTTTGTTTAGGAAATGCATTACCATGTGGTAACTAGTCACAATGGCAGCCATTGTAACTGAATCCCATAGCAGGTCACATTCCAGAGCCTTCACAATATCATACCATAGGTATGTACATTCAGTAGGATAAGGCCTCAATGACATACTTGCCATACGACAATATACTTCTCTCACTCTATATTCCCAAAAAAGAAATCAGCACAACCCAGTAGAGGTGACATATTGCGTTCACTGTATAGCCGAAACAGCTACCTATATAAAAATTTCCTGCTGTGGAATTGCTATTGTGGGTTGCATAACATGTGTAAATGACCAATATCGAAAATGGCAGGGACACTTCTTACAATGTATTATGTGCAAGAAGACAATATATATATATTAGGGCTGGGGAAAAAATCGATTTAAATCTTGAATCGAGTTGAGAGGTCAAATCGATTCAAAATTTAAGCAAATCGATTTTTTTTAGATTTTTTTTTTTCCACCGCGCCGGTCCCGAGGCGATGTGGGCAAGAAGTTTTTAGGTGAGGCCGCGGCTTCAGCCTAGTCCGCGAGGTCGGATGCCGCGGACTAGGCCGAACCCGCGGCCTCGCCTAAAAACTCATGCCCGCAGCGTCTCGGGACCGGTGCGGTTTCCAAAGAAAAAAAAAAAAAACCTAGATTCGAATCGTGAATCGAGTTTTTTTAAGAGAATCGAAGATTTATTTTTTTTTTAGAAAATCTCCAAGCCCTAATATATATTTTATTATATAGATATGGGAGCAAATCCAGAGATGTAGAGGAATGGAAAATGTAATACTCTGGGTAGATTTTCCTGTTCCTGGAGTGCAGGCGTGCCTTCTCCTTCTGAACGGTTAGCGATTTCATTTACATAAAAGGCCACCTCTTATAAGGAAGCCATGAAAAAAAAAAAAAAAAAAAGACTTCATCTTCACCAACCATGACTAAAGAGTAATTCATCTGAAACATGATGTGATGAACTCTGACAGCGACATTATGAACAGTTTTATGTGCCACTACCAGCTCTAATCCCTTGATAAGAAAACGCTAAATGCCTCCAATATTATAAGCTTCATTTCCTATCAGATAACCTAATTGCTGGATTACACAGCAGCAAGGAATACACCCTATCCTACGAGCAAGAACTTTTACATACTGTAAAAAAGACTTGAAGTCATCAAGCCTATTACAGCCTGTGTCTAATTCAGTCAGGACACGATGTGGCAAAAAGGCCAAATCGGCAAATATGACCAAGTGACTGAATAGAAAACAGATTCTTTGAGAACAGCTGTTGTCTTGTCTCAGACATCCTTATCAGACACAACACCCACATTATCTACATTTTAGACTGTAGCCTCAAAGGATCCAAGACTGAAGTGTCTCAGAGCTGTCACACATTTATCTGCTAGTAGTAAGCGAATATCATTACGTTATTACACCCTAAAATCCTTAGCAAGCCAAGCAACAGATAAACATGACGGAAGATCAATGCAGTGATATACATTCATGTAAAGGATCTTCGTCCAAAAAAAAAAATCAGAGGTTTTGGGTAAAACTGGGCAGATACAGGCATCATTTACACCAGCCTTTCTTAACCAGGGATCCTCCAGAGGTTGCTAGGGGTTTCTTGAACTAGAAGCAAAGTCTGCCTCTCAGATAAGTAACCACTGACACCAACAATCCTTAGCTAGAGGGGTATTCATCCTATTGACCACAAATGTGAGGCGCATTCTTCCCACTGACCATCACACTATTGTACTTTGAGCTGTAGAGAGATAGTTAGTAAGTTGAATAAAGAGACCAGTCCATCCAGTTCAACTTGTGCGAGTGTGTATTATGTCTACAACTTCCCATATCCCTGTATATTGTGTTCAATAAGATTTCCATCTAAGTTTTTTACATTAGCGACAATACCTGCTGAAACCAATTATGGGAGGGAGTTCCACATTCTTACGGCTCTCATTAAAAAACCCCTTATGCAGTTTAAAAGAGAAGTGGAATATTTTTTGTTTTTAGAATCATTCCTGCAGCCTAGGCGAATGCAGCATCGGTCTGATGCTGCAGCTGTCTGCCGCTGGCTCTAAGGTTGGGAGCCGAGCAATCAAACCCTGCTGATCGCTCAGTTCTCAGAGCTCCTTGAGCAGAAAGCTGGTGACTGACAGTGATCACTGTCTGCTCTGCTCTTGTCTTTTTTTAGGCCCCTTTCACACGGACGGATAGAATTGTGCTTTTAGCTGTGGATTTTCTAGTTTTCTACCTGCTTTCCTCTGGCCCCATTCACACACTGCATTTAGCTGCAATTTAGTTACATGCGGTTCTGTGCGGATGGAAAAAATAGAATTGACTGCGTCCAGGAGCGACTTAACGCAGCTATCTGCACATAACTGCAGGTAATCGCAGTGTACTATTTCTCCTGCAGATAGCAGCGGGAACAAGAAACGAAAAGCAACAGGAAGCACATCAGAAATGGCAAGAATGTTCCAAACGCAGCTAAACACAACCGCATGTAAGCGCAGGTAATCTCACTGTACAAATGCAGCTTATTGCAGTGTCTGGAGTCTTGAATTTCACAGAACATATTATATGCTTTTAACTGCGGCAGAACAGCCGTCCGTGTGAAAGGCGCCTTATGGATGCATCATATTCTAGACAACTGCCACCTACTTTGGAATGCAAAGGATTATTTGGAATAGGATTCTTGGATGGCAGCTGGCTCAGCTGAAGAGATGCACTATGCAAGAGCCCTTTATATTCTGATCACATTGTTAAGTAGCATGGGACCGGTATGGATATAGGAAAACAGAAGGTTTACATCTCTATCCAATGTGGACAAATAAAAGGGCACAAGAATAACTTCAAGTGATTGTGAACCTCAGACATGAAATATGAGCAAAGCATATCACCCTATAGTGTGTACAAGTCTCTATCCAGAGCATCAAGTGTTATTTCAGTCTGCTGCCCTGTTCCTCTGCTAGCTGCATGAGTCACTTCTGACAAGCTTTTCTGACACCAGAAGGCAAAATCCTGTGATGATAGCCTCAGCTTTATTCCTGAGTGAAGGGGGCGTGTCCCTTCCCTTCAATCAGCTCTCAGAGCTCTCCTTACTGAACTCTGCAGAGTGTAACATCAGCTCCCCGCCCCCTTTTTTCTGACAGCTCAGACAAGATTTATAAATTCTGCACATTATCTGTAGTCTTGTCTTCTCTATAGCTGTTCAAACAGGTACAACTTATGTAGGAGAATTTGTGTAATCTCTGTATAACCTGAGGATAGTCACTTCACTGGG
Organism: Aquarana catesbeiana; assembly: GCF_042186555.1. Classification (NCBI taxonomy): domain Eukaryota; kingdom Metazoa; phylum Chordata; class Amphibia; order Anura; family Ranidae; genus Aquarana; species Aquarana catesbeiana. The sequence continues at coordinate 279,125,876 of NC_133326.1, forward strand.
TATATGTAAGGGTTTACAACAACTTTAATCTGAGATGTAAAATTGAACTGCTCAGTCTGAGTTCCATAGTCATTCTGCCATATTTGTAGCTAGGTTGATAACAGCAAAGATCACTGAATCTAGTTTCTAACAGCTTGTGCTTAAGGCTATGTTTCCACTAGTGCGTCCCCAAAGTCGCGTGATTTACCCTGCGACTTTGCTATGCGACTTTTGATGCACTGTCATGCAACCTGTGAAAACCACGTGAGAACAAGTCGCACTGAAGTCGGGACAAAGTAGTGCAAAACACTTTTTTGGAGTCGCTGCGACTTGAGTCGCACCAGTTAGACCGGGGACCATTGAAATACATGGGTTTTGACTTGTCATGCGACTTCACATGTGTCAAGTCGCACAACAACTCGAGTGGAAACAGAGCCTTAAAAGGAGAAGTCCAGCCTGAGCTAGTTTGGCTGGGCTTCTCCTACAGGTCACAGGAGTGTGATTCGTTTTGCACTCCTGTGACCCTTTTCAGCAGAGAGCGGACTGAAGTCCGCTCTCTGCTGATGTTACACAGATCAGTCCAGGCACCGTGTCATCCCAATCCGCCAGGTGCCTAGACTGATGGCTCTCTCAGCAAGCCGCTGAGACGGCTTCTCCTCGCCCCTCCACATCTCAGTGCTCCAGTGGGTGTGGAGGAGCAGAGCAGGAGAGCTGCTGATTGACAGTCAGCAGCTCTCTGCTCGGGGAGCCGAGAGAGCAGAGCCATCTGCGATGTTCGGTGGCTCTGTTCTCGGACCGATGCTGTATCCACCTAGGTAAGTATAGCTCAGTTCCTACTGACACAAGTATGGCCCAGGACTACATCTCCCAAGAGCATTTTTGTACAGTGTGTGGGCAGCCTTTTGGGATTGAAGGCAGTGGCAATGCTGGAAGGAAAAAATCTAATTACGCATTAAGAGGTGGAAAATAGGTGAAGTCCTATAATCCAGCAGGCAGGTCTGAGAACAATGGTTAGAATTACAGTGCAAAGGAGGCACAGTGTTGTCAACCCAAACAGAAATGCTAGAAGCAGAACATGGATTCTGTCAGGTGATCAGGTATTTTTTTTTTTCTTTAATTGCAGCATTTTTAAAAGGATAAAACATCAGGAAATGTGCAAGTATTGGAGAGATGTACTGAACATTTTTTTTGCCCTGATGTAGCCTTTAAAGTCAAGTTAACTTTTAAAAAAAAAAAAAAAAATAAGTGCATTTTTTTTTGGAGCCTGTAAAGCATTGCACCAGTGATCAGCAGGCTCCTGCAGACTGTCTGCGTAGATGTCTGCCCGTACCTTTTATAAGGGCAGTTACTGAGTGACAGGAAGAACACTGAACTACCTATAGAGCGCTCATCAGCGCCCTGCGTGTTCATTGAGAAAAGGCTGTCGGTACTTGTAGTGCATTCATTTACAAAACTGAATTAATGCCACCACCTGGTGGGTGGACCCCTGCGCGGCCACGCTTGTTTTGAATAGTGACAGCGGGTGCATGGAGAAGATCCCCGGCCCACTGTTGTCACAGGGTGTAACATGTTCAGAAAGGGGAACGTATCCTTTAACCATTTACAATAAAGCTGGGTATACACATGCAGTTTACCCACGTGATCACCACATACAACAGACTGTGTCATGTAGGGATCTCCCCTGCCATACTATTGTATTCCTATACCTCCCACCCCCCGTCAGAAAACACAGATCAGTGTATTCTGGCCAATAGCTGAAAGCGCTGATTGAATGATGGTTTTCCAGCATGAACATTCAACATTCAGACAGCTTTTGTTGGAGAAAGCAGTACACGTGAACCAACAGTTGGCCAGTTCCTGTTGAACAGCCCTATTTTCAGTCCGTGTATACCCTGCTTAAAAGGCAAAGCGCTATACATTACATTCTAGACATAATCCAAAATAAATTAAAGAGGCTGGATTTTTATATCTTCAGAACATGCCTGTGTTTACATGTTTATCACTTGAAGATAAGGAGAATTTGTGCTTGTCCGTTCAATTGCTTGGAAGCGGTTTGTCTCGGCGCACTGTGCAAGTTATATTCACATCACCAGACTGAACATCGGAGTCTGGACTGGAGACAATTTCCTGTCTACATATAAAGTTCATCCTTCAATCTAACTGCCGCGGGGCTGACAAGCCACTGAAAATCTCATTATAGCAGCAGTGAGGCTACCAGGGCTATTACATCGAAAAACAGTGGAAAGTGAGATGCAACACAGTATACAACAAGAGGGGAATATTGCAAAAAACTAGAAGACAAAATCCACATTTACACTTCTCCATAAATCCGGATTTGGAGAAAAGGTACATGGCACCAAGATTTGAATGTAAGGATCACACATGACTTCTGCCAATTAGCTAGATTCACACAGTTGACTATAGCTTAATTAGCACAAACACAAAAAAGGGGCTTATGTATAAAAAGTGTGCAAGGAAGAGGTTTTCTTGTTGGCCACTGCAAAGCAGAATTCATTTTTAGTTTTCAACTTTGGTTGGCATGGGAAGCAAAACAATCTGCTTACATATAATTTCTGCAATTTCCTTGTAACTATACCTTTCCTATGTATATAAACCCAAAAAAGTAAGAGTACTGAAATTTCAAATCAATTCTCCCCCAGGGGACCCCTCTCCCTACATAGTCCCAAATATAGCAAATGCCCTCAGATGCAGGATTTGAGAAAATTAGGTATTACAGACTCTTTCCCATATCTGTAGGGAGGTCACAACATGCTAAAAGACTGGCATATGAAGCAGAGAGAGCCCCGTGTACACGGCCTTTATTCATACAGATATCCTTTGAAGAGGTAAGAGGCTGGCCAGGGATGACCACATTTCCCATCCTTGCAGGGGGTTGTGGTTGTCTTACATTGGTAACAGAGGGGATGAAGATGGTGATTATTTGCTCCTCTGGCAGCGAGTGGGTGTTTCTGAGGGGAGGCAAGAAGATTGCTTTAATGCCTAGACATTTTCGTTCTATGTTGAGCTATAGTTTAAGCTCTGTGGTGGCAGCAGTCAATTATTCTTAAGCAATATGGTACCAACTATGGTGGCATGTATTCTATGTAGCAACTGCTAATCCTAAAAGAAACAAAAAAAAAAAAAAAAACACATATATCCAGTATGTTTTAGGGTAAACATGAAGCTTAAAGCCATGTCTGCCAAGCATTATGCCCCCATGTTAACCCACAAGAGTCCATTTTACCCCTCCTGCTCTTCAGGCAAAAGCACTTTCAATTCTGTAGAATATATGAACCAGAGGGAATGGTTTCACAACTTCCTAAAACAAACACCTCATTAAATACTATTTGGAATATAATGTAAGTTAACTGGTCATAGGAGCAAACTGACAACACCTTAGACAGGAAAATGTTTTATCACGAGGCAAACATAATGAACAATTTGCATCCCACTTGTTCTCAGCACAGGTCTAAGCATTTCCTGAGACAAGCACAACTCTCCGTATGTTGACTCTGCATAATTTATAGTGCACACCATATGCTGTCTCCCCTCAGGCCCGGTTCACATTTCAGCACTGCCATTTAATATAAATATATAAGAGAAAGACATTTGCTAACCACAATTGCAACTTAACCACATAACCAATTTCTTTTCAGAACTTGCCCTCCAGATTTTTGTTAACGTAAAAAGAGAATTATCGCAAATGCCGGCAATAAGTTTGATATTAATACAAGAACTGCCAAGGATTGCCAGTGGAAGAGAAATTATCCATAAGCAATAATTCTGCTGTAGCTCTTGGCATTAAAAACACAAAATAACTTGTTTGCTGTGGCACAATGGCTTGAAAGATTTGTAGCCATTTTAATGTGAAAGTTTTGCTGAAGTGGATAAGTTGGACCCTGAATAATGTCAATGAGTTACTACATTATGTCAGAGGAAAAAAACAAAAAAAACAAAAAAAAAAACAAAAAAAAGAACACACAAACATATATAGTAGATTACCAAAAAAGTATATGGATGCCTACCTTTACATGCACATAAAAATGTTAAAGTGGTTGTAAACCCACTAACAAAAAAAAAACAAACTTGCAAGACAAAGGTTAGTATGCATAGCATACTAGTTCAGATGGACAATGACGTCACTCCCGCGCGAGCCACTGGTAATGGCACACTTACTGTAGCAACAGTACGTACGTGCCATTGCTTCAGTGCGCATGTGCCGATGACATTGGCACATGCTGATACAGGGGATATCTGTGCAGGTTTAGGAGATATCCGGGGTAGCTACAGGTAAGCCTTATTATAGGCTTACCTGTAGTCAAAAGTGGTTGTAAAGGGTTTACAACCACTTTAATGGCATCCCAGTCTTAGTCCGTAGAGTTCACTATTGAGTTGGCCCACACTTTGCAGCTATAAAACAGCTTCAACTCTTCACAAAGCAAAGTTCATAAAGACATGGATGAGCGAGTTTGTGGTGGAGGAGCTTGGCTGGCCTGAACAAAGTCCTGACCTCTTTGGGATGAATTAGAGCACAGACTGCAGGCCAGGCCTTCTCGTTCACATCAGTGCCTGACCTCACAAATGCACTTCTGGAAGAATGGTCAAACATTCCCATAGACACACTCCTAAACCTTGTGGACAGCCTTCCTAGAAGAGTTGAAGCTGTTCTAGCAGCAAAGGGTTTGCCAACTCAATATTGAACACTATGGATTAGGACTGGGATGTCAAGTTCATGTGCGTGTAAAGGCAGGCATCCCAATACTTTTGTAATATAGTGTATGTGGAAAGGTATAGTGTGCAGAACAGTAAATCAACCTGCACATATCTGTAGAGGCTTTCAGGGCCTCACCAGGACAGCCTGGTATGCAAGCAAAGATATTAAATGCTGCTTCAGGTATATGTAGGCACCTAGAGGTGCAGGTGCAGGTATTGGAGGAGATATGCATAAAAAGTATGAGGAACTCGCTTTATCCTCAAACTCAAATAAACATAGCAAAACAGAATCAAGGAAATAAAATAGTATTGCTCTCGATTCTATGGTAATACACTTCCGTATCAAATGACTAATGTAAAATGAGGTCTTTTGCGTACAACCTATTTTTACCGCAGTACCTATTTTTAAAGCAGTACTCTCAAAATGATTTCTCAGTTTTGTTCAGAATACCAACCTCAAATGGGCCCAGTTAATATTCAAGATTTCTCATCTGATCCCCCTTAGCACACTAGATTTCTGACACACTAAGGCAGGCCATACAATATGAAAAAATGGGTTAATAATAAGGTCTCGTTCACACTGGATGTTATAAAAATGGCCGTAGTGTTAGCTGTAGAATGCTGCGTTAAAAACTAGAGTTTTGACGCGTTTTGCAGTGGTTTTGCATTAGCGTTTTTTTTTTTTTTTTTTAAACAAACTATACTCCCACAAAAGCTCAAAAACACTGAATAGCTGCGTTTTCCAGCATTTTTCAGAGTTGGGGAGTTTTTGCAGCTGAAAAACTCCTCTGCAAACCCACTAGTTCGTTTTTTTTTTTTTCAGCCAAAAAACGCTGATAACAGCCTATGTGTTGCAGGACACATAGGATAACATGCTGGGGCGTTTACTGACTGCAGAACAAAAACGCCTGAAGCCAAAAACAGCAGCTGTAAAAATGTTCAGTGTGCATGAGGCCTAATGGGGTCTTGTAGATTCTTTGCTACACTTTGTTATTAGTATAAATATTCAAAAGCAATGTCTGTTGATAGCGTATGGAATACGAACATGTATTTTCTTTTTTCCTTTTCCCCTTTGACCTCAGGAAGAGCTGTGCTTGTTTTTCAGAGATCCAGGCTTTGTGCTGGCTGAACTATGCAAAGTCACTTGTCTAAAGAGATAAGCTGCCTGATCTGCAAGAAGCACCAGTGGTTCAAATAACAGGATGGGAGAGAACTGATCAGATTTAGCTTTCTTCTGTGTGGAGCTCACAAAAATGAAATGTGAAGAGATAAAAAAAAGAAAAAAAAAAAACACACAAGAGCATGAATGTGATACTAAGGATAAGCTTGTATCCTTCTGGACTTTGCCACACAACACTCTGCAGCAGTGAAATCATAAACATACTCAATATCTGTAGCAATGGAAGAGACAAGCAAGCATTTCCCAAAGGCTTCACAGCAAATTTATTCTGGTTTGATGTGTGACAGCTCCTGTATTCGGTAAACATTGGACAGCTGTTTTAAGGCTGTCATGAACATTTAAAGGGCAGGACGCAACCACTTTTTTTTTTTCTTTAAACAGATCTATAAACTTGCTCTGTCCAATTGTCTGGGAGTATATATTTATGCATATAAGAGGGGATGGGAAGTATAAAGCTGACCAAACACACTGTAAGCTGAATAGATTCCTCCAACCGAACTACACAGCACAGATGCACAAATCTCCCCTGCCTGTCATTGTATTCCGACAGCCGGACCCACCCACTGTCAAAATCCCCCAACACTGCCCAACTGGATGCAGTCCCTGTTCAGAAGACCATTTCCTGCCCAGCTCCTCAATTTTTTAAATCAAGGAATGTCAGGTGGGGCAACCAACAGGGCCAACCATTGAGCATATTTTGGCCAGTTCCTGATTAGTTAGCTTAACCAGGCACATCCAGCTTATCTTTGGGGGTGGAGGTGCACAATCAACAGTGGAATACATCTGATCGCTGCACCCTTCTAGGTCAGCTGATGGCATTTGTCAGGTTCTGCTAATGCCCACAGCATAAAGGACTATGGACACATACAGCCAATATCTGTGAACATCTTATCAGAGCAATAATGAATATATGGACTTTTATTAAGGTCTAGGATCTGTACAAAAGAAAGACTGGTCTACTTGGATATCCAAAAAATCTTTTGACGTGGTTCATAGTTGTGGCAGCCAAGTCAGGTATATCTAGTTAGAGTTTTTTTTTATTATAATAGCTAATAAAATAGTCATGCAATGTTCAGGAATAGAAAAATCTTCTTAGAAAAAAAAAACCTGTGGGGATATAAATATTGGGGCTATTGCCAGTTTTTTTTAGAGATGCATTCCAATCCATCTCTATCATCCTTGCTAGTTACAGACCTTGAACAAGCACATGCAGTTCTTGTCTTCCTACCCTGACAGGTTAAAGTGTTAAATAATATTTAGTAAAACTCTTATTGCAGAGCATTGTGTCAAATTAAGAAAAAAAAACTTTGCTGCCAATAGCAAAAAAAATAAAAATAAATAAAAACTCACATTTTACCTTTTATGCACGATTAGCATAGGAGTGAAAATAATGTTGCTTGGGGGGAGGAAGAGAGGTGTTTTTACACACACACGCATATACAATTTACAGGGAATGAAAATCTAATGCTGTAACAGCAAGCACTAAAATCCCAAACAAAGACTATAACCATTCTCTATCCAAAGCGAAAAGAAATTAAGCTTATAAGTAATGTCAAAAAGGTACATACAATAGGTTACGTTTTTCCTTATGCAGAATGCCAGTTTAGACCTAAAAGTGTTCATGTGCTGAGACAAGATCAATAATAAAGATTGCACATTGCTGGTCCCGTTGGCTTCTCTTTACACTTCCAAATAATATAGGATTGCTTATTTTTAGCATACTGCATTAAAAGAACAAAAAATCCTAAAATGCTGATACAAAATTCTACAAGCCATCTGATTTAAAAGAGAAGTATGTTTTGTTTTTTCCTAGATTTAGGCCCCTTTCACACGATCGGACCTCCATGTTAGCCTATGGAGCGACGGATGTCAGCGGAGACATGTCTGCTGACATCCGACCCGGTCCCATCCGCTAAAAGCAGATGGATGGCCCTACGTCCAGGTCCGTCGCTGGCAGATCGGATCGGGTGAGATTTGATGAAAATGAACATGCTGTCCGTTTTCATCCGATCCCTCCATAGGCGGCAGCGGCGCCTGACAAGTCCCTCCCCGCTCAGTGAGCCGAGAGGGACCTGTCATCCGCCGGCTCAGCGGAGATCAACGGACTGATCTCCATCTGAGCCGGCGGACCGAGGAGGGCTCCGTGGAAGCGGAGTCCGCCTCGTGTGAAAGGGGCCTTACACTTACCTGGGTGGATGCAGAATCAGGCTGATCCTGCATCTTTCTCCCCTGGCGCCTCCACATTGAGAACAGAGTGATCGAACATCGCCGATGGCTCGGTTCTCTCAGCTCCCCGAGCAGAGAGCTGGTGCCTGTCGGTCAGCATCTCTCTGCTCTGCTGTGACCCATAAGAGAAGCCCAGCCAAATGAGCTTAAGCTAGACTTCTCCTTTAACTCAAAAGAAGCCCAACATCACCAAACCAACCAAAGAAATTGCTTGGTAGCAAACTGCTAATCAGCCAGCCAATCACATGGCAATGCATTTAGGCATCTAGATGTTGTGAAGATGACTTGCTGAAATCAGAATGGTGGAAGTAAGGGGATTTAAGCGACTTTGAACATGGCATGGTTGTAGGTGCCAGATGGGCAGGTCTAAGTATTTCAAAACTGCTAATCTACTAAGATTTTCACACACACACGCACACACACACTCATCTCTAGGGTTTACAGAGAACAGTCAGAAAAAGAGAAAATATCCAGTGAGCCGAAGTTGTGTGGACAAAAATGCGTTGTTGATGTCAGAGGAGAATGGGCAGACTGGGTCAATACAAAGGCAACAGTAACTCAAATAACCACTCGTTACAATCAAGGTATGCAGAATACCACGTCTGAATGCACATCACAACCAAGATATGCAGAATACCACCTCTAAATGTACATAACATAGAACCTTGAAGCAGATGGGCTACCGCAGCAGAAGACCACACCAGATTCCACTCCTGTCAGCTAAAAACAGGAATAGAAGATTTGGAAAATGTTGCCTGGTCTGATGAGTCTCGATTTCAGCTGTGACATTCAGATGTTAGTGTTAGAATCTGGTATAAACATGAAAGCATGGATCCATCCTGCCTTGTATGTATCAATGGTTCAGGCTGGTGTGGGGGATGTTTTATTGGGGTGTACTCACGTGTTATATATATATATATATATATATATATATATATTTATATATAATCACATATATTCTCTCTCTCTACATATACACACACATACCTACATACTCTGTTTATAATATAAAAATAATGGAAGTTACAATTTTCCAGGTGTAGACTGCCAGTTCAGACCTGAAAGACCCAAACGCATCAGCTGATGCAAGATAAAAAAAAAAAAAGATTTTGCACGATAGGTCTCCTTATATCCTATTCCTGCTGACATGTAAACAGATTTCAGCAATTCAACCTTCCTTTATTACTTCTTACTTGGTAAAGCTTGAAAGTGAATTTCATGGTTTTGAATCTGCCAGGAGAAAATTCTAACTTTATCAATTTCCGCATATCAGCAGTCTCAATTTCAACTTCCACAATGCGAACTCTGTGTCCCGCTGGCATTATTCCTTAGCTTACCAATCATTTACCGATATACCTCTTGCAATTGCAGTCTTATTTAGCATACAGAGGGGTTTAAAGCCTCTCAGCATACTCAAAGACTTATTGAAGACAATAAAACAAACTTGTGCACACCATAAAAGCCAAATTGGGACAACAGGACTTTTATCAACACAGAACGCCAACTGTTCGTAGGCTGAAAAGTTCAGAGCCAACTCAGAAGTTCTTTCTCTGTGATATATATTGACACGGTGGGCGTTGTTCTTTGTTTCTTTTTTGCATTTTTCTTGATTGTTGCCGTTGCCTAGGTAATGGTTGCTAGGCTCAGCAGTGGTGCTCAGAACAGCCATCCTAAGAATCCGATGCCCTCTCCTCCATCTCTGCAGTGCAGATCATTAGACGCTTGCAATTCCAATATCCTTGACCACATTTCACGTCATTGACTGATCTATTTTAGGACTGATCACATGCACAGTCTGCCCTCTATGTGTACTCTGTCATTCTCTCAAAACACTGGCACAATGTGGCAGCTTAGTCAAAAAGGTGTCAGCCTGTCTCTTTACAGTTTTTATTCTTACAAATGTAAATAAGCTAGGATACATTAAAAAAAAAAAAAAAAATCAGTGCTTAGCCACCAAAAGCAGTGGGAGAAAGACATGGGTCTATGTAATAAAATAAAGATGATATCAGAGCTGAGAATCACAATCAGAGTCTTTTATAAAAGCCATTTTAAGGGCATCACACAAGAATCAGTTATTTGGTAAGAAAAATAACTTCTGATGCATTTGTCCCGGAGTCACCCGATGCCTTATGCCCACTGACTCATACTTCTAAATATCCAGGAAATGGCTACGAGTGCTGTAAAATCATGCTTCCTGGAAATAGACAGAAATCATTGTTAGGAAGGTCTGAAAAACAAAAAGTAGGAAAAAAAAAAGCAATCCTGTGCAGCAACCAATAACGACCTTTTCCCCTTTTTTTGTCTGATAAAATCTAAATAGAGGATGTCGAGGGTTACTACAATTCATTTCTTGCTTGATGAAAAGCCTATACATCTTTAAAGCGTTTGTAAAGGTGTTTTTTTTTTTTTTTTTAAATAACAAACATGTTATACTTACCTTCACTGTGCAGCTCGTTCTGCACAGAGTGGCCCCGAACCTGGTCTTCTGGGGTCCCTCGGCGGCTGTTTCAGCTCCTCCCCGCAAGCATTCACCACCTTAATGCGAGCTCCCTCGCACGGTGGTGAGTGCTTGCGGGCGCGCTCCCGTGATACAGCCGGCGGCTATAGCCGCTCGCTGTATCACTCGGCCCCGCCCCCCGGCGCGCCGCGTCATCGGATGTGATTGACAGCAGCGCGAGCCAATGGCTGCGCTGCTTTCAATCCATCCACTGCAGCCAATCAGCGGCCAGGGTGAGCGGAGGAACAGATGTCGGGAACGCGAAGCTGACTTTCGAGGCGTCAGGTAAGTAAAACGGGGGGGCTGGGGGCGGCGGTTCTGTCAGAAGTTTTTTCACCTTAATGCATAGAATGCATTAAGGTGAAAAAATTTTTACCTTTACAACCCCTTTAACCATTTCCAGAACAGGGTTTTTCTTTGGATCACACACTGATTTAAATGAGCTCCTTCTTAAGATTGCATAATGTATGTGCTGTCATTATGTTACATTTGCTCTGTTTTAGGACCTCTTTTTTTGATAAAGATTATATAAAAAGATATATAGAGATATTATATATAAAAAGATACATAGATATATGAGAGAGAGAGAGAGAGAGAGAGAGAGAGAGAGAGAGAGAGAGAGAGAGAGAGAGAGAGAGAGAGAATATGAGAGAGTATATATAGATAGAGTGAGTTACCGTATTTATCGGCGTATAACACGCACCCCAAGTTTAGGAGGGAATTTTAAGGAAAAAAAACTAAAACAAAAAAACTTACATTTAAATGCCCATCAATGCAGCCTTGCACAGCGTCCATCTGCAGCCTTGTCAGTGTCATTTGCAGCCTTGCAGCTTTGTCAGTGTCCATTCGCAGCCTTGCCCAGGCTGCAGTTAAACTGCAGTGACTTGTCAGTGTCACTGCAGTTTGAAAATGGCGCCGCCGGCGCCGAGATACACAGAGCCGGCGTCTTGCGGCGGCTCTCGGCTCCTCTCGTAGTCCCGCCCGGGATGGGTGTAACAGTGAGCAGAGCCGAGCGCCGCCCATATACATAGATAGCCGAGTGTACTCGGCTAGCTCCGCTCACAGTCACGCCCAGTCCCTGTGTCCATCATAGGGCGGGACTGGGCGGGACTGAGTGGAGCTAGCCGAGTACACTCGGCTATCTATGTATATGGGTGGCCGGTGCTCGCTCCGCTCAGTCAGCGGGGGATTGCAGGGGATCGGTGTATAACACGCACCCACGATTTTCCCCTGATTTTAAGGGGAAAAAAAAGCGCGTGTTATACGCCGATAAATACGGTAGATAGATACACACACACACATATATATATATTTATAAAAAAAAAAAAAAAAAAAAAAAAAAAAAAAAGGAAGGAGGTAGTTTGTGCCTCGGGGTCATTATTTCATAACAAAAACACAGAATAATAAAATCTATGAACCAAACCGAACCCTATGGAGCCAAATCGGTACACTAAGGTTATGTAATACTAGATTATAAACTTTGCACTTATAAAGGCATTTTTGAAACAAAACTTTACACCCAAACCTCTCCACATTTTTTTTTTTTTTAAAACACCACCAATCTGATATTTACTAGTCTTTTAAAAAAAATGTCCCCCCTTTTAAATAGGCTTATACTTTAACTAGACACACATTTTCTCTTCTACTACAAAGCATTTTCACAACAGTAAGCCATTAAAGGAAACCTGAGATGCTGAAATCGGTTTAACGGGACATCAATGTAAACTTGAAATACCCTAAATTAGAGACCTAGGAAGGACCTCTCACCTCTGAATGAAGGAAAGCCAAAACAATTCATTTTGAAGCCAACGTTAGGTTTTATGTGATCAAAGAAATTAAAAGACACTTGCTAAAATGTTATTAAAGTCTCAGAAGGTATAGAAAATGCTTGTCAATGGCCAAATGTTCAACTATTTTTAATCCTTTTTTTTCACATTTCTTCACTTACTTCCTGGTTTCCAGGCCTAGGCAAATTAGATCATACATCCCAGGAGTCTTCAAGGAGGGGATTCCAAAGCTAAACACACCCTCTTGCCTACGTGCCTGAGCGATGGGCAGATGGATTCCAGGAAGTAAATGCTACATAAATCAATCTGCCCTTACTCAAGAAATGGCAGAAATGCTAGGGGGTGTTTTTAAAGTGATTTATCAGCAGAATAAAGCAAGGAAAAATGGATGGATGGGTGAGCTTGCTTTGAATATTAAAAATGAATTAAATAGCCTTTTTGGTTTGTAGTGCTCAGATGCGGTGTAGTTTCGCTTTAACAATGTATCTTGTACCACATCTTTAAAGAGGAACTGCAGTCTGCTCACATAATTTGTAATAAAAACATCTTTGCCATTCTGAAGCTTCCCTCCAACCACTTTGCTTATTATTTTATATATATTGTGATTCTGTGCTTGCCAAATATGCTGCAGAAATCTAGCTGCAACCATTTTAACTTTGCCAGCAGCTTTTTAACTTTGAAGTTGCTGCCTGTTCACCTCCTGGATTTACACAGAGGCACACCTCCAGCTTTGCAGATTTCATTTGCCCTCTTAGGACTCATCCCCCATCCCTTCCTGGCAAACTCTTATGAGAGTGAGAGAGCTGTGCATGATGTCACAAGCCTAGGCCAAGGACCAGAAAAGAAACAGGAAGTGGGCTCTATAAAAAGGTATTTACTGGCAAATTAAAAAAAAAAAATGTTTTACTATCCAAAGTTAAAACAACAAGGGCAGAAGATTTAAGATGGAAAGTTGAAAAAAATGACTGAAGGTCCACTTTAAATTTTGGGCGAGTCTACCAAACATGCTTGCCAATTCTTTTGAATCAACGTGCAGTTGGCTCACTACCTGAATGACAACCAACAAAGTGTACAAACCATGGACACTGTTCTGGGATTGAAATAGAACTCTAGGTTTACAACAAAATACTCAAATACAATACATAAATGTAAATGGCTGTACCGGCCAAGGGACCTGCAATCTTGTTCAATCTGTATTGTAGGTGGCACCTGGACATCAAAATGCACTGCCAAAGAAGTGACATACCTCCTAGCTCATCTTTCCCCTTCACCCCCAGCTTGCTAATGAAACAATGAACCACCATCTCAAAAAAGATATAGGATACTTAATATTTTATATTGCATATAGGCACAGATGATCACTGTATGACCATATATGATTTTGTTGAGCTTCATGAGATTAGTTGTATGTATAGTGCAGCATAGTGGCGATTGATATTGGCATTCATCATATAGTAAAATTAATCACCATCACTGCAGTTCAACGAGGAAGGAGGTGACCCAAGAATCTGTAAACCTGAAATAGAAGAGTAATATACCAGTTCTGTGTGCCAGAAGTGTTTCAACAAGATCTGCTGAACAAAAGTACGAGTCTTTTGGAAAGTATTTCAATTGTGTAATATATTCGTACAACTAATATGGAGTCATTATTTGCCTGGCGTTCTCTTTTAACAACTTCAGCCCCGGAAGAATTTACCCCCTTCCTGACCAGGCCATTTTTTGCAATACGGCACTACGTCGCTTTAACTGAAAATTGCGCGGTCGCACGATGTTGTATCCAAACAAAATTGTCAAAATTTCCTTTTTTTCCTCCACAAATAGAGCTTTCCTTTGGTGGTATTTGATCAGCTCTGCGATTTTTTTTTTTCTTCCAAAATTGTCGTTTTTTTTGTTTATAGCGCAAAAAAAAAAAAAAAGGCGACAATTTTGGAAGAAAAAAAAAAAAAAAAAAACACCACACTATTTTGTACTTTTTGCTATAATAAATATCCCAAGAAAAAAAAAAAAAAAAAAACCAAACACAAAATTTCTTAATCAGTTTAGGCCAAAAATAAGGTGCATTAAGTGTATATTGATTGGCTTGCACAAAACTTATAGCGTCTACAAAATAGGGACTAGATTTATGGCATTTTTTTTTTTTTTTCTACTAGTAACGACGGTGATCTGTGCTTTTTAATCAGGACTGCAACATTGCGACGGGCACATCGTACATTTTGACACTTTTGGGACCACTGACACTTATAGGGCGATCAGAGCTAAAATAGCCACTGATTACTGTTTAAATGTCACTGGCGGGGGGGGGGGGGGGGGTGGATGTAGCTGACTAGAGGAGCAGAAAGACCGTTGTTCCTACTTAGTAGGAACACACGATCTCTCTTTTCTCCCCTGACAGAACCGGTGCACACACAGATCCCGGTTCTCGTTCTGTCACAAGTGATCGCAGGTGCCTGGTGGTCATCGCGCCCTCCGGGCACGCACGTCGGCTCTGTGTGCTAAAGCGTCTTAAAGAGCCAATGTACAGCTACGACGGCTTGCGCAAGGGAGCCATCCTTCTGCAGTATAACTGCGGCGGCTGGTCAGGACTTTACCATATCTCTGATGTTTAAAGAGATTAACAAATCATTTTTATAGGCTGTGGGGTGGATTTACAGCATAGAAACCAATCAGTTTCAAGGCTTTTTTTTTTTTTTTTTGGTCAAAACTTAATTGAACAAGCTGACGTTAGAAGTGGATTGGCTACCATGCACAGCTGCACCAGATTTTGTACTCTCCAGTTTTAGTAGATCAATATAAAATCAAGCAATATAAAATCAAAAGAAAGGGGACTGCAAAAAAAAATAAATATAATGAATTGTATGTACAGTATATGTTTTGGTTTGCTTTAGGTGCATGTTCTAAATATTCCAATTATTCCTCTGACATGGTGGTAGCATGAGGCCAGCAGAATTCAAGCATTTCCCTGAGTAATTGGTATAGGAGGCATTTTTCTAGAGGGTATTTGAGGTCACATACAACATACTGTGTATTCAAGGCTGAATCAGTGCCATCAAAGGACATTTTCATTTCATGCACCTAGGTAGAAATGTTCTGAGCCGTCATTAATAGTTATGAACATGTCCTTTTGTAGTCATCTTTCAGGCTCTTGTTCTAGTCTGTCTGCTGATGTAAATAAGGGCCAGCAGATTTTCTTACAGCAGATGTTTAGGAGTTCTGTTAAAAGTGCACAGCAACAATTAATAATAGTTATTGAAGCATAGCTCCTTCCTTTACTAGGCATGCTTTCCACTATTTGTTTACATAAAAAGAGAAAACATCCATCTTGCTGTATTTTCCTGGCCCGGCACAAAAAGAATTTGGCTTATCAGATCTACAGGTTGTCAATTTATTTCTTCATGAAAACTCAAGTGATAAACTCACTCCAAATATCTTGGCAAACCTTCCGGGTCCAACTTTACATTGTGGCATGGTCGTGCAACGCTGTACCCAAATAAAATGTATGTCCTCCCCCCCCCCCCCAAACAGAGCTTTCTTTTGATGGTATTTGATCACCTCTGCGTTTTTTGCACTATAAATAAAAGACCAACAATTTTGAAAACAAAAAAAAAAAAAAAAAAAAAAAAAACAAACAAAAACAAACCATACTTTTTGCTATAAAAATATATTATTTACACACACACACATCAATTTAGGCCAATATGTATTCTGCTACATACTTTTTTTTTTTTTTTTTTTTAACAAAAAAGTGTTAGTGTCTGCAAACTATGGCATATTTTTATTTATTTTCTTTTATTTACTAGTAATGGTAAGCAACTTATGGCAGGACTGTGATATTGCGGCAGACATTCTGTCTGACACTTGACACTTTTTGGGAACCAGTAACACCAATACAGTGATCAGTGCTAATGCAGTCACTGTACTAATGCCACTGGCTGGGAGGGGGTTAACATCAGGGGCAATTAAAGGGTTAACTGTGTGCCTAATGTTTCACTATACTGTGTAAGGTGCTTTTACTATGGAAAAGATGGAATTTATTCCCCGCTTTGCAGGGACACAAACTCCATCCCTTCCCACCTGTCAGAACGGCGATCTACCTTGTTTACATAAATAGATAGGGGAATTGGGACTTTAAATGAAGCACAATTAAGTGCCTCCATCCCGATAATGAATCAACATGAAGGGGAGATTTGGACTTTAGATGAAGCGATTGGATAGCGGAGGTAAATACCACCATGTTTAATATTCACCATGGAGTATTTATTTGTCAACAACGGTATGCAGACAATAGATAAAAATAATGAATAAAAAATATTACAGTACCAGTTGATATGCATATAAGAGGCGTGTACATGGCATACGTATGATAAAAAATATATATAAAGCAGCATATAATATTTGTGGTAGATTGAAAAACATAGCACAGTAATATCAACGGCAACATACCTGGCATCGATAAGTGCATCCACACAATAAAAATGTATCCACTAGATGAGAAGAGTTATTATATTGGAGCACATAAGTTGGTTTGGTCAGTATGATTCCATGTAGAATGTAATAGGGGCATCAAAAAAAATTTTTTTTGATGCACTTATCGATGCCAGGCATGTTGCCGTTGATATTACTGTGCTATGTTTTTCAATCTACCACAAATATTATATGCTGCTTTATATATATTTTTTATCATATGTATGCCATGTACACGCCTCTTATATGCATATCAACTTGTACTGTAATATTTTTCATTTATTATTTTTATCTATTGTCTGCATACCGTTGTTGACAAATAAATACTCCATGGTGAATATTAAATATGGTGTTATTTACCTCCACTATCCAATCGCTTCATCTAAAGTACCAATCTCCCCTTCATGTTGATACCTTGCTTACATAGGCAGATCACAGTTCTGATGATCAGTGGGAGCCAGAGGACATAGAGTACCTGGCACCTGCTCATTGGCTTCCGCTGTGTGTGTAATCACAGCAGAAGCGAGCCACCGGCAGCGCGCACATGTGCTCCCTATCTGGAAGTGTGGGTTCACTTATATATAAACATGATCGCACACACAGCTGCCACCCTGTAGCAGTAAAACAGCTATAGGGCAAGCTGCAAGCCGTTACAGTGGACCTTTTGCCAAAAATCAAACCAGAATACAACTCTGCATACTGATACAAAATCTTACTTTTATTAGGTAAACATTTTTTGCTTTTACTTACAATTACTTTACCACAGGTTGCAGGAAAGAAAATCACTTGATTCCTGCAGAGCCATTGTGTTCTCCCAGCGAGGGAGGGGGAAGGCGGAGCAGCCTCTATCGGGAGAACACAGTGATTATTGCTAGTGGCTGTAATAGCTGATAGCAATAATGGCATGTAAATTCCGACAGGCTGGTTGTACCCAAGTTGATCGATCCCATTCAGCCTGCCCATACATGCTTTGTATCCTGGTCGGTTCAGCAGGGATAAACTTGGGTACAACCAGACTGTATGATTTTCGAACAGTCTATGGCTGGCTTCAGTGAAAATGGCCACTGTGATAAGTATGGAAGAAGACGGTATGCAATTAATAAAAATCCCGCAATTAGCTGCAAGTATTGATTTGTAGATTGTCATTACCAAACACTTATAAAAATGACAACAAAGGTACCTTTTTAGAAGGGTCAAGTTCCTCTTACACACACACACACACACACCCACCACGTGCTTACCACTAAGAATACTGGATGTTAAAGCGGAGTTCCACCCAAACGTGGAACTTCCACTTATCCGATTCTTCCCCCCCCCCCCCTCTGGTGCCACATTTGGCACCTTTCGGGGTGGAGGGGGGAGTGGGTACCTGTTTTTGACAGTTCCGTTGAGTCTCTCCTCGGCTGGAAGGTCAGAAGGCCGGCCCCCTCCTCCTCCCTCCCCTGCTGTTGTGCCAGTAGGAGAGCGCAGCATGCTTTGCACATGCGCAGTAGGGACCAAGCAGTGAAGCCGTTCTCTTGGAACATCGGCTGCAGTGCCGACATTACTGGACGCCAGGACAGGTGGGTGTCCTAATATTAAAAGTCAGCAGCTACAGTATGTGTAGCTGCTGACCTAAATTTTTGAGGGGGGAGGCGGAACTCCCCCTTAAGGGGAAACAAAAGACAAATGGTATTCAACTGGAGGTCTACAATCATGCTAAAACAGCTTTTCCCTTCATTCACAGAGGGTTGTGGAAAGTAAACCCATAGAAGAAACAATTGGATGGGGTTTTCACCGCATCCAATGTGCATGACATGTGAGTGTGAACGGCTCTCAATGGAGCCGGTTCACACATGTCTGGGGCGCTCGCTGTGCAAATTCCAAAAAAAAGAGTCCTGTGCTTTTTCGGCCCGATTTAGGTGCGAATTCAGGCAAAAATTCAGATCCGATTCCCACCTGAACCGGTGAACAGAAATGCACTGGACCCCAGGCTGGAAACTGCGGCCGCATATATGTGAACCCAGCCTAAAGGCTAGCCATAATGTCACTGGTCAATACACAGTTTGGGTCACTTTGACAAAATCAACTAAAAATACTTTTTTTTTTTTTTTTTTTATAAAAAAGAAAACAAAGTGAAAAACACATTTAAAGTGTATGTAAACCCCAACAATTAATTCCTCTTTTCTCAGACCCAAAGGGAGCAGTTTTATATACCATTGGAAGCAATTTATATTCTAATATATGCAAAAAAAAAAAAAAAAACCTGGTTATCTAGTCATAAATTCAGACCTGTCCTGTATCCTGTACACACTTCCAATGTTATTTTAAATCCAGGAGAAGCTCCGGTCATGTGACCCACCAAAAGTCATACGACTGTCTCTCCTTGAATAGAAGAGATAACTCTGTTAAACATTTATCTGTTTTAGACTGAGACTTTAAAGCACAAATAGAATAGAATACTCCTACAATATATTTCAGTTATCATAAGTCCTTTATTTTTCTGTGCGCATTCTCTACTTTTGAAATAATGATAGTAACAGGTGCATTGATTCAAATTGGTTATACTATGGGATGCCCTCCTGCAAATCTGCAGATAAACAAGTTGTCAATTTGTAATTTTCTTAAAGTGCATCTAAACCAAGTTATATCTTGCAGCTTAGATTGGACTAATCTCTCCTGCCAGTCATGCGTGCGGACTGTCAGAAGACCCAGCGAACGGACTGTACCTGAGTAAATGCAGCTGCTGCTCGTCCAATAATTTTCTGCCTGTCAGATTACATTTCCAGAATAAAGAATGTTAGATGAGAGGGTGCCAACAGCGCCACCTATGGTTTGAACTTACTTTGCGTAGGGCCAGCTTTAGGAGCAGGTAAAGGATAAGGCCTCATACATACGGCTTGAATATCGGCCGGTTCAACAGAAACCAGCCAACAATCGGCCCTTGTGTGCGGCAGCCTTTAGGCTTAGGATGCCACATCCAATTTGCTAAATCACGCATGTTCTAAAACTGCAATGACATGGTGCAGTGTTACTTGATTTGGCGAACAGTACTACTCATGAAGATGGGCCCTGTCCCAAGGATCCTTGGTTCCAGCCAAAGCAGAGCTGCCATTAGCAACTTCATCTGTGGTTTGCATGTAAAGCTTTGATAAAAGGTATAATTAATAAAATCATGTGAATGAAGATGTGGAAAAAAAAAAAAAAAAAAACAGTACAAAAGACATAACAGCTGTAAATAGCCAAGCTGCAAGCATGTCACATGGGTTATGTAAGGTTATCATCATTATAATAATGGTTGATAAAAGCAAAGTATTCACTGCACCATTTCAAGTATTTTAAAAAGGCAGGAATAAAGGATGGTCCAGAAACCATCTGTTAATGGTGTGATTGTCCTGTAACATAATACACAGAACCATCGAAATTGTGAAGGGGGAAAAAAAAAAAACCCCACACATAAACCCTGCTGAGTCTTTCATACAACAATAAAAAGTTCATGAAAATGGAGACATTCAGGCCTGGGTGAGCAAAGGTCTTGACAGGCTTGACCTCCGCATACAACAATAGACCTGTAATACACAGGCATGGCTCTTAGAACAAATCACAGACAATAGGAACTGACGGCTTTTGTTTGTGATGAATGTCACTGATGGTTTGGAGTCCCCTGGTGATTTCCAAGAACAAATTCAGCACCTGTACTGGAGCGTCTTCCAGTGTTGCTAGGGCTGAGCTACCTCCTCCTCCTCAGCATGCTGTTATATTGGCTATGTGTGATAAGCCACGTCACACATCTAACAATGTTCTCTGGTTTAGAATAGATTTTTACTGCAGAGTCACAATTTGCAAAAGCACAAATAAAACAGCACATTCTGCAGCACAATATAGGTGACAGTTTACCATATAAATTGTAGAATTTCTTTTAGGATAGCAGAAAAGCTGCTAATACTGCTATCAGAGCCATGCATGCATGTTCAAAACCGTAATCGCTTACACAGGAGGCCAGCGCATCCCATCTGCTGGACCCCGCAGCAAAATTAACCTAATCTCAATAATGGCAGGTGCCTGGGAAAATCAGCGATGAGCATTTTTATGTCACCCTCTCCAAATGTCAGAAGAGATCAGCTCAATCAAACCATTTGAGCAGGAATTCATTATAGCAGGAGACTGGGTAAATTCTACAATA
Organism: Aquarana catesbeiana; assembly: GCF_042186555.1. Taxonomy (NCBI): domain Eukaryota; kingdom Metazoa; phylum Chordata; class Amphibia; order Anura; family Ranidae; genus Aquarana; species Aquarana catesbeiana. The sequence goes on from NC_133326.1 coordinate 279,146,881, forward strand.
ACTGGATTAGGTTGAAGGAGCTTTTACTTGAGTGGTTATATTTTTGGATTGGAAAAAAAAAAAAAAAAAAAAAAAAAAAGGACATCAAAATGTAAAACCATTAAAATATAATATAGCTTCCAAGAATAAATAAGATTTTAAAACCTAAAGTTGGCAATGCGTGAATCAAATTTCAAACAACTCATGCAGCGCCGGCTGTAAAAATACAATAGCCTGCAGCAGGAGATTCATCCATTCATGCTGGTAGTGTTAGGAGGAAGCTGATCCATTTTTTACTTTAGCCTGAAGGCGGAATGAAAGAAACTTCTACATGTAGGGCCAGCTTTACTTTACCCCAAAACATTTTTGCTCGAATAGCGGGGAAGTTTAGCCCTCACCCCCTGCCTGACACCTTTCAGCTGGACAGGAAGTGAGGGAAAGGTTCTCAGTGATACTGAGAAACCCCTTAAACAGGTTTTAGCCCTTCACCATCCTATTCAAAAAAGGATAAATAGCAGGAGCTGGGCTTAAACATCTTCATTGTGATTTTAAAAAATAGTGGAAATTGTTTAGCCTTGGGTAAAAGATAAAACATAGTTTCATGTGGGATTTGGTGGAATTGTACTAAATCCTAATTACATCTAATGTGAATAAATCCTAGATATAAATATGTACTGCTGATCTTCTAAGCATGTTCCCTGGTGCTCACAATATCAATTTACAAATCTCACAACGGAAAAGCTTGTTTGGCTGCACTTCTACTGTGACCTTGGGGAGCTGTGAGAACCGAGCGATCGGCGGCGTTTGAGCGCTCGCTTCGCAGTGTTAGAGCCGGCGGGGGACAGGTGCAGCAACGGACCTATGCTGCATCCGCCTAGGTAAGTATAAATCTGCGAAAACCCTAAACCCCATACTTCTCTTTTAACTGCTTACAAATTATAATTCCAAAGCATCACATCCTGTATGCGCATACATTTAAATATGAAGGAAAGACACAATGAAATATAGCAGGGGTAGGCAACCCCCGGCACTGGTCCCGCAAGCGGCACACAAAGCCTCTTTTGCCGGCACTAACGTATTCCAATCTCAGAATCCCCCACACCGCACCTGCACTGAGGGGGAGGCACTGCGCCCCCACACATTGTAAAAGATGGGAAACATTGTTCGGTTCTCTAACTTTGCTGTAGCTGCGATCGTCAGCTTTTGTGATGGGGAAGAGATTGGGTGCAGTTCTGCTGGGGGGGGGGGGGCAATCCCCATTTCCAGGAGGAGGAGGACTGTCATTGGCCACTGCTAAAGCCAAGCACAGTCCTACTAACCCCGTCCACCATCTAGAGCAGGGGTCTCAAACTGGCAGCCCTCCAGATGTTGCAAAACTACAAGTCCCATGAGGCATTGCAAGGCTGGCAGTTACAAGCATGACTCCCACAGGCAGAGGCATGATGGGACTTGTAGTTTTGCAACAGCTGGAGGGCCGCCAGTTTGAGACCCCTGATCTAGAGGAAGATGACTCACTTAGTCGCCACTATCAATCTCAGAGAGAAGGGATTTCACTGTGATTGGGAAAACCACAATCAGGTGACAGTTTGTGGAATTACTGTTGAGCTTCTGGGAACTTTGTTGAAATTATTCCTGAACCTTTGTGTCACCTACTACTGAACCCCTCTGCACTCTGTGTCCCTTTAAGCCACAGTCAGTGTTCAGCGCAATGAAAATCACACCCAACCACTTTTTCTCAGCTGTGTGGGCCCAACTTATGATCCTGCACACAGGCCTACTGCTTTCAGAAAATGCCCCTGACCTGAGCTCCTCATTGCGCATCCATTCCAGATGCTTGTATGTGACCTCTCATACATCCCATACATCATATACATCACATATATCACATACAAGCACGTGGGCTGGATGTGAGAGGTGGATCAGCAGGATGAGTGTACCGGGACAGGTAGATGTGTCTCATCTCTGCTTCCTTTCACCACTCTGCATATCACGCATATCATAGATGAGAAGAGGGTACAAGCAGTGGGGCAGATGAGCAGCAGGATACAGCAGTGGGGAAAATCAGCAGGGGGGTCCAGTGTTGGGGCAGAAAAGCAGGGGGGTCCAGTGTTGGGGCAGAAAAGCAGGGGGGTCCAGCAGTGGGGCAGATGTGAAAGGAGGTGTACTGGTGGGACAGATGAGCAGGGGGTTACAGTGGTGGGGCAGGAGAGCAGGGAGGTACAGATGTGAGAGACAGATGTGCAGGAGGTACATTGGTGGGGCAGATGAGAAAGCGGGTTACAGTGGTGGAGCAGATGACCAGATGGGTTCAGTGTTAGGACATATGAGAAGGTAATTCAGTAGTGAGACAGAAGAGCATGGGGATACAGCGGTGGAGCGGATGTGCAGGGAGGTACAGTAGTGGGAGGGATGAGAAGGTGTTTCAGCCGTAAGACAGAAAATGAGGGGGGTACAGTGGTGAGGCAGAAGATGCAGGGGGAACAGAGGTGGGACAGATGTGCAGGGGGTTACAGTGGTGTGGCAGATGAGAAAGGGGCTTACAGTGGTGGGGCAGATGTGCAGGGGCGGTGATCTGAGGTGTGAAGGTGCAGTAATTGGGGCTGATCTGAGGCGTGAGAGTGCAGGATGTTAATTTCTCACTACTAAAGTAGTTTACAGCATTTACTTTATAAAAAATCTTTTTTGTGATTGAGTGTGAAGTTGACATTTTTTTGTTATAAAATCGGCACGCTCAATTTCTTTGTTCCCTACTCCTGATATACAGAGTAACAAGCAGGAACAAACTATTTGGAACAGAAGGATAAGAGTAGGTGATAATTTAACTAGTTAGCTTTCTAGTTATAGCTGCATCCTTGCAAAAATCATATTTCTATTGGCAAGGAACATTTTTATACAAATATCAGTATTAGTGGATTGTCTTATTCTAATGACTCATTTTTTACAGCCAAAATGCAGATTTCTATAAATGTACAGGAAGTTGAATCAACATCTTGAACAATTCTTGGCCACTTTAGTAGTCATTTGTTTTGCTTTTTCCATGGAATCCAACAAGCAAACATCTATCAATAAGCTGAAAGAAGCAGAACACAGAATAAAAATAAACACATTAACTTAAAAAACAGGAACATTTTTGAAAGCATCTGTTACAAGAAAAATACAAAAATAAAAATTGCACTAGAGTTCAGCCTGCATCAGATTCTAATGCTGGCCATACATATAGATTTTTTATTTTTGTTCAGCTTGCAGGCACAACGCAGATGGACTAATCTCTCCTGCGGCTATTTTGACAGTCAGACCCCACCTGACTGGATGTAGCCGCTGTTCAGCCAACAATTTTTAGCACAACTGAAGGTTGTCACGCGGGAAGGTAGAGCTGGCCACCCACGGATTGTAAATTCGTCCAGCTCATCAGGACACAGACGAAATTCACAGTGCATGAGCCTACTTTTAAGAGAGTCGGGCTGAGTGCTTCACCACCATTCCAGAGAAGCCTTGTATCAATGAATACCAGGTTTCCACACACAACTATAAACAACCCTGTGTACATGTACTGATAAGAACAGAGGGGAGTTCAAAAAAAATGCCCAACTGCTCCTAAACGTCCATTTACCAGAAGCAGTGTACATGAAGCCTTAATGTTTAATGTGGTTTTCATTTAAAGGCCCAACCCTAGACCACTTTTAAATGTATTTAAATGCATTGGTAAATACTTATCTGGCTGGGGGGGGGGAATACAAATACTTATCTTTTTCCTTGCTCCCGACAGTGTGCTCCTCTGCTATCCGACGCGCTGGGTTGTGGGTATCTTATTGCCCTCCCCCAGTATAATGAAGGATCGCTGTTCCTGCATTGTATGTAATGACAGCTGCAAATGAAAGCTGCAACTGGCTAGGAAGCAAAAGTGAAGTGGCTTCAGAAGAACCATTCACACAAAGAGAACGCTGCCTGTGTCAGTGAAGAATAATCTAAGCATTTGTACATTTCCCCTCCCCCAATAGCCAAACAGGCATTAAACCCATGCAGTACTAAGGAGGGACCGATTAATGGGTACATTGAAAAATCAGGCCACAGTTGGGCTTTTAAAAAGGTTACTGTTGCTGTACCTTGGCGTCTAAAATACAGTACATTTTTTTAAAAATTCCTAATTTGCGCAGGTGTGTGTTTAAAGTGGTTCTAAGGTCAAAAGTTTTTTGTTACCCTAAATGGGTTCTATGAATTAGGGTAAAAAAAAAAAAATGGCTGGCTGAGAGCAGCGGGAGCCATTAGCCCCTACCGCTGTCAGTCAAATCCAGTGAAACAGGAGCGTCTATAGAGCTAAACAGCCCGGCTCAGGAGTGAGCCCACACGTGGGTCCCTATAGGAAGCAGCTTCCTATGGTGGTGCAAGAAAAGGCAGAGCTGAGAGCGCCAGTAGGGGACCCCAGAATAGGAGGCTTGGGGCCGCTTTGTGCAATACCATTGTACAGAGCAGGCAAGTATAACATTTTTTATGTTCTAGTTTAAAAAAAAATTGGACTTTACAACCTCCAAGTCACCTTGTTAAACGATAAGCTTACTTTAAAGACCTATTTCACAGTTCATTTTCATTAAGCAAAACTCATGCCTTTTACAATACATATCAAGCAGAAATCAAATTCTTGCCTATTAGCTGGTTTACATCCTGTGTTGCAGTTAAAGCAGAACTTAAGTTTCACTGTAACAAACTGCAAGCAGGAAGGTGCTTTATTGCTTTTTATTTACCTGCAATAAAATACACCTATCCGCCAGCTTGCAGAGTTCTCAGCCATGAAAACTGAGAGGTGCAAGTACAGCTCAGCTTACACTGCTGGCAAGGTCTCCTAAGTATTAAGGAAAGGAGGGCGCACCGACCTAGTGCATTACCAAAGATAGATAAATTTATTCAAAATAAAAACAGCAATGGTTGTACTCACAAACAGATGTGATATATAGACACGTCAAAGCATAGGCAGATGCGAGTAGTCTCTCTTGGGTCTGTTACGAAGAACCGGTGATGCTGAAAGACTAGGCGATGTAAGAAATGGCCAACACGTTTCGAGGGAGGACCCTTTTCTTCAGAGCCAAAGTAAATCAATCGATCCCTAAGTGCCAGCATGACTGACCCTTGCGCATGTACAGAAGTGAAATCACTGGCCAATGAAGACAGCTAAAGACACCCAGAAGAAGATACCGGTGCCGGCGAGAGAGGAGGACCATTGAAGGAATAGTATGTTTTTTGTTCCACTTTAAGCAGTTCTGCCTTATAGCCCAAATTAAGTCAGTCATTCACCCTTTTGTCTCTTAAAAATCCTTTATATTATAATCCCACATTATAATTTGTGACCTATTTTTGCTAGGTAATGCATTTTACTGTACCAGGTTTTATTTTTCATGGCTCTTTAAATATAGTATAATACCTGGGTCCACCACTGTCCAGCAGGGAATTTGGGAGGGATTTTCCATTCATCACTTCCTGCTGCTGCAAGCGGAGCACAACACATTGTTCAAGGCAATAAAGCAACAGAAGTAATGAATAACCATTATGCTTGAAATGGTAAAAAAAAAAAAAATGTATGGTGACAAGGTCTCTTTTAAAAAATATTTTTATATAAAGAACCAATACCATCTGTCACAAATGTACAGTATTTAAAGCTGCTGACTTATTTTTTTTAGTGAGAAGAGTGAAGCTCCTCTTTAAGACTAGCTTATTTTTCACACAAGGTAATGGCTTCCCTCTAACACTTTGGTGTAAGCCTGGCCCGTTTTCAAACTACAACTCTGCCCACAGCTTGCTTACTGTCTGACTCAAAAGTTGCCAACTCCAGCTTCCTCCATGACCAAAGTGTTTCTGTGGTTCCTGCCAGCTGCTGGTCTAATCTGCACCTGGTCATGGTCATCCATAGTGAATGCTCTTTAGTTTTTCTTTTTGGTACCTCAGTGCCTGTCTTCAGGAGCATTCCACAGAGGGACATTCTCCAGAGGTGTGGATCTTCAAATTGGACATTCGGCACCCATGACACTCTGGGCTCTCCCTCATTCCCTGTCCAGCATTTCAAGGACATCTGCACCAGAGGTGTAAGGAAAGCCCTCTCATCACTGCCGTCTCTGAGCAGATACATAAACACACGTATCTATTCTCTGGATTGATCTGACCTCTACAATGTGAAGTACTGTATGTGCACACATTAGCTTATCCAAGAAAGACCCAAAATGTAAATTTGTTTAATGTACAGTACATGTGTTTTCTTGCATTCTCGTATGAATTTGCTTCTGCTTTGAATACTTGTAGAAATGTAAACAAAATATCTCAAGCAAAGGGTGAAGTGTACATTGTAGGAAAACAAATTATATCAGTTAGGCATCTTGCACGTCGCAGCTTGAAAAAGCTCAGTACAGCATTTTTTTTTACTGATCTAAAATGCAGTCCATTGTTTACAATGTGCCTGTGCACACGGGGAAGCAAACAAGTGCTGTGTATTCTTGAGAAAAATCTGCGTTGCCGGTCAGTATTTTGCGCCGGTCTGCACAAATAAGCAGATGACCATAAATTTGAATGAATTTTCTCTAGGAAGGTATTGTGCGTGCGAATACGTGAACGGATTCGAGCAGAACACCTGAAATTATGTCCAAAAGAGCAGAAGCTCTAACATCAGTACTATGTGCAAAAGGCCTAAAAGAAGTGGAAAAAGTCAAGGTGAGAAATTCTTTTCCATTTCCTGAAAACACGTCCATAACCTTGCATAAAAAAACAAAAACAAAAAAAACCAGACACACACACACACACACACACACACACACAAATACACCACACAAAAACGCCAACTATTTGTGTCTACAATAAACATAGCATTTATTACTACTGCCTTATGATGTCACAAAGGCATCAGACACAGAAATGACACAACAGGCAAAGATGACAGATTTATCACATGCCAGGCAAAGCATCAGGCTCACGTAAATGCCTGACCTCTGTTCTTCATATACTTTGCATTTGCTTCAATCACCTGAAGTGAAGAGAAATACCGGATACTGCTTGGTATGAAGTACAGGTGACCCTCCAGCACTGCCAAGAGAGGGCAGGGAGAGAGACTCTTTGGCCATGTGTAATGTAAGCTCCAACAAGAGTGAGCTGGTGCAAGCACAGATATCCCACCAAAATATTCCCCAAAACTGGTTTAACTTGAAAAAATCTACTAAAATCTGAACTATTACCACATCTGTGCACACTGTATTATAGGCCCTCACTCCTCTAGACACCATGGATTGTAAGTGAAAACTTAAGCAATTAGATAAAAAAAAAAAAAAAATTAAATTAAAAAGGCACATTTTTTTCCCTATCACAGAATCCCAGTTACTAGTTACCAATTTTCATGCGGTCAAAATCATTTTGCACTCTTTCAAGAGAGCATCATTGCTGCCAGTTAATCTATAAAATACAAAAATGATCACTAATATAGGGAAGAGGGTCAATAAAAATGACATTTTCATTTTTTTTAAGGCCTTTTCCTGGGACTGCATGTACCAAGTAAAAGGGAAAGGAGGTATTGGGCCAGGATACAAGATCTGTGCGGTCTCTATTTCATCCAATTCTAAGGTCACTGCACTAATCTGCTGCCATTGCAGTGAGTTTTTTAAAGGGCAAGAAAATTGCACCAAACAAGCATTGCAGGTGCGTTTTTGTCGCATTTTCAATTGCTTTCAATGGGAAGTTTTTTGTAACTCTCCAAGCATGCTCCAAAAATGCTGCAAGCAGGATTATTTTCACCGCAACGGTAACGCACTGCCCCAGTGTGAACACATTCACTGATTTTAAAAAGGGAAGCATTTTTCTTGAGCTTTTCAGGCACTTTAACGCAAATGCGCTTGAAAAACTCCTCAGTGTGAAAGCTGCCTAAAGAAAGTTGTAAGCATTTACATTCATAGATCATTTATATCCATCAAATACTGAAATCAGGAGCTACTGAATGCAAACATCCAGAGACAGTGCCAGGCATGAGGAAGAGTCATAATCACAAGTACCAACAGAGTCAGGCACCTATACAGGACTTATCTAGCTGTCTGGCATGTAGCAAATGATCTAGACTCGAGGTTTTGTCTGTACTTGTACCCCTGTGCCTGGAGTCCTGGAAGAGCAATTGCAAAAAGGTTGACACACAATTGCTTCAGATTTACTAGCAATAGTTCTTCACAAAAAAAAAAAAAAAAAAAACTTTCCTGACAGAATCATACAGGCTATCATTGTAGAGTTCTTATTCCACATACAGTAGTTTCCTGGCTTTTAACCCTCCAGCTTTAATACTCAAAGTAACCCAGGGCAATTAAAGCAGAGTACCGTCCGTCCCTTTAAAAGGTAGTCAGCAGCTACACATACTGCAGCTGACTTTTAACATTAGGATACTTACCTGTCCTGGAGTCCAGTGATGCCGGCACTGCAGCCGAGTTTACCTCGGCTGGTCGGGTACTGCCGCTGCCATTGCGGGTAAGGGAACCTGGCAGTGTAGCCTTTTGGTTTCACAGCGGGGGGGAGGAGGAGGGCCGAGCTGCTAACATAATTCACTGCAGACCGGTCTCACAGAAGTGGGGACAGGGTACCTGTAAAAAAAAAAAAAAAACACACACACACACACACACACACACACACACACACACACACACAGGTGTGGCACGAGAGGGGGGGGGGGAAATCAGATAAGCAGAAGTTCCACTTTTCGGTGGAACTCTGCTTTAATCAGATAAGGACATCTGACTTTATTTGGAATTACAGTGGAACCTCACTTTGTCAGGCCTGGTTCACACTGCCGCGACTTTGAAGCCGACATCCCAGCGCGACTTCGACATGACTTGTATACAACTTCTTTAACAGACGTCAATACAAGTAGAGCTGAAGTCGCACCAAAAGTAGTGCAGAAAGCCTTTTCTAAGTTGGAGCGACTCAAGGTTCCATTGCACTTATGCGGGTGTGACTTGTGCTCTCAAAGTCAGAGTGTGAACCGGGCCTCCCTCAACATTGACTATAATTATTTCTTATACTACTTGCATTAGTAAAATCGACAGAAAAAAAAATATACGTGTGTGTGTGTGTGTGTGTGTGTGTGTGTGTGTATATATACACATGCATATATATATATATATATATGTTACAAACTGTCCGTAAATTTATGGATGGATGGCAACCCTAGTTTCCAGGCAAATTTTCACGAGGGGAGGAGGTTTTTTTTCTCAGCTAGTATGTTCCCCTGCCTGCATGCCAGAGGTAAGGACAGATGGAGTCCAGGAAGTAAATGGTACATAATTCAACTGCCCTACTCAAGCTGGCCACGACCAGAAATTCTAAGGGGTCTTTTACATCATCGACGCATGGACGAGTTTTCTTTGAATATCAAAAATGAATTTAATAGCGTTTTTGGTACTCAGATGAAGTGCAGTTCCACTTTACTTTATATGTGTGTACATAGGGTGCAAGGACTGCAGCCAGAAAAGACCCTAAAACTAGCGTTTTCAGAAGGAGGTAGGCAGTGAAAAAAAAAAAATGAAAATAAGTAAAAACACACACACCACTTTTGTTGTGCCAGGTGGTGAAAACAGGGGCACCCATGGCATGCATTTTTCTGTCTAAGCCCCTAGCGTTCATGCGGGGCTCCATGGGACAGTACAGAGGGCGATGGTATCTTCCAGTGTCCCCCCCCCCTCTCTCTGTTTGTTTTAGGTTGCCCCAGGAGATGGCAGAAAGTGGAGCGGGTAGCAACGGTCCCCGGATTGGCTGGATCGGGCGGGATTGAGCCGAGCTGTGTCTATATATAGCTGGCAGCTTTCCCGCTCCGGTCACCGCCTGAGGGGACGTTGCTGAAGACAGAACCGCGCTGCTCCACGGCATACCTGAGGAATGGAAGAGCTGCTGCGTCGCCTTATCCAAAAGGCTGAGAGCCGTGGGGGGGGCGGAATGGTAAAGGCGGTGTCTAGAAGAAGATGCAGTTCCGTCAGCGTCAGCCTCTGCTGATATAGAGCATGCCCAGTCAGTGCCTATGGAAGTCAGTATGGATGACATTCTCCCAGCTCCCCCTGCTGGTTTAAAGAGAAGTCGCAGAGGTAACAAGGGAAAGAGGTTGAGAAGTGACATTTCTCCCTCTCCCCCTGTGAGAGAACAATTACTGCAGGAAAGGTCACGCTCCTCAGACAGAGCCAGAGTAAATTCACCTCAGGAGGCTTCTGCGGGCTTATCATGTGAGGTGCCAGCTTCTGGGCAGCCTGTCAGCGTGGACCATTATTCTGGTGAGAAAAATGATTCACATTTCATAGAATTGGGTAAAGTAGTTGGTTCTTTAGCCAATGTACTTGCAAAAATGGGTGAACCTGTTAATATTGGTAATGTGTGGAATGGCGGTGGCTCAGGAGGTTTAAGTTTAACAGACAATGCTGTTCTTTCACAAGGTAACCCCGCCATTCCAATGAGTTTTAATCACCTGAGTGAAAATAAATTACCTATTACACATAATACCAATATAAATGTTAATCCTTCTATGCCTGTTCCTGTTGCTAATTCTACATTTTCTTTACCTGTTAAAACTTTGGTTTCTGAATCTTGTTTTAAAGAGGCCCTCCCATGTGAATTATCTCCTCTGGGTTATCACCTATCTAATGCTGTTAAAGAAAAAATTTGGCGCGGAGAATTCATAGATATTTTATCATTACTCCCGTCATCTAAAGAATTTTTATTAAAATCTGATAAGAGAATAGACGATAGGTCTGAGGAAGATAGGAGAAGGGCAATTCCCCGCACTTTTCAAAATTGGCTTCAGGCCTTTTGCATTTTTGCTTCTGTGGTAGGGGAACGTTTTCCAGATAAATGTTCAGGTCTATTTCAGCACCTGGATATAGTGGCGGAGGCATACCGCCATTTTGGCGCAATTGCATGGTTTAATTATGATGAGAGCTTTAGACAGAAGCTTTCTGTCCACCCATCTTTAAGATGGGGGGTTAAGGATGTAGGTTTATGGTTAAACCTGATGCTGCCACAAAGGCCTCAATACACACAGAGACCTCCAGTAACAAATGTACAATCGACTTTTCGTAAAGGAGTATGCTTTGCATATAACGATTCCCAATGCAGATTCCTTTCAAACTGCAGATATAAGCATGAATGCTCATTCTGCGCAGGGACGCACCCAGCAGCTCGGTGTTTTAAAAAATCAGCTAATACATCTCAGTCAAGGGAAATTAATGCAAAAGGCATGGACGCCAGTGAGGTTGTCAAAAATGCAGTTCTGGCTAGATCATTATCCAGACCGCAGGATGGCGGACCTTCTGCATGAAGGTTTTAAATTTGGTTTCTCCATTCCGGGTTTTTCTGGACATGGTTGTCTTTTAGTAAAAAATTTACGATCCGTTCTGACATGTCCTGATATAGTTAGAGAAAAATTTTTTAAGGAATTAAAGGAGGGCAGAATCGCTGGACCTTTTTCCTCCCCTCCTTTTGAAAATTTCCGTTTATCTCCTTTAGGCCTGGTACCGAAAAAAGAGCCAGGCTCTTTTCGGTTGATCCATCATTTATCATTTCCTTGTGGTAATTCATTAAATGATGAGATCACTGAATTTGAGTCTACGGTAACATATGCTTCTTTTGAAGAAGCTCTTTGCTTACTAAAACGTTTTGGGAAAGCATCTCTTATGGCAAAGGCTGATATAAAATCTGCATTTCGGCTTCTGCCAGTTAATCCCAGTGGTTTTAATTCCCTTGGTTTTTCCTTTGAAGGAAAATTTTATTTTGACAAATGCATGCCCATGGGCTTTTCCAAATCTTGCAGTTATTTCGAATCTTTTTCAACCTTTTTACAGTGGGTTTTGTCTCAAAACTCCCCTCAAGGTGGCGTTATACATTATCTAGACGATTTTTTAGTTATTGGCCCAGCTGATTCGCATATTTGTTCGGAAACGTTAGGTTGTTTTTTCAACATTTGCGATTCTTTTGGCATCCCCTTGGCCAATGAAAAAACTGTCGGTCCAACTTCGGTTATCGAATTTCTGGGCATAACAATTGATTCTGTAGCCATGGAATTCCGTTTGCCGATGGACAAGATTATGAAAATGAGGTCTTTGATAAAAAAAATTTTTGTCCAAAAGAAGGGCTTTGTTGAAGGACGTTCAGTCCTTGTTGGGTCTTTTTTGCTTTTGCATCCAGGGTCATCCCTGTGGCAAGAATTTTTTCTCGGAGATTTGCTTTAGCTATTGGGGGTTTTAAAAATCCTTTTTCGCATATATCTATTACACGGCCCATTAAAGAGGATCTAAGAGTGTGGGATCAGTTTTTGATCAACTTTAATGGTCAAGCAGTATGGCAGAGCGAATTTGTCAAAGATTCTGAGATTCGCTTGTTTACAGATGCATCTGGTTCAGTAGGTTTTGGTTCATTTTTGGATGGCCATTGGTGTGCTGAAAGATGGCCTGATCCTTGGAGGTCACCAGAGATTAGTCGTAATTTAGTTTTATTGGAATTATTTCCAGTGGTGGTGGCTATTACCATTTGGAGTAATTTCTTTGAGAATAAACGAGTCTTGTTACATACAGATAATAAAGGAGTATTTTTTGCAATAAACTGTTTGTCATCTAAGTCTGAGTTTGTGATAAAATTACTCCGTTTTTTTTGGTATTTCAATGCATGACCTTTAACATTTGGTTGAAAGCTAAGCATGTTCCGGGTATTACTAATGAGATTGCCGATTCATTATCTCGTTTGCAGTTCCGGAGGTTTCGGGAACTTGTTCCGGAGGCGGACCAGGAAGGTTTCTCTTGCCCAGATTTTCTCTGGGGCCTGATATGGGAGTAATTGAAGAATATATAAGAAATTCCATTGCTCCTAAAACTTGGGAAGAATACTCACAGGCTTGGTTCAAGTGGTGCAAATTTTGTGAAGTATATAATTTCGCGTATGATACAGTGACCGTAGAAATGTCGTTATGTTTTGTATCTTTCTTAATCAAGGCCAAACTTGGTCCTGCTTCAGTTAACAAGATTTTAGCTGGGGTTTCATTCTTTTTGAAAATGTCTGGTCTTCCTGCCATCAATTCCTTTTTTCCAGTTAGACAAATGCTGAAGGGTTTTAAAAAATCCTCTCCGGCGTTAGATAACAGACGCCCTATTTCTTCTACTTTATTGATGCAGCTTATGCTTACACTGGAGTCAGTTTGTTTTTCTCCTTTTGAAACTTTGCTGTTCAGAACTGCTTTTGTTCTGGCATTTTTTGGTGCTCTGAGATTAGGTGAATTTACAGCACCTAATAAATCCTCTCCTTCCATTTTAGTTTTTTCAGATATCTATGTTGTTGAGGATTCTGTCAGAATCTTTATACGTAAATCAAAAATGGATAGGTTAGGCAAGGGATGTTGGTTGACACTTCATAAAGCCCCTTTTGAAACCATATGCCCAGTTTTTAGAGTTTCTCAGTATCTGACTGCTCGCCCCCCCTTTTTGGGTTCATTTTTTATTCATTTAAATTTATCCCCTTTAACCAGATATCAATTCTCATCTGTCCTGTCTTCTTGCTTAAAGCAACTTAATCTTTCTGGTCTTCACTTCTCTTCTCATTCCTTTAGAATAGGGGCGGCTACGGAAGCCAGTTTGCTTGGGTTTTCTAATAATAGTTTAAAGCAGTTGGGTCGTTGGGATAGTGATAGATTTAAATTGTATATTCGCCCTGATCTAGTTATTGTTTAATTTCTCTTAGGTCCTTCCAAGCGCATCATTTGGATAGTTGGACATTCATTTATATTTTGGGCCAAAAGGAGAGCTTCCGTCAAGAATGGCACAATCAATATTGGCCTGGATGAAAGTCGTTTTCAAGTATTATGGTGGGGCATAAGAGGGCTTAGATGGAGGAATGTAAAGGATCAATTAATTTACTTGTCAAGTCAGTGGCCTTCCCCCGACGCTCTTATTATTCATGCCGGGGGCAATGACCTGGGCAGGATCAAAACTTGGGAGTTGATTTGTGAAATGAAAAGAGACCTATCTTCTTTTAAGTTATTATTTCCTTCCACTGTAATAATTTTTTCAGAAATAGTGCCTAGACTTATTTGGTCTGAATTAAGTAATCTTCATTATATAGATAAGATTAGGAAACGTGTTAATAGAACAATTTGCAATTTGGTCATTTCCCAGGGTGGTCTTTCATATCGCCATGTCGAGCTGGAAGGTTTTCTTCCTGGTTTATATGGTTTTGATTTCGTCCACCTATCGGAAGTTGGTTTAGACATTTTTATTGTAGGATTGCAGAATATGATTGATCAGGCCGCGGCATTTTGGGGGCTTCAGCCACTCAGTTCTTGAGTGGCTTTCAGCTGTTGGGGTTTGTCATCCAGTTCAGTTCTGGATGGACTACGTGATATAATTAATAAATTAAATAATTTATGGTATGGAATTTAAGTTAAAAGACTTGGTTATAAATGATTATTGTTTATTGGGTAACCCCTTAATAAATGCCGTGGCCATTTTTACCAACATGAAGTTGTGTTGTGTCTGTTTATTTATTTATATATATCTTTTAGTCCTTTGTGCTGTCCCATGTCTGAGCCCCTAGCGTTCATGCGGGGCTCCATGGGACAGTACAGAGGGCGATGGTATCTTCCAGTGTCCCCCCCCCCTCTCTCTGTTTGTTTTAGGTTGCCCCAGGAGATGGCAGAAAGTGGAGCGGGTAGCAACGGTCCCCGGATTGGCTGGATCGGGCGGGATTGAGCCGAGCTGTGTCTATATATAGCTGGCAGCTTTCCCGCTCCGGTCACCGCCTGAGGGGACGTTGCTGAAGACAGAACCGCGCTGCTCCCACCCTCCCTCCCTAAATATTATTATTTTGAATCCGTCATGGCATTTTTTAGTGGGGGTTTGTCATCCAGTTCAGTTCTGGATGGACTACGTGATATAATTAATAAATTAAATAATTTATGGTATGGAATTTAAGTTAAAAGACTTGGTTATAAATGATTATTGTTTATTGGGTAACCCCTTAATAAATGCCGTGGCCATTTTTACCAACATGAAGTTGTGTTGTGTCTGTTTATTTATTTATATATATCTTTTAGTCCTTTGTGCTGTCCCATGCAGATTTACCAAGAATTCATCAAATTTCCAGATTTCTATGACAGCTTTTATAACCACAAGCCTTTCATGAACCTTCAGTGACTGCAGCCCCTCAAAGGAAGGCTCATGAGACACATCCAGTTTCTGGCTAGCTTTAATGGGGAGGCTGAGAAACAACATTTGTTGTTAACGTCTTTTTTACAGCCATTTCAGATCCAAAGTCACAAAATTATTTTGATGCCTACAAAGCATGTTCAATAAAAGGAAGACAAAATAGCTCCCTAATTTTATGCAAATAAGTAGGTCACTTCAGACAGCCTGACTCACAGACAGATATTTTTATATCAAACCTAATTACTTTGCCTTTAAAAATAGACTAAAAGCTGAGCGTAGCAGCCAGCATCATTTTCATAGCTCACAGAGACAGCAATGCAACTCTGTAGGACGTATCATCTTGGCAATGTAATGTCTCATTATCACTTCACTGCAAGGGCAACAAAACCTTCACAAAACAGACAGCAATGCTTAAAAATAATAATCAAGCATTTCTCCCACGTTTCACTGCTCACCAGACTGTGGATTGCCTGGGATAAACAAAGTTCAGTTGTTTATCATCATAACTCTACCACCAAATCAAAGTGATAAGAAAGTGTGGGGTGGTGGACCACTTTGAGTGGTGATGGGTGTTTTAATGAATAATTCAGGCATCAGCATGTTATACATAGTTAAATCTATGGACCAACATGACTATGTATATGACATACCTGGCCAATGCCGCTGGAAGCTGGAAATCAATAAAGCAGACACGGGTGCTTCAATGATCTCCACTTGCTTCCAGGCCTTGTGGCTGAGCGACTTGCTCTCTTGCATTGTAAACACAGAAGTCGGCCGCTCAGCACAAGCGCCATTGAGAGAATGCTTTGCACTCTCTGAATGAATGCAAAGCGTTCTGATTGGATGAGAGACAGGGGCAGGGTGGTGACATCACGCTCTCCACCTAGTCCAATTAGAGAACACTTTACATTTATTGCATATATAATGCATCAGGCTGGCCACTCAACATGGGATCCTGAAGCAGGTGAAGATCACTGAAGTAGCGATGTCTGTTACAGTGCTTTCCAGCATCTAGAGCAGTAGTTGTCAACTTATGAGCCAAAGGGGGCCTCAAATGAGGCAACTTGACATTACCATAAATGATAGAGATAGATATAGATATATAAATAAAACTGCAGACCTAGTAGAGCAGGGGCGTCAAACTCAATTTCATTGCGGGCTGCATCAGCATTATGGTTGCCCTTAAAGGGCCAGTTGTATCTGTAAGACTATATAAATGTATTTACTCTTTATCGTATTTGGCAGATAATGCAAATTTAAAAAGGAAGGTCACACATAGCCGGTATTATCCACAAGAACGTTTTTTGGGAGACTACTTAGACAGAACATGGTTCTGTCATGGTGTTCTGTCTGAGCAGTCTCCAATAAAGTTTCTTGTAATGTAATGTGCGACCCTCCTATTCAACTGACATAGAATTGTATTATTCGAATAATAACTATAAGTAGCTGTCTAGAGCACCCCACCCTTCCTTACATCAGATGTCAAAAGCCCCCTCACCAGCGAAATTACCGTTCACCCCTCCCCCTTGTGCTGCTGCTGGGAAGAAGCTGAAGGCGGAGCTGGGAAGCAGAAAAGTGCAGGGTCTGAAGGAGGAGGGCTGCTGGAGTCTGCTGAATGCTGAGACCAGGGAAGGTGGAGATGACCACTGAGACAAGGTAGGGGCAGAGACAAGGGGGGTGCCATAGCTGCAGGAGGAGTGCGAGGACCACATGAAATGGCCTGGGAGGGCCAGATTTAGTCAACGGGCCTGGTGTTTGACACATGTGTAATAGAGGAAATGAGGGTCAGAGAGTGTGAACATGCTACATTACTAGCTGGGGATACACAGCAGAAGATGATATCAAACTGGGAACATGTTACATGAGGCTTGTAGTGCTCAATGCTCCCAATACAAACGGAGGTCTGAGGGCCGCACATTATCAACCCAAGGGCCCTTGGGCCACAGGCTGGGCACCAGGGTTCTAGAGGGATCCCACAGGTATGGCACATACATAGTTACATTGGTCCAAGCTAAACCAATGTAACTATGTCTATTACATGCAGATGCTCTGAACTATTCTTTAACGTTTTCTCTTTTATAAGGGAATTCTTTTTTTAAAAGGTGGCTTTCCACAGAACAAAGTGACATAAAGCAGCTCACAACTCAAACACAAAATGTTCATCAAGGAAAAAGCCAAAAATGAGGTTTGTGACATTGAAAGTAGGGGAACTAGTGAAATCCCAAATAAACAAAAATTTACCGGTTGCCCTTTGGTTCTAGTTTACATGTTCTTCTAGCAAATTCCACCTTTGTCAAAAACTTAACATAACTGTGTTGGTTACACATGCTGGTGCACTGCAGTGCAATTTATCATAAACAACACACCAATGTACTAAAGGTGCACCTGCACTACAATGCAATGAACAGCGCCCCTCTACCACGTGCTGTCTTCCCAGAGAAGTATTAGATGCATTTTAGCCGCGCTGCATTAGCAAGCCATTCTAACTGAATGTGCTAATGTACCAAACGAACGTGAAACCTCTCTTTATATTATAGGACTGAACAATTGAGAGAATGTTAGAACCTGACTAGTTGCTCTAGGAATTTATTAGTCTCAACATGAAGAGTCCAATTTCACGAAGACATAACAATGAATATGGATAAAAACTGCAATGAGAATAGTGCAGTATTATGAACGGTATTTCATTACTTATCCACAATCTAGTAAAATCAAATTGGGACTGAAGCATCATATATGCACCATCGAGGAAAAAAAAAAAAAAAAAAAAAAGGCTTATATATTCGCTGTTACAGTTAGCAAGCAATAAAAGAAACGCCTGGAGCCAGCCATTGCATATCTCCGAGTTCGCATCCATCATGCTGAAAATAAAAATAAATTAAACTCGTATGGTTTACATCCATGATTAATGGAGCCCAGAAAAATAGAAGTACAGATACAATGTGGAGAAACGACCCTGATCTTTATTGCTGGTGATTTATTGGAAAAGCACACATATATCAAATACGATCTAATGTTTTAGGGCAAACTGCAAACATCTAAAACCTAGAAATAATTTTTTTGTACAATGAACAGAGGTTTACTGCAGTGTTACACCTTGAAAAGTAGTATCAGTTGCAAACCCTACAAGTGAATTATTTATGAGTTAAGCAATATATCTCTTTAGTAGAAAAGGGCACTGCAGCAGTACAAATGTTTTGCATTATTGCATCAAAGCAGGCTGATCACATATAATTCAAGTAGTTTTCATTGAGGTGTATCTGCGAAAGTTTCCTTTCATTTGTGTATTACCTTCATCTGAACAGTTTATGTGAAAAGAGTGAGCAATGCAAGTATCAAAAACACACATATAAAAAGACAGCACTTAGCTTTTATAACCAACAAAATACATAAAAGATTATCTTGGATAAAAGATATAGGGAGACTAGCAATAAACATTACTGTTTATTTAACATCACATTATGTATGTAGGTATACATAAGCAAAGCTCATCAAAACTATCATTTCTGTGTTAAAGCGGAATTTTACCTATAACAACTTGCCATAAAATAATGTTCTTTAGCAAGGAACATACATTCCATATTAATAATTATGCTACCAAAATGACTGTGTGCTATACATTTCTTCCAGAATTGCTCCTGTTTGCTTTTGCCGGAGGCTGCCATTTTGCTGAAGCCCAGAACCATCAGCAGATCAGCCTCTACATTTTTGGCATAGTGCCAAATTTCAGAGAACAACTGAACATGTGCAGAGCAGGGTGAGACAGTGGGGTTGATTTACTTAAAAACAAAGAGTGCAAAACCTGGTGCAGCTCTGCATAGAAACCAGGTTTTATTGTCAAAGCTGAAGTTAGAAGCCGATTGGCTACTATGCAAAGCTGCACCAGATTTTGCACTCTCCAGTTTTAGTAGATCAACCCCTGTGTATTAGTAGCTTTTAATCAGGATAGGTACTTTTTTATGTTTTACATACTGTAGCTATACCTGAAAAAGTGGCCAGCATTAAGTGATCTAGCAGGACTACGTTTTCGACTATTTCCACTATAGGTCCACAGCTATCAATTGATCTTTGTTTATTCATTGCATCACTAGGACCATGTCAATACTTTGAGTTAAGCTGAAAAAGAAAGGGGTTTTGCCAATATCCTGGAGTGTGGCTTTAAAATCTATACCCATATTGGCATTGCAGTGCAGTGCAAAATGGTAATCATCCATATAAAGTGGCAGTGCTAAACATGGATTAAATGCAAATTGTCATAGCATCTTGCAACAAAGTGCTCCATGCATGCTCAAACTCATTAAGCAGTCCACATTCAGTGAAAGTTCATGCACTGCAAAGTGCTCCATACTATAATAAAGGCATTAAATTAATATACACTAGTAAGCTGTGGCGGCACAGTGGTGCAGTGCATAGCACTTTCGCCTAGCGACCTAGAAGGGTCGCTGGTTCGAATCCCACCCACGACACTACCTGCCTGGAGTTTGCATGTTCTCCCTGTGCCTGGGTTTCCTCCGGGTACTCCGGTTTCCTCCCACACTCCAAAGACATGCTGGAGGGTTAATTGGATCCTGTCTAAATTGTCCCTAGTATGTATGAATGTGAGTTAGGGACCGTAGATTGTAAGCTCCTTGAGGGTAGGGACTAATGTGAATGTACAATGTATACGTAAGGCACTGCGTAAATTGACGGCACTATATAAGTACCTTAAATAAATAAATAATAAAAATAAATATTTTGAAACTAACGAGGCTGATGGGCTGCACTGATAAGCACTGGGAGGCGCACACTGATGGGCACTGGTAGACACTGATAAGGCTGCACTGTTGGGCACAGATGAGGCGGCACTGTTATGCTGCACTGATGGGCACTGTTATGCTGCACTGATGGGCTGTACTGGTGACCCCTGATGAGGCTGTACTGATGTGCATTAAGGAGGCTGTACTGATGGGTACTGATATGCTTTATGTTGATATTATTCATATTTATTTTTGGAACTTAATTCTGCATAAAACATTTACCAGTGTCATTTCATGAGATATGTTTAGGTGTGAGGTGTGTTTAGGGGTGGGGGTGGGGGTGGGGCAGGGTAGGGGTTGAGTGGGCCAAGTGGTGGCGAGTAACTCTTAAGGCCTGGCTAGTGGCTCCCTGCCCTCAAGGAGCTTACAATCTAAGGTTCCTAACTCATACATACACATGGTAGGGGCAACAATTTAGACAGGAGCCAACTACAACTGGATTGATTGATGCAAGTATGGAGTGAATGGTGCATGATTGTGTGTGCTAATGTACAGAGAGGAAAAGGTGGAGCCTAAAGAAGAAAGGGTGTTGCTTACAGATGATAGGGCGTGTCTTAAACAGGAAGGAGTGTGATTTTGAGAGGAAGGGGTGGGTCATATTTAAATTAGGGGGTGCATGAGTTTACTCAGGCCTAGGGCAGCACAAAACCTAAATACACCACTGGGGTGCAGCCAGGCGTGATGGTGGGGGACCCCCGAAGAGGATTGAAGCTGCTCTATGCAAAACCACTGCACAGAGCAGGTACGTATGACATGTTTATTACACATATGCAAACACAGACATTGCAGTCGCACCCACACTGCTGTGCTGATAACATGCGATGTCTGTGCAATGCGAGTTCAGCCATACAGTTTGTATGGCTGAACTCTCATTGGATTGGCATAAAAAAGGTGCAGGGACTTTTTCCTGCACTGGAATCGGATCGCATGGGTGTTCACACCCATGCGATCCGATTCTTGTGAGAGTTCACAGTTCGCACTGCAATTGGGGGGGGGGGGGGTGTCATTAACAGTCTATTGACATTCCCCAGCTGTTCGCAGAGGGCAATGTGAAATGCCTGCGGGAGAGATTCGATTCGGGAACCGGCACTAGAATCGCGCTGGTTCCTGCATCACTATAGTGTGAACCCAGGCTTGGACTCACTTTAAAGGCCAACTTTACAAAAGGCAGTTTTTGTCTGGACTTTTCCAGCTCAAAACTAATTGGCCATGAAAATTGTCTTGGTTTGGGCATGATGTATTACCGCAATATTTTAAATATTCAGATTTTAGATCTGGCTGTGAATGAATCAACATTCATTTAGCATATGTGTCAGAGAGCTCACCTTGCTGGTCGCGGTGCTGGTGCGCGCGTTCCTGTGCGTGCTGCTGTGCATGTCCCTGCAGGCACTGGTCGGTGTACTGGCGTGCGCACCTGTGAGCATCGGCGTGCCAACTGCCTAGAAACGACTATAAACGACCCTGTGTACATGTACTGATAAGATAACAGAGGAGAGTTCAGGGGCAGCTGAAAAAAACGCCCAAATGCCCTAAATATCTGTTTACCAGCAGCAGTGTACATGAGGCCCAAGTATTGCATTCAGTTTTAATGCACTGCAAAATACAATGGGGTTGATTTA
Source organism: Aquarana catesbeiana (assembly GCF_042186555.1). Lineage (NCBI taxonomy): Eukaryota > Metazoa > Chordata > Amphibia > Anura > Ranidae > Aquarana > Aquarana catesbeiana. The sequence continues at coordinate 279,168,451 of NC_133326.1, forward strand.
CTAACGGCAAATATGCTGTGCACTTCAAATGCACTTGCTCCAGAGCTAAATAAATGAGGTAAAGCTTCACTTTGCAAAAAATACTTAATCACATGCAAGGTAAATAAAAAAACAGCATTTTTGCTTGCATATGATTGGATGATAGAAATCAGCAAAGCTTCCCCTCATTTCAGAGCTTTCCCACTTGCAGTGCACAGTAGATTTGCCTTTAGAATATCAACCTCAATATGTACACCATTAATCAGCCAACCAAGCAACAGTACTGTATATAGATTTAGTATACAAATTACATTTGTTTTCATTCATGGATTTATTCAGTACCATTGGATACATGATTGTGAATACACTGTGGATGAATCTCAAGATAACAGGGCAGTGTATATACTTGTCATACAAAATAAAATTTTTTAAAACAAAAGGTATCAGCAACACAATTGGACACATAGTTACTACTCTGCGGAAGGAGGACATTCCTTCCTATTTTCACACTGAAAATAGTCTTATACATGGCTGTAGTTATGAGGGTTCCTCTCCCTATGTCACAGCTTGTGGCACAGCAAAGAACACCATCACACAAAGGGCTCAATTCACAAGCTATAAATGATTGTTATTTGCCATAACAACCAAGAATTTCAATAGTGAGAGCCAGCGAGAGTTGAAACGAACAGTCACATTGCTGAAAATAAGGACTGCTAAGGCAAATAACATTTGCTACAGCATAATGAATTAATCCTCACTTCCTCTTTATTTTAAAAGAAAAAATACAGAGAGAGATAATGGTTTCCCACAAGATTAAATTCATCCCAGTCCTTATAGCCTTCTAGAAAAAAAAAAAAAAAAAAAAAACCCCACTCCTGATAATTTGTTACTCCCCTTGGTCAAACACTCTTTTAATAAAGCATGGTAATAACACTTTTCCAGATCTGTACATTAAACATTTATAAAGAATATGTCATGCAAATTGGTTGAATTCCCAGGGGATCTCCCAGGTCATTTACTATAGAATAGTAAAGTGCGCACAATGTTGGTAAAGTCGAGGGTGGGGTTTTGGGCATTGTCCTTCTAGTGATGTAGAAAGAACATAGAAGACAGCCATGGACATGAAACCTATCAATATGTGCATATCACTGGCATGTATCACAGTCTGCCAAACTAAAAAAACTTGATATATGGCAGTCTACCAGTTTGGCCATTTAGGTCAGATCTGGAGATGATCTTATGGCATGGTCAGGTTCCAAAGTTGCAGCTGGGGAAAAAAAAAAACAAAAAAAAAAAAAAAAAATGAACGAGAGATATCTCTCTCTCTCTCTCAAGAAAAAAGGTTTCCTTTGGGAATCCCCACACCACAGCACTTATACGGTGCATTTTGAAACTTTCTACTTGCAGCATCTTTGCTGCAGTTTTCCTAACCACACCAAAAAAAGCAGATCCTCACTGAACTGAATAGAAAACGTGCCAAAAAAAAAAAAAAAAAAATTCACTTGCATTGCGTTTTTGCTGCATTTGAGTCACATGTCCAAGTTTCACAAGTACATGCTGGGTAATATGCACCCAGAAAACGCCCTGGAAATGCACCAAAAGTGCCAGCTTCTTACTGGAATTATTTGCACAATATATATCATATAAGAGAGATTTAGCCCTTTTCACACGCACATTTGATCTCTTTATGATATAGAGATCATAAAATTCCAGTAAGAAGCTGGCACTTTTGATGAACTGGAAAGTTGGGAGCACAGAATGTCTAATCTCAGCACATACGTTTTATATCATGTTTTAATAGCCTTTTGGACTATTTGTGGACACTGGGTGGGAACCATTTCACATATGCTTTATGAACATTTTTCTATTGGTTAATATTTTAATTGCATTATACATCTGTATATTCAGTGTAAATTAATAATGTAAGCACAGAAGATAGATATTGTTTTGTATATGAATATTTGGTTAAAAATGTTTTCACATAGGTTTTATGCGCCATTTTAGAGAGAGAGAGAGAGAGAGAGAGAGAGAGAGAGAGAGAGAGAGAGAGAGAGAGAGAATTTGCCATCAGTAGACTTGACCAGTAAAAACAATTTTAGCATCTAAATACCAGTCTACTGCTTAACCAAACAGTGCATGACAAATGGAAATTCAATTCTTAGTGCAACAACTGGCTTACCAATACCAGAGCTACATTGTCATATATTGCTTACAGCAACTAACTGAAATCCTTAAAAGATCTTTAATTTATGCCTTGCATCCTGTATTTTATGCATAGACTACTGGGCAGCCATTTCTCACAATGATATCTTTTGTTTGGGATCGAGGGGTGGCAAGACTGAATCACACATGGTTGATGCACCCCAAGTACTACATTGGCATCAGTCGTCTGGATTTTAAACTTTACTACAAAAGCAGCACCCCTCACCATGTGGTGGATTGCTATTGCCACCTTAATACAAACACATGGGTCTCTATAAAGGATGAGGACTCTTATGCTTCTTGCAGGCTTTCCCTGACTTTCTTGCTCCATCCCCTTGACAATGAAACACCATCCAATGGTAGAAGCTAGCTACCATCCAGACAAGCAATCACTTCTACCTATACTAAGAGATCCAACCTTCCACCCGGGATTGAGAATTCTAGTTTTAAATGCTTGCATTTAACCCATAAAAATGGATGTTAAAGGGCTCGCTTACTCCCTTAGGCTGGTGCACCCAAGAACCAATTAGAATCTTGGCGAGTTCTTCAGCTGTGCCATTTTTTAAAATCTGTTCAATGCATGGAAGCTTTGCACCATTTTCCAACACCGTACAAAGCTGTCTGCAATGCCCACAAGCCTGTGCGACATACCCTTTCCTTGATATAGAGGTGATTTATAACTCCCCCCTCTACATACCTATAGCCATCTGTTTATAACAATATGATAGAAGACACCATCCACCAAATTCTCTAAAGCCAACAAATTTTAGAAGGGGGATATACAATTTTAAACACACTGGTGTAAAGCGACCTCTCCACTGAACAAACAAGTCTCAGACACCTGCTGGCACAGGAACCATGTTACTTATATTCTGGGACTGAGAACCTGTTCAACCTATTTGGTCGATTTCAACGTGTGATTTTCCAAATCCCATCCAATGACTTGAGGAATAACCAAGGAGTGTGCCTACTACATTTGACTGATCTCCCTATCACAAAATATAAAAACTTGTACTAAACATCTTCAACACTTATAGGGTCTGTAAACCAGCTCTTTGAAAACCAGACAGACATTCCTCCCCCCCCCCCCCATCATGATACTCCTCTGGTTTGAGGTCAGGGAACTCACGGACATGACTCTCTCAAAAACATACAGGAAAATCAGAGCTACCTGGCTTTCCTGGATTTAAATCAATACTTCCCCTCGTTTCAAGCTTTGAACACCAAATCGCCTGAAGAACAAGTTGACATTCTGTGAACTGTGACTGGATGGACATGGAGGCTGGGTGAGTTGCAGGAGTGTGGGATATGCCAGGTATATTGACTCAACACCCCTCACTCTTCTTCACCCATGTCCTTCCCTCCACCACTCTTACCTCTTCCCCATCCCACCTTCTTCATTTCTATAGTACAGTGCTATAGCTTACAGAATATACAGTTTGTATCATTAAGCAATTTTACTGCTTTTATGGTGCGTTTTTTTTATAGGTCATGTGACTCAAAAACCACATCAAATACGCAACGGGAGCAGTTTTGCTGTATTTTCAATGGGGAGGTACTTTTTTTTTTTTTTTTTTTTTAAACGGACCAAAAATGCAGCAAGCAGGATTTTTAACACTGCAACAGAAGTGCAATGACCCAGTGTGAACACACATTAAGAATACAAAGGAATGGATTTTTCTAGAGCTTCTCTTACACTTTTTTTAACACAACAGAGCTTCAGAAAACAGCTCAGTGTGAAAACAGCCTATTGGCCGAAAAGGTGCAGATAATGGCGGAAAAATTTATATTCATTTAAATTTGTGATACTAATTAAAAAGCCGAAAATACAATTATATACAAAAAAGAAATAACATTTTGACAGCAATGTGGCAAGCCACTACATAACAGAGTTGCCTTATATGCTGCAGTCAGCAGCCCATAGGTAATCTATGCTTTCTCACGTCTTAATCATAAGAGAACACACACAGACAAGACACATGAATACGAGCACTGTCAGCTCACTACAGAAACCAGGGCACAAGTTTATCTAAATCCAAACACACGCACCAAATATGTTGTTACACGTGTTCCTTTAATATAAAAAAATAAATTAAGAAAAAAAAAATGAACTTTGATATGTCCTGCTTTAAAAATGATAACCATACCAAAAGGGTGTAACCACAGACACTAGCTTTCCTAGGGTGACAACACATACTACAGCATTGTCAACATTTCCTGTGCACCTCTAAGCTGTATTAGTAGTAGTCGTGCCAACGCACAGTGAGCTGGCTCATTCCGTCGTAGTTCACTCAGTAAAATTGGGATGTTGATCTCCCGCTGGAGTGTGCGCGCATCCACGGGAAGTTCAAAACAAAAGAGTCTACAGGATATGCACAGCATAGGGGGGAGAAAAAAAAAAACCCATGAACAAAGAGAAAACTTTTTTTTTTTTTTAATGTATAAAAAAACAAAAAGGTTCATAACAATGCTATGCTTGCAGTACTTTACAAAACTTCTTTTGTGGAAATCTTGTTGCAAGAAAGCACAAAAACGGACATCAATAAAATAAATTTGCAACAAATTGTCAGTTACCAACATCTATTTGAGTGCTTTTGTGTGTTTGCAACCCTGTGCCTGTAATCCTCGGCAGCCAAATGAGACAGACTTGATCAGGTTTGTGACCAGTTTACCAAAGGAGAAAGATTTTCACTCAAAAGAGATGCACAATTAAAGAGGAACTGCAGTCTGCGCACATAATTTGTAATAAAAACATCTGTGTCATTCTGAAGCTTCCCTCCAACCACTCTGCATATTATTTTATATATACTGCGATTCTGTACTTGCCAAACATGCTGCAGAAATCTCTTTCCACAAAGTCGGGCTGCATCCATTTTAACTGTGGGCAGCTGAAGCCTGTTCACTTCCTGGATTTACACAAACACAGAGGCACGCTTTCAGCTCTGCAGCTCTCATTGGCCCTCTTATGACTCTCCCCCCCCCCCCCCTTCTGGCAAACTCTCAAGAGAGTTAGAAAGAGCGAGAGCTGTGCATAAGCCTAGGCTTTTTTTTTTTTTTACCATACAAGAAATGGGCTAAGGCATTTACTGGCAGGAAAAAAAAAATATGTTTTACTATCCAAAGTCAAAACAACAAGGGAAGATTTAAAGTGGAGGTCCACTGAAAAAAAAAATAATATTAAAAGCCAGCAGCTACAAATACTGCAGCTGCTGACTTTTAATATATGGACACTTACCTGTCCAGGGAGCCCGCAACGTCGGCAGCCGAAGCCGATCCGTCCTTCGGCTGCTGCCGCCGCCATCCTCGGTAAGGGAATAAGGAAGTGAAGCCGTGCAGCTTCACTTCCTGGTTCCCTACTGCGCATGTGCGAGTCACGCTGCGCGTCCTCAGGTCCCTGCTGTGCTCTGTGTCTCACAGAATATAGCGGGGGAGGACGAGGTAGGCGCCGGAAGTGGCATAGGTCACCACAAGCACCGCGGTCAGCTATGCCAGGAAGTGGGAGCAAATACCTGTATTAGACAGGTATCTGCTCCCTCCTCCCCCCTGAAAGGTGCCAAATGTGACACCGGAGGGGAGGGGGGATCCAAAAAGTGGAAGTTCCATTTTTGGGTGGAACTCCACTTTAATAGATGGAAAGTTGGGTGAAAAAAGAAAAAAGACTGAAGGTCCACTTTAACCGCTTCAGCCCCGGAAGATTTTACCCCCTTCCTGACCACAGCACTTTTTGGGATTCAGCACTGCGTCCCTTTAGCTGACAATTGCGCGGTTGTGCGACGTTGCACCCAAACAAAATTGACGTCCTTTTTTTCCCCACAAATAGAGCTTTCTTTTGGTGGTATTTGATCACCTCTGTGGTTTTTATTTTTTGTGCTGTAAACAAACAAAAAAAAAAAAAAGAGCGACAATTTTGAAAAAAAAAGCAATATTTTTTGCTATAATAAATATTCCCCAAAAATATATAAAAAAATAATTTTTTTCCTCAGTTTAGGCCGACATGTATTCTACATATTTTTGGTAAAAAAAATAAAATAAAATCGCAATAAGTGTACATTGATTGGTTTGTGCAAAAGTTATAGCGTCTACAAAATAGGGGATAGTCTTATGGCATTATTATTATTATTATTATTATTTTTTTTTTACTAGTAATGCAGAAATCTGCGATTTTTATTGTGACTGCGACATTATGGCGGACACATCGGACACATTTTTGGGACCATTGGCATTTATACAGCGATCAGTGCTATAAAAATGCACTGGTCACTGTAAAAATGTCATTGGCAGGGAAGGGGTTAACACTAGGGGGCGATCAAGGGGTTGTGTTCCCTAGTGTATGTTCTAACTGAAGGGGGGAGGGGACTGTGAAGGGGAGATGACAGATCGCTGTTCATACTCTGTATGAACAGACGATCTGTCTCTTCTCCCTTCAAAGAACCGGAAACTGTGTTTACACACACAGATCCCGGTTCTCTGTGTCAGCAGCAATCGCGGGAGCCCAGCGGTGATCGTGACCGCCCGGCACTCGCAATAGGCTCCAGGGGAAGAGCAGCAGGCGCGCGCCCCTAAAACTGCATTTAAGGGCAGCTGGTCGGGAAGTGGTTAAGAAGCAGTCAGGGACATTTTGTTTTTTCTGTCATATTACAACTTCAGGAGTAGAAGTTGTAATATGAAGCTGACCAATAAATCATAAAATGATTCTCAATGCTCCTGTTTAGCACTGCCTTGCTGTATAACAAAATTTTCCTTCAACCTGTGTAAAAAAAAAAAAAAAAAAGTTAGGCTGCATTCACACCTGAGCGTTTCAAAGTTGCGCGTTTTTACCACGTTTTTGTTCAGGTCACCAATGTAAAAGGCAGAAAAATGCCTGTAATGTGCCCCAAAGAAGCTAATGTTCTTTTTTGAGCTTAGTGCGTTTTTCAGGCGTTTTGCTTCAGGTGATAAAACGCTCAGATGTGAACAGGTGCCATTGAAATGAAATTTTGCTTGTTGGGCATTTTTAGGCTTTTTTGGGGTGTTTTACGAACTGAAAATGCTCAGGTGTCAATGCAGCTTTAACAGTCACAACTGTGATCTACAAGAATTTTTTTATACATGCCACCAAGGAAAAACACTGTGTAGTTCAGCATCTAATTTCAGTTCATTTGCTTTATACAAGCCAGCTGATACATTCCCCCAATACACAAAGTGTACTAGACATTATCTGCTGCTGTGCAATACTCAAACCACTGGAAAACATCAAGCGGCTTATGGAGACTTGTACCATCTCATAATCTCCTTCACAGTTCTCTAGAGGAAAGGTATTCCTGTAAATGACAGAACAAAAACATCAAACCACTAACATTTCACTCTTCTTCCATAGAAGTATACAATGCACTAATTCCTTCAGCTTTGGGAGTGTTAAACCCTTTCTACCAGTGGATAGGTAATTCTACAATTATACATTGATTTACACATCTTCAAAAAAAAACACTTTACACCTCAATGCCACATCTACACAATGCACTGTATGCACAAATATATTAAAAACTGAATCTGAAGGGAGAAAACACAGGACACATGCTAGCGATGCCGATACGTGATCAACAGTGTCCATCGCACATAGATACAATACAAGATTCACAGGGCTGTCCTAAGATCTCCACACAAGACATTTTGCAGGTGTTTTCGTACATACTACAGTGATCTGTATTCTTCGAAAGTACACCCCACCGGGAGCAAAATAAATCACTTCTTGACTGACTGCTCACTGCCATCCCTTTCGGCTCAGGACACACAATTGTTAAATGACCAAATTACTGAGGAGGAACTTCAACTGGCATTAAAACAGGCTCCCAATGGGAAATCTCCAGGCTCAGATGGACTCTCATCTGAGGTGTATGGGCGATATGCAAAACAAATGATGCCTACATTGCAACAAGTATAATAGGGCACTGGAGTCAGGGAAGCTGGCGGACTCTTGAAGGCCTATCTCCCTGCTAACATCAGACGTCAAATTGGTCAAGGTGTTGGCGTCGAGATTGTCGAAAGTCATACACAAGTTTGTCCACAGGGACCAATGTGGCTTCATCCCCGCTTTTTCCACAGCACAAAACCTTAGGCGTCTCTTCCTAAAGCTTACAACTGCCTGTGGATAACAGGTAACAGGGCCATTTTCTCCCTGGATGCTGTCAAGGCCTTCAACAGTGTGGAATGGCCCTATCTGTGGGAGGTCTTGGAGCAGCTTGTGGTGGGCACAACATTCATCAACTTGATAAAGGTGCTTTATGCTGCCCCCTCAGCTCGCATTAGAGTAAATGGGGAATTGTCAGAACCGGTCAAGCTGCACCGGGGCACCAGGCAGGGGATGCCATTGTCGCCTCTGCTGTATGCCCTGGCACTGGAGCTTTTGGCTGCTCGTATCCAAGCTTTGCCTGAGATAGTAGGGTTTAAAAGAGGACAGAGATCGGAAGTTCTCATTGTATGTGGACAACACCCTGCTGTATCTGGGTGATATGATGGGTTTGATGCAGTCAGTGATGACACTTCTCACCGAATTTGAAAAACTGTCAGGATTCTCCACAAACTGGATAAGTCAGTGTTAATGCCACTGGACCCGCTTCCTTGTCTTTGCCGGAGCGTGCGAGGGCAGTGGAGGTGGTTTACAATTTTAGATACCTGGGAATACAGATTTCCCCTGACCCAATTGATTATATTCGCCTGAATTTATTACCGATACTTGCAAAGTTTTGGGAGAAATACCCTCTTTGGTGTAAACTTCCTCTCTCATTGGGACGGAGGATTAACTTAGTAAAAATGGTATGGGCCCCCCAGTTGCTGTACATCTTTAATAACTCCCCGGTATGGATTCCGTGAAAGTGGTTCCTGCGAATAGACTCACAGTTTCGGGAGTTGATCTGGCATAAAAAGATAGCTCGCATTATATTAACTACCCTTCAAATGGGAAAGGATCAGGGAGGCTTGGCCGTCCCACATTCTAGAGCATACTATATAGCATCTCAGATTCAACAATTGGGGGGGCTATTAGATCCCTTGGATTTGGTTAGAAATATGCTTATCCCAGTAAACTCAGAATACTCTGCCCTTGCTCATTTGGAGGAAGGCTTTACTCATTTGCCTTCAGACATACCAACAATCCATCTGCTGAATACGCTATGGAAACATACCAAGTCACTTTTAAATGTGACTGGCTTTTTGTCATGTACCCCACTGTGGCGCAACACCCAAAACCGGGATATATTGAAGCTGGTTTAGTGCTTGGGAAAAAGCTGGGATTAAATATATTTCTCAGATATATCATGGGAATGTACTTAAAACTTTAGTATACCTACAAAACAAATTTTACAAATACTTACAACTGAGACACTCCTTAACTGCTCAAACAAAGACCACAGACCTATCATACTATTATAGAAGAGGCATTCATGGCTTCTGACAAAAAGTGCATAATATCCAGGGTCTATTCCATACTCCTAAGTGCACTACAGGAAAACAGGGATATTCTGTGTAGGAGGGGCTGGGAGAGAGATGTGAGCAATATAGATCGAGAAGTATGGGAAGCGCAGAAATTAACCCATCTCTTCCTACTCCACAGAGCTTACAGGATGCCTCTGCAGTTGCATAAATGGGGTTGTAGAGATAGTCCTTTATGCCCAAAATGCCAACGAGAACATGGGGGACCTAATTCACATGTTGTGGAGATGCCCAAAGCTTTTCCGATATTGGGCGGAAGTTATATCCACAATTTTTCAGGTTCATAATTACCAGCTAAAGTATGATCCTATTGCCTGTCTGTTGGGTGCTCTGGAAGAGGATATGTTAACTCCAAATACATAGGTGGCAATCTTGTGCCTGCTTTACGTTGCATGCAAATTAATAGCTAGATTCTGGATTTCCCCCAGGGTACCTACCAGGGGACAATGGACAGAGCAAGTCAACTCCATGATCATTAGAGAAAAATTGACCTATCTTCATAGAAAAGCTCCCAAAAAATGACTTTCTATATGGCAGCCATGGCTAGACGTCCCAGGGCTAGCACCACATCAACTGGTCTTGAACAGGTTACTGGAGGGTTGAGGAATATATGGCAAGATGTTATCCTAGTAGAGAGAAGTTGGCATGTGAAGATGTGTAACTGTTCTATAATTGTTTCCCTTTTTTTTCTCTTTAGAGTTAGGCGTTTGTTTTTTTTTTTTTTTGTCTGTGGAGAGTTTTTTTTTATTATTTTATTGAACAACTTTATATAGATGTAATGCAAATATCTTGAGGAAGACTGTTCCTTATTAGTCTCCTCAATAAGTTATAGTTTAACCCATCTTCTATAAGATGCTTACGGTTTATATGTATTGGCGACAGCACAACCCGTTTCAGGATGATGTATAGCATTTATATGCTACCGTTTGTCACAATACTGTGCAATTTATCAATAAAATTTTTTTTTTTTGATTTAAAAACTGAATTTGAGAGCATATTAAAAAAATTAAATAAAATTTAATAAATAATAAATAAATAAAAATGAATGCAGGGAAGGACAACATTGTGCCTTGCACTGAGTAGGCAGGCATGCAAGTGCACCTTCGAGAGGAGGCTTTGTGGGATCAGTCATATAGATAGAGGGAGCCTGCCAGAGCTAGAAGTAGGGCCCTTTTCACACAGGCTATCCAATCAGGTCCACCTGTCACTTTTTCAGGTGGACTTGATCAGAGACTGCATTGTTCTCTATGGAGCGGCGGATGTCAGCGGACGTATGTCCACTGACACCCACTGCTATCCGATCCTGTCAAGCAAAAACAGACGGAGGTCCTAAATTCCATCCGTCCGGCGGATCGAATCAGATGGAAACAGACAGGTCCATTTCCATCCCATTTCCCCTTAGATGGGAGCTGGACTGTGTCTGTGTACGCTCTGCACAGCGATCCCCCGCTGAGCAAGCCAATTCTGTTAAGCAGCGGCTCCTGTGTGAAAGGGGTCTAAAGTAAGTATTACAACTGCACCTGTATTCTGCACCCCTTGACTTAGGCAAACATTTTGCGATATTGGTGGGGGAGGGAGGGGGGGGGGCCCAGCAGGGATGAGTCATAGGTTAAGAAGTCGGCACCCACCAGTGCTAACAACTTAACGCTAACAACCATGAAGTCAGCCCTGCTGTCAATTGAGAATGTAAAAATAAATAAGTGTGGGGGTCCCCCCCAAAATCCAAACCAGGCCCTTCAGTCTGGTATAGATTTTAAAAGGGAACCCCATGCCCATTAACCACTGGGCACTTAAACCCCCTCCTAACCAGACCAATTTTCAGCTTTCGATGCTCTCACATTTTGAATGACACTCAGTCATGTAACACTGTACCCATTTGAAATGTTTGTCCTTATTTTCACACAAACAGAGCTTTCTTTTGGTGGTATTTAATCATCACTGGGTTTTTTTATTTTTTGCACTATAAATAAAAAAAAAAAAAAAAAAAAAAAAAAAAAAAAAAAAAGGACTGAAAATTCAGTAAAAAAAAAAAAATTATTGGTTTCTGTTAAAATTTATGGCAGAGTATGGGCAGAGTATGGGCTGGATCTGTAGTGCCCACAGCGCTGCAAACGATCTCTCCCTCTCTCCTCTCACACTGTTTCATTGGTACAGAGAGGGGAGGGAGGAACGACGCCAGCATGTGGTTAAATAAAAAATGGCACAGGGTCCCCCAGCATCCATACCAGACTCTTACCCGAGCATGCTGATTTGAATACATTCTGCTATCAGCAGGGAATTCCCCACTGACACCAGGGATGGCGCCTCGTCATTAGGACACCAGCGGGTACCTGTTCCTAACAACCAGCACAAAAAAATGCATGTAAATGCTCTTCCACTGAATTCTATGGACCACACCAAAGTAGCACAGGACCCTTCCCCAAAGTCAAAGCCCAGCTGTGCTGCATTGATGTGAACGACCACCACTGTAAGCAATGTTATTTCCAATGTCATACCATTCAGTGCAACCCAAGTCACATCTGAAATCAAATCAGGCCAATATTTGAAAGTCTGCTCACATCAGACCATATGACTAATGCCCCAAGAATAGTCACATGATAGTGAAATTCGGGATTACCATTATTACAGGAAATGGACACATTTCAGCTGTTTTTTTTTTTTTTTAACGGTTTCTTGTATAATGCAACCAATTTTTAAAATGGGTCTTTATATTTTCAAAAGGTAAAGACTGTTTTAATATACCATCACAGAAAAAAAAAAAAAAAAAAAACACAACACACACACACACACAAAACACACCACAGAGCCTGCAAAAAGAAAACATACCTTACAAGTTGTAAAAGTAATAACTATATTTTACTGGGTGTGATACTAAAACAACCTAGCAATAATTTTGTGGCATGCAGGATGTAGTTAAGATCAGTTTCAAATATGTTGTCTTAGCTACCTAATGCACAGCTATCTAAATTGGTATACTTATTACTGACTTGTTGCAAGTAACAGCTCCACTTCTGCTCCTTTTGTCAACCAATGCCAGTTATGGAGACAATAAAACAAACCCAACAAACTCACTTATCTGAATTTTCCATTAAAAGGCAGATGTGCAAACTAAAATCAACCATCATGTGATCTTCATTGTCCCCACCCAACTCTAACATTCCTCAAGCAGGGCATAGATAGTATATATAGAGCACATAGGAAGGATATAGCATACATTAGGAAGTTAGAAGAAAAACTGGGAAAAAGAAATACTGGGGGGGGGGGGGGGGGGGGGGATGGGGGAGCAGAGAGTGATAACTGCCTGGTGAGCCTGGAAGGAGTCTGTTCAGCTCCATTCACACTGGCTTAAAAACATTGCTTCTACAGGAGTTTTGTGTTCTGCCTGTAGAAGCTACTCAATGTTATTCTATGTGCTCATACACATAAAGACGATTACAGGCACATTTTGAGCTCAATGTTTAGAGGCATATCTGATTGGAGCTTACTTGTAGGAAAAAAAAAAACAAAAAAAAAAAACGCAAATCTCTCCTAAACTCGTCTACACATTGTACAAAAGACACTATATGAGCATTTTTTTTTTCTGCCAAGGGAACTGCCATTTTTTTAAGCCCGGTGTGCATGAAGCCTTAGGGCGGGTTCACACTATTCTTAATTGGATGTGGGTTGCCCACATCCAATTCGCAATAGCAGGAGATTTTGACTGGCTCTCTATGGAGCCGGTTCACATATCTCTGCTGTGGCTCTGGTGTGAATTTGCACAGGAGCCTTGTGCATCTTTTGGTCCATTTCAGGTCCGAATTCAGCCAAAAATTCAGGCTGAAATTGACCTGAATTGGTGAACGAGGACGCACCGGACCCCTGCTGGGAGCCGCATGCAAAGATATCTCCGTTGCGGCTGCAGAGCACACTGCACTGTCTTTGGCTCAGTTTCAGGGCCAAATTCAGGCAAAGGATTCTGCCCTGATTCGTCCCTGAAACGGGGAACATGGATGCACATCACTCCTGTGCGATCTGCAGTCGGTTCCAGTGTGAACCCGGCCTAAAGGTTGTTTTCAGGAGTTAGGGGCAATAATATACCAGGCAACAAAGCTTGAGATGTTTTTTGACCAACACTAATGCACAAAAGGTTCTCTCTGTCTTCACTATAACTTAAACCAGCGGTCTCCAAACTGTGGCCCGGGACCAGATTTGGCTCTTTGCTTGCCTTTATCAGGCATTATTCCTCCCCACAGACATGAGACACTATTATGCCAACTGACACCAACAATGGGACACCATTTCTCTCACCAACAGGACACTTTTTTTTTTTTTTTTTTTTTAATGATGGGGCACTTTTTCTCCCCCTAATACCAAATGTGGCAATATTTGTGGCAATATTTACTCCCACTGATGCAAGGAAAATTTCCACTCCCGCTGGCAATTCGGCCCCCTCTAAAGTCTGGAGGACAATGAAAAGATTGGAGACCCCTGACTTAAACTAATACTGTATTCTGCACAGAAATGTAGGAGATTTTGGTACCATTTAAAAAAACAGGACTTAGCCTAAGGCTGGAAAAGTGCAGAAGCCAATGCGAAGCAAGTAAATATCTAAAGACTTTTCCATTGTTTTCAGAGGGAAGGACACATATTTTTCAATTGAACACCCAACAGTAAGGCTCAGTTCACACTAGGACGACTTGTCAGGTGACCTAGGTCGCCTGACAAGTAGCGTCCCGTTCAGTACAATGGAACCGTTCTAATCGGAGCGACGCAAGTCGCTCCGACTTAGAAAAAGGTTCCTGTATGACTTTGGGGGCGACTTGCATAGACTTCTATACAGAAGTCGTTTTGCAAGTCGCCTGGGCAGTCGTGTGAAGGTCGCCTCGGTGAGGCAACCTGCAAGTCGTGCCGCGTCTAGTGTGAACCGAGGCTAAGAAGAGCTTTTGATCCTATCCACTGTTCATCAGTTCTGCTCTCTCCTGGTCTAGTTTCCTACACTTACTAATGTAATAGAATAATACTATATGAAGGAATACAGAGAGTGCCCTGTTACAATTTGATCTATATTGTATGCACTGGAGCAAACACTGCTCAGCCTGCTTGCTTGACTGGAAACCGTTATATGAGACGGAGCAAAATATCCACAGAGGGAACACTTATGTTCTGAAACAAAACAGGTCTTCAAATTTTCCATTTGTACTAGCATTTTTCTGCAGGGTGGAGTTTTCATATATCATTTTTACAGGTTTTTTCAGAGAATTCATGACTTGTCATTGATCTGACCAAGTGCACCAAAATCTGATTGACTGCTCTGTGCAATTGTTCCTGGCCCATTATTTCTTTACCCTATTAAAGTGTTATTAAACCCACAGCAGTAAAATCAGTCTGTATATGTAGTAAAGCAGGCTTGATATACTCACTGTGGAAACTAAGGGGTTAATCTTCTGCATTGTGTAAAAAGGCTGTTTGATCCTGTCTTCTCTGATCCTCCCCTTCTTTCACTGTCTCCAATCCATCTCCAGATAGTACAGAGCCTTGGGGGCACTCTGCGCATGCTCAGTTTGGTGTGTATTGCTAGAGCGTTTCTTTTGAGGGTGCATGTGATCGGCATAGGACCAATCAGCACTGTCCAGACAGAGGGTCAGGGGTCCTGCAGCCTTATAGTGAAGCCAGAGTAGAATGAAATCTCCTACCAAAAAGTTTTACCGGTGCTCAGCCAGACGCTGATAGAAGTCACAAGACTATATCCTGCTGATGGGAAAAGGTTTAGATTTACTAAAATAATTGCATTTCCATGTTCTGTGTACTGTGGGAGACCAGATATAGTCAATGCAGGGTCCTGGGTTTAGCAACATTTTTAAATCATTCTGAATTTTACAAGCTTGTATGACTATTAATACAAGTCTAACGCTTCTCTTTACTTGATAGGCAGCAACGCTTCATACATACATGCGAGAACAAAGCCTACATGCAGCAAAGTAAACAATGAACACATGCCTGGTTAAAACTACGGTGCCCTGTTCAGCCAAACAACTCCATCATTAACTTGGAAATAGGTTGTTCATCACATGACACGACTGAAATATGAATGGATGCTCCAAAAGCATCAGTTTCTTAAAATTAAATGTGGTTTTCCATAAAAGCATTGAGAAGGTTCGTGTTTCAATCACACAGCATAGTCTGTGTTTTGTTCTACTAGGAGAGTTCCATACGACATGAATGTGATCACAGCAGATGTCCAAAAAACACAGATTGCATGTGAGCTTCATGGGCAACAGAGCAATTTCCAACAATTACATCTTTATTGGACATTTGGACATCCAGATTCAGAAAATTATTTAAATGCCGAGATCTAGGCATGTTCTTTTTTTGGCATTGCTTCACTGGTCCAGTTCAGACCAAAGTATGCATATTTCATACTTGGCTGATCCCTGCTGAAACGGAAATTCACTGTAGTAGCCATCTTTCAGGGGCCGTTCCAAGCTGCTGCCCTTGTCCATAATGAACACTGGGGTCACTCGCATTGCATTGAACAAGGCTTTGCATTCAATACGCTCGGCAGTTAAACGCGCCTTGAATTTTTCTCTATGAATGCAAAGCACTCGCTGAGTGGATGAGGTAAAGGGGTGGGGCAGTGACATCACAATCTCCATCTTGCCCTGTTAGAGAACACCTTGTATTTACGAAGAATACCAGGTATTTTGTGAACGGTCCTCATGCCAAATGTGCAACCCTCTGTGGATATTATGTAGCAGGGCAGCTGCTCGGCACAAGACTTGGAAGATGGTTAGGATCACTGTAGTAACCAAGGCTACTACAGAGATTCTCTGCTTCCAAAGGAATCGGCCACACATACTTTAACTTGTCCAAGCTAGATCAATGTAACTATGCAAAATAAAAATAACATGGAATTAATCTTTAAAGAGTACTAGTTTACAAGTAAAGCATGTATAAACATACCACAATGTGCATTAAAAGTCCAATAAATAAAAAAAATAATAAATAAATAAAAAACACACCTTAAAATGCCTTTTATATAAACGTGCCACCCTAATGTATATTTATCACCCTACTTATGGATATTTATTGGTCACATGATCTGTGATCATGTGACAAAAAAAAAAAAAAAAAAAAACATAGCCCAGCCATTTTAAAGGCAAGTATATACAAAGAGAAAAAAAAACACAACAGATATACCTCTACATCTTGAAAGAAACAGACAGCTGACTGGCCTAGTGTCAGGTCCTGATTGATTTTACTGATTCCATAGAAACACCACCTGCATTAGGATAAAAGACAACAATGCAACCCGAATACCTAATGGTAGCACACAGGCATCTTGCAGAACAATGGGTGGCCAAGAGGTGAGCCTATATATGTTCATACTCCATGCAACTGGGCCATAAAGCAAACTTTTCTCTTCAGCCTAGTGGATGCCTGGATCCAGCCCAAGTGCAGTGTATGGTAGGGTGTTTTTTTTTTTTTTTTTTAAACGAAGAATGCAAGTAATGAACAAATTGTTGCAAAAAAACTCTGCTGGAAAAGGGCATTTTCTCTGCTTGCACATCCTCTATAAGGAGTTGTTGCCACACTGCCCAACCTTTAGGGCACATTCACACTAGCAGCTGGGGGGCCGTAAAACTCGTCTGGTTGGAGGCGTGCTTTTATCGTCTCTCCCCAGGCCTCACATAGACTGCTGCTGGTAAAGAGACATTTAGGAGCAGTTGGGCATTTTATTCAACGGCTCCTGAACTCTCCTCTATGTTCCCTTATCAGTACATGTACACAGGGTAGTTTCTAGGCAGTTGAGTTTAGAGGCCTTTTTTGGAAAGCAAAATAACTAGTTCAGACACTGAGTTTAGAGGCATTTCAAGCGCCAAACGCGGTAACTCACATTTAGCCACGTTTTTCATTGTTGGCTATTTTTAAAAAACAATTTTTTTTTTTTTTTTTCTAAAACGCTTCTAAAATACAAATGTGGCAAAACGGATGTTTTAAATGTGGGTTACCATCTGTCAAGTTAAATAGTTCAGGAGAGGTTGTAAAAACGTCCCATGTACATTAAGCCTTATGCCCTGCACACACGACCAGTTTTCCCGTCGGAATAAACTCTGAAGGTTTTTCCGACGGAATTCTGCTGAAACTGTCTTGCGTACACACGATCACACCAAAGTCAGACCGTCAAGAACACGGTGACGTACAATACAAGTACGACGGGACTAGAAAAAGGAAGTTCAATAGCTTCCGTCTTGTACTTGCTTCAGAGCATGCGTCGTTTTTGGTACGTCAGAACAGCATACAGACGAGCGGTTTTCCCGATAGGAATTGATTTCGTCGGAAATATTTAGAACATGCTCTCTTTTTAGGTCAGAATTTGACGTAAAAAATCCGATGAGGCATACACACGATCGGAATATACGATGAAAAGCTCCCAGACGTTTCGCTTGTGTGTACGCGGCATTAGTGTACAAGAAAAACAGACCACTGCAATCTGGCCTCATCTGTAGCAGGTTGACGATGTGTGCTCTTCATACTGTGTGCGTTTGTGTGTAAAAAAAAAAATAAATAAATAAAAAGAAAGATGTGATGTAATGTTTGCACTCCCTTACAGATCAGGCAACCTGCTCAGAGTACATCAAAATCTTCTCGCTTACTATACATCTCTGTGTAATATGACTGATCACGTGATGAAATGACAGGGAAAATAGGAAGGTTTTCCCAAATTCACATACCTCTGATTTGCCTTTGAGCTGCACAAAATGAGTGTGTGCGTTATACACACACATACATACACATTTCCCCATGTAGTACATAAGTACAACATGGGGAAGTGCAAGTACAGAAGAATACTTTTTGATCTGCCAGAATGCAGGTAGCTATTTATCCCTGTTGTGGGCCAACAACATCTTTGTGGACTGAGTGTTGCCAACATTACCCAAGTTTTTTTTTTGTTAAACTACTAAACATTCCCACATTCAGATCTCTACAACATAAGAGATAATCATTATGCAGTCCAAGATAAAAAGAAAAAAAAAAAAAACAAGGAGGGCTCTGAGATAACACAGAGAGTGCATAGGACACATCTAAATGTCTGACAAGATCGTTTGATAAGTGCAAACAATAATAAACAAATATAACAAAACTCTTCCAATGGTATATTACAAAGACTGAAAGGAAAAATAAGAGATGTTCATACTTAGAAATCCACACTGCTGGCTACTGTATTCTGACAGCTGGCCTCCCCACGACTGTCAAAATACCCAAACACTGGCTGCAGCCACTGTTCCGCCAACAATTTTAAGCCTAGCGCCTTTGATTATAAGATTGCAGGATGTCAGATGGGAGGATGCCAACCGGGCCACCCTCAGGTCAAATTTTAGCTGAATCATCAGGAATTGGCTAAAATTTGAACCGTGTATAATCAGCTTTAAGACTAGTACATACTAGCAGGTTTTTTTTCGTTCAACCCAGCAGGGCTGAAGGGAAAAAAAAAAAAAACTGAGAGCTCAGGTCAGAGACCCTGTACTAACAATCTGATGTACCTGCTTTGCTATTGTTATCTGACAGGAGGACGGCCCCCCCGCCAGGACACTCCAGTAAGCTCTCTCAGCCATTGGCTTCAGTCTGACCGGCTGCAGTACACACGGGCCAATTGTTGGCCGCTTTCTATTGAACCGGTGGATGCTGCCCAACATTCGTCCCCCCTGTGTACTAGGCTTTAGACTTGCATACTCTGTCATTCAGACATACATAGGACAAAAAAGCTGTATCTAAAGGGTCTAATTGCTCTTAATTACAAAGTCAACTCCCTTTTACCAGATGTAAAAGTAGTTAGGAATAAAAGGCAGTCATTGTAAACACCAATCACCTGGTCTGTAACTACAATGGAAGTAAGCTTGATTTGCATTGCTACACAAAAAGCAAAAACTGGATACATTTTGCAACAAGACTAGAAGTTTAGGCCTCATGCACACTGGACGTTTTTTAATGGTTTTTTTTTTACGGCTGCTGTTTTTGGCTGTAGACGTTTTTTTCTACAGTCGTCATTAAACTCTCCATCATGTTATCCTATGTGTCCATGCACACAGGCTGTTATCAGCAGTTTTGGGCTGTGGCGTTTTTCAGCAGAAAAAAAAACCCACCAAAAATAGTGGGTTCTGAGAGACATTTTTCAGCTGTAAAAAAGCTCTAACACTGATAAATGTCGCTAAACTCTCAAAAACGTCGCTCACCAGCGTTTAAAGTTTTTGATCCGTTGAAAAAAAAAAAAAAAATTTACTAAAAAACGCTTATAAACGTTGTTGTGAGAAAATGTGAAAAAAACGTTATAAAAATGCCAGTAGCTTTGCAGTGAGTTTTTCAGCGTTATTTTAACGTCCAGTGTGCATGAGGCCTGAAGGTTAACAGGAGCCTCTTCTACTGAGGAAGGCACACCACCCACCCCCTTCTACCCCCTCCACCATTCACAAAACTCTGTTGTATCATTAATAATATTATTAATAATAATAATAATAATAAAAAAACAGTGAAAAAGTAGGGGTGTAATACTGACTGAGAAAACAGTAATACTCACCATCTCTCGTTACATCAAAACAAACAGTACCAACCAGTTTGCTGGTAATGCCGCGACTTATTAAAAAGTTAATAACTAGAAATCTTACTTTTTCAGAATTTGTCACACTTTGATGATGGCAAATTCCAAACAGTGGAAGTACAAAGCACAGTTTTACGATCAGGGTCAAAGACAAACACTGACATCAATGGTTTAACACTTAACCTAGACACCTCCTCAGACCACTTCAAACACATCTAAATGGAAATGGAACCAACACCTGTCAAAAAAAAAAAAACCACAACACACGTTTTGGCATTCTTATGTTAGCACTTATAATAAAATGTGTTAACACTATCCTTTGGATGGCATAGCATAATCCAAATATTTTGTCACAAATGCATTATCATTAAAATGTAAATATCAGATGGACTCACAACCTAAAGTCCCTGTACTTCAGCTAATTTCACACCAACCACAAACACTGAATATTAACATTTTTTTTTTTTAACCTTAAAGGGGTTGTAAAGGTTCGTGTTTTTTCACCTTAATGCATCCTATGTATTAAGGTGAAAAAACACCTGTCAGTGATTGGCCCCCAGCCCCCCCACCCCTGTTTTACTTACCTGAACCCTCAAACATGTCCCACGGGGACGCGCCGTCTCTCTGCTAGGGGGTTCCCGACTGTTGATTGGATAGATTGATAGCAGCGCAGCCATTGGCTCCCGCTGCGGTCAATCAAATCCAATGAAGTGGCCACTGGGGGCGCCGAATGCTGGACTCGGGAGCGCACCCACAAGGTAACCCCCCAGGAGAGCGCTTCTCCCAGGGGGTTATCTGATGTGGGGAGGAGCCGAGAGAGCCGCCAGGGGACCCCAGAAGAGCAGGTTCAGGGCCACTCTGTGCAAAACGAGCTGCACAGAGGAGGCAAGTATGATATGTTTGGTATTTATTTTTTTTTAATGAACCTTTAGTGTCACTTTAAAGTGGTTGTAAAGGCTCGTTTTTTTTCCCCCTATAAAAACAACAAACATGTTATACTTACCTGCTCTGTTGCAGTGGATTTGCGCAGAGCAGCCCAGATCCTCCTGTTCTCGGGTCCCTCTTCTGTGCTCCTGGCCCCTCCGAGCGACGTCGCCATATGCATTCCAACAGTGTGGCGATCTGCGCTTGTGCAGAATTTTGTGGCCACACCCCTGAGTCCAGATTCAAGCGCCACCATCCAAGTGGACAGAGTTAGTTTATAATTATGCCGAACCAAGCGAGGCCGTGCCCGAAGCGTGGCGAGCGAAATGATCCCACGAGGGGCCCTGTGGCAAAGTGGTCTTACAACAGTGTTGGAACACATATGGCGGCGTCGCGCATGCGCACTCCAGCGGGTAGCAAAATGTGACGTGACACCCCCACAGCAAACAGAGTGCTATGGGGACACCCGAGATGTGTCGCAGTTCCCTGTGCCCATTCAGACACGGAGCCCCAACCTGGTCCCACCCCCTCTCTCCCCTGATTGACTATCTGACTGACAGCAGCGGGAGCCAATGGCGCCACTGCTGTGTCTCAGCCAATCAGGAAGGAGAATCTGGAAGGCTGAGGACATCGCTGGACAGAGAGGGACCTCAGGTAAGTGTTAGGGGGGCCGAGGGGGGCTGCTGCACACAGAAGGCTTTTTATCTTATTGTATAAAATACATTGAGCATTTAGGCGCTAATTCATTTCATTGACCAGAATATTAACTTATTCTGGCTATTATTATACAGGATTTATATAGCGCCAACAGTTTACGCAGCGCTTTACAACATTAGGGAGGACAGTACAATACAATTCAATACAGGAGGAATCAGAGGGCCCTGCTCGTTAGAGCTTACAATCTAGGAGGGAGGGTCAAGTTATACAAAAGGGTAATAGCTGTGGGGGGATGAGCTAATGGAGAAAATAGTGCAGTTGTTAGATGGAGGCAGGATAGGCTTCTCTGAAGAGGAAAGTTTTCAGGGATTGCCTAAATGTGGATAAATTTGGAGACAGTCTGACAGATTGGGGTAGGGAATTCCAGTGGATGGGCGAGGCTTGGGAGAAGTCCTGAAGCAGATATGGGAGGAGGTGATGAGGGAGCTAGAGAGCAGGAGGTCCTAGGAGGAACGGAGAGGGCGATTAGGTTGGTATTTTGAGACTAGGCTAGTGATGTAGCTGGGGGCAGAGTTGTGGATGGCTTTGTAACTTATTGTTAGTATTTTGAATTTAATTCGTTTGGTGAGTGGCAGCCAATGGAGGGATTGGCAGAGAGGGGTAGCAGACACTGAGCGGTTTGTAAGTTGGATGAGTCTGGCAGCAGCATTCATGATGGACTGAAGGGGGGATAGTCTATTTAAAGGTAAGCCAATGAGGAGGGAGTTGCAGTAGTCAAGGCGAGAGATAACCAGGGAGTGAATCAGGAGCTTTGTGGTTTCATTGGTTAGAAAGGGACGTAGTTTAGAGATGTTGCGGAGGTTGAGGTGGCAAGCTTTGGAAAGTGATTGGATGTGGGGCCGAAAGGAGAGTTCAGAATCCAGGATAACACCTAGTACCCTGACATGTGGGGCTATTGAAATGAATGAATACTCAAGCTCTTAACACACCTTTACACACAATGTTTTTTCTACCAAAACGCTTCTGCTCTGGGACGCTCCGGCAGTGGAGTTTTTTTCTGCCTCTAAACGCCTGGATGGACATTAAGGTTAAAGGATAAAGTTCACCTTTTGTAACATCATATATCCATATTCAGGGTGTAACGTGTTATAGATGCACCGGCCCCCACAACCCCCTAATCCCCCCCCACATTTTGACAGCGATCTGGGAGATCTTCTAGCCATTGGCTACTGCTGCTGTCAGTCAAATCCAGTGGGCAGAGAGTGGGGGGCTGGGCCATGTCGCACTGTGTGCGTTTATGGACATGAATAGCCTGGCTCAAGAGCGAGCCCATGAGTCTGCTCCTCTAGCAAGCGGCTAGTTAGAGAGGCGGACATAGAAGAGGAGGAGCCAAGATTGATGGCGAGTAACCCCCGAAGAGGAGATTTGGGATTGCTCTGTGAAATACCACTGCACAAAAGCTGGAAAGAATAAAAATCGGTTTTATATTTTATTTGAAAAAAAATAGACTTTACAATCATTTCTATGATCTTAACCCCTTGATGCTGGCCGCACATATATGCGGCCGCTTGGCTTGAACGCCGAGTGGCCACATATATGCGGCCCTGTTAAAACAACTTACCATGCTGAGAGCGTGCTCCCAGCTTGGTAGCCGGTGGGTACCGGAAAGCTCCCGATGCATACTAGATATCAGGAGCTTTCCAATCATGTGACCGCTGTGACAGTCAATCACAGCGGTCACATGACCCAAATGCCTGCCTCCCAGCTTTTAGAACCCCTAAAGGGCTGGGAGGCGGTCAGCAGGAAGGGGTTAAATTGGTATGCTATATTTTTTTTCAATAACATTTCTTTATAACACTGGAAAGTTAATAAAACACAGATGATACAGTGGGGAAAATAATTAGATAAAATAATAAACAGAGGTAAGACGCTTCTTGTAGTTGGCGACTACCTCTGCTTGCCAACAAGGGTTGATCCACCAAGTATTGAGTCATGTTTTACTTGGGGATCAAATACTTATTTTACTCACTGAATGGCAACTCAATTTATAAAATTTGTAACTTTTTTGGACTTTTTGTTGATATTCTGTCTCTTTCATTTAAAATACACCTATGATAAAAATTACAGACCCTTCATTTCTTTGTAAGTGGGCAAGCTTACAAAACCTGCAGTGGATTAAATAATTATTTTCCCCACTGTAAGTAGAATAAAGAAAAAGTGCCATTCAGATTTCATTCTCAAGCAGTGTGTGTGGTGGAAAACGAGAATCTAAAGCTGGCCATACACAAAGATTTTTGCAGGCTGAATGGCGTGCCGCAGTTACGCTACACAGCGCAGATGGATGAATCTTCAGCTGCGGCTATTGTTACTTGACAGCCAGCTCTGCCAGCTGTCAAAATACCCAAACAGCAGCTGCATCCGATTGGATGAGCAGCTTTTCGGCCAATAATTTTCTGCCTGCCTTCTTTGATTTTTTTAAATCAACAGATGTCATGTGAGAGGCAGCAGACAGAGCCACTCACTGAGCGAACATCGTCTGGTTCATTAGGATCCAGACGAAATTTGAATAGCGTACGGCCAGCTTTAGTGAATACTAGTGGCAAAATATTTTTCTCCCCCCATTACAACAGCTTGTTTTCTGTATATAAGGGCAGTCACTGTGCTAGCTGAACACAGGGAACACCTCTCCAGCATAACAAAGTACACTTGATTCAAACTTTGACCTTGTGCTAGTAGCCAGAAGCCATGAATATATATATACACAGGTACAGTGGCTAAAAGTATGTGGATTAAGTAAATGATTAATTCCCCTTCAGCGAAATAGAAACCGCAAAGCTGGGGGTGTGAAATATCATCGGATACATGAGTCTGATTCACTGAGGCCACTCCTAGAAAAAAAAAAAAAAAAAATCCAAGCCTTTCCCATAATTATAATGTAGCTGAACACAGCAAGTTTGAAAAGTCATCCCCTTCATTTTGCATTACTGTTTTCTAAAGATAATGACTACATTTAAAAAATGCCAAATGATCTAATTGTTACTTATATTAAAAGCAATAACCGTCATTTTCATTTGCAAGTGATTTTCTTCCCCGTGTATAATCCAGGCCTAACTCACACAGAAGCAAAGAGCAGTCACAATGCTCAGGAAAAAAAAAATGCCATCAATGGAACAATATTTAATGAGTAACAAAAAAACATGCAACGCTTTTCAGAAATGAATCGCGGCGCTTTAGCCAACTTGATGAGTCATTGGACTCAATGAAGTGAAATCTAAACATATGCATGGTGTCTGCCATGGTTATTCCCATGAAATCGCATTGCACTAGTCACAGAGATGCGGAATCCAGGGCAGGCGAAGAAATAATGGCACCGATCTGCATACTCCATTCGTGTCAGCACTTGAAGGCACAACTAATCTGTGACTGTACTTCACACTGACAGCCCATTGATGACTTTTCATCTCTCCTTTGTTCCCATTTCATTTCGCTTTGAAAAGTACAAAATAACACCTGGATGAAGAGCCCTTTAACTCGCTGCTAAGTAAATCTATAAATAGGTTGATGAAACAAAAGCCAACGGGTTATTTTTACAGGAATACCTGCATGCACAGCTGCACCAGCCCTACATTACACGATGATTTACATGATTTATTCACAAAGCCTAACAAAATATTAATATACGGGATTTATACAGTGACAACAGTTTACGCAGCACGTTAAATAGAAACGAAATCATTTAAAATGAACAAAATGGAACCATGATGGTTACAGCAGCCTGGACTATGAATAAACACAATACCTGCTTAAAGTGCATCTCAATCCAATCACTAAAATCTCATAAGCTTTGACATGTTAAAGTTATTTCAAAAATTTGTTTCCAAGCCTGAAGCTTTCATTAGAAGAACACCTGGCGATCTAGTGATTGAAGCTCAGGCACTTCCTGTTATAGGGTGACAACGCTGTATCCCAGTCACTTCACTGTGCGCCTGTGTTGTCACTATGGGATTGATTTTCTTAAGCTGGAGAGTGCAAAATCTGGTGCAGCTCTGCACAGTAACCAATCAGCTTCTAACTTCAGCTTGTTCAATTAAAAGGACTGTAAACAAACATGTTGTATGTACCTGCTCTGTGTAATGGTTTTGCACAGAGCAGCCCCGCTCTTTTCCCTGCTGGCAGTCCTGGCTCCTCCTCCCAAAAGCAAGCCACGCTCCTGTGAATGGACATCGACAGAGCGTAGTTCAGCCCTGCCCCTCGCTCTCTCCTTATTGTCTCAATGGCTGAGACTGACAGCAAGTGCAAATGGCTCCCGCTGATGTGTGAGCCAATAAGAGGAGAGGGACCTGGGAGAGCCGCTGCTCTCACGCACATCGCTGGATCGAGATGGGGCTCATGTAAGTATAAGGAGCTTGGGGGAGAGCCATGCGTAGAATGCAGGAAGGTAAAAAACCTGGTCTTTAGAACCACTTTAAGCTTTGATGATTGGTTGGTTTCTATGCAGAGCTCCACCAGAATTTGCACTCTCTGGGTTATAATAAATCCACCCCTATGTGACAGGCTACCAATGGAGACTACAAGACACACATTACAGAAACTTAAGCTTGCTGTGCACTTATAGATTTTTTTTTGCTCAGCCTGCAGGCTGAATGAAAGGGAGTCTAACATATTCTTCCATCCACACTAAGGGGCGCAGATGGGGGAAAAAAAACCCCTGGGGGCTATTTTGTTCTGACAACCGTCTCCAGCAGCTGTCAGAATACCCGAACAGTGACTGCATCTGACTGGATGAAGAAGCTGTTCAGCTGACAATTTTCCACTTGACAAAAGTTGATTGTTAAATTGACTTTTTAATCAAATTGGGTGGTGCTGACGAGGACACCAACAGCTCAAATTCCAAATGGCTTGAGCCCTGAATGACAACCTACAGTTTACTGTTGTCATCATTTGGGCCTGTTCAAACCGTGTCCATTGGGCAGCGTTACCCAGAGAAACCCCAACGCATAGACAATGTCCTATTGTCTCTGTTAATGCCAGTGTGCTGAAACAATGTAGAACAGGATGCATTTAATGCAGCACATTGCGATTCTAGGCAGTACACCCCATCGCAACGTGCTGCAGTGCATACAGTCACTTTGTGACATTTCAATAAAGTTAATTAAAAAAAAAAGTGTAAATAACGTGATGCACTGTAACAATGCATTGCACCAGCCTTTCATAGCGCACGTTATACAGAACATAAAGAGCGCCTATTGGTGTGAATGGGCCTTTAGGAATCCCGCCCTGGGAAATGTCATGCAGCCATCACTAGTGTGCATGCATATAGACAGGAAGAGGCTGCAGGAGATCAACAGGATAGAGCCGCAACAAAGGATGGAGAAAAAAAAATAGTATTTTATTATTGAAATAACAATGGTAGTTGTTTGTGATAACAGACTGTCATTCATTTAGGCTTTACCATAAATGACAGCAAGCGAGCCCCACTTTTAGGGGTTCTGGCACCCACCCACCTAACCCAGCGACTTACCTTTGACTTGGCCTTCATAGTCAGCAATGATCTCTTTGTCCTTCTTGAACCTGTTGGGGGTAGACATGTTTTGTCCGCACTTTTCCAATCCACTAAGGTGATGAGCGCTGTGATTTTACAGCCTTAACTCAGCTGCAGCCAAGTTCCCCAGAAGAGATCCAAGGGGTTGGGGGGGGAGGGGGTGGTCACTGGGATGAAGTCTGCTGGAAGACAAGGCTGGAGGTCAACAAAGAGGCCATGACTGGGGTCCACAGTATAGGAATTAAGGGGGGCACCTGGAGGGACCAGCCAAGGTGGGGGGAGGGGTGGGGGGAAACAAAGCAAGGGGGGGGGGGGCAGAGCTATACCTGACAATCACTGGGGGAGATCACACATGGACTACATGAAATGTGACCTGAGGGGGGGATGGTGAAGTTCTATGCAGGATCACACAAAGTAAAATGTGGGAGCTGTCCTCAGCAGAATGTTAGTCTATGAGGGGGGAGGGTGGGGTGACATCCAGGGGCCCCCAGAGGGCAGTGCACCGCTCACTAATACAATGAGGAGCTCTCTCCCGATCACTGATGAAGAGCAGCCACTAGCATGGTCCACCCCGGCCAGTCAGGGCTGCTCACTCCTCACTCCTCTCTCCTCACTCCTCCCCGACACAAAGACACGACTAGTCCCAGGCGGGCGGGCACACAACAACCCCGGGCGGTGACTGAGCGGCCTCCACCTGCCCCCCGGACAAAGAATGTGTCCAGCACGGCTTCAGTTCTCTCAGTCCCCTCGGCTCTGTCTTTCTTCCTCACCCCTCACTGGTCGCAGTACAGCAATGTGCAGCCAGAGCCAGCGAGGAGGGAGAGGGAGGAGCCACATCCTGACATCACCGCCCACATAACCCAGGCGCAGCCCGAGCCCGACTGCCGCTAATAGACCGCACACGCCGGCCAATCAGCGCGCGAGGATGCTCGCTTAGCCCTGGCCGTGCAGCAATCAGAGGCGGGGGGCGGGCGATTGCCATGGTGACTGTGACAAGTGGAGAGGCCCCGGTGGCTGGCTGTTCGCACACGGAGGTGATATAGAGCGGTTTGTCTTCCACAGGCTGGTGGACGAATAGTGTACTGCACTGATACAGCAGCACTGCTACCGGCTTATGTGTGAGCACCGCCGCCAGTCCACATGCAGGCTTGCCTCTGCTGTATATTGTGAAGGGGGAGCTCTGATACTGGCATGCTTATTGTGGTATTACCAGCTACTGCCTTCTCCACTCATTGGGTGGGATTGTTCATGTTATATTCCTGCATGGCAGAGTCTCCTAAGGGCCACTGTGCAGACCCATCCTCTGGGCTCCCCTTGTAACTGCTTGACAAGAAGGAATACTTATTCCCTATGTATATACTAACTGACACATTCCCTATGTACTAACACAATCCCTATGTACTAACTGACACATTCCCTATGTACTAACTGACACAATCCCTATGTACTGACATTCCCCAGGGCCATCTTTAAGGCAGGGCAAAAGGGACAGCTGTCCTGGGCCCTGTCATTGTTGTGGGGCCCAAAGCAGCTGCCTCATACTTGCCAACTATCCCAGTTTAAATTCCCTTGTCCCTTGAAGTTTTAGTCCAGTGCTGTGTCCTGATATCTCAGTGTGAAGTGCTGGTACTAATGCTGCCCAGCTCTGCCCTATTGTTGTGTACAGATGACTCTCCTGCAGACCCTGTGTTTACATGGAAATAACCTGCATTCATATGTAAATAGCGGCAGCATTACTAAGTAAATAGCTGCGGACGGCGGCATTGATATGTAAATAAAGGTGGCATTGATATGTATATCATGCTCCCCTGCAGTGAGGAGAAGATGTGCCTTAACCTCTAGCAACTAATCAGTGAGCCGTAGTGTGTGCTATAACCTCTAGCAACCAGTTAGTAAGCAGTAATGATATGCTGGCAACCAGTCGCAATTGCTGCCTGATCTGATACAGTAAAGTCTAGCTGCTATTTATTGTATGTCTCAGAGCAGGTGCAGAGTGAAATTGCATGGGGGGGGGGCAAGAAAATTTTTGCCCAGGGTCCAATCAATATTAGAGACGGCCCTGACATTCCCTATGTACTAACTGACACAATCCCTATGTATGTACTAACTTACACATTCCCAATGTACTAACTGATACAATCCCTATGTATGTATTAACTGATACATTCCCTATGTATGTACTAACTGACACATCCTCAATGTACTAACTGACACATCCTCCATGTACTAACTGACACATCCTCCATGTACTGACACATCCTCCATGTACTAACTGACACATCCCCAATGTACTGACACATCCCCAATGTACTAACTGACACATTCCCTATGTACTAACTGACACAATCCCTATGTATGTGCTAACTGACACAATCCCTATGTATGTGCTAACTGACACAATCCCTATGTATGTGCTGACACATTCCCTATGTACTAACTGACACACTCCCAATGTACTAACTGACACACTCCCAATGTACTAACTGACACACTCCCAATGTACTGACACAATCCCTATGTACTAACTAACTGACACAATCCCTATGTACTAACTAACTGACACATTCCATATGTATGTACTAACTGACACATTCCCTATGTACTAACTGACACATTCCCAAGGTACTAACTCACACAATCCCTATGTATGTACTAACTGACACATTTCCTATGTACTAACTAACACAATCCCTATGTACTAACTGGCACATTCCCAATGTACTAAACACACATTCCCTATGTACTAACTGACATAATCCCTATGTATGTGCTAACTGACACATTCCCTATGTACTGACACATTCCCAATGTACTAACTGACACATCCCCAATGTACTAACTGACAAATCCCCAATGTACTAACTGACACATTCCCTATGTACGTACTAACTGACACATTCCCAATGTACTAACTGACACATTCCCAATCTACTAACACACAATCCCTATGTATGTACTAACTGACACATTCCCAATGTACTAACTGACACATTCCCTATGTACTAACTGACACAATCCCCATGAACTAAGTAACTGACACATTCCATATGTACTAACACATTCCATATGTACTAACTGACACATTCCATATGAACATACTAACTGACACATTCCCTATGTACTAACTGACACATTCCCAATGTACTAACTGACACAATTCCTATGTACTGACACAATCCCTATGTACTAACTGACATTCCCTATGTATGTACTAACTGACACATTCCCTATGTACTAACTGACACAATCCCTATGTACTAACTGACACATTCCCTATGTACTAACTGACACAATCCCTATGTACTAACTGACACAATCCCTATGTACTAACTGACACAATCCCTATGTACTAACTGACACAATCCCTATGTATGTACTAACTTACACATTCCCAATGTACTAACTGATACAATCCCTATGTATGTACTAACTTACACATTCCCAATGTACTAACTGATACAATCCCTATGTATGTATTAACTGATACATTCCCTATGTATGTACTAACTGACACATCCTCAATGTACTAACTGACACATCCTCCATGTACTAACTGACACATCCTCCATGTACTAACTGACACATCCCCAATGTACTAACTGACACATCCCCAATGTACTAACTGACACAATCCCTATGTATGTGCTAACTGACACAATCCCTATGTATGTGCTAACTGACACAATCCCTATGTATGTGCTAACTGACACATTCCCTATGTACTAACTGACACACTCCCAATGTACTAACTGACACACTCCCAATGTACTGACACAATCCCTATGTACTAACTGACACAATCCCTATGTACTAACTAACTGACACATTCCATATGTATGTACTAACTGACACATTCCCTATGTACTAACTGACACATTCCCTATGTACTAACTGACACATTCCCAAGGTACTAACTCACACAATCCCTATGTATGTACTAACTGACACATTTCCTATGTACTAACTAACACAATCCCTATGTACTAACTGGCACATTCCCAATGTACTAACACACATTCCCTATGTACTAACTGACATAATCCCTATGTATGTGCTAACTGACACATTCCCTATGTACTGACACATTCCCAATGTACTAACTGACACATCCCCAATGTACTAACTGACAAATCCCCAATGTACTAACTGACACATTCCCTATGTACGTACTAACTGACACATTCCCAATGTACTAACTGACACATTCCCAATCTACTAACACACAATCCCTATGTATGTACTAACTGACACATTCCCAATGTACTAACTGACACATTCCCTATGTACTAACTGACACAATCCCCATGAACTAAGTAACTGACACATTCCATATGTACTAACACATTCCATATGTACTAACTGACACATTCCATATGAACATACTAACTGACACATTCCCTATGTACTAACTGACACATTCCCAATGTACTAACTGACACAATTCCTATGTACTGACACAATCCCTATGTACTAACTGACATTCCCTATGTATGTACTAACTGACACATTCCCTATGTACTAACTGACACAATCCCTATGTACTAACTGACACATTCCCTATGTACTAACTGACACAATCCCTATGTACTAACTGACACAATCCCTATGTACTAACTGACACAATCCCTATGTACTAACTGACACAATCCCTATGTACTAACTGGCACATTCCCTATGTACTAACTGGCACATTCCCTATGTACTAACTGATACAATCCCTATGTATGAATTAACTGACACATTCCCTATGTATGTACTAACTGACACATCCCCAATGTTAATGACACAATCCCTATGTATGTGCTAACTGACACATTCCCTATGTACTAACTGACACATTCCCTATGTACTAACTGACACATTCCCTATGTACTAATTGACACATTCCCTATGTATGTACTAACGGACACATTCCCTATGTACTAACGGACACATTCCCTATGTACTAACGGACACATTCCCTATGTACTAACGGACACATTCCCAATGTACTAACTGACACATTCCCAATCTACTAACACACAATCCCTATGTATGTACTAACGGACACATTCCCAATGTACTAACTGACACATTCCCTATGTACTAAGTAACTGACACAATCCATATGAACTAAGTAACTGACACATTCCATATGTACTGACATATTCCATATGTACTAACTGACACATTACCTATGTACTAACTGACACATTCCATATGTACATACTAACTGACACATTCCCTATGTACTAACTGACACATTCCATATGTACATACTAACTGACACATTCCCTATGTACTAACTGACACATTCCCTATGTACTAACTGACACATTCCCAATGTACTAACTGACACATTCCCAATGTACTAACTGACACATTCCCAATGTACTAACTGACACATTCCCAGTGTACTAACTGACACATTCCCTATGTACTGACACAATCCCTATGTACTAACTGACACAATCCCTATGTACTAACTGACACATTCCCAATGTACTAACTGACACATTCCCAATGTACTAACTGACACATTCCCAATGTACTAACTGACACATTCCCAGTGTACTAACTGACACATTCCCTATGTACTGACACAATCCCTATGTACTAACTGACACAATCCCTATGTACTAACTGACACATTCCCAATGTACTAACTGACACATTCCCAATGTACTAACTGACACATTCCCAATGTACTAACTGACACATTCCCTATGTACTAACTGACACATTCCCAATGTACTAACTGACACAATCCCTATGTACTAACTGACACATTCCCTATGTACTGACACAATCCCTATGTACTAACTGACACAATCCCTATGTACTAACTGACACAATCCCTATGTACTAACTGGCACATTCCCTATGTACTAACTGGCACATTCCCTATGTACTAACTGGCACATTCCCTATGTACTAACTGGCACATTCCCTATGTACTAACTGACACAATCCCTATGTACTAACTGGCACATTCCCTATGTACTGACACAATTCCTATGTACTAACTGACTCATTCCCTATGTACTAACTGACTCATTCCCTATGTACTAACTGACACAATCCCTATGTATGTACTAACTGACACAATCCCTATGTATGTACTAACTGACACATTCCCTATGTACTAACTGACACATTCCCAATGTACTAACTAACACATTCCCTATGTGCTAACTGACACTATCCCTATGTATGTACTAACTGACACATTCCCTATGTACTGACACAATCCCTATGTACTAACTGACACAATCCCTATGTACTAACTGACACATTCCCAATGTACTAACTGACACATTCCCAATGTACTAACTGGCACATTCCCTATGTACTGACACAATTCCTATGTACTAACTGACTCATTCCCTATGTACTAACTGACACATTCCCTATGTACTAATTGACACATTCCCTATGTATGTACTAACGGACACATTCCCTATGTACTAACGGACACATTCCCTATGTACTAACGGACACATTCCCAATGTACTAACTGACACATTCCCAATCTACTAACACACAATCCCTATGTATGTACTAACGGACACATTCCCAATGTACTAACTGACACATTCCCTATGTACTAAGTAACTGACACAATCCATATGAACTAAGTAACTGACACATTCCATATGTACTGACATATTCCATATGTACTAACTGACACATTACCTATGTACTAACTGACACATTCCATATGTACATACTAACTGACACATTCCCTATGTACTAACTGACACATTCCATATGTACATACTAACTGACACATTCCCTATGTACTAACTGACACATTCCCTATGTACTAACTGACACATTCCCAATGTACTAACTGACACATTCCCAATGTACTAACTGACACATTCCCAATGTACTAACTGACACATTCCCAGTGTACTAACTGACACATTCCCTATGTACTGACACAATCCCTATGTACTAACTGACACAATCCCTATGTACTAACTGACACATTCCCAATGTACTGACACATTCCCAATGTACTAACTGACACATTCCCAATGTACTAACTGACACATTCCCAGTGTACTAACTGACACATTCCCTATGTACTGACACAATCCCTATGTACTAACTGACACAATCCCTATGTACTAACTGACACATTCCCAATGTACTAACTGACACATTCCCAATGTACTAACTGACACATTCCCAATGTACTAACTGACACATTCCCTATGTACTAACTGACACATTCCCAATGTACTAACTGACACAATCCCTATGTACTAACTGACACATTCCCTATGTACTGACACAATCCCTATGTACTAACTGACACAATCCCTATGTACTAACTGACACAATCCCTATGTACTAACTGGCACATTCCCTATGTACTAACTGGCACATTCCCTATGTACTAACTGGCACATTCCCTATGTACTAACTGGCACATTCCCTATGTACTAACTGACACAATCCCTATGTACTAACTGGCACATTCCCTATGTACTGACACAATTCCTATGTACTAACTGACTCATTCCCTATGTACTAACTGACTCATTCCCTATGTACTAACTGACACAATCCCTATGTATGTACTAACTGACACAATCCCTATGTATGTACTAACTGACACATTCCCTATGTACTAACTGACACATTCCCAATGTACTAACTAACACATTCCCTATGTGCTAACTGACACTATCCCTATGTATGTACTAACTGACACATTCCCTATGTACTGACACAATCCCTATGTACTAACTGACACAATCCCTATGTACTAACTGACACATTCCCAATGTACTAACTGACACATTCCCAATGTACTAACTGGCACATTCCCTATGTACTGACACAATTCCTATGTACTAACTGACTCATTCCCTATGTACTAACTGACACATTCCCTATGTACTAACTGACACATTCCCTATGTACTAACTGACACATTCCCAATGTACTAACTGACACAATCCCTATGTACTAACTGACACATTCCCTATGTACCGACACAATCCCTATGTACTAACTGACACAATCCCTATGTACTAACTGACACAATCCCTATGTACTAACTGGCACATTCCCTATGTACTAACTGGCACATTCCCTATGTACTAACTGGCACATTCCCTATGTACTAACTGGCACATTCCCTATGTACTAACTGGCACATTCCCTATGTACTAACTGACACAATCCCTATGTACTAACTGACACAATCCCTATGTACTAACTGGCACATTCCCTATGTACTGACACAATTCCTATGTACTAACTGACTCATTCCCTATGTACTAACTGACTCATTCCCTATGTACTAACTGACACAATCCCTATGTATGTACTAACTGACACAATCCCTATGTATGTACTAACTGACACATTCCCTATGTACTAACTGACACATTCCCAATGTACTAACTAACACATTCCCTATGTGCTAACTGACACTATCCCTATGTATGTACTAACTGACACATTCCCTATGTACTGACAGAATCCCTATCTACTAACTGACATTCCCTATGTACTAATTGACACATTCCCTATGTACTAACTGACACATTCCCAGTGTACTAACTGACACATTCCCAGTGTACTAACTGATACATTCCCAGTGTACTAACTGACACATTCCCAATGTACTAACTGACACATTCCCAGGGTACTAACTGCCACATTCCCTATGTACTAACTGACACAATCCCTATGTACTAACTAACACACATTCCCTATGTACTAACTAACACACATTCCCTATGTATGTACTAACTGACACATTCCCAATGTACTGACTGACACATTCCCAATGTACTGACTGACACATTCCCAATGTACTGACTGACACATTCCCAATGTACTAACTGACACATTCCCAGGGTACTAACTGCCACATTCCCTATGTACTAACTGACACAATCCCTATGTACTAACTAACACACATTCCCTATGTACTAACTAACACACATTCCCTATGTATGTACTGACTGACACATTCCCAATGTACTGACTGACACATTCCCAATGTACTGACTGACACATTCCCAATGTACTGACTGACACATTCCCAATGTACTGACTGACACATTCCCTATGTACTAACTGACACAATCCCTATATACTAACTGACACAATCCCTATGTACAAACTAACTGACACATTCCATATGTACTGACACATTCCCTATGTACTAACTGAAACATTTCATATGTACATACTAACTGACACATTCCATATGTATGTACTAACTGACACATTCCCTATGAACTGACACATTCCCTATGTATGTACTAAGTGATACATTCCCTATGTACTAAGTGATACATTCCCTATGTACTAACTACTGACACATTCCCTATGTACTAACTGACACATTCCCTATGTACTCCCTGACACATTCCCTATGTGCTACCTGACACATTCCCTATGTACTAATTGACACATTCCCTATGTACTACCTGTACACACTGATAGAAGTAAAGCAGGCCATATGCAGCTCACATTTCGGTCAATTCATGTGATTTGGCCAACATTCAAGGTGTAGGTGGAACTGATGGCACCAACTGGCTCGCTAAACTTCAACTGAGAAATCTAAGGTGTAAGGGGAAAGCCCCAATCAGCTACAGATACAGTTCAGGTATTCTGACGCCATGGATGCGTGCTATCAGAATACATACACTACAGTGTCAAAAGTATTGGGATGCCTGCCTTTACACTTTAACCGGTTCCCAACCGGCTCCCGTATATATACTGCGGCACAATGGCACTGCTGCGCGAAACCCAGTATATAAACGGGTTCCTTTAAGATCCACCAGAGGGTGCGCGCTGCATGGCGGAGGAACCGATGCACATGGCTGGCAGTCGCAATCGCCGCCGGCCACGCGCAATCGCGTTAGCGAGCGCCAGCATGGGGATTTGTGTGCGTAAACAGTCAGAGGAGACATGACGTTTGTTCCTAGTAAGTAGGAACATCGATATGTCTCCTCTCCTACTCAGTCCCATCCCCATACAGTTAGAACATACTGAGAGAACACACATTTAACCCCTTGATCACCCCCTAGTGTTAACCCCTTCCCTACCAGTGTCATTTACACAGTAATTGGTGCATTTTTATAGCACTGATCGCTGTATAAATGTCAATGGTCCCAAAAATGTGTCAAAAGTGTCCGATCTGAATGTCGCAATACCGCTAAAAATTGCAGATCACCGCCATTACTAGTAAAAAAAAATTAATAATAAAAATGCCATAAATCTTTCCCATAGTTTGTAGACGCTATAACGTTTGCGCAAACCAATCAATATACGTTTATTGTGATTTTTTTTACCAAAAATATGTAGAAGAATATATATTGGCCTAAACTGACCTAGAAATTTGTTTTTTAAAAACATTTTCGGGGGTATTTATTATAGCAAAATGTAAAAAATATTGTTTTTTTTCAAAATTGTCACTCTTTTCTTGTGTAAAGCGCAAAAAATAAAAACCGCAGAGGTGATCAAATAGAACCAAAAGAAAGCTCTATTTGTGGGGAAAAAAGGACACAAATTTAGTTTGGGTGCAGCATTGCATGTCCCCGCAATTACTAGTTAAAGCGATGCAGTGCCAAATTGTAAAAAGAGCTCTGGTCAGGAAGGGGGTAAAACCTTCCGGGGCTGAAGTGATTAATGGCATCCCAATCTTAGTGCGTAGGGTTCAATATTGAGTTGGCACATCCTTTGCAGCTATAACAGCTCAACTCTTCTGGGAAGGCTGTCCACAAGGTTAAGAAATGTATATATGGGAATGAATGTTTGACTATTCTTTCACAAGCACATTTGTGAGGTCAGGCACAGATGTTGGACAAGAAGGCCTGACTCACAGTCTCCACTCTAACTCATCCTACAGGTGTTCTGTCGGGTTGAGGTCAGGACTCTGTGCAGGCCAGTCAAGTCCCAAACTTGTTGGTGTATAATGAGTTAACATCTACACTAGCTAGAAAAGTGATGGCGAACCTTGGCACTCCAGATGTTTTTGAACTACATTTCCCATGATGCTCTTGCACTCTGCAGTGTAGTTGAGCATCACGGGAAATGTAGTTCCAAAACATCTGGAGTGCTAAGGTTCACCATCACTGAGCTAGAATATAATCATTCTCCACTTTCACAGATTTTAACAATTCTATAAGTTCCTTACTATGTCTGAGATAAGCCGGACATTTTTGGGTGAGCAGTTGTAAAAAACAATCCAGGTATTCCCCCAACCTAGAGAATAGTGAGTCAACACCACTAACAATAGGTCTACCCGGGGTTTTCATTGGATTTTTGTGCACTTTAGGTAGCTGGTAGTGAGCTATTCTCTAGGTTGGGGGAATACCTGGATTGTTTTTTTCCACCTCTCACCCAAAAATGTCCGGCTTATCTCAGAGAAAGTAAGGAACTTATAGAATTGTTAAAATCTGTGGAAGTGGGGGATGATTCTATTCTAGCTAGTGTAGATGTTAACCCATTATACACCAACATCCAGCAGCACCATGCATTGGAAGCAGTAAGATGGGCTCTAGGAAAGACTGACATCAAATGTAAACAGAGGGAGTTCCTATTACAACCACTTGATTGGGCAATGAGTCCTCATTTTTTTTGGCATGAGAAAAAGAGGGGTGTAGCCATGGGGGCTAAGTATGCCCCATCAGTGGCAAACCTCTTCATGAGTCGATGGGAGAAGGAAGCAATTTATGAAAAGAATATACCAGAGCTCAATTTCTATAAAAGATACATAGATGACATTCTGATTGTGTGGGCAGGATCTCAGGAATCTTTTTGTAATTTCCTCAAGGAGATGGAGGACAATCCCTATGTCATCTCCTTTTCGGAAACCTATGAAGCTGTCAATTTCCTTGATCTTGTCATATACCAAGAGAATGGAAGATTATTAATCTGGACGTTTTTTAAAGATGTAGATAGAAATGGTTATATTCCATTTGGGAGTTGCCATCATCCAAGATGGTTAGGTCGTATTCCCAAGGGGCAGATGTTAAGGGTGAGAAGGAATTGTGATAAGCGAGAGGATTACGATACACAGGCTGATATAATTTTAGGAAGATTCTATGAGAAGGGCTATAATATAAAAGATTTTAAAAGAACAAAATAAACAATAAGAGGCATGGATAGGGAGCATTTATTCAAAGAAAAGGAAAATAAGAGAAGGGATTATGAAATGTCCTTTATGACAGGTTATACCCGACAATACAAACAGTTTGAAAAAAGAATGAGAACATTGGCCTCTATTATTAAAAGATAAGGAGTTGAAAAGTATTTTGCCAGACAAACCACAGTTTATTTATACCAAACCACGCACGCTACGGCTGAAGTTGGCACATAATGTTATTAATCCTCCAAGGAAGGTTTTTACTTTTTTTGGCCAAACTGGTTTCTTTAGTTGTGGCAAATGCGTGATTTGTAGAACCTCCAAGTTTAGTAGGAGAAAAAGCACCCACTTGGAATCTTATTCCCAGGAGAGATCTTTTGAGATCAAGAAATTCATCACATGTGCAACTACACATGTTACCTATCTCCTGTCTTGTCCCTGAGGTCTCCAATATGAGGGGAGAACCACAAGAAAAGCTAGGGATAAGGCTGAGAGAGCATGTCAACAGAATCAAAAAGGGTTTTAAGCATCATAGTTTATCCAACCATTTTAGATTGTTCCACAATAGAGACCATCTGGTCTTGTCTTTTTGTGGAATTGATAAGGTAGAGGCGCGTTGGAGAGGATCCAACCTCAAGAGGGCTATTTCCCAAAATGAAACCCAATGGATCCATAGGCTCGAGACTATGAGTCCGTTGGGTTTGAACATAGAGCTTGACCTAAATTTTTTTTTATCCAACTGGTAAATTTTGTTTTCCACTGGTACAATTCTTTTTTATCTTTATAATTTCATTTTTTTCATCTTATTTTTTAATTTTATTTCTATTATTATTTTTATTTCCTGTTTTTATTTTTACTTTTATTTGTATATTTATTTTAATTTTTATTTTACTTATTTTTATTCTCATGTTCACATTTATTTGTATTTTTATTTATTTTTCTCCTTTTTTCAAAATTTTCATATTAATTAAACTTATATTCTCCTTTTTTTAAATTGTTAAAAAAATTTATCAATATATATGTATGTGTAAAAATAGAATTAATATTGTATGGCAATAGTTTATTAATCTATTTTATATATTAAATTGAAACAGGAAGTGATGTTATCAGGGTGGAGGAAGTTGGCACTCGTGCACCCATTTGAATTGCCGTTTTACTATTGGCTAATGAAAGAGGAGGTACGCTCCTTGGTTATAAATCTGGGCATGTGTAGCTGGAAGTGATGTCCTTGA
Organism: Aquarana catesbeiana; assembly: GCF_042186555.1. Lineage (NCBI taxonomy): Eukaryota > Metazoa > Chordata > Amphibia > Anura > Ranidae > Aquarana > Aquarana catesbeiana. Next base: position 279,209,130 of record NC_133326.1, read on the forward strand.
TGTCGCCCTGGGGAAGGGCGAAACACGTTAACGCATTTCCGGTTATTTGAACCATTGACGTCACTTCCGCCCTCCGTGGAACGCATGCTGAGCAGCGGCAAACCCAGAAGCGTTGTTTCTTTGCACTGATGCCTGTTTTCTTCTATTGTCTACCTGGTGGATCTGTTTTTTGGCCATCCCAGAGACCCCCTTGCTTTGTATGGAGAGTTTCTGAGGAGTTCTTCCCATCTTACCAGATCACTAGATCACAGCGTATATGATCCACAGACTGCAAAGCGGAGGGTCCATTATCTCTGGTGAGTGGGGTCACAAGAGGGGAGTGTGGCACACAGCACTTGGAATAATCATTGGAGTACTATAGCACTTTATTCGTTTGGAGCACTCAGCACATTAGTAGCGACTGTTTTTTATTTTTATATTATATATTGAGTGTGTTTTACTTGGAGCACTATATATATATATATATATATATATATATATATATATAAAATCTTTGAGCACTTAGGCACAATATTAGCATATGTTTTCATTTCTGCAAGCGTTGTTTATATGTATATTTGTATTCTGGGGTTGTAGCACTCTGTGGACAGCTGCTGCAGGTTTATTATAATATTTTTTGTCACCTAGCGCGAGTATTTGTTTTAGTAATATTTTAAGTGTATAATTCAATGATTTCCTATAAGAGCCATCTTAATTGGTTCAACTTGTGTCGGTCCGACTTTGGAAACGGTTTCTGCAACTTTGGTCCGACTTTGGTTCAATTTCAGCCCATTGATTATCATTGAAGTTGCATCCATCTTAAAGTGGTTGTAATCCCATTACAACCACTTTAACCTACAGGTAAGCCTAGATTAAGACTTACCTGTAGGTGCAAGATATATCTCCCAAACCTAAAAGGTTTAGGAGATGTTTGCAGAAATAGCGCCGTAGACATCGGGCGCAGGTGCACTGAGCGTGCAGTTTCTAACGGCGATCATGCCGTTAGTGGCGGCACCAGCGCGCATGAGTGGGAGTGACATAATCACGGCTCCGGCCAGTCACAGCACCGGAGCCGAGATACCCTGAAGTCACTCCGGGATAGATGGTGGCGTCGGAGGAGGCGAACGGGGGCTGATGCGGGGACTTCGATCTCAGGTAAGTAATTACTAGCTCATTATGTCTTTATTTTGCAGGGTGTATTTTTTTTTTTCAGAGGCTTTACTTCCTCATGAAGTCAGATCCTGTTCATTAAATTCTGACCAATGTTGCAGGGCAAAGTCAGAAGTCGTGGTACTTTCATATTGGAGCAGTGTGAACCTGGCCTAAGTCAGAGTGACTCAAGTTGCACGATTAGAACGGTTCCATTGCACAGAATTGGGTCTGATTTCTGATGCAACAAGTGCTCCAAAGTCAGAGCTATTGTCGCATCAGTGTAAACCAGGCCTCATGCAACTTCTGAGGGTTAACATTGAAGTCTAAGGCCCTCAAGTTGCATGAAAGTCAGACCAAAGTAGTGCAAAAACTACTCTGAAGTTACTGCAACTTTAAGTTGCACGTATATGAATGGGTATCATTCGAAAACATGGGGAACCCACTTGTCATGCAACTTTGATGTCCAAAGTTGCATGACAAGTCGCACAATTGTGAGCGGAGCCTTAATGGATGATTATCCGTTTACATCCACTTTTCCATAGAGAGCATTGATGTCCGATTTTTCATTCATCAGCGGATGGATGAAAAATGGTCCACATGTGTGAAAATGCCCATACTTTGAAGAGTTTGTTTGGGCCAAGTTAGGCTTTAAATATAAAGGGCTTGGGTATATGCAGATGAGAATTTAAGGTACAATACATTTTATTTAAAAAAGGGCTAAAATCTCAAAGTTTATAGTCATTTTTAGGTGTAAAATTCTCCCTGAATCCCTCCCTTTCCCTCCAGGAGAATGGCCTCCAATACTTCTGGAAGTGTAAATGCTGAATACTCTGGCAGAGGCTGTAGCGGTAAAACAAAGAGAAGGCTGGATATACAGGCGACCAATGAGAACAATGCATTCTAACACTATAGTTGGGTAAAAATGTCACCTACAAATGTGTCCCATCACAAAATGTTTAGAGAGGGCCTGCAGTATAAACCTAACTAAAGCTGAACTCTGGCCTATGCTGGCTTTGGCAGACACACTCTTTATCACAGCCTTTTTTAATCAGGGTGCACAGGCACCCTGGGGTGCCTTGAGGCTTCTTCAGGGAGTGCCTTGGCAAAATGCCTAAAAATTGTTCAAAAATTGTATACAAGCCAGCAGGTGGATAAAGCCTTCCTTTTAGTTACATGAAGCCACAGGTTTTCATTATGCACCATTACGACTTTCTAGACACTGCCATCCTAACAACCAATGATGCCATCAGTTGATAAGGAGGATGTCTGTTGCCTCCACAGCATCCTTGTTTGACCCTCCTCTGCCCCTCTCCCTCAGCACTGGGGTCACATTAGCTGACTGATGGAGACAGGTTGAGGGAGAAGAGAAACAATAGAATACTAGTCGGTAACAGTGTGCAAAAGTGTTTGGAAGAAAAAAATCACCTTTAGAATGGGGTACCTCAAGACTGTCCATAATTTTAAAGGGTGCCTTGGGATTGTCTATAATTTTAAAGGGTGCCTTGACTGAAAAAAGTTGAGAAACACTGCTCTATCAAGTATTAGGCATGTAACTCGGGAGGAGAGAACATCGCTCTATGCCAGTGTCCATAAGGTTGCACGGGCGCCGCCCACTCTCTCCAATAACCCCTCTAGCACCAATAGATAGATTCATGCATGCATGAATCTATCTATGGTCGCTGCTGCCACCCCCTATTCAGGCGCCCAGCCCCTTTTCGGGCGCAGGGCGCCTGAATTACAGCGGCGGCAGGGTGTTTTTGAAGCACCTGATTAGAGCCATAGGCGTAAAAAAAGGTGACCTGCAAGCGCCATGCTGGGCGCTCGCAGGTCACTCAGCTGTGTTAGGAAAGCAAATGAATATTCCATTTCCTAACACTAAACGGCCTCTCCGCCAAACAGGTGCTCGGGTCTGTTACCCATCACCTGATTGGCTGAAACGACAGGCGCTGTGATTGGACGCCAGGTGTCCAATCATAGCAGAGGAAGGGAAAAGACATCGAGGAGCTGTCCCACCAAGACAGGTAAGTGCATCCAGCGGGCCAGCAGGGGGCATAATGGCAGCATTAGATATGGCACAATGGCTGCGTTTGATGAGCCACAGTGGGAGCAATTGATGGGCCACAGTGGCGGCAATTGATGGGCACAGTGGCTGCGTTTGATGGCACAGTGGCTGCATTTTATAGGGCACAGTGGCGGCAATTGATGGGCACAGTGGCGGCAATTGATGGGCACAGTGGCTGCGTTTGATGGGCACAGTGGCTGCCTTTGATGGGCACAGTGGCTGCGTTTGATGGGCACAGTGGCTGCGTTTGATGGCACAGTGGCCATAGACCTCTATTATGGCCTGCAGGTTTGGTGCACTTGCTAAATGCACTTTCAGAAAGTGCACCACACCTGCAGGCAGTGGTGTATTTAGGTTTTGTGCTGCCCTAGGCCTGATTAAACACACGCAACCCCTAATTTAAATATGACCCACCCCTTCCTGTCAAGACCACACCCCTTCCTTTTTAAGACCCGCCCTGTCATCTTCATGGGAGGAAGACAGATAGAAGCCACGAGAGGAGGACAGAGGGACGCCGCGGGAAGAGGACAGAGGGATGCCACGGGAAGAGGACAGAGGGATGCTGTGGGAAGAGGACAGAGGGACACCATGGGAAGAGAACAGAGAGGGACGCCGCGGGAAGAGGACAGAGAGGGACGCCGCGGGAAGAGGACAGAGAGGGACGCCGCGGGAAGAGGACAGAGAGGGACGCCGCGGGAAGAGGACAGAGAGGGATGCCGCGGGAAGAGGACAGAGAGGGACGCCGCGGGAGGAGGACAGAGAGGGACGCCGTGGGAGAAGGACAGAGAGGGATGCTGCGGGAGGAGGACAGAGAGGAATGCAGCGGGAGGAGGACAGAGAGAGATGCCGCGGGAGGAGGACAGAGAGAGATGCCGCGGGAGGAGGACAGAGAGGGACGCTGTGGGAAGAGGACAGAGAGGGACACCGCGGGAGGAGGACAGAGAGGGACGCCACAGGAAGAGGACAGAGAGGGACGCCGCGAGAAGAGAACATAGAGGGATGCCGCAGGGGTCAATAAGGCCTAGAGGATAGCAGGTTAGGCACTTCCTAATGGCTCAGTCCCTAGGAATAGTAATGAATAATGGCCAACAGGCACTCTTACCAGACCCAGCGAAACCGCTCTGGCTGGACGTTCGCTCACTCTGGGTTGCCCAGGCCGACTTTAGTCAGTAGTGTAGCATGTCTGTACCCTGGCAGTGGCTCTGTCTTTCTACCCCTTTGGTGGTGGGGTTACAGCGTAGTTCTCTCTCTGGTGGTGCGAGTACAGCGTGGCTCCCTCTCTGGTGGTATGGGTACACCGTGGCTCCCTCTCTGGTGGTGCGGGTACAGCGTGGCTCCCTCTCTGGTGGTGCGGGTACAGCGTGGCTCTCTCTCTGGTGGTGCGGGTACAGCATGGCTCTTTCTGGTGGTGTGGGTACAGCATGGCTCTTTCTGGTGGTGCGGGTACAGCGTGGCTCCCTCTCTGGTGGTGTGGGTACAGAGTGGCTCCCTCTCTGGTGGTGCGGGTACAGCTTGGCTCCCTCCCTGGTGGTGCAGATACAGTGTGGCTCCCTCTCTGGTGGTGCGGGTACAGCGTGGCTCCCTCTCTGGATTCCCCCTGCACAGTCCTCTCTTTTTCTCTTCTCCTGTAGCACTCTGCTTTTTTGCACTTGCAGAGTGGTCCCTTTTAATTGAATGAGTCATGATTGGCAGGCGGTAGCACTCTGGTTCCCTCTGGTGGTACGGGTACACCGTGGTTCCCTCTCTGGTGGTGCGGGTACAGCGTGGCTCCCTCTCAGGGGGCCTAATTCCTGCTGCGGCATATGTACACCTTTGGAGGCTGCCTCAGCAACTAAAGGGGGTAGGGATTGGGGTAGGGATTGGGGGCATTAAAACCATGACTCAACCATAGGGCTTTACCACCCTCAACTTTAAGTGTGGACAAGCCCTAAGTCTGCTCCTCTAAAAAGAGATCTGGATGTGTTTGACAGGTAGGGAGGAGGTGATATGTTGCCTCCTCACCACCTGATTTAAAGCCATGATTGCTGTGCAATGCATGCGATTGTGACACGGTAGTACAGCAATTAGATGTTTAAATCAGGTGTGAGAAGGCGACACTATGTGGTGACCTTTGACTTCTTCCATGTTGTTCAGGTAGATCTCCACCTCTTTAAGACTGCCCTGCCCCCGAGAGGACTGGCTAGAACAAATTTAGTTATCTGATGTTATAAGATGGCGGACAAACGTATACCGTCCAAATGTATACATAGACTCTCACACACTCTAGATCATTTACATAAGATGGGTCTTCTTTCTCATTCCAACTTTTCACAATGCAGCCACAACAATGCCAACCTTTTCCAAATTGTCAGGAAAATCAAACTCATGCCCATGCTCAAAGAAATGCACATGCGCGCAGAAGAGTCCACAGAGCTGTGCACAGAATTAAATGTGAACATGCATGTTTGGAAGGACTTTGGCACCCAGTGGCCTATTTAAAGAGGAACTGCAGTCTGCTCACATAATTTGTAATAAAAACATCTTTGCCATTCTGAAGCTTCCCTCCAACCACTTTGCATATTATTTTATATATACTGTGATTCTGTATATGCCAAATATGCTGCAGAAATCTCCCTCCACCGAGTCTGGCTGCATCCATTTTAAAGGATCACTAAAGATATTTTTTCCAGTCGTCTTCCAGGGCAGCATCCAAGAGATAAGCATCTCCTTTCTGCAACAGGAAACACATTAGTCCACCATTATAAATTTGTTAGTCTCACCTGTGTGCCTCAGTTGTTTTGTGTTTCCTCCGGACTCACAGGAGTTGCAAACGTTTGTTATTTTATCCAGTCTCTGTGCTTTCTGCAGGGGACTCCCTGACCAGCATCCCACTCACATAGTTGCCAACATTGCAAAAAATATATGTGGGACACTTTTTTGGCTGTAGGCGGAGCCGTACAGTAATTAGGGGCGGGGCATTCATTTGTAGGCGTAACTTAGCAACAAAAAAAACCTGCTGCGCAAGTGGTTTACATGAAATAGTGGGCGTGGCTTAAATGGGCGTGGCTCAAAGGGGGTGTGGTTAGAGTCTAAGATGAATGAGGGATGGAGAGGGAAAGGGGGGAGAGGAATGAAGGGATAGCAGCCCCAGATCCTACACCACAATAGAAATATGTGTATTCTAGAAAGTTTAACAATCAGCAGATAAAGATACTCCAAACACCTGGTGTTAATGCTTCAATCATCCCGGCACCATGATTGTTATGGTGTCAGGATGATTAAAGCGCATTATTTCTATTACTACATTGTAATATAAACGCAACAAAAAATGGGCGTGGTTTACATGAAATAGTGGGCATGGCTTAAATAGGTGTGGCTCAAAGGGGGTGTGGTTAGAGTCGGAGATGAATGAGGGATGGAGAGGGAAAGGGGGGGAGAGGAATGAAGGGACAGCAGCCCCAGATCCTACACAACAATAGAAATATGTGTATTCTAGAAAGTTTAACAATCAGCAGATAAAGATACTCCAAACACCTGGTGTTAACGCTTCAATCATCCCGGCACCATGATTGTTATGGTGTCAGGATGATTGAAGCGCATTATTTCTATTATTACATTGTAAATTAAAATTAAATCATTCAACTCACCATAATGCCGAATCAGTGGGATCCCTGAGCGTGTCACTAGCCACGTCGCCTGCCACAAGTAGAGTCCATCCTTGCATCAGGTGCCCCTAGCAGAGTCTGTACTTGCATCAGGTGCCCCTAGCAGAGTCCGTCCTTGCATCATGGGTCCCCAGCAGAGTCCGTCCTTGCATCAGGTGCCCCCAGCAGAGTCCGTCCTTGCATCAGGTGCCCCCAGCAGAGTCCGTCCTTGCATCGGGTGCCCCCAGCAGAGTCCGTCCTCGCATCAGGTGCCCCCAGCAGAGTCCTTCCTTGCATCAGATGCCCCCAGCAGAGTCAGTATAGACCCCCTCAGTGCAGACCCCCTCAGTGCAGACCCCCTCAGTGCAGACCCCCCTCCATCAGTGCAGACCCCCTCAGTGCAGACCCCCCCTCCATCAGTGCAGACCCCCTCAGTGCAGACCTCCCTCCATCAGTGCAGACCCCCTTAGTGCAGACCCCCTAAGTGCAGACCCCCTCCATCAGTGCAGACCAACCTCCATCAGTGCAAATGCCCTCAGTGCAGACCCCCTAAGTGCAGACCCCCTCCATCAGTGCAGACTCCCCTCCATCAGTGCAGACGCCCTCAGTGCAGACCCCCCTAGTGCAAACCCCCCTCCATCAATGCAGACCCCCTCCATCAATGCAGACCCCCTCAGTGCAGACCCCCTCCATCAATGCAGGCCCCCCTCCATCAATGCAGACGCCTCAGTGCAGACCCCCCTCCATCAATGCAGGCCCCCCTCCATCAATGCAGAAGCCCTCAGCAGACCCCCCTCAGTGCAGACCCCCCTCCCATAACGCCCCCAGGCCCCAGCACATTACATTACAGCGGCTTCCGGCGCCGTGTGTTCAGTGGAGAGGGGAGGATCCGTGCGAGAGGAGAAGCTGATTCATTGGCTGCACGGATCGAGCCCCCTTCCTCTCTCTACTGAACACAAGGGGGAGTGTTCTAGCGGCGGGACCGGCCGCCATTTTACTGAAGCCTGTTGCAAAAAAATGAAAAATGCAAACATTCCCGAATTTCCCTGGGGAAATCCCGATTCAGGACAGCCTCCGATTGGGACGAGGGTCCCAAAATCGGGATTGTCCCAGGAAAATCGGGACTGTTGGCAACTATGCATTCAGCTCAGGGGGCCTTGGGAGGGCGAGCAGGGGCAGCAATCTAAACCTCAAGGCTCTGCCTGAAGTTTCGCCCCTACAGATGGGGTATGCAACTATCCCCCCAGCTGCACTACATGCCGCCGGCATTTTTCCCCACAGCTACTGCTCCTCGATGGTGGAGGACCATCCGGCTGAGCCGTGCACTCCAGGTGCTTTAGAGGTTCCCTCGCTGTGCAGGCGACCTGGCCGCCGACCCACCTGCTCATCGATCTTATTCCGATCTCACAAGCATCTCTGCAAAATCCCCTCATTTGCGGTCCTGGGAGGTATGGCAAAAGAGGCCGGACGCATCATTTCCGATCGTGCAGTCCGGTTGGCGGCCATCTTGGTGGAGGCTGGAGCCTCCAGGGAAAAGGCCTTTAATGTGCCCAGGAAACCCAGGAAGGAGGACGCCAGAGAGGACGTGGCAGGTGCAGGTGTGTCCACCAACCCGCACGGGGTCAGCTGGGGGCTGGGCTGGAGCTGGAGCAGGAAGCAGAAAGGGCTCTCTAAACAGAGGATCCCGGTGGCCGGCCAGGTCAGTCGCTTCTCCACCCTGCCCTGCAGATCCTGCATGTTAGGACAGCTCCAAGGTAAGCCAGAGCACTAGTCACCTCTGTCTTTACCTCCCTACAAACATTGTACACCGCCAACCTCACTCAGGCCCTGATTTGCAGAGGAAGACCCAAAGTGGATACCTCCCTCGTGAGAGTTGCAAACAAATTTGACTTGGCTTTTGATGATGCGGAGCATGAGAAGCAGGGGAGGCGATTTTGAATCCGGCAATGGCTTCCATCTCCACAGTTCGCACCCTATTAGCTGGCTGTCTCGACTGCAAGCGTTGCTAGGAGACGCGCCAAGGGAAGAATTAGTGAGGACCATTCCCACACTAACCAGAGTGGCAGCTTTTCTAGCAGATGCCTCAGCTGAAATGGTATGATATCTTCTAGGGCCACGGCCTTAGGGAAGAGGGCCCTGTGGCTGAAAGTCACAGGAGGGGACATCGCCTCCAAGAATAGGCTGTGTGGGATCCCATTCACAGGAAATTTTCTGTTCGGGCCAGACCTGTAAACGGTCCTGGACAGGACTGCAGCGAAGAACAAAGGGTTCCCCCAAGCAAAAAACAAGCAGGGGAAGGCGCCCTTTTGTCATTCCAGGAGATTTAAGCCGTTCAACAGAAGAACGGAGGTATACATGGCCACAATAGATTTGCAAGACGCATACTTGTATGTACTCATAAAGAAAAGTCATCAAAGATACCTAAGGTTCACAATCCAGGGGCTGGTGGCCACTCTGCATCTGCAGTACACATGTTTTGCCTTTTGGCATCTCTTCTGTGCCCAGAATCTTCTCAAAGATTATAGCAGAAGCACTAAAGGGCCTGAGACAGCAAGGCATAGGCGTGATACCATACCTAGACAATCTGCTGTTCTTTGCAGATACGGTACTGCAGATGCAGTAAATACAGAAAAATCGTAGCGGACCCCAAGCCAGAGGTGATATACTTGGATTATGTGCTAGACGCCAGAGTAACCAAAACCCTCCAGACGGAAGAAAAGAACGAGGCAGTGCTAAGACTGATGATGTCCTCTATCCCAGCCATCACCTGGGCACAGGCCTCTACGGAATCACATTTTGACCCAGTGGGATGGTGATCCATCATCCTTAGAAATGTCCATTTCTGTCCCTCGGTTGGTCAATCTCTTCAGCGTTGGCTCAATCCGCTCCATTACGCCGAGGGGCGCAGATAGGCACAAGCCAACCCTGTGAGGACTACCACAGACGCCAGTACCCTAGTATGGGGGGCGCACATGGGGGATCTCTGTACACAGGGGAGATGTAACTCCAGATGGTCTCGAACCTCCTAGTATATGAGGGAATTTAACCACCTCAATACAGGGCACGTACACCCCCTTCCTGCCCAAGCCATTTTTCAGTTTTCAGCGCTGTCGCACTTTGAATGACAATTGCGCGGTCGTGTTACACTGCACCTTAATTAAATTTTTATCATTTTTTTCCCACAAATAGAGCTTTCTTTTGGTGGTATTTGATCACCTCTGCGGTTTTTATTTCTTGCGCTATAAACAAAAGAAGAGGGACAATTTTGAAAAAACACAATATTTTTTACTTTTTGCTATAATAAATATCCAATTTTTTTTTTTTTTTTAACAAATTTTTTCCTCAGTTTAGGCCGATACGTATTCTTCTACATATTTTTGGTAAAAAAAAATTGCGATAAGCGTATATTGATTGGTTTGCGCAAAAGTTATAGCGTCTACAAAATACGGGATAGATTTATAGCATTTTTATTATTTATTTATTTTTTACTAGTAATGGCGGCGATCTGCAATTTTTATTGTGACTGCGATATTGCGGCGGACACATCGGACACTTTTGACACATTTTTGGGACCATTCACATTTATACAGCGATCAATGCTATAAAATTGCATTGATTACTGTGTAAATGTGACTGGCAGGGAAGGGGTTAACACTAGGGGGCGCTCGAGGGGTTAATGTATTACCTAAGGAGGTGATTCTAACTGTGGGGGGAGGGGACTGACTGGGGGAGGTGACCGATCGCTGTCCCTATGTACAAGGGACACGCCATCGGTCTCCTCTCCTCTCTGACAGGACGTGGATCTGTGTTTACATGCACAGATCCACGCTCCTGCTGTGTTACCCGGCAATAGCGGGTGCCCGGCGGACATCGCGGCCGCCGGGCACGCGCACCGGGTCCCGAGTGACACGGCGGGCGCGCGCCCCCTAGTGGCTCGGGAAGGCGAGGACGTCATATGACGTCCTCCCAGAATAACAGAAGCCTCGTCCAGCCGTCATATGACGGTGGGCGGTGGCTTAGTGGTTAAAGCTGTAGAGAAAACGTGAAGAGCATTGCAACCAGCTATCCAGGGGAGAGGTGTCCGGATTCAGTCAGACAACGCCACAACATTGGCATACCTGGACAGGCAAAGAGAGACAAAATCTCCTTGTTTGAGTCTGACAGAAGCAATTCAAACATCCGATCAACCTCGGGCATCCACTTGAAGGGGACAGACAACACGCTGGCAGACTTTCTAAGTCGAAAGACCATAAAACAGACAGAGTGGTCTCTAAACCAAGCAACCTTCTTGTGGATCACGCAAACCTGGAGAGTGTCCCAGGTAGATCTGTTTGCCTCAAGGACAAATGCGAAACTGCCAAGGTTCTTCTCGCTGGATACCACAGATGGCAACATCAGAGTGGACATGTTCAATTAAAGCTGGGCACACCAGCCGTGTTATGCATTCCCTCTGACCGCCCTAATACCAAAGGTGAGCCAAAGAATCATGGAAGAAAGGGCAACAGTGATACTCATAGCACCTCACTGGCCCCAGGGAACATGGTTCAGTCACTCAAAGAAACTGTCTCCAGCCGCACCAGATAAAGCAAGACCTACCGGACCTCCTATCACGAGGGCCAGTCAACCACCCGAATTGCAAACTCACGAAGCTTTCGGCTTGGTTACTGAGAGGGTGAGGCTGCAAAAGAAAGAACTGTCAGACAGAGTGATCAACCCTATTTTAGCCAGCAGAAAACCCCATAACTAGAGTGAGAAGGAAGTTTGTCTCCTGGTACGGAAACAAACAGGATTCCGACAGAGAATCATCCTAGCAATTCGGGATTTCCTGCAGGAGGGAGCAGACTTGAACCTCTCTCGGAGCACGCTGAAGGTACAAGTGGCAGCACTCTCCCCCTGTCTGAACACCAGATTAGCAGAGGACCCATTTATAAAGAGATTCCTGATCTCGTTAAATAGAGCCAGACCCGCTAAACTCGGCAGAACTCCGACATGGAACCTCTCCACAGTGCTCAGAGGATTCCTCTCTCCGCCATTCGAACCACTGGAGGAGTGCTCAGATAAAAATCTTACACTAAAAACCTTACAGCACTCTTAGTGGCCCTAGCATTGGCCAGGGGAGTAGATGAAAGTCTCAAGATTTTATACACAATGGAACCCTACTGACAGATCCAGGCAGATAAAATAGTTCTCTTGCCAAACCAAGTTTTTCTACCAAAAGTCTCTTCAACCTTTCACAGGATGCAGAATGTGGTTATCACATCTCTTCCTAAGTCAATGGATAGCAGAAAAAAGACATGTACAACAAACTAGAAGTAATACTCATAGCTTATCTCGAGAGAACAAAGGGCTTAAGGACTCCTGCCTTATTGCAGGAGTCAATAAGGCAAAGCGGGCATCGAGACTCACGATGGCCAGATGGATAAACCTTGCCATACCAGATGGCCATTTGGGGACAAAACCTTGCCCCCCCCCAAGTAGGGTCAAAGCCCACTCGACCAAAGCCTGGGCAACCTCAGTCGCAGAAAAAGCAGGGGCAACTCCGGAGCAGATCTGCAGGGCAGCGGCATGGCCGAGCTTCAGTACCTTCGCGAGACACTACCGCAGCGACCAGCTGTCAAGACCAGACATTGGTCGCAAGGTGCTCCAGACCTTATCCCCACCCTAGTAAGTATTGCTTGATACATCCTCTTGGATGCTGCCCTGGAAGACGATTGGAGAAAACAGAGTTAGGTACCTGGTAACTCTTTTTCTAAGAAGTCTTCATGGGCAGCACTAGTTCCCACCCTAAGCGATGATACCAGGTATTGTGGGGACGCATTGGCTTACAGAGTTCCTTCGGTGCTTTAATACTACTGAGGCACACAGGTGAGACTAATAAATTTATAATGGTGGACTAATGTGTTTCCTGTTGCAGGAAGGAGGAGCCTATCTCTCAGATGCTGCCCTGGAAGACTTCTTAGAAAAAGAGTTACCAGGTACCTAACTCTGTTTTTTTTTTTTTTTTTAAATAACAAACATGTTATACTTACCTCCACTGTGCAGCTCGTTTTGCACAGAGTGGCCCCGAACTTGATCTTCTGGGGTCCCTCGGCGGCTGTCTCGGCTCCTCCCTGCAAGGACTCAACACCTTCATGCGAGCTCCCTCCCATGGTGTTGAGTGCTTGCGGGCGTGCTCCCATGACACAGCCGGCAGCCAAAGCCGCTCACTGTATCACTTGGCCCCGCCCCCTGGCGCGCCGCATCATTGGATGTGATTGACAGCAGGGCGAGCCAATGGCTGCGCTGCTTTTAATCAATGCACTGTAACCAATCAACGGCCAGGCTGAGCGGCTGTCATGACCTTGCAGTAATACATTCATGACCTGTCTGTCTCTTACCTGGTCTGTGTATCAGCCTTGAGGCTTGTACTCTCACACCTGCATGCTTAAATAATCTTCCCTCAGTGTGGCTCCACCCTAGCCTCAACAGGAACCACTATTTAACACCATATTCTCCAAGCCTGCCTTGCCGTGCAGTATTGTGTGTTTGGCTTCCTGTTTGCCGTGTGCTCTAAGTTTGTCTCTGTTACTGATTTTGGCGTGTTCCCGACTATCCCTGTCTGCTTGTGACCCTGACCTTTGGTGCGTTCTCGACTATCCCTGTTTGCCTGTGACCCTGACCTTTGGCGTGTTCTCTGTTATCCTTGTCTGCTAGTCGCCCCGACATTTGGCTACCTCCTTACTATCCCTTGCTGTCCTGGGCTGCTGTTTCCTCTCCATCCTCCTGTAGCCTACCGTGAGTGTGAGCTGGGAGACCCTGGGGGCCGTGACCTGGATCCAGTTGCAGCCCAGTCCATCCTTACCACTAGAGGCTCTGGTGAACACCTGCTGGCTCTTAGACTCCGCGCCCTGGGGAATCTATGCTCTAACTCCCTGTGGGATCCGTGTTGGTGCTCCAGGGGACCTGCCTTCCTGAACCACCCCGAGTTCCATCCGCAGCAGTCAGCCTTAGGGTCCACTATCTAAGTGGTGCACTCCTGACCCCAACGGGGTGCATCTGTCACCTGGACTCAGGTAACCTGACAGCGGCGAAGAGGATGTCGGGGTGAGCGCGGGACTTTCGAGGGGTCAGGTAAGTAAAACGGGGGTCGAAATAAAAAGAAAGACGAAATAAAAAGAAGACAAAAGCGCACCAGCCTAGTGCATTAACTTTTAAAACATTTATTTGATAAAAAATAATAAAGGAAATAACTCACAGGCGATTGGTGGAGGAGGTACAACATAAAATCACACCGGTATACAGTCTGCGATTTGGAATGAGCGGAACCTTCCAGGGGTCTGTAAAACGGGGGGGCTGGGGGGGCCGGTATTGTCGGATGTTTTTTCACCTTAATGCATAGAATGCAAAAAATTTTACGTTTACAACCCCTTTAGCTGTGGGCATGTGAAGCTGCTGCCTGTTCACTTCCAGGATTTACACAGACACACAGAGGCACACCTCCAGCTCTGCAGCTCTCACTGGCCTTCTTATGACTCATCCCCCCTCCCTTCCTGGAAAACTCTCACAAGAGTGAGAGAGAGAGCTGTGCATGATGTCATAATTCTAGGCTTTTTACCAGACAAGAAACAGGAAGTGGGCTGAATAAGATATTTACTGGCAGGAAAAAAAAAATTTACTATCCAAAGTTAAAACAAGGGCAGAAGATTTAATAGATGGAAAGTTGAAATGCCTGATGGTTCGCTTTAAAGCCCTACAGCACTCAGTATCTTTGCTGAATGGTCGTCAGCTCCTTCTGCCTGTGACCTGATCCAGAACATTTGTTGCTGACTCTGGCTTGTGACCCGACCTTACCTCCTGCCTGCTGGTACCTCCTCTGCCCACCTGATGCTGACTTTAGCCTGGCTCTAACTTCGTTCCTGGTTCCTGATTCTGTACTCCTCCTGCACGATTGTTGCTAACTCTTGCCCTTCTGACCACACATTCGAGATCCTGCATCTGCCAGCTGCCAGCTTGCCTGTTGCACTTCTATAAGATCTCCTGACCTAGATCTACATGCACCATAGGCGTGCGCAGCCTATTGGATTAGGGTGTGCACCCCAAAACTCAAACACACGTGTGTGGATGGATATATATATATATATATACACACTTACTTTTTTTGCTGATAAGTCAACCAGGGAGGGTTCATATCGAGTTGCCTTTTTATTTTTGCTCCATCGTGTGTCTGGCTGCCAGTGCCTGCCCTGCTCAGTGCTGTCTCTCACTGCTCACGTCACCTCACTGAGCAGTGTTGCCAACCTACCAGATTGAAATTTACTGGCACAACACCCAAAATTTACTGGCATTTTACAAAATTACAATTAAGTGCACATTTCAGTATTTAGGCTACAAACAAGTACACTATGCAAATAGCAATGCGATTTAAGGTACATATTTACCTTACCTTACACATTCTGTTATTTTCGATATAATAGTCCATCGGTTTCTGTTCCCCATCACCTCCTGCCCCCACCACCATCACCTCCTGCCAGCTCTTGTCACCACTACCTCTTGCCCCCCATCATCCCCTGCCCCCATTACCTCCTGCCAGCTCTTGCCACCATCACCTCCTGCACCCACCGCCACCACCACCTCCTGCCACCACCATCACCTCCTGTCAGCTCTTGCCACCATCACCTCCTGCACCCACCGCCATCACCAGCTCCTGCCACCACCACCATCACCTCCTGTCAGCTCTTGCCACCATTACCTCCTGCCCCACCACCACCTCCTGCCCCAAACACCATTGCCACCTCCTGCCACAAACACCTCCTGCCACAATAAGCTCCTGTCAGCTCTTGCCACCACCACCCCCTGCCCCAAACACCACCATCACCAGCCACCACCAGCTCCTGCCCCAAACACCACCACCACCTTCTGCCACAATCACCTCCTGCCACCACCAGCTCCTGCCCCAATCAACTCCTGTCAGCTCTTGCCACCACTACCTCCTGCCCCACCACCTTCTGCCACAATCACCTCCAGCTACCACCAGCTCCTGCCATCACCAGCTCCTGCCCCAAATACCACCTCCTGCCACAATCAGCTCCTGTCAGCTTTTGCCACCATCACCTCCTGCCCCACCACCACCTTCTTCTGCCACCACCAGCTCCTTCTGCGACCACCTCCACCACAATCACCCCCTGTCACCACCACCTCCTTCCCCAAACACCTCCTGGCCCAAAACACCACCACATGCCACCACCAGCTTCTGCCCCAAACACCATCAACTCCTGCCCCAAACACCACCACCACCTCCTGCCACCACCAGCTCCTGCCCCAAACACCACCACCACCTCCTGCACCCACCACCTTCTGCCACAATCACCTCCTGCCCCAAACAGCTCCTGACAGCTTTTGCCACCATCACCTCCTGCCCCACCACCACCTCCTTCTGCCACCACCAGCTCCTTCTGCGACCACCTCCACCACCATCACCCCCTGTCACCACCACCTTCTTCTCCAAACACCACCACCTGCCACCACCAGCTTCTGCCCCAAACACCATCACCTCCTGCCCCAAACACCACCACCACCTCCTGCACCCACCACCACCAGCCACCATCACCTCCTGCCCCAAACACCACCACCACCTCCAGCACCCACCAGCTCTTGCCATCACCAGCTCCTGCCCCAAATACCACCTCCTGCCACAATCAACTCCTGTCAGCTTTTGCCACCATCACCTCCTGCCCCACCACCACCTCCTTCTGCCACCACCAGCTCCTTCTGCCACCACCTCCACCCCCATCACCCCCTGTCACCACCACCTCCTTCCCCAAACACCTCCTGGCCCAAACACCACCACCACCAGCTTCTGCCCCAAACACCATCACCTCCTGCACCTGCCACCACCAACTCCTGCCCCAAACACCACCACCACCTCCTGCACCCACCACCACCACCTTCTGCCACAATCACCTCCTGCCCCAAACACCTCCTGCCACAATCAGCTCCTGTCAGCTCTTGCCACCACTACCTCCTGCCCCACCACCTCCTGCCACCACCACCCCCTGCCCCAAACACCACCACCACCTCCTGCACCCACCACCTTCTGCCACCACCAGCACCTGCCATCACCAGCTCCTGCCCCAAATACCACCTCCTGCACCCATCACCTCCTGCCACAATCAGCTCCTGTCAGCTCTTGCCACCATCACCTCCTGCCCCATCAACCACCTCCATCTGCCACCACCAGCTCCTTCTGCCACCACCTCCACCACCATCACCTCCTGTCACCACCACCTCCTTCCCCAAACACCTCCTGGCCAAAACACCACCACTAGCTCCTGCCCCAAACACCATCACCTCCTGCCACCACCAGCTCCTGCCACAATAACCTCCTGCCTTTATTACCTTACCAAGGAAGTCTGAGAATGCAGGCTTGCCCTGAGCTGGTCCGCTTGTGCTGCGGATTTTGCCTGGGCAGCTGCTGTGCTGCGGATGTTGCCTGGGCAGCTGCTGTGCTGGGCTGTGCTATCACTGAGTTGTCTGACAGGCATGGCTCCTCCATTCTGCCTGCTCAGCTCCTGCCTCATGGTGACTATTTTTAAAGGTTGGCGCGCCGAGCGGGATGCGCCGTGACATCACTCGCATCGCCGCCAGTAGCACGCTGCACAGCCTCTGTCAAATCCACCCCCCAGAAGGTCCCGCCCGCCGGCGCTGGCCGAATACAGGATCGGATTAGGATCAGCTTGGGAGTTGGGCAGCTCGCCGGAACTGTGCATGCGCAGTTCATAGCCGACCAGGTCACGGCTATTTTTACGGGCACCTTTGCCTGGACCAATGAGAGCTCAGCACAGGGATTAGGGTGTGCCTGGGCACACCCGGCACACCCCGTGGGCACGCCTATGACATGCACCCATGTCACTCTGTGCCCTGTTATACCCTGTCATCCACCCCAGTGAAAACTGGACAAGAGGTGTAAGAGAAGCCCTCTTGTCATCTCGGCCTCAACCAAGTACGTGACACAAATGTTCTGGACTTGTTCATGAAATCAGAGTTATTGATCATTACTATGTTCCCTTCTTAAGGAGCAACTTGAATTTAATTCCCTCCAATGTCTCCATGAAGTATGATTACTGAACTTTCTGGAGGACTACATCTCTTTAAAGTTTCCAGGAATAATGTTTCATCTGATATCAGGGCTGGACTGGGACAAAAATTTGGCCCCTTCACATCAGAGTCCCCATCAGAAGCCCCTTCACATCAGAGAGTCCCCACCAGCAGTCCCCTTCACATCAGAGTCCCCACCAGCAGTCCCCTTCACATCAGAGAGTCCCCACCAGCGGTCCCCTTCACATCAGAGAGTCTCCATCAGAGGTCCCCTTTACATCAGAGTCCCCACCAGCAGTCCCCTCCACATCAGAGAGTCCCCACCAGCAGTCCCCTTACATCAGAGAGTCCCCATCAGAAGTCCTCTTCACATCAGAGTCCCCACCAGCAGTCCCCTTCACATCAGAGTCCCCATAAGAAGTCCCTTCACATCAGAGAGTCCCCATCAGAAGTCCCCTTTACATCAGAGTCCCCACCAGCAGTCCCCTTCATATCAGAGAGTCCCCATCAGAAGTCCCCTTCACATCAGAGAGTCCCCACCAGCAGTCCCCTTCACATCAGAGAGTCCCCATCAGAAGTCCCCTTCACATCAGAGAGTCCCCACCAGCAGTCCCCTTCACATCAGAGAGTCCCCATCAGAAGTCCCCTTCACATCAGAGTCCCGACCAGCAGTCCCCTTCACATCAGAGTCCCCATAAGAAGTCCCTTCACATCAGAGAGTCACCATCAAAAGTCCCCTTTACATCAGAGTCCCCACCAGCAGTCCCCTTCACATCAGAGAGTCCCCATCAGAAGTCCCCTTCACATCAAAGTCCCCATCAGAAGTCCCCTTCACATCAGAGTCCCCATCAGAAGTCCCCTTCACATCAGAGTCCCCATCAGAAGTCCCCTTCACATCAGAGAGTCCCCACCAGCAGTCCCTTTCACATCAGAGAGTCCCCACCAGCAGTCCCTTTCACGTCAGAGAGTCCCCACCAGCAGTCCCCTTACATCAGAAAGTCCCCATCAGAAGTCCCCTTCACATCAGAGTCCCCACCAGCAGTCCCCTTCACATCAGAGAGTCTCCATCAGAAGTCCCCTTTACATCAGAGTCCCCACCAGCAGTCCCCTTGACATCAGAGTCCCCATAAGAAGTCCCTTCACATCAGAGAGTCCCATCAGCATTCCCCTTCACATCAGAGAGTCCCATCAGCAGTCCCCTTCACATCAGAGAGTCCCCACCAGCAGTCCCCTTCACATCAGAGAGTCCCCACCAGCAGTCCCCTTCACATCAGAGTCCCCATCAGAAGTCCCCTTCACATCAGAGTCCCCATCAGAAGTCCCATTCACATCAGAGAGTCCCCATCAGAAGTCCCCTTCACATCAGAGAGTCCCTATCAGAAGTCCCCTTCACATCAGAGTCCCCATCAGAAGTCCCATTCACATCAGAGAGTCCCCATCAGAAGTCCCCTTCACATCAGAGAGTCCCCATCAGAAGTCCCCTTCACATCAGAGAGTCCCTATCAGAAGTCCCCTTCACATCAGAGAGTCCCCATCAGAAGTCCCCTTCACATCAGAGTCCCCATCAGAAGTCCCATTCACATCAGAGAGCCCCCATCAGAAGTCCCCTTCACATCAGAGTCCCCATCAGAAGTCCTCTTCACATCAGAGAGTCCTCCCTCTCCTCCCCCTCCCACATGTATTCACTGTTTTGAAGGTAGCTTCTCTTTCCTCTCTCCAGTCATGTGATAACAAGTGCTAAGGGGAGAGAGGAAGGAAAGTCTGCCGGCTGTCCATCTCCCCCTGCAGGCTGGAGGGAGCATAACGCCTAATGCTCTTTCCAGCAAGTGATGGAAGCAGCTCCTCCTGACAGGAGTGAAATCGCGATCACTCACTGTCAGTGAGGAGCGGCTCCAGGACTGCACATGACCGGTCCAGGTAGTCCCGATGGCCAGTCCATGCCTGTCTGATATTGTATTATACACTGATAGTGATTCTGCTGAATTGGCAAGACACAAACCCATTAAACATCAGTATGGCAATTAAACATTTCAAGAACAATTTAACCAAATACAAACATCTTCCGGGAATGAGGGTTTACAAATGTGTTTAGTACAATATGTGAGTTTGGGCTTGATAAAACGAATTTTGTAACTACGTCACATAAGTTACCTTGGAGGTAGGTGCTGTTCTCTCGTGTGGGACATAAAAGGATGAGAGTGAATGCGTGAGTTGCATAGTTGGTAAGGTTGAAAAAAGACCATCAAGTCCAACCTGTGTGTGTGCGCTTTTATGTCAATAGTACATTGTATATCCCTGTATGTTATGGTCATTTAGGTGCATATCTAATAGTTTTTTGAAATTATCTATGCTCCCTGCTGAAACCACTGCTTGTGGAAGAGAATTTCACATTCTTACCACTCTTACCGTAAAGAACCCTCTACGCAGTTTCCGGTTAAATCGCTTTTCTTCTAATTTTAGTGAATGGCCGCAAGTCTTTTAAAATGCCCTTTTGCTGAAAAATTTTGTCCCTATTGATGGGTCACCAGTACGGTATTTGTACATTGAAATCATATCCCTCTCAAGCGTTTCTTCTCCAGAGAGAATAAGTTCAGTGCTCGTAATCTTTCCTCATAACTAAGATCCTCCAGACCCTGTGTTAGCTTTGTTGCCCTTTTCTTTACTCTTTCCATTTCCAGCATATCCTTCCTGAGGACTGGAGCCCAAAACTGGACGGCATACTCCAAGTGTGGCCGGAGAGTCTTGTAGAGTGGGAGAATTATCGTTTTATCTCTGGAGTTAATTCCCTTTTTAATGCATGCCAATATTCTTTTGGCTTTGCTCGCAGCAGATTGGCATTGCATGCCATTGCTGAGCCTGTCATCTACCAGGACCCTCAGGTCCTTTTCCATCCTAGATTCTCCCAGAGGTTCTCCCCCCAGTGAGTAGATTGCATTCATGTTTTTGTCACCCAAATGCATTATTTTACATTTTACTACATTAAACCTCATTTGCCATGTAGTTGCCCACCCCATTAATTTGTTCAGATTTTCTTGCAAGGTTTCCACATCCTGCGGAGAAGCTATGGCCCTGCTTAGCTTATTATCATCCGCAAATACTGAGATTGAGCTGTTTATCCCATCCTCCAGATCATTTATGAATAAATTAAATAGGATTGGTTCTAGGACAGAACCCTGAGGGACACCAGTTTCCACATCGGACCATTCTGAGTACTCCCCATTTATTACTACCCTCTGAACTGAACCTTGTAGCCAGTTTTCAATCCAGGTACTCACCCTTTGGTCCATGCCGACAGACCTTAGCTTGTACAGTAAGTGATTGTGGGGAACTGTATCAAATGCCTTTGCAAAATCCAGATACACTACGTCTACGGGCCTTCCTTCATCTAGATGGCAGCTGACCTCCTCATAGAAGGTTAATAGGTTTGTTTGGCAAGAACGATTGTTCATGAATCCATGTTGATTACTGCTAATGATACTGTTTTCATTACTAAAATCTTCTATATCATCTCTTCCAAGACCTTGAATACTATTGATGTTAGGCTAACTGGTCTGCAGTTCCCAGGGATATATCTTGGTCCTTTTTTAAAGATTAGTGCTACATTGGCTTTTCTCCAATCAGCTGGTACCATACCAGTCAGTAGACTGTTTGTAAAAATTAGGAACAACGGTCTGGCAATTACTTGACTGAATTCCTTCAGGATCCTCGCGTGCAAGCCATCTGGTCCCGGTGACTTATTTATGTTAAGTTTTACAAGTCTGTTTCTAATTTTATCCTCTGTTAACCATGAGAGTGCTTCCTGTGTCGTGTCATGAGGATAAACCTTGCAGTTTTGGTTACTGAAGCCCCCCATTTCCCTTGTGAAGACCGAGGAGAAGAATACATTTAAAACCTTCTCCATCTCACCATCCTTTGTAACCAGATTCCCTTCATCATTCTTTAAGGGGCAAATATGATCTGTCCTCCCTCTTTTACTATTTATGTACTTAAAGAATGTCTTGGGATTTTTTTTACTCTCCTTCGCTATGTGCCTTTCATGTTCTATCCTAGCTGCCCTGATTACACCCTTACATTTCTTATTGCATTCTTTGTACAGTTGGAATTCTGATGATGACCCCTCATCCTTGTATTTTTTGAAGGCCTTCTTCTTTGCTCTTATATGCATTTTTACGTTGGCGTTAAGACACCCAGGACTTATATTAGCTCTTTTAAATGGATTACCCTTTGGGATGCACTGGCTAATACCCTTATTTAATATGCTCCTAAAGCACACCCATTTTTCTTCTGTGTTCTTTGTTCCTAGGATTTTATCCCATTTAGTATCTTCTAGCAAGGAGCTTAGTTTCTGGAAGTTGGCTCTTTTGAAATTCAGTGTCTTTGTATTCGCTTATGTTTCCTATTTGTGATTTATGCTGAAACTAATTGACCTGTGATTGCTGTTTCCTAAGTTGCCCCGTATTTCTACATCCGCGATCAAGTCTGTATGGTTGGTAATCAGTAGGTCTAGTAACGAATTGTTTCTAGTTGGTGCATTTACCATCTGACCCATAAAATTGTCCTGTAAAACATTTAGGAAATGGAGAGCCCTAGACAAATGCGCAGTTCCTTCCGCCCAGTCTATGTCTGGATAATTAAAATCCCCCCATTATAATGACACTTCCCATCCTTGCCGCCATTCCAAACTGTCATAGGAAGTCCGTCTCCCCCTCCTCCCTCAGGTTAGGGGGCCTATAGCATACTCCCAGTATTACTTTCACCTTGGTTTCCTCCCTTTGTAACTCTACCAATACGGATTCCACCTCTTCCCTTGCTCCATCAGTGATGTCATCCCTCACATTCACCTGTACATCATTTTTGATATACAGGCATACCCCTCCCCCTTTTTTACCCTCCCTGTCCCTGCGATATAGAGAATACCCTTGAATGGTTGCCAGCCAATCACGAGAGCTATTGAACCAGGTCCCTGAAATTCCCATGAAATCTAATTTCTCCTCATACAGTAGCAGCTCTAGTTCTCCCATCTTGTCCACCAGACTCCTGGCATTAGTGAACATGCCTTGTAGTTTTGTCTGGACGCATACTATCTCCTTATTGGGTGTTCTGAGGTTCCAATCGGACTTGTTGCTATACTTACCATGGGTTTAGATGCTTTAGACAACCTACCACTAATGCCCCCAATACTACCCACTGAAATACGTTCCACACTGGCTATCTCTATGCCTGGACCCCCCCCCCCGTCATCTAGTTTAAAAGCCCCTCTAACTTTTTGGCCATCTTCACTCCCAGCAGATCTGCACCCTCCTCATTTAGTTGCAGTCCGTCCCCTCTATAGAGCTGGTAACCGACTGAAAAGCCAGCCCAGTTCTCCAGGAACCCAAACCCCTCCTTTCTACACCAGCTCCTCAGCCACTTGTTTACTTCCCTAATCTCCCGCTGCCTTTCTGTTGTGGCTCAAGGTACTGATAGCATTTCTGAAAATACTACCTTAGAGGTCCTATTCCTCAATTTAGCTCCTAAATCCCTAAAATCGTTTTCTAGGACACTCCATCTTCCTCTGACTTTGTCATTGGTGCCAACCTGCACCATGACAGCCGGGTCTTCCCCAGCCCCCCCCCCCCCCCCCCCCCCCATTAAACTGTCCACCTGATCTGTGATGAGCTGAACCTGAGAGCCCGGTAGACAATGTACAGTTCGGCGCTTCATGTCCTTGTGACAGATTAAAAAAAAAAAGGTCCTTGTGACAGATTGCCCTCTCTGTCCTTCTGAGAATTGAGTCCCCTACCACCAACATTTTCCTTTCCTTCCCCTTGGCTTCCCCCCACTCTCACTGGAGTTCTTCCCCTGGCAGATAGGGGTGTCCCTCTGCTCAAGCAATGCTGGTCCCTGACTGGTTTCAACAATGTCACGCAACGGGGCGTACTTATTGGGATGCTCCAGCTCAGAATCGGCCTCCCTGACTCTTTCCCCTCTACCCTTCCTGACGGGTCACCCATCTACTCTTCTCTGGTGCCTGCACAACTTTGTCTCCACCCGTCTCTGTGCTGGCCCTTGCCGTCACCTGCTGGGTACGTTCCCAGCTCTCCTTTAGGATGGAGATTCTTTTCAGTGTTGACAGTTGCTACACTAGATTTAGAACCTGGGCTTCCAGGGAATCAACGTGCTTACATTTTGCACAGCAGAATTTGCCCTCGATCAGATGATGAAGGAACGCATACATGCCGCACGATGTACACCAAGTCGCGTCTCCATCCTTGCCGGTCATCGTACCTACTAATTTAATGGGGATTGGGAATTATGCTCTGTCTAATTAACTAACAACTAGCTTCCTGACACTAATACTTAACAATACAATACACAGGTACTCACATACACAGGTAACTCGGGTACTCACAGCACCCGTGCAATCGGGTGCTCACAATACACAGGTACTCACACAGATAAAAACATACAGTATATGGGAGCTGGTTTGTATTTTTTTCTGGCCAGTCAGTTCTGAGATTTGCACAGCTCTGCCACACAGCATAGTCCTGCCTGGAACGGCAGGAGACCTTCATTTTTCTCTGCTGCAGCTACAGGTTGCACACACAGGTCTTGCTCTCCTCACTCTGTGACTAGACAGTGACAAAAGAAACAGCAGACTGATAATCTCATCTCTCTGTCATTCTGCTCTGTCCTCCTGCCAGCATGTCCCCGAAAACTGCAACACAACTGACAGGCTCCTTCCAGTCTAATTGCAAGAGGCAGATACCAGGTCTAATTCAGGTGGTTACATGCTTGCTTTAACCACTTGCCGACCGCTGCACGACAATGTACATCGGCAGAATGGCACGGGTGCGCAAATGGGCGTACTTGTACATCTCTCTGTCATTACAGGCTAGCAGGCACGCTGTGGGAGCATGCTCATGGGTCCCACAGACTCAAAGTCCGCCGGTGGCCCGCGATCGTGGCAAGGAGAGGCAGAACGGGGAGATGCCTATGTAAACAAGGCTTTTCCCTGTTCTGCCTAGTGACATGACAGGGATCTATTGCTCCCTGTCATCGGGAGTAGTTATCTCTGTCATGTCCTAGTGAGCCCACCCCCCTACAGTTAGAACACACTGAGGGAACACACTTAAACCCTTTGATCGCCCCCTAGTGTTTAACCCCTTCCCTGCCAGTGACATTTTTACAGTAATCAGTGGCTATTTTTAACTCTGATTGCTGTATAAATGTCAATGGTCCCAAAATAGTGTCAAAGGTGTCCAATCTAGCCCCGCAATGTCGCAGTCCTGATAAAAATTGCTGATCACCGCCATTACTAGTAAAAAAAAAATGAATAATAGAAATGCCATAAATCTATTCCCTATTTTGCAGACACTATAACTTTTGCGCAAACCAATCAATATACACTTATTGCCATTTTTTTTTTTTTTTTTACCAAAAATATGTAGAAGAACACATATCAACCTAAACTGAGAAAAAATTAGCTTTTTTAAGAAAAAAATGGGGATATTTATTATAGCAAAAAGTACAAAATATTGTTTTTTTCAAAATTGTCACTCTTGTTTTGTTTATAGTGCAAAAAATAAAAACCGCAGAGATGATCAAATACCACCAAAAGAAAGCTCTATTTGTGGAAAAAAAAGTACGTCAATTTTGTTTGGGTGAAGCATCGTACGACCGTGCAATTGTCAGTTAAAGATGGCCCGTTCATTCAGCAGCAAAATCTTCCGGGACTGAAGTGGTTAACCATGTGATCGGCTGTGTCCAGTCACAGTCACATGTAAACATGGAGATGCCGGTAGTCGGCTCTCCTCGACTCACACTGACAGAGTGTGAGGTGAGGAGAGCCGATCAGCAGAATCTCCTCACAGAGGATATCTAGGGATGTAATCAGGACACTGATCATCAGTGCCCTGATTACAATTAAGTGCCCACCAGTGCCAGCAATGCCACTGCCAGCAATCAGTGCCCACAATTGGCACCAATCTGTGCCCACAAGTGCCAGCAATCAGTGGCCATCAGTAATGCCAGTCAGTGCTGGCAATCAGTGCTGCCCATCAATGCTCATCACTGATGCCCATAAATGCCACCCATCAATGTCACCTATCTGTGCCCACCAGTGCCACCTATCTGTGTCCAGTGCTGCCTATCAGTGCTCATCAGTGCCACCTATCAGTGCCCATAAGTGCGGTATATTCGTGCCTCCTCATCAGTGCCACCTAATCAGTGCCCATAAGTGCTGCCTCATCAGTGCCCATAAGTGCCACCTCATCAGTGCAGGCTATCAGTGCCCATCAGTGCTCCCTCATCAGTGCCCATCAGTGAAAGAGAAAAATTACTTATTTACAAAATGTACTGACAGAAACTAAGAAAAACAATTTATTTTTTTTAAAATTTTTGTTT
Organism: Aquarana catesbeiana; assembly: GCF_042186555.1. Classification (NCBI taxonomy): domain Eukaryota; kingdom Metazoa; phylum Chordata; class Amphibia; order Anura; family Ranidae; genus Aquarana; species Aquarana catesbeiana. Next base: position 279,235,404 of record NC_133326.1, read on the forward strand.
TTTTTTTTGGTTTTTTTTTGGAAATAAAAACCCAGGAGTGATTAAATACCACCAAAAGAAAGCTCTATTTGTGTGAAGAAAATGATAACAATTTCACATGGTTACAGTGTAGCATGACCGCGCAATTGTCATTCAAAGTGCGACAGCTCAGAAAGTTGAAAAATGGCTTGGACAGGAAGGTGGTGTAAGTGCCCTGTATTGAGGGGGTTAATAATGTATGTTGGTAAGTGATATTAAAGACAGATTTAAAAAAAAACAAAAAAAACAAACATGTTATATGTACCTGCTCCGTGCAGTGGCTTTGCACAGAGCAGCCCCAATCCTCCTCTTCTTGGGTCCCCCACCGGTGCTCCTGGTGAAAGCCAATGACTCCTACTGCTGCTGTCTCAGCCAATGAAGAGGAAGAGACCCAGGAAAGCTGCTGCTTCTGTGCACATTGCTGGAGTATTAGGGGGGCCTGGGAGGGCTGCTTCACAAAGAAGGTTTTTAAACTTTATGCATGGAATACGTGAAGGTAAAAAACCTTGAGCCTTTACAACAACTTTTATTATGCTTCTCTGATTTAATGAATATCTGGACAAAATAAAAAGTGGTCAGCTATTATGAGTCACTGGCTTACTCATAATATACCCACTTACAGTCATTGCTTCTTAATAAACCTAAATTGGTGTGTGATGTCAGAGTAAAGGAATGTTTAGTTCAGGGATGCTCCCTACACAGCTGTAGTCATCATATAGCAACATTTCTGAAGCATCCATCCACTACTGTGTCCTAGTCATCCAGCACAGTGTGAATGATGGCATACAATTGCATCCCAGTAATCCAGCAAAGTGTGATACACAGGCTATGAATTCTCACATCATTCCTAAAAAACTTGCACTGCACAATTTTAGAAACAGATCCTTTGTTATAAACAATCTAGTGCCTGTAACTGTGACTTTTAGAGCTGATTATCATAGTACATGAACTGACACACTGTTCTTTTCTTCACTGATAAAATGCAGCTTAGCGATTCCTCACTCAAATAATAGTCAATGAATCACCTCTGCGCAAGTTAATAAAAATCCTTACAGACATGCATATTTTAATGAGCATTATTTTATCTGATCAGATGAATACAAATAATTATGCATAAAAGCTCTCATGTGGCACTAACCATATGCCTTTATGCCTAGCTGACAGATTACATCAGGATTTTGCTTATTGCAATTTTGTATGACTAAAACTGTCATTAGGAGAAGGTCATATATTTCTACAGACATTTGAAAAGTTTACTTTTTTAAAATGAAAAATATGACACCGCTGTCAGACTACAAGTTACTGGAAAAAGAGTCAATGCACAACACACTCATAAGTATATGACTTTCCTACCTCCTTTGGCCCCTGGACCTAGATGTTCTGTGCCAGTCCAAATTTTTAACACTTGGCAACTTACTAGAAAGAGATGTCTTTTATTAGAACAGGGTTTTGCAGTGCTAATGCATCACTACTTATGACACGTTATTTCTGTCTGTGTATTTCAGGAGGACAATATGGAAAAATCCAGTTTTTAATACTCTATTTTGGGCAACTCTCCATCACACTGAACATGAGACCCTTGAACATTTCAAGTAAAACTTTATTTTAAAAAGTTTATTCTAACTTACAATAGCAGGTGAATCTCTCATTTTTTTTTTTGCGGTCTCTTTTCCCATGGAGAAGATTACCCTTTAGTTCCTGTATTGGAGGAACAACAGAATGTAGAGTTAAGCTTATGAATGTGGGGTTCATGACTAGGAAATGGAGGAGTAGAGAGTGTGGCGGCCCGTCAATGCAGAGTGCAGGGGCGCTGCCCCCCTAATCCATGTGCCCGGCCCCTAATCTACATGCAGGGCGCCGGAAGCATGGATTTCAATTGTTTATTTTTAGGCACATGATTAGAGCCTGAGGCCTGATTCTCCTCCCAGCTGCCCGTCTCCAGTGGGGGGTGATCGTTGCCCTCCGTCTCCAGTGGGGGAGGGGGTGGTGTTAGTTTGCCCCCCCTCCAACCACCCGCCACTGGTAGAGACACATATCTGAGCTCTGCACCAGCTGTATATTATGCAAACAGCAGGAGTAAATCGATGTGCCCAAATGGAGAAAGAGACAGGACAAATCCGGTAACAGTGACCATTTTTATCTTTTGAGATGCATAACTCAATTCACAACACACAATGGGAGAAGGCACCACAACAAGTTTAACACAACCCCCTTTATCTGTTATCCAGATGCTGAGCTTCTTGAGAATGGACTGACCCTCAACTTCTCCTCAACTTCTGGGCATTTTCCGGCCTTAGAGTCATGTGTGGCTGAGTAAATTTGGACCCACTTTGCCAACCGCAGCTAGGTGGAAGTGAGAGCAGGTAGTGAGGGATTCCCCATGGCATGGAGTCTAAGGGCCAGCCAGTAGTCACCAGAGCTTCTCTGATAGTGGAGATGGGTTTTGTTGCGTGCTTCTCACAGGTCATAACACCCAGGTTCAGTCTACTGACAACCAGATATTCAGAGGCAAGAAGGTATCAGGATGTAGGTCTGGAGTAGGTGGGTACAATGCAGTGATGGTCCAGAGGATGGAGCTGGTTGTGGGCACAGCAGGAAAGGTACAAGTCAGAAGGCAGGTCCAGGAGCAGACTTGGAAAACAAGAAAGGGTCAAGGCAGGTAGCAGACTCAGATAGCTAGGAGCAAAGCCAAGGGTCAGGGCAGGTGGTGGACTTGGATGCCAGGAATGAAACCAAGGACCAGGGCAGGTAGTAGACTTGGATAACCAGGAAACAAAGGCAGAGGTCTGTACATGGGAATCAATAGAGGAAATCAGGTTTAGGAGATATTAATTTTACCTACAGGTAAGCCTTATTATAGGCTTACCTGTAGGTAAAAATGTACAGAAAGGTTATACAACCACTTTAAGGAATACAGGTCTTTGTCCAACTTCAAAATTAACTATACTAAATCTGAGGCCCTCAATGTCTCTATAAACTTGGGGCACCTTCACCTGCTTGGATCCAACCCTCCATTCTGCTGGTCTACAGACTACATAAAATATTTTAGAGCCAAGATCAGTGCAAACCTATCTATATTATATGACTCAAACGTAATTTCACTTCTCAACAAACTACGGCAAGAGCTCAACAGAGGTCTTACTCTTGCCTAAATCTCAGGGAGGAGCAGGTCTCAATGACATCTACTATATAGGGCCCTACATGTAACCAGGAATATTGACTGGTGTGACCACTGCTACACCAAATAATGGGTCTGAGAGGACCAAGATGACGTGACAAATCTCCCTGCAAAGCCTCCCTTGGATTCCCTCCCAATTCCTGCCATCCCTGAAAGTGTTACTTTATGTATAGTGAATCAACTCCTCGTCCTGTCACATTATCTCCCCCATCTATCCCCTATGACCAGCTCTTAGGAGTCCTTGACTTCCTAACTGGCTTGGAAAACAAAAATATCAACTCTTCTCCCTCCACACATTCAGACTGATAAACTTTCCCCAGCAGAGTAGAAATCTGAAAACAGAAATCCAAAATGGACATTTGGAGTTCAGCTTAGTCACTTTCTAAAATTCACCCCAACTACCCCTTGCCCCCACTGCCCTCCTACCCAGTTTGATGATTTCTGTAACCACCAAATCCTGACTCCACGCTCCCATTTCTGCATTTACAAACCACTTAGCTCTTCACCTGCAGACTAGAATCCCCCTTCTACATTTGCAAATTGGATGCAAACCCACAGGCCCAAATGAGCCAGGAACATCAAGTTTGATTATTAACCCATACACTGTGCAAATTCTAAGAACAGGTGTATAAGGTCTTAAACGTACCGGGTCCTAGTGGTCCTCCACAAGTCCTACTAACAGATTCTATTGGAGACCTAGGGGAGAACCCAACAACATACCACAAACAATGTGACAACCTCCCTATTAAAAAAACACTTTCACTCTTGAGCAAAGAGACTATATGCTTTGCTTTTCTCATCATTCCTCCATTGCCAGTAGATTACAGGAATTTGGCTATAAACTCCTTACCAGATGGCACAGGGTACCATCTGTCCTTCACAAAATGTTCCCACAAACTTCCCAGCTGTGTTGGAGATGCAGGGAAGCTGAAGGGATCTTCCTGCACATCTTCCAGTCTTCTATGTACTAAACTGTGGGGCTACTGGAAAGAGATCAGTGAAAATATAAAACAACTAATGGATGTCAATGTTAAGTGAACCCCAAAAAAATAAAAAAAATAGTGTTGCTCTGTTGGTAGAGCTATGTTGCTCAAAACATTATGCGCTCATAAATTAAAGTGCAAATAGTGCAAGACAATTCATATATATACATACATATGTAAACATGTAGAGTTTTGATTGGTTATAAACAATAAAGTGCCAGTACATAAATGTTACATTAGAAAGTCAATTCACAAGCCACAATCTGCGTGCAGGGCATGAAAAATACTAGTAAATAAAAGTAATGAGAATAGTCCTGTTTCCAATGCTTGTGATGAGAATGGTGTTAAAAACACATAACATTCAAGGGTGCTATAAGTGTTCAACTGACAGTGCTCCACCACCATGCAAAAAGATGGATGTTTACCGGACACAAAGACCTCTATCAAAGGTCTAACCACGCATCAGTGGGCTCAACCCCCCACTGTGGGCATGGAGATGTATCTCCCTTCAAGAAATCAGGATGTCAAAGGAACCATCAGAAGGATCAGGAAAAATCCATCAGACTCCTTGTATTGTGTCGGGCTCTTCTTGGTGTCTTGATTTTTCCCTGAAGAAGTTGAACATCTCTGGGATGTTATAATGGCCTCTTATCTTTCAACTTACCCCCCCCTCCCCCCCCGAAAGATATTTAAAGCAGAACTCCAGCCTGTCACTGATATAACGCCTGGAGGTATGTCATCACGCAGCCAGGGCTCACAGTACTCCAGGACTGAGAATTACTCACACATGAGCACCATGTAGTCCAAGAGGAAGTCCCACCACAGCCGAGGAAGGAGAAGATGAAGAAGAAGAAGAAGGAGGGATGCAGTGGAATTGTAGAGCATTTTCCAGGCCCCCCTTCCCCCAGCCTGTGATTGGACAATGAAGGAGCAGGAATACACTAATGAGGTCATCTGTGTGCAATTCCATACATTGTGCTTGTTCCCAGTGCTAGATTAACAATATTGTAAAATGCACTAGAGCCCTGATTACCTATAGGGCTGATAAGTGCTCGTCCTACTCCTAGTCTGAGTGCTGCTGTACAGGATTCTCAAGATAGATACAGATATTTATGCCAATTGTATTTATTTATTTTTTAGAAGAAATATATACCTAGATTATAATGTGTTTTTACTATTTGTACAGTTTTGGAGTTCAGCTTTCAGGACTATAGAGTTCTTTTCAAAAATAAGAAGCCGCTTCTATCACACAGGATGTGGTATAATCTACCACAGTGGAATGTGATAGAACCACAGAGCCCACTAGTTACATGCAATTGAAAGTATTCAAAACCACCCATCAGACTTTCCGCAGTAGCATGGCGTGTGTTTCTTTGGCCTGATTTGCCCTATTAGTAGATGAAGCTGAATATCAGGTTTATTATTGTCCTACATAATCTGCTACAGATGATTTCTTGTATTTTTGTTGTGTCAGCAGTCTATAATAGATCCAATGAAGCATGGTGAGTATAATATATGCATTCCTACTGAAAAATTACTTAGGATTATACGCCAACTATAAATCATATAATGTAAAATAGGAAGGAAAAGGAAAAGTAGAGCCAGTTACAAGACTAATTTTGTCTACATGTATAGCTAGTTAATGCGGTCTGCTTCATTTAATTGGATTTGTCTGCACAATTACTTTATACTAGGATGGATGATTATTTTTTAATTAGCTTCACCATTCCTCACTTAATAAACAAATTACTAGATAATTGTCCTACGAGAACCTAAATGAAGGAAGCAGTGACTTGTCACTCCAGTATTTTAAACTAGCCAGTGTAAAAATATTCAACAGACCACGTTTGTATGTGGATTTTTGTTACGTTACACAGTCACCAGAAAAACTGTTTAACAGATGTTTCTCATGCAGTCTTCCAGACACAATGCAGTAGGAGCAGGCCACATAAAAGACACACATTTGAATCATTATTCGTCATTCAAAATGTCCTTAGTGGAAGTTCACATACACAGCAGTCTTGACAGCCGATATGGTTTTAGGGCACGTTTACACCAGATACAGTCAAATAGTCAAACACTTTTTTAAATGCAGCACAAATGCATATACAAGAAAGATGAATGTATTTCAGTGAGCCTAGTTTACCACCCCTGTGCTGCTTTCATGTGCATTTAAAAATGTACAGCATGCTGCATTTCTTTACAAGTAAATGCACATGAATGCACCGCAAATACATATATAAATGCAACTCTGAAAAACAAAAAAAATCATAAATAATCCCTAAAAAATACACCACAAATGCATTACAAACGCATGTAAATGCATATGCAGAACTGTACACTGAACTCTATTCCATGGCCTCATCATGTCTATGACATAATTGCTGTAGTGTGACTTATCTCTGCGGTATGACTTCCTACTGCTCTGCTTGTACTGCCCATCTCTTCAATGGATTTGGGCCCCTCTCATTTTGAGAACAAAAATTGAAGTTACTAAAATTGCCCTAAAATCACGTCACGGCTCATGATTACATTTTTCTGATCTCATACACAAATCCCCAAATTGCTTTCTCCACTGCTCCACTGCTCTAATTTTTCCACGCATAGCTCCAAAAGTTATCTCTGCTACCTGCGCTCTCTGACATTCACATCCTCATCCTATGAGTCATGCCCCTTACCTTTACCCCGAGTAAAATTCCCTAAAAAAAAAAAAAAAAAATTTCAATAGTGCCTACATATCTTCTTCTCTACCCTAATCATTCATTACCAATTTGCCAAATCCTCATCCTATGAGTCATGCCCCTCACCTTTACTACAAGTAAAATTCCATTAAAAAATATCTTTTCAATATTGCGTACATATCTTCTTCTCTACCCTAATCATTCATTACTAATTTGCCAAATCATGTGCAGTCACTGCCCTTCCCTATGTCTGGTGTCCAGTGTTCCACCCCACCTCTCAAATTGTAAGCTCCTTTGAACAGAGCCCTCTTCTCCTCTTGTGTCATATTTTTTTGTTTTCATCTAGAGTTTATAATCACACCTCATTATTTCCTTGTCAAAATATTTTATTTTATAATTCAGTAGAGAAGTAACAATGCACAAATTACATGTTGCAATAGTAATACAATCAAAAAGGAAGCTCAATTGTTTTTTTTTTTATATAGAATCTAATGGCTTTTCCTTAAAAAATGATAAAACAATGTCAAGCAGCAACATAAATTATCAAAATGTAGATTATACATAAAAACTATTGAGTAAGAAAAACTGAGAGCTTCGAAATCATAGTTTAAATCATGAGAAAAATACAGGAAAGGAGATAGAGAGAAGAAAGGAGGAAGAAAGGAAAAGTCCGCGAAGTGAGGCCATGTACCTTTACTACTATGATGAAATATATATTGTACAATTCAACATTCAAACTACCACGGTAGTAGTACTTGATTGTCAAAGGTTTGTGGTATAGTATAATCAATCCAGGGTTGCCACGTTATTTCAAATTTTTGGATTGTGTCCTTTTCAATAGCTATCATTTTAGCGTGGGACATGGTGTTATTCATTTTAATTAGCACTTCATTTATGATCAAATTAGATGTTTTCCAAGCTCTTGCTAGTGTTTGTTTAGCTGCTGTGAATAATTGCACTAGCAAATTGAACTGTACATACGTTAGATTTAAAGGTTTTAAATTTATTAACGCTATTGCAGGATCAAAGGGAATTATTCTATCAAATAGGTTAGAGGCAATTTCAAAAATTTCCTTCCAAAATGTTTGTGCTTTTGGACACGACCACCAAATATGAAACAACGTTCCCGGTTCAGAGCAGTCCCTAAAACATTGTGCAGAATAATTTGGTACATATTTTGCTATCTTTGCTGGTACAAGGTACCATCTCATTAACACCTTATAACTCGTCTCAATCGCTAATATATTAGAGGATGCTGCTTTTGTAGTATTCCATATTTGATTCCATTCAGAATTATCTAATTTTCGATTTAAATCTTTTTCCCATTTCTGGGTATATTGTGGTTCATTGTTATTGGTTTGAACCAATAAATGTGAATATAAAATGGAGATTATGCCTCTAGAATGTGGGTTGTTCTTACATAATGTTTCAAAAGGAGTTAGTGGGGTTGTAGTCTTCAATAATGGTGTGAAAAAGTTTTTAATCTGGAGGTATCTAAACAGCTCCGATGAAGGTATATTATACTTTTCACTTAAAGTCTGAAAAGGGATAAATGATGAAGAATCTACAAAATTGTACATATATAATACATCACGAGATATCCATTCCTTGAAGGTTTTAGGATACACCCATGCAGGATAAAATGTAGGATTCTTGTAGAAGGAGAGTAGAGGGCTATGTAAGGATTTCAATTTATTTTTAGTTTTAAATCTATCCCATAGGGAGATGTAGTGCTTGGTAATTGGGTTACGTAACCCTCTACGGTCCTTTGAGGACATACAAAGTAAGTTTGAAATTGAGATAGGGTCACATTCAGCCGCTTCAATAGATACCCAAAGAGGGACTTCATGTTGTGCATGGTACTTAGTTATGCTTGCTATATGGGCTGCTCTATAGTAGCACGCGAAATTAGGACAACCCAAACCTCCATTTGTTTTAGGAAGATAAAGAGTATTTTGCTGTATTCTTGGTTTGGAAGAGCCCCATATAAATGACATTACTTTCCTTTGTATAATTCTTAGGTAGTATGCTGGGATAGGAATTGGTAATACTCTAAACAAATATAAAAGTTTAGGCAATAATGTCATTTTAATGGCATTTATTCTTCCGAGCCATGAGATTGGGAGGTGAGACCATGAATTCATCATATTGGAAAGATTTTTCAATATCTGTGGGTAATTGGCAGTAAATAGTTCTGATAAAGAGGATGTAAATTGTATCCCAAGAAATGGAATTGATTTGTCAGTCCATTGAAAAGGGAGTCCAATTTTTGCAGATGATAATTCTAAATTTGAAAGAGATATATTTAGTGCTAGGCATTTTTTAGGGTTAATGTATAGGCCTGAGATTGCAGCAAAATTATTAAGAATTGGAGTGAGATTAGGGCCTGTAACTTGTGGTGATGAGAGAAATAGGAGGATGTCGTCTGCGAATAGACAAAGCTTGTGTTGATATCCCCCTATTTCAATTCCAGTTATGGTAGGATCATTTCTAATTTTCTGTGCAAGGGGCTCAATAAGAAGGGCAAAAAGTAATGGGGAGAGTGGACATCCTTGTCTAGTGCCTCTTTCTATGTTAAAAGAATCCGACTTATATCCAGCATACTTAACATACGCTTTTGGTTTATTATATAGTGCAAAGATCCAATTTGTGAAATTTGGACCAAATCCCCATTTCTGTAATGTATAATGTAAGTATTGCCAGGATATGGAATCAAAAGCTTTTTTGATATCAAGAGAGAGAAAACAAGCAGGGATATTCCGTGTTTTAGCAATGTGTGCTAACAGTACTGCTCTACGTACATTGTCACCTGCCTGTCTTGAAGGCATAAAGCCGACTTGATCCGAATGAACAAGAGTACCAATGATCAATTTTAATCGGGCAGCCAAAATCTTCGCCAATATCTTGATATCTGTGTTTATCATGGATATTGGGCGATAATTTGTGCTGAGCGAATCATCTGATTGTGATTTTGGGATCATGCAGACAATGGCCATTAATGATTCTTGTCTGAATGATCTGTTTTTTAGTATGTCATTAAATGCTTCTGCGAGCATAGGAGAAATGATATCACTATATGTTCGATAATACAAAGTTGAATAACCGTCTGGACCCGGTCTCTTATTTAATTTTAAATCTTTAATAGCTTCTGCTACATCATTTACTGTAATGTGATTTTCTAGGTGTGATTTTTGTTCTTCAGTCATTTGTGGAATATTTATTTGTGAGAAAAAGGAATCTGCTTCTTTAGTATCAAATATATTTGTTTCAGTGTATAGATCTTTTAAATGAGATTTAAATTTTTGTACTATTTTTTGGGGATTACTGGTATATACATTATTGGCCAATTTAAGTTTAATAGGTTTAAAAGATTTATTAATGGATTTTAATGCCTTGGCCAATAATGTACCATGTTTGTTAGATTTTACATAGAAGTTATGTTTAGTTCTATGTATTGCTTTATCTGCTGATTTGGTGAGAAAAAGGTCATATTCCATACGTGCCTTGTCTAAACGAGTTTTTGCAGATGAATTAGGATTAGATTGGAATGACTGAAATGCTGAATTAAATTCCGTCTCTAATTGTTTTGCTAGGGTTCTACTTTCACGTTTTAGAATACCCGTTTGTTGTTGTATTATGCCTCTAAGGACCGGCTTGTGCGCTTCCCACAATGTGAGTGAAGAGATGTCAGTACTGGTGTTATTTTTCAAATAGTCTTTTAATGCTTGCTCAATGATTAAACGGTGGGATGGATGTTTGATTATTATGTCAGGGAGGTACCAGGTAGGGTCGTGCGCTTTAGGTATAATAGAGGCAACGGAGGTATATACTGCGTTGTGATCAGACCAAGGAATAGGAATAATGATTGACGTAATTATTTCTGGTACCATACCTATTGTTACGAATGTGTGATCTATACGGCTAAATGTTTGATGAGGGTTTGAAAAATATGTATAGTTTCTTTTGGTTGGATTCGCTTCTCTCCAGGCATCAACCAAATTGTGCCTGGAAAGAAGCTGAGAAAGAGACCATTTGGATTTGTATCTTGGTGAGGTATAAGGTGTTTTGTCTAAAAATGGTAGGAGTACCTGGTTAGAGTCACCACACACAAAGATTGAACCAATTTTGTGAGTATTTATAACTTGAAAGAGATGCGATAAGAATGGTAATGGATGACGATTAGGGGCATAATAAGAGACCACTGTTATAGCTGTATCCATCACAAATCCTGTTAGTAATAGGTATCTTCCTTCTGGATCTTTAATTTCAGATTGTAATATAAATGGTGTGGAGCGATGGAAAGCTATAAGAGTGCCACGTTTTTTAACATTAGCTGATGCTGTATACACTTGAGGGTAGGAGTTACTAAAAAATTTGGGAGTATTAGTCTGCGTAAAATGCGTTTCTTGCAGGCAGACAATGTGTGCCTTCTTAGTTTGAAATGACCTAAATGCTTTTGTACGTTTCTGAGGTACATTAAAACCCTGTACATTGAGTGATAATATGTTTAAAGGAGCCATGTCAAAGTAATCCACAGTCTTGCTATTTTCTTTAGAATATATTTATCACAATTATTTTTTAGACTCACCTTCGCGGACACAAGAAAGGAGAAAAGAAAAGAAAATTTAGTACAGTCAATCATAGTAACGAAAAAGGAAAAATAATGAAGTATATAGCATAATAATACAGTAAAGAAATATCTGTATTCAAAAAATACCCGTGATGGGGAGTAGAGTTCACCATCAGGGGACGAGGAGCCTTCGTCGAATCTCCACATAACGCTGTGGGGATCTGAGGAAAGCAGGTGGAGGCGCATGAAGCTTCCGTGCACTGGGGAGCCGCATGAAAAATAAATATTGTACAGCACAAAAATGTGGTGATAATAGCCCTAAATATGTATTATGGTGTCATACATATGTTACAGTCTAATGTGGCAAAATAAAGAAAGTGATTATGGAATGAGAAATTTCAAAAAAAAATATCTGTATAAGTAGAATAAATTGAGTTTAGGTTTATATAAATAAAACTAACTTCTATAATGAAATAGCCAGAATGAACTAATAACAGTGGATACAATTTACCCACATATTATGCTAATATGTTTCAAAGTTAAAAAAAAAAAAAAAAAAAAGGGATACATTGTTATAGAGTAACTCACTACGTTTTAGGTACATAACATTAACCTGTAAATAAATCTGAGCCTATTAGCTGTTGATAATAATAGATCCCCTTTTTTTGAGAAAAAAAATAAATAAAAAATAATATAATATGAATTAAAAAAATACAATAAAAAGTCCAGTAAAGGATTATAAAAAATAAATGTTCATAATATAAAATTCAATATTATTTTATACTGAACAAAAAAAAAAGGGGGGATCACATAAATTAATAAATTTTCCTTTGAAGCTTAGGAATAATTAGTAAAATTACATAAATGTATAATATGTAGTATATGTATTTAATTACATCCCATATTATAACCCGTAAATCAGGGAGCAATAAGGGGCAATTAAGCAAAGAAAAACAAAAAAGAGGACCAATTAGAGCAATATCTAAATATTATTCTTATCCCCAAAGGATTCAGTATTAGTAACATGTATTAAATTGAATATTAAAGAAAAAATTCATCAGTCCATGGAATATTCTTGACTTTGGGGTAATGATGCAAATCGACCTCTTTTATTCAGATGCTGAGTACCATTTTTTGCCTCAGATTGATGTGCGTTTTGGAGGGAAGAGGTTGAAGCTGATCTTCTTCTTGATACAGTAGTGGTGAGGTTCCCTTCTACTAGATTGAGATCTTGGAGGGTTTGTTGCAATTCTTCAGCTGTTCTGCAGGAAATTCTATTACCTTGGTGGGTGAAGCGTAAAGAAAATGGGAAGCCCCATTGATATTTTATATTGTGCTGTTGTAATATTATCAATTGGGGTTTCATGGACCTCCTTTTTGAGATTGTTAATTGAGAGATATCAGCAAAGAGTTGATAGTTATAACCTTGAAATACAAGATTGTTCATTTCTCTGGCTGCGTTTAAAAGCTGTTCCTTTGTTTTATAGAAATGAAATTTTGCTATAATGTCTCTCGGGGGGCCATCCACTTTCTTGGGCTTAAGAGCCCTATGCACTCTATCCATTTCCAGCCTTTCCTGTGGTATGCCTGGTAATAGTTCTTGGCACAGTGCTGTAACAGTTGCTTGCAAGTCTATTACAGTTTCAGGAATTCCTCTTAAACGTATATTGGACCTTCTGGTTCGATTTTCATAATCTTCCAACCTATTTTGCAAAGTGATATTTTCTTCCTTCAATATTTCCAATTCAGACACACAATCTTGGGTTGTGCTTTCAATATCCTCTACTTTAAGTTCCAGAGAGGCTGTGCGTTGTCCCAATTCTCTAATTTCCTTAGTCAGGTTATTAGTGATTTGTTCTGAAGTTTGCCTTAACGCTTTATGAAGCATTTTTTCAAATTGTTTTAATATATTTGAGGGAACTACAGGTTCTTGAAATGATGTGTGTGGTAAAGTTAATTCACTTTCTGAGTCTGAGTTCCCAGGGGAGATATGCTGTAACATCTTAGGCTTATTTCTTTTCTGTGAGGTAAATGTAGCTGAGGAGACTGGCGCTTTTTTTGTGGTGTTCTGTGCTTGTGTGCCGTTGTTAGGGGTCTGTTTAGTTTTGTTTCTGGCACCCCCCAACACCATTTTAGTGTCAAAATGCTCCTCTCACCTTCCAGGAACAGATGAATAATGTTTTATTCGTTTTTGTGCCGCCGGGTTAGTTCGTTATCTCGGCTTTCTCCCCCTCACGGAGCGGAGCTCTAGCCAGACATGTCAGTCCCGCTAGCCTCCGCGCATGCGCCCACACCTCATTATTTCATGTACTGTACATTGTACAACACCATATAATACGTTGGAGCTTTATAAATAAAGAACAATGATAATAGTTTTGTAGCCTGAGTTGGACTTTGTGGATGGCAGCAGAATTGCTTTAATTTTCAGGTTTAACCATAGACATCTCTGATAAACTCTGAGTTTTAAATCTAGTCAGCAAGAATTAAGGCCATAAAGAGTGGTGGTCACATTTTCATCCAATGTTAGTACAGCAATCTCCCCGCTGAGCTATTGTGTTCTGACAGGGGGACACGCCTCACTGCCCCGCCCCTTCCCCCCAGAACACACTGGTCAGCCCTGATTGGATGCCAATCGGCAGACCTTTTTTGGTCATGCCCCTTTTACAGAAGCCAGCCTTGAGACCTCAGATCATGCCAATCCATGCACCTTTAGACTGCAGGTCTCCCCAATCCATAGACCTTGAGACCTCAGATTAGCCCCAAAGAAAGCACCTTTAGTCCTCAAATCAGCAACAATTAATGCACCTTTGGAGACCTAAGATAACTCCAATGCATACAGCTTTAGACCCCACACCAACCCCAATGCATGCACCTTTACACCTCAGATCATTCCCAGTTCCTGCACCTTCAGATCTCAGATCAGCCCCACACTATATCATTATTATTCTAGCTCAGGGTAGATAAATGTAGGAAGCCACCAACGTCTCCATATCTCCTGTAATCTCTGAGCACCCCCTGCAGTGAACACACTCCTCTCACTTCAAACTTGTGGTACCTGCACTTTCATGCCCACCTTAGTGACGCCCAACCGAGAGCTTAGACAATCTTCAGGAGGCTCAGCACTTAGCCTGAGCCACTACAAGAGGGTGCAGACTTGCCATCTTATGGGAAGTGCAGGATAGGTGGCAGCCAAAGGCAGCAGGTTCTGTTGAAAAAAGCATTGTGTGACCACATGGGCATGTATGCCAGAAGTTGACTCACACCTTCCTTGGCTTTATGCTTTAAGGTGTATCCCATTGGGGAGATTTCCCTTCACTTCCTTTCCTATAGTCACAACAGCAAGTAAGAGGAAATCTTTTTAAAAGTGAGGGAAATCCCTGGTAGTCACCAAAACCACTACTAGTACTGCAAAATTAGATTTTCTTTTTACTTTTTTATTTTCAGTGAAAATGTTCACAGTATAAGTAGAGAGGGCAAACCTCCCAACAGAGACACATATGGAAATGCAATGGATGTTCTAATCCCTAATCTTAAACCTATAAGAAAACATCAGCTACACTATAAGGCTCCATGCACACTAGCTTAAAAAAACATCAGTGCTCTTGGCAGAAAACAATGCAAATTTTGAGTGCTTTTGGTACTAGCGTTTTCCTGCCTCTAAATGCTGAGCTTAAAAAAATGCTTCTAGACTACCTAATGTGCATGAACACATAGGATAATATTAGTTGCTTCTACAGGTAAAACGCTAAACTGCTCTAGGAGCAGCGCTTTTTTAAGCTAGTGTACATGGCGCCTAAGAACATTTTTTGTGAACCTGTTGCAAAGCTTCTTACTCAAACATTCTGCCAAGAACAGTGCTTACTTCTGCAGACTGGCAACACAAAGCCACTGCTTCACAATTACCAGCAGTGTTGTCATTGTGCTTGTTGTTCTGTGCCCCTGGATGATGTCTGTTGTGACTAAACACGCAGGGCGGAGCTTAGAAGTGAGATCATTACACCTGCTCGGTCGAGCGACAGCATTCTGTCATGTAGATATGCTGTTTCTCTTGTTTTAATATGTGAGTACCTCTCTGTTTTACGGAAATGGAATGCTAATTCATGGTACACTATAGAGTTTCTCTGTTTAATCCCCTATGTTGGTTACCATCTGGCCTGACCCCTATTGAGTTTTAAGTAGCTAAGACACTGTGTATTTTACTCCTGGAGGGCCTTGGTGTAATTAAGCTTTCTAAGACCTCTTAGTATCTGTGGTCTTGGTCTCTGGTAAGCTGCTACTGTGTGCTTTTGATGGTGGAAAACTGATGATATTGCACTGTTGATGGACACTCTTTTCTGTGTGTTTTATAATATTTATACACAATTGATGCACAGTGTGTTTATTGCTATTTTTACTGATATTTTTTCTGCTGTTTACTTTCACCAAGATTTCATTATTGTGACCCTTTGTACCTAAAGAGACAGCGCAACGCATTTTTTTTTTTTTTTTTCATTTTGAGCATTGTCAGCCTGCCTTGCAAGCTCTTTCAGTTGGATATTGAAGTGCTCATATGGCAGTCTCAGTGCACTTGACTATTCATTAAACGACTAGATGCAATGTTAAAACCATACATCTAATTTCATTTTATACAGCTCGCAAATAGAAAGTCACTGATCCTGTGGTTTTGCCTGTACAGTATGATTTAGTTGCTGATATTTCATTGTGTAAGAGCTCCCTCATCTGGACATGCATGATGTAAAAAAATAGTCACAGCAGCAACACATTCAAATATTTGTGTACATCCCTTAGACCAGGGGTCTCCAAAATTTCTAAACAATGGGCCAGTTTACTGTCCTTCAGACTTTAGGGGGGCCGGATTGTGGCCACTGGGAGTAGAAAAGGTCCAGACAACAGTGGGAAAAAACAATGTCCCATTGTTGGTGTCAGTGGGAGGAATTGTGTCCCGTCATTGGAGTCATTGGGCCCCATTGTTAGTGTCATTGGGAGAAATTGTGGCCCATCATAGGTGTCACTGGGGGGAATAATGTCCCATCATTGGTGTCATTGAAGGCAATGTGCCCCATCATTGGTGTCGTTGGAACCATTGTTGGTGTCGTTGGGAGAATTGTGTCCCATCATTGGAGTCATTGGGCCCCATTGTTAGTGTCATTGGGAGAAATTGTGCCCCATCATAGGTGTCATTGGGGGGCATTGTGCCCTTTCGTTGGTGTCATTGGGAGAAATTGTGCCCCTTTATTGATGTCAGTGAGGGCAATTATGCCTCATTGTTGGTATCAGTGGATGAAAAAGTGCCCCAAGGGCCACATAAAAGCAAGCAAAGGGCCGCATCTGGCCCCAGGGCCGCAGTTTGGAGACCACTGCCTTAGACTAATTATAGGCCTATTTTTTTTTTCCTTTTTCTCTTGGAAACTTTTTGGTTCAATCAGTTCTCTATATAGACATGAACACCAAAGAAGACTCTTATGTTCTGTGGCTTTGGTTATTTTTTATGAGTTTTAACTAAGCCTTTACCTACCTACTCCCAGTGCATGAAATACAGCAACAAATAACACAGGGTGCTGATATATTCTGTTAGCCAACTCTGCTTTACCCATCCTCTTATTCCAGCTGCCAAAGTCGGCCCTCACTGTCAGGTTGATGTGAAACTTCAAATGCTGTTCAGTGGATGATTACGTTTAATATAAAAAGATATTACAAGTCATAATATATTATCCTTTTTACAAAATCAATTTAACATTTTATATACAGTTCAGTGTTAATGTTTTAGGCAAAATGCTGTAATGTAGTAATGCTTTAAAAATAATGTTATGAATAGTTATTATGGATCAATAAGCTACACTAGAAAATGTAGTAAAAGAAAAAAAAACAAAATTACTATTTGGTGTGACCTCCTTTTAACACTGCAACAATTCTTTTAGGTACAATTGCATGAAGTTTACTGAAGAATCCTGGAGAACTTTCTGCAGTTTCATCACAGACTTTGGCTGTCTTACTTCCTTATATCTCTGGATGTAATCCTAGATTTGATTGATGACGTTGAGATCAGGGCTCTATGGGACCATATCAGCTGTAATAGGATTACTTGTTCTTCCTTTTTTCTGCAGATTTTTATGATTTTGGCCATGTTTTGAGTTATTGTTATGCTTCAGAAAGAAGCTGGGACTAATCAGATATCTCCCTGATGATATTGTATGGTAGATAAGAATCTGCCTGTATTTATCAGCAGCGAGGTGGTCATCAATTCTGACCAAATCGCCATTGCCAAAATACCACTCCAAACCTGCAGGGAACCTCCACTGTGCTTCAATGCTGCATGCACACATCTACTGTATGTACTGCTGTTCACCAGACAAACTGCCTTCTGTCATGGTTGCCAAACACACTTCGTCTATAGTCGATAACCCATTCGATCAGTATTCCACACATGGGGAAATTGATTTTGATCAATAGTTAAGATAGAATCATAACTTACTTGCATAAATTATCAATCACTTCTCTGCTTCCACCATGTAATCTCATAATCTGATTAATTGAAATACAAAGTATGGCCCCTTTCACACGGGTTATCCGATCAGGTCCGTCTGTCCGTTTTTCAGGCAGACCTGATCGGACCCTCCAGTCTCTTCTATGGAGTGTCCACTGGCACAGGCTGCCATCTGATCCGTCCTTGCCTGCCAAAAACCAATGGATGGTGGTCCTATACCCCATACGTCTGACGGATCAGATAGAAACAGACAGGCGGTCCTTTTCCATCTGATTGCCCCATAGAGGAGGGTAGGCTGTGTCTGCTCCGCTCTGCATAGCGGAGCAGACACTGACCTGTCATCTGCCTGCTCAGCGGAGAGATCCCCGCTGAGCAAGTGGATTCTGCTTCACGGAGGCGCCTGTGTGGAAGGGGCCTATCTTAGCACTGTTGACCACTGCAAAATTATCAATAATTTTATGTCCTGGTTGACCAACTCAGTTTGATTGAATACGGTTAAAATTGAGTCTAAAGTATTTGGAAGCACAGCTATTGCTATTCGATTGTCTGTGGATTTGATGTTTTTGATGAAATTGCGCAACAATCGGATACAAAAATTAAAGTTTTTTTTTTTTTTTTAAATAACAAACATGTTATACTGACCTCCTATGTGCAGTGGTTTTCCACAGGGCAGCCTGGATCCTCCTATTCTCATGTCCCTCTTTGCTGCTCCTGGTCCCTCCTTCCTGTTGAGTGCCCCTACAGCCCCCTCTCTCTCCTGATTGGCTAACTGACTTTGATTGACAGCAGTGGGAGCCAATGGCGCCGCTGCTCTGTTTCAGCCAATCAGGAGGGAAAGTCCTGGATGGTCGAGGGACTCATGGACATCACTGGATAGAGATGGGGCTCAGGTAAGTATTAGAGGGGTTGCTACACACAGAGGGCTTTTTATCTTAATGCATAGAATGCATTAAGATAAACAACTTTCTGCCTTTACAACTCCTTTAACTTTATAAGTTTTTGTTAATATGTAATACTGTAATGACCTACAAACATACTCATTGTTACTGTTATGCCATAGAAACATCTTTGTATCAACAATGAAACATCCCTGAAGAAGATCAGGTTATTCCATTTTTGAAACACGTCGGTTGTTTCTGTCAGTTTATGTTTTGATCAAGGTTATTTTTTATGAGCTATGTTGTGTGATCTCTACACTGTTTTAGCTGTGATTATGTTTTAAACTGTTTTTTTTTGCAATAAAGATTTGTAAATATTTTAAAGTTTCTAGCTTAATTGTCTGTTGTGCCAATCAATAGTCCCTACCTCTTGGAAGGTATTCTTTTTTCTATCAAATTTTGGGATGGGGGAATTCCCACCTTTCCACCATGCCCTTACGATAAAAAAATTCAAAGCGCGTGTGCCCACCATTAGTGGTGAGTCAAATATTTCACATTTGGGCTTATCAGTTCAGTGCACCAGAGCATTTATTTCTTAATCCCATTACAGTTTGTATGTGTAGGTGAGTAATTTTTCTTTTTTTTTTTCAGCTTGGACAAATTAATTTTTTGGTCTGTAGATGGGTATACCATGGTCTCGGTGCTTTCTGCCAGTACTGAGCTGATAGCAGTGCCTGATATCGTATGCTTTCCGTGGGAAGTAAGCATCATGTATTTTTAATCTCCTGCGTGGTGGTCAATAACTATCGCCAGTCCTTGGCATTGTTGGTTTATTGGAAAGAAGAACTTAAACAGCAGGAACTGAATCACCTGTATGCATACTAAGATGGGAAAGAGTGACATCCTTTAGTACAAAGTATGTAGGCGAAGTACTCACTCCCTGCCATGCCCTCAGTTATGTGGCCCATTAAGTATTAAGAAAAAAATGATTGATTAAACCTGAAAGTGCTTTTTCATAATTGTGTTTCCTTTACATTGGCTTTTTAAAACACAAATTTGAGATTAAAATGGTTTGTGTGTAGGGTTTAGTCTGAATTTATACCTGAGCAGAGCATATTATTGGTTTTACAGGGCTTTTTTGCTCGTTTACCAAGCTTAAGGAGTTTGGTTCCTGGTATGGACAAGGGGAGGAAAGCAAATTTATAGGAGACATTTTTCAGATGTGAAAATGCACACAAAAAGTGAGTGTTGTACATTTACATGTGTTCCCATTTAGGTCTATGGGACCAAAAACACAAATACACTAAAAAAAAGTTCATGTAATTTTTTTTTTGAGCATAGGGTTTACAGCATAGATTGACAGAGTGAATGAGCATTAACAGGAACAAACAGAAAGAATGTGATTCTGCGTAATCAGACATTAGGGAAATTAGCAGAAAGTGTGATTGGAAGCTTAGTGTAATGCAACACTTTTGGTTGCTTACACATCTGTCCAAAATGAGGGACAACTGAGAAGGAAAAAGGGACAGAGGGATTTGGTTCCAAAAGAGAGACAGTTGGGAGGTATTTGAATTTTGCAAGCTTTCTCCTTGGGAGAGACTTTGCTAATGCAGGATGACTGCCTTGTGTCTGACGGTAATGCTCATTTTTGTATTTGTGTGAAATTTGAAGATTGAACCAGAAAACTTCACTCTTCTGGTATGGTTGGCCTCTGCCAAGCATTAGCCTCTCTATGCAGTTGTTTCTGTTTCAGTTAATCAATTTGGGTGAACCAACACATTTAATCACGTTGCATTGTCAGACAAATATAGTATATGTTTTGTGAATGGCAAAAGAAAGGGGAGAAAGGGGCGGGTGAGTGGCACAAGCTCCTGCAGCACCAGAACATCACTGCTCTGGGCAGTATCTGGCAGCATGAAGGGAGGATGGGGGGATGTTTACATGAAGCAACAATGTGCAGGGGATACTCACCATTACAGTTAACTAATGTGTTTGGTGCTATATTTCCCCCTTCCCTCTGAAAATATAACTAAATTAAAGCTTTAACTTGTGCTTATGTTTACAGACACTGATCATTGCCAAACCGTACATTAGGATGCACATCCTGAAATGAATATTTCATGTTAGGTCTGAAATCAAGACTTCCGTTTGTTTTTAAAACTTTAGATCCTTTTAACATATCAAAGTAACTTTTTTCACTTGTTTTGCATTTTTCTTTCCAAAGCAACTACAGAAGAGAAATAAGTGCCCTTGCTTTTGAACACAGGGAAGATTCTCAATTCAAGCCACAGCCAATGCCCAGGCCAAGTAATTTGTTAGATCTGATGAATAATACGCAGCTTCTTATTTATTGACTGCAAAGCAAAGCAACATCAGAAATGGTGTATGCTATTAATGCTATTTCATCTCATATATTTATGTCTTTCCTCAGGGGAGGTACTTAAAGATCAGCATTTAAATAGGGACATTGATGTGTGTAACTCTAGATGTTTGATAGTCAGACAACACAACAAAATGCCTCATTCCATAAAACTACCTACACACAATTCACGTTTGTTTCCCGAAAAGCTAAAAAATAAATAATAACCAGCTAGCACGTGACTAACTTATCCAGATGTAAATGAAGTTTGGCCTAAGCCAGTGGTCCCCAAACTGCAGCTCTGTGCTTGCCTTTATCTGGCCCTTGGGGCACTATTCCAGTGACACCACCGACACAGGAACATTTTTTTCCTTCACTACTGTAAGCTCCCTTATTTGTGCACTGATCCTAAACTGTTTTCTGTGCCATTAATAGCTCTGCCCTCTCCACTTGGGGGTGCAGTTTGCCATCTGCGCCCTGGGCGCTAGATAATCTTGTCCCGGCACTGATGATGATGGTATATATGTTTGTTTTTTTTATTAACCCCATAATTCTCTTTTTTTGTGGAAGATGAGTGAACTATTGTATAAGCTGCACAATAAGATATAACAGTAATGAACCACACACATGCTAATATTGTGATTGATACATATAACTTTGTAGCTTTTATCATAGCGCTATGAGCTTCTAATAGGCTAATAGCTGATCTTTAATCAGTAGATCGTCTTTTGTACAATCTCCCTGCCCATACATGGATCAAAAGCAAGAATTTTGAATTTCGATCCATGTATTATGTATTTAAATAAAATGTATGTCTAAGCATTACCCAAATTTACCCTAAAACATTCCTCTCCATGTTGTAAAGCGCTGCATAAACTGTTGGCGCTAAATAAATCATGTATAGACTTGTGCACAACGGGAAATTTCGTTTAGTTTCGGTTTGTTGTCATTCGTAAAATACATAATTTTGTTCTGTTATATTCGTTATGTTACGTTAATTCGTTTTCGGATAATTCATTATTATTCGTAGAGTGTCGATAATCGTTATACTGAATCTCAAATCATGTCGAATTCATTCGTTATATCCGCTATAATTTCTTTCGTATTAGTTGAAATTCAATATTTATGTATGTATATATATTCGTGAAAACGATTCGTAGTTTGGAAAGTCGTTTGTTTATTTTATCTATTAACACACACAATGACAATATCTCTTCTCCTCTGCTCAAATACAATACAACACTCTTATCACTCAGTTCTCAGGAATGAACTTCCAACCTTCCAGCCAGTAATCCAACCTCCAGCACAAAATTAATCAGCTGATTGGACTGTAAGATTTACTTTGAGTTGACTTTAAGGAATCATGTCGAATTCATTTGTTATATTCGCTATAATTTCTTTCGTATTAGTTGAAATTTGTCATTTTTTTATTCGATGCAAAATTCAGCCGAATTTAGATTAGTTACGAAACGAATTGCACATGTCTAATAATAATAATAATCTTCCCCTCTAAAGCATGTCCCAACATACATTTATCATTGTGCCCTGTTCTCATAATGAGAAACAGTTTTTATTACAAAGTGTGACATCACTAGACTTGTAAATCTCTTGCATTGGTAGCTGCTGGTGGGAGCCTAGTTCCTGCCAATGTAGGTATGCTCCAAGAACCCTTTTTCTTATTGACTGATTTGTTAAAGGAGTCGAAATCCTCACACAAATTGTGTGAATATTCACTTCACTTATTCAATTCCAGTTGAAATATGTAAACGGAAAGTTGCTTTTCACATGACTGGATAACTGAAGTAAATATCCACATAATATATGAGGTGTGACAATTTAATTCCCGGAATGGACTGTAAAAATTGTTTGTACAGGAGTATTGTCACAAGGGAGAATCCACTTGTCAGGCCAGAGTTCTGGTCTTTTCCTCCAAACAGATTCCCATAACCTTTTCACAGTAACAATGATGGTTGAATACTGTACAGATCCCCTTCTGTTTTTTTTAACTGGTTGCCGCCCGCCCACTGTCAAATGACGGCGGGGTGGTGCAGCTCTTGTTCTGGGACGCGGTCATATGACGGCGTCCCATAATATGACAATCTGGGCTTGCCGACCCACCACCCCAGAGCAGGAGGTGTCGGGTGGCGGTTGAGCAGCCCTGGTCTCCAGCATTCACCCTTATGTCAGAGTTCCCTCATACAGCAGTGTTCTCCCTTAACCACTTCCATACGGGCCTATTCTGGCACTTCTCTCCTACATGTAAAAATCATCATTTTTTTGCTAGAAAATTACTCAGAACCCCCAAACATTATATATGTTTTTTTTAGCAGACACCCTGGGGAATAAAATGGCGGTTATTGAAACTTTTTATCTCGCACAGTATTTGCGCAATATTTTTTAAAACACCTTTTTTTTGGTTTCATGAATTAAAAAATATCAAAACAGTAAAGTTAGCCCAATTTTTTTGTATAATGTAAAAGATGATGTTACACCGAGTAAATAGATACCTAACATGTCACGCTTGAAAATTGCACACACTCATGGAATGGCGGCAAACTTCGTTACTTAAAAATCTCCATAGGCAACGCTTTGAAAATTTTTACAGGTTACCAGTTTAGAGTTACAGAGGAGGTCTAGTGCTAGAATGGTTGCACACACTCTAACGCATGCGGTGATACCTCACATGTGTGGTTTGAACGGCGTTTACATATGTGGGCAGGACTTATGTGTGCGTTCGCTTCTGAGCGCGAGCTACCGGGGACAGGGGCATTTAAAAAAAAAAAAAAAATTTTATTTTACTTAATTTTGTTTATTTTTACACTTTTTTTTTGCATTGATATTTTTTTGATCACTTTTATTCCTATTACAAGGAATGTAAACATCCCTTGTAATAGGCATCTATGTGACAGGTCATCTTTATGGAGAGATAAGGCGTCAATAAGCCTCCAGGCTGGAAAGAATGAGATCTCATACTGACAGCCGCGATCTCGGCTTTGTTGACATCCGGGAACCCGGGCGTGACATCATAACATCGTGCCCGGGCCTCCAACAGTCATAGAGATGACTGGTGACCATATCCCCCCCCTCCCCACCAGGAGGCCTAAGTGACCAGCCGGCATGTCTGTCAGCTGGTCAGAGACCCGAACAAAGCCAAAATCGTATGTGTAGATGCTGATTTTTTATTTTTGGAGGAGGGGGGACTCCTTTTTTCTCATTAATCTACACGTAGTACCCTGTAATGACAGCTATGTGGCTGGCCATAGGTGTGCACAGCCTATTGCATTAGGATGTGCACCCCAAAGCTCAAACACACATGCGTGTGTGTGTGTATGTATATATATATATATATATATATATATATATATATATATATATATATATATAAAACCAAAAGTATTGGGACGCCTGCCTTTACACTTATACATGAACTTTAATGGCATCCCAGTCTTATGCCCCGTACACACGGTCGGATTTTCTGATGGAAAATGTCCGATCGGAGCGTGTTGTCAGAAATTCCGACCGTGTGTGGGCTCCATCGGACATTTTCCATCGGATTTTCCGACGCACAAAGTTGGAGAGCAGGAGATAAAATTTTCCGACAACAAAATCCGTTGTCGGAAATTCCGATCGTGTGTACACAAATCCGACGGACAAAGTGCCACGCATGCTCAGAATAAATAAAGAGATGAAAGCTATTGGCCACTGCCCCGTTTAGAGTCCCGACGTACGTGTTTTACGTCACCGCGTTCAGAACGATCGGATTTTTCGACAACTTTGTGTGACCATGTGTATGCAAGACAAGTTTGAGCCAACATCCGTCAGAAAAAATCCTAGGATTTTGTTGTCGGAATGTCCGAACAAAGTCCGACCGTGTGTACGCCCTATTAGTTGACCCACCCTTTGCAGCTCTAACAGCTTCAACTCTTCTGGGAAGGCTGTCCACAAAGTTTAGGAGTGTCTCTCTAGAAATGTTTGACCATTCTTCTAGAAGCACATTTGTGAGGTCAGGCACTGATGTTGGACGAGAAGGCCTAGCTCGCAGTCTCCACTCTAATGTGAAGGCCAGTCAGGTTCCTCCACCCCAAACATGCTCGGCCATGTCTTTATGGACCTTGCTTTTTGCACTAGTCCAAATCATTTGGTGGAGGGGGGATTATGGTGCGGGGTTGTTTTTCAGGGGTTGGGCTTGACCCCTTAGTTCCAGTGAAGAAAACTCTTAAGGTATCAGCATACCAAGACATTTTGGACAATTTCATGCTCCGAACTTTGTGGTCCATTCCTGTTCCAACTTGACTGCGCACCAGTGCACAAACAAGGTCCATAAAGACATGGACTTAGCAAGGGTGGTGGAAAATTAACTAGAGGGTTCCACCATTATTGATCAGTAAGTTAGCGCTACACTTTTTTTCTTTTGTGGTGTGGGAACACATAACAGTGCTTAGCGACAGGCCTTTTACTGACACTTTTTTTTATTTTACCTCCAGTAGTTTATTGTAAATAGTAGTGTGGTGATTACCTATTGTACTAAAGATCGGCATGCGCCATTAATAAACAGACGGATTTCAGTTGTGCCCCACCAGCCGGCCCCCCTTCGACAATGTGCCTGTCTGCTGAGTTCATCTCCCCATCCCTGCACTCAGTGCACTGATGGGCACTGATTGGCAGAACTGATGGGAACTGATTGGCAGCACTCATGGGCACCGCTGGTGTGCCCTGATTGGCACTGATAGGTGCCACTGATTGGCAGCACTAATAGGCAGCACTGACAGCATTTAGTGGCACTGATTGGCAGCCAGGGGCGGATTAATGCACAGGCTGATCTAGGCTGCAGCCTGGGGCACCACATGTGCAAGGGCCCCTGATTGGCCATGATATTTTTATTAATATTTATATATTTATGTATATGTAGAATAAAAACCATGCCTGTGTGTTATACGAATACGCCGATAAATGTTTTTTTACCAACAGGGGGCGGGGATCGGGCAGTCCGCCCCGGGTGCCACCCATTGGGGGGGGGGGGGGCTGTCAGGCCAGCTGTACCACCTCTTCTGGCCCTGGGACAGCGCTGCCAGCATACTTTAAAGTTGAGAAAACATTACTGCCAGCCCTTTCTCATGCACAGCTCCTCGTGTGTCACTCTCAATGTAAATGGAAGTCTCTTAATACCTCAATTAAAGCCGCTCTGTCTGGCGGCTCTCCTCCTCCCGCTCCACCTCCTTCCCGAGTGTAGCCTTTGATTGCAGGTGGAGAGCGCTCATGTGACCGTCAATGAAACAGCAGAGGAGAGCAGTCACATGACCGGGTCACGAAGAACGGCGTTAATTGAGGTATTTAGAAGCTTTGATTTACAATGAGTGACACAGGAGGAGCGGTGTATGAGAAAGGGCTGGCAGTGATGTTTTCTCAACTTTAGAGTATTCTTTCCCAGGAGACTGGGGGTCTCCTGGGAGTGCAGGGGGGCTTTATAAAGAAAGAGGCCTGTGTGATATGCAGGCAAAGGGGTCTGTGTACTATGCAGATGTCTGTGTACTGTGCAGGGGTGGTCTGTGTTATGTGCAGGGGGGTCTGTGTCCTGTGCAGGGAAAGGGGGCTGTGGTATGTGCAGGGGGTCTGTGTACTGTGCAGAGGGTTGTATACTGTGCAGGGAAAGGGGTCTGTGTACTGTGCAGGGGGTTGTGTACTGTGCAGGGAAAGGGGTCTGTGTACTGTGCAGGGAAAGGGGTCTGTGTACTGTGCAGGGGGGCTGTGTACTGTGCAGGGGGCTGTGGGAAGTTTTTTATCCTGAAACTTCCCTCTTAATGTTAGGGTGCCTGTTATTTGCACTCTGAAAATGAACCAAAGGCGCCACTCTAAGTGCAGTAAAAAACATGGAGTTTAATAAAACTGTAAAATGGTACTCACAAAGGTACATAGTGAACAAGCATGTTGGCAAAAGCTGCCGGATATCCTGGGAGTGAGTCTGGTCCATTTCCTGGATTGCAGTGGTGTCCGATGGAGAGGCTGCGCCGATGGATGCTGGCACTTCCTGCCGTTGGAACGTATGATTGTTCTGCTGTTGATTATTGCTTGCTTTTACGTATGTGCTGCTGCTGCTGTTTATGGTATTTGTATTGCTTTTATTGTATTGGAATATTACACAGCGTTTCGATTGGTCTCTGTCAGGATGTTGTCATTTTGCCTCAGTTAAACAGGAGCTGCTGCAGACCTTTTTTGGCCTAACTGTTGGTTTAGAAAGGTAAAATCTGTTACCAGCTTGCAGGTGTATTTTGAATGCTTTTTTTCTGTGGCATTGCTGTTTATAGTAGGCTCATGTCTGAATGTGTTTGGGCTGTAGACCTGAGAGTTGCACTTGAGGCGTGTAATATAGGTCTACCCTTTTACACATGGCACTAAATAATTTATTTTCTGGTAAAGCATGCTTAGGAGGGGGCCACACAAAAAGTAGCCTAGGGGCCCATGACCACCTTAAAACTCCACTGTTGGCAGCACTGATGAGCACTGATAGGCAGCACTGATGGGCACCGATAGGTGCCACTGAGTGGCAGCACAGATGGGCACTGATAGGCAGCACTGATGGGCACTGATTGTCACTGATAGATGGCACTGACAGGCAACACTGATTGGCAGCACTGATAGATGTCACCAATAGGCAGCACTGATGGACACTGATTGGCACTGATAGGTGACACTGATCAGAAGCACTGATAGGCAGCACTGCTTGGCACTGATTGGAAGCACTAATTGGCACTGATATGCAGCACTTATTGGCACTGATAGGCAGCACTGATTGGCAGCACAGATGGGCACTGATGGGGACTGATTGGTGGCATTGGTTGGCAAAAATAGGCAGCATTGACGGGCACTGATTGGCACTGGTAGGTGGTGCTGATTGGAAGCACTGATGGGCACTGATAGATGGCATTGGTTGGCACTGACAGGTGGCACTGATAGAGGAGAGGGAGTCACTGATTAGGCTGCTTAAGAAAGGGGACGGAGCCACATACATGGAGTGGCCCGCCCAGCCCCTATCCCATTGGCTGGTGTTTAATAGCTGTTCTGTCCTGCCCACCCCCAACATCACCGCTGTATTTCGACAGCTGGTCTCTGCATGCAGTTACATTACATGACAGTGTCACGCACTGAGCGACTCTTACAAGGCTCCCTGACTGCTCAATGTGAAACTGTCTCTGGCAGCATTTAACAGCAGATCTCGGGAGACAGCAGGCATGCAGCTACACTAACACACATGGGGTGATTAGGGTGTTCCCAGGCACACCCCGTGCGCACACCTATGTGGCTGGCTAAGGTTGGGGACATTAACAGAATGGAGGACCTTGTTTCTACTGATCAAGGTGCTTGTGAGAAATGTTTGAAGAAACATTACATACATAAAGCACAATACATACAAAATACAATACAATTATATACAGAACTTACAAATTTCCATTACAGTCTCCCCTCTTTTGATCAATATTTTGATCACTAACCATACCGGCTATCACCTTTAACCTGGAACCTCCACACGCTTAGGTGGAGGTAGTCCTGGCCAAAGAGGCAAAAAACTCCATTGTGGAGAAAATAATAGCTGAGCAACTTTTTCATTACCAAAATGACTTTTCATTGTGAAAAACAAATGATTGATAAGACATATTTACAGAGTACTGGCTGTACACTCCTGTGGCCAGAATGGCCTTCTAGCTTAATTGTTGGCATGCTGACTTATCAGCACATGTAAACACAGACAATTCTACATAAAATGGAAGACGAACAAAAGACAAATATGACTTCAACATGGCTAAACTATTTTTCAAATATATATATCCCTTACAATTAAAGTAACTGAATCAAAAAGTACCCTAGACTGTGATCACAAGAGGGAAACAAATCAAACAGAGATTTCTTTAATTTAGTCATTTTTGCAGTGTCTGGTGTGGATCCAGGTGACTTTTCCTTCAAGTTTTGCAAAAACTGTACATGAAATAGATGCTGTATTGAGTCTCCAAACATTTCCTTATATATAAATGTCTCTTAAAAATCCACAAGTCACCTGGCTTTAGTTTTAGATCCTTCCAAACTTTTAGGATCTGGAATTGGGGAGAAAACACATAAATGAGTTTGTCAAAAACCTTAAAACATCATCAGCATTCTCCGTGAGATCCGAATGGAGGACTTCAGCTGCTGAGACAAAATATAAGCAAGTGAGTAACACACTCCCAAACAAAATCTCATAGGGAGAGAGTCCAACATCCCCCTTAGGGGCTTCATAAAATATAAGAAAACATTCAGGCAAAAGTTTTCTAGTTCCTTACTCTACTTTGTCCGCTATATTGTAGACAGTAAGGGGTGTAAAAATAAAACCTCAAAACTTCTAGTAAGGACTCTCCTATAAAAAATGATTTCTTTTGTTACTCTCTGTACTCCCTGGCACTCTGTACTTACAAACTACTTTTGATAACACTTTTTACTGTGGCCTTTGCAGTAGCATTTGCCACTGGACATCCAAAAAACATGTCCATACAGACAAAATGCATACTCGTAAGATCCTGACTTGGGCATCTGGATATTTCTTTTTTGTAATCTCTGAAAGGGATGTTGAGCTTTTGGGAACACCTTTGGTAACAGGTAAAACAAGAAGTGGTATGTTATAAAAACAACTGTGGAGAACCCTGGCTCTATCCCACGCTCATTTACTAAGGCAGCCATAACTGCTTGTGACTCATGACACGGTCCATGTGTCAAGCTGAAGGGAAAAGAGTGGCTGGCAGACATAAATGATCACTTTTTCCAAAGTCCTGTTTCATAAGAAGTTGCCCCCTGTGGACCACTTGTTCTTCTCGTTCTGGGGTCCTTAAAGTTGAATTATTAATCCCAGCTATACTGGGCCAGAACTAGGGTGGAATCTGTGAGTTGCACAGACCCATCAAGTGTCCGGGGCTGTAAATGCAGCATCCTTAGAGTCACCTGGTCTGTTTCCATGTGTGAAAATTAATATGGCTACCTCAGCAAGAACCTGGAAGGCTGAAAACAGCCGATCAAATTAACTTAGCATGCTTGGTTGGTTTACCTGCCGAAGTAAAAACAAACTTCTGGCCCTTCAAATGGAACCAAAAGCTCTCTATATCTCGACTATCTATATAAATATACACTCTTTTTACAGCTCACAGGCTTTGCTAAAACATGGAGCTCTGTTTCTTGAGCTGGGGAAAAAGGATCCAATGACTTTGAATACAGAGTATTTTTCTGGGTGATAAACTGCATACTCAAATCTAAAACAAATGTAATATCTGGGTCTTCAGGGAGTGTGTCCTGCACTGGACTCACAGCAGCTGATTCCTATGTCATCAATTTAACACATGCGGTTTTTCCTTTCTTTTGAATAAATGTCCACATTTTTCATTGTTAGATTTGTACATAAATAAACTCATATTTTAAACCTTTCATTAAACAAACATTTAGTTAGCTGTATATTTGCTGCACAGAATGTCGGACCATTAACCAAAACAATATCTAACTTTGTCTAATAGCACCTTTGCATAAGAGCTACAGCTCTGATATATCGGGGTGAACCATTTATTACTGGGTCCAGCTTGCATAAATATATTACAATGGCTTGTTTTCTATCACGCTGTTTGTGTAAGAACTCCAGTTTCATGTTTCAAAAGACAACTTCTTCCTGGCAATATTATAATAAATGATAACAATACCCTGCGGTCATGGAGAGATGCCCATAAATCCAAAACTATTCTTCTGCTTATACCACTGTACTTTACAAGAAAAAGGGGCAGATCATTTCACAATCCACACATTCTGCTTTGGATTTCAAAAATAAAAATAAATAAAAACAAAAGGACCAATCTGTATGATGGACCAGAAAGCATCAAAAACTATAAAACAACTGGCTGCAGGTGGCATCTATCCTAACAGGGTGTGTGGACTTGATGTGATGGGACTGTTATATTTAAATTTTATTTATTATTACTCTTACATCATGGACCGCACATCAAGTTATTATCAAAAACCTTACAATATCATTTTTGTAGAAGAACTTCTTATGTATCCCATCCATCTTGGCTTTGTTAAATATTATGGCAGCTTTATTCCAAATAACAACCTCATCTTAATCTTTTTTTCTCTCAATAAGGGCTTATTGAATAAATGTAAAATTACAAAATTGTTATCTTAATCTAAACTAATCCCATTTTTACAAATTTCCCCAATAACCTGGATTTCATTTCCAACCAAAGGTTGTCTAAACCAGTTTCAATATATCTATATAATTGTTAAACTCATATTAGAAATTAATACTCATTATTACTTAATTTTACTTAATTTCCCTTTTTTAAATGCACTGTTTCCACTATCAAAGGATATTCAATTTGTGTAATACACGGTTAAATGTAACCTTCATTTTACCGTGTTTGGAAAACAGATTCAAAATAATTGTGATCACATTGTTTACCATTAGATTCGTTAACCCGGCACATTTTGTTATAAATGTTTTGTCTAAAAAACAGAAATTGGCATGGTGTCCTTCCAGCTTATCACTAACCTCTCATCCCAGCCACATTTCTTTCATGAGAGCACAAAGGAGGGGGTCACATCTGTATACATGACACACACAAGCAATAGAACTAAAGGTCCCAGCATTCGCACACAGATACACCAATATCTCTCTAAAATCGCTTACATTTTTCCCATTTGTGCACAACACATGCATATCATTCTCTCACTTTCTTTTAACTCTTTAATATTTCCCTGCCTAAATTCTGCTTTCCTTATTTTGTTTAAATAACTTTTTTATCTAGCTTCTATGATTCTATGATCAGATGGGGAGCCACAGTGCTCATCCCATCTTCCCTCTCTGACAACATATAAAGTATTCTGTTTTACCTCTCATTTCTCTGTTTCTGACTTTTACTAGTTGTAGTGCCTGATCCCAAATTCATCCCACAACTTAACATGAAAATGTCCCTTTCTGTCTAGTGTTAATGTCACCCTTGATCCATCCTGCTCACATAGATAGCTGTTTCTCTAGCTGTTTACTCTGCATGATTCTTAGTCCCTGTGGACTTTGGTAACCCAATTACCTATTGTGGATCTCTGTCCACTTTAACCATTAATCTAGGGGCTCAGTATAGGCGGAACCGCACCTTTGGTTCATATGTAGCGCTCCTCTTGCGCTGGGCATTTTTGAGGGTCTCTTACCCTTCATTCCCTTACTTAATTCAATGCCCATAATGACTGGCCAGTCTTCTCTCTTCTCTACTTGTGCCTATACCCTCTTGCCTCTAAACTACTTTATCTAGCAGATGTACTATATATACCTGTGAACAGTACTATTCTTCCCTTTCTTATTTATAACACTCCGATGGACAGTAGACAGTGACAACATAACATATAACCACCAATCAATACAGTTCGATTAAGGGGAGTAAAATAGGTACCCTTTGTCCCGAAAATGCCTTACCGATCAAGGAAGTCTGATAACTCAAATGTAAGCAAAAGGCTTACCTCAGCCGGCTGATTATCAGAAATTCCCGGATCGTCTCAAGCTCCTTGTTTCGGATACTCAGGGTCACCTGGAATCCCCTCCTGGCTGGCTCGCCATGCATGACTCGGTTGAATTGATGATAGGCAACTCCTATCCTCATATTGATTAGTGGTTCCAAATTAATAATAACTACTGCAGTAGGGAACAGACACAAAAGATACGCTCAGCATCTTTCCAAATTACTGTTCTGCTTTATTATGACGCAATTGAAGGTTTTTATGCACATGATTACGTAGGTATCACATTAATATTACAATTGTAGGTTTATGGCAACAAGGGGCGTTACATAGGCAGGCTAATTCTAATCAGGACTCGAAAGAATGTAAACATTTACTGAAAACATTATTAGTGCCGTGTGCACAGTGAGGGCAGTGTGCAATACATACAAAATACAATACAATTATATACAGAACTTACAAATTTCCATTACAGGAGTATAGATCTACTTTGGAACAATCTTTTTTTACAATTATTTTTTTTTTTGGGTGTCCAGGCATGGATCGGGAATACCCTGATGAGTTGCTCTTCATAGTTTTTCTGTTTTTACGGACTTCCCACCTAATTAAGATTTTATGTAAAAGGCTAAAGGGAGTTACGGTCCACTAATTGCATGCTCATACCTTGACTATGCTGTGCCACTTTTGGATTTCTATCTGTATGTGGCATTCTACTGCAAGTTACTCAACCTGTATTTAAGTAGGATCTGATGTCTGTTCCACTGATCACGACTGTGTCTGTATGTGTATCTTTTGATGTTTACAAGGTATATATTGTGGATTGTGCACTCCTTCTTTATAAATAAAGAATATATATAAAAAATATATATTCTGTTCAAGCATGTATTCCTAACTCAAAAGAGTCCAAACACAAAAAAAAAAACAGTCAGCGCTGACCCCACAACCAACTCTCAAATGTTCACAGTCTATATAGAAAAAGTTCTCTTGCTCTAGGTGCTGCAGCTCTCTCAAAGAACCACTGGGTGGCGGACTTAATCTGAAATATTCAAGGAAAAGAGCGCACGGCTGCCCTAGTGTAATTCCATTTTAATGATACAAATGCAAGATCAAACAATAGAGGATTGCACTCACAAACATGGGACTTAGATCGCATATACAGCAGGATGTATGTCTCCCTTCCTGGCCTGGATAACTGGGTTGGCTCCCAAGAACGAGTGGTGATGGTATGAGAAGTTACTGCGGACTCTCATCTCGTCAAGCTGTGTCTGCTGTAGGGCACGTGCACGGTCCAGCTGGCGCTGCATGACGTTAACTCAAAAGAGTACCTTCTATTGCTCTCAGCCTCCTCCAAATCTCTAAATTCCTTTTTCCTAACAGACTCCATGGCAGCATACGTATGGTTTAACCCCGCCTCCACATCTCCCCTATAGGACCCCACTCCCATAAATCTTTGCTCTGAGCCAGAGGCCGCGTTCCTTTTTTTGTCCTCCTCCTAAGGACCAGAATGGTTGAAGTCTTACTTTGGATAAAGTGTCCAAGATTGAGGCCTGGTTGTTCGGCAAGCTGTGCCCCAGAAGACGTGTGGAGTCTCCAGCAGTCCAGGCTATTAGTGGGGTGAAGAAGGGCGATGGATGCGGTGCCATGAAGAGCTTCAGCTTGGCCATTGGCAGGAAAACGGCAGTACGGCCTAAGAGCCTAGCTATAGCAGGTGGCCATAAACACCCTGGACCCGTGCAGCAGCGTCTTCTGGATCCAGGCATGGTCGTGGGGGATGCCCTGTGCAGTGATGTATACTTTTATATTGCATATTCCATGGCAGCAGTTTTTGTGTGTTTGTCCGTTTTCTTCCTTGGTCGGAGCGCATTTGCGTTCCAAGCCGCTGCGCTCTCTTCCGGCCTGTCGTCCCTGGGTTACTCCTACACAGGGACTCAGCACATGTGCCCTGTGGGCAGCGGTGGCTTCATTGCAGTGGAGATATTCAATCAGCAGTTAGTACTGTTGATATTGGGATTTCTCTGTGGGCAGCTTGCAGCAGTTTCCCTAACTGCTGTGTGCAATCATCACAGGTATATGCTCTGTATTAACACTTTGTGTGCTGCCTGTGTGTGATCCTGCTATGGTTCTATCACCTGTGCAGGTAGGCTGTCTGTGCACTTTCACACTGTGGGTGTATCACTGCCTCGCCTCGCCTCCCCTCCCGCCCTTGTGTAGGGTTATAAAGGGTGTGTTTAACCCTTTCCTTTCCTCGCCTACCTTTTGAGTTTTTAACCCTTTCCTTTCGACCCTATTTTTCTTTTTTTTTGTGTGAGTCCTTCTAGGTCAGATCGACAATACACGGCACAAGATGATAAAGACCTTATTAGGTCACAATATCAACATTCTTCTTCCAGATTTAGTCGTCATTAGTCACCATCAAGGTCCAGCCTTACATTTACAAGCTACAGCAGGGCTATGCAATTAGCGGACTCCAGCTGTTGCAAAACTACAAGTCCCATCATGCCTCTGCGTGTCATGCTTGTGGCTGTCAGAGTCTTGCTATGCCTCATGGGACTTGTAGTTCTGCAACAGCTGGATGTCTGCTAATTGCATATCCCTGAGCTACAGCTTCCTTCAGGCTTCAGAAAGCCTGCTCATTCTTTTTGCCGGAAAGGACAAAGAGACTCGTGCCTCATCTAGGAAAATTGTGGCATGGATTGTCTACGTTAGGGGCCTGAAACTGGCGGCCCTCCAGCTGTTGCGAAACTACAAGTCTCATGAGGCATTGCAAGGCTGACAGTTACAAGCATGACTCCCTCAGGCAGAGGCATGATGAGACTTGTAGTTCCGCAACAGCTGGAGGGTCACTAGTTTGAGACCCCTGGTCTACACCATCCGACAGGCTCACAGAGCCGAGGGCTTGGCTCCTTTGGAGGTAGTGACCGCTCACTCGACCGGGAGTGGGTCTACATCTTGGGCAGCTACGCAGCATGTGATTTCCAATGTGATTTGTAGAGCGGCCTTGTGGTCTTCAATCAATACATTTATGTCTCGTTATTGTGCAGAGCCTGCTTCTTTATCCCCTGTTTATTTTGGCTTGAAGGTCATGTCTGTTAATGGTACAAATGAAAGCCTTTGGTTCAGGGTTGCCCACCCATAAGATGTGTGGCTAGTTAGTTCCCATATGTACTGTATGCTGCCATGGAGTCAGGAAAACTGAAAATTTCCTATCAAATACTTACCATAATTTTCCTTTCCTGATGGACTCCATGGCAGCAGGAGTCCCCTCCCAGTGTCTTGAGTAGGCTAGTTACAGAAACACGGCCTCTGGCTCAGAAAGATTTATGGGAGTGGGGACCTATAGGGGAGGAGTGGAGGCGGGGTTAACCCATACACATGCTGTCATGGAGTTAATCAGGAAAGGGAAACTATTACAAATATTTGATAGGTAATACGTTTCTGCTGCTGTGATCTGACTTCCTGCTAGAGGTAAGCTATATTTGTTCTCCATGTTGCATGTGATGTGGTTGAGATCTATGTATATGGCTCGTAAACTTATATTACAAAAATGGATATCAAACTATCCGCCAACAATAGATCAATGGGTTGAAGCTATTAATCTTAATCTAAAGAACAAAATATTACAGCGCACACATGCAAAAAAGACATTTACCTCCTGCAAGGCTTATTTAAAACACCCAGGGCCGGACTGGCCTACCGGGATACCGGGAGATTTCCCGGTAGGCCGCCTGAGTTGCGGCTGCAGTGCTCCCCTCCTGCTCCTGTGTGTCACGGAGCTGGCTGGATATGTGTTCGGCGGCCGCGCTGTAACATGTTCCCGCCCCCCTAGACCGGCTTGTGTGATAGTGGATAGAATCAGTGTTCCGCCTATCACACGAGCCGGTCTAGGGGGGCGGGACCATGTTACAGCGCGGCCGCCGAACACATATCCAGCCAGCTCCGTGACACACAGGAGCAGGAGAGAGGGATCCAGTAGATGCCCGCCCGTACAGTCCGCCCTGTGTGCCTGTATAGGAGGATCGGCGGGGGGCCGCATATAGAGGAAATTAGCTTTCTATATTCCTCCATGCAGCCGCTGAATACTTGCAGGAAGGAGAGGAGGAGAATCAAGTATTCAGCGGCTGCATGGAGGAATATAGAAGGCTAATTTCCTCTATATGCGCCCCCCCGCCGATCCTCCTATCCAACTTCTTTTACTGCCCCCCCAGTTCTCCTTCTGCTCCCTGGCTCCCCCCCATGCTCTCCTCCCCATCACCACACTCTCCAGCGCCCCCCCCCCTCACAGTTCTCTCCACCCGTGTTTTTTCTGCCCCCCCTGCTCTCCAGCTCTCCCCATCCTACTCTAGCCACCATCCCAGTGCTCTTCACTCCCCCAGTGCTCTCCACCCATGTTCTTTCTCTCCCCCCAGTGCTCTTCAGCTCTCCCCATCACTCTCCAGCCCCCACCCCAGTGCTCTCCGCCCCCCACAGTGCTCTCCAGCCCCCCATTCTCCGCACCCCTGTTTTCGGTCCCCCCTGGTGCTCTCAAGCTCCACCCATCGCTCTCCAGCCCCCCCGTGCTCTTTGCCCCTGTGCTCTCCACCCCTGTTTTTTTTGGCTCCCCCTCCAGTGCTCTCAAGCTTCCCCCCCAGCACTCTCCTCTCCCCACCCCTGTACTCTCCACTCCCCCCTGCATTTTGCCCCCACCCATGTGCTCTCTAACCCCCGCCAGTGCTCTCCAGTCCCCCGTGCTTTCCACCCCTGTTCTTTCTGGCCCCCACTGGTGCTTTCAAGCTCCCCCCATTGCTCTCCACTCCCCCCTGCTCTTTGTACCCCCCAGTGCTCTCCACCCGTTTTTCTGCCCCTCCCCCACTGGTGCTTTTAAGCTCCCCCCATTGCTCTCCACTCCCCCCTGCTCTTTGTACCCCCCAGTGCTCTCCACCCCTGTTTTTCTGCCCCTCCCCCACTGGTGCTTTCAAGCTCCCCCCATTGCTCTCCACTCCCCCCTGCTCTTTGTATCCCCCAGTGCTCTCCACCCCTGTTTTTCTGCCCCTCCCCCAGTGCTCCTCGCCACCCCACACTCTTAGCCCCCACAGTGCTCTCCACCTCTGTTCTTTTTGGACCCCCAGTGCTCTCAAGTCCCCCCCCCCAGCGCTCTCCGCTCCCCATCCCTGTGATCTCCACTCCCCCCTGCTCTTTGCCCCCACCCATGTGCTCTCCAACCCCACCAGTACTCTCTGCTCCCCCTTCTTTCCAGCTCCCACCCAGTGCTCTCCACTTCCCCAGGACCAGAGGACAGGCTGACTGGGGCCGGAAAATGAGGATGGCTGAAGGTGCAGGTGGCCAGGGACCACTCCATCTCACAGCAAACAGATCCTCTGGAAGGAGCACTGTCCCCATCCAAAACGAGAACAGACCCTGCCTGCTGTTGGCCATCATGGATATCCTGCTGGCATGCAAGGTACCGTACCGAGCATCAACAACACACCTTCCCACAGACAGGGACTTCTGACTGGGCCATGGGGCACAGGAGGGGCTGCAATGATGGGCACAGTGAAGCTGCATTCCTGGGCACAGTGAGACTGCATTTGATGGGCACAGTGAAACTGCATTTGATGGGCACAGTGAGGCTGCATTGATGGGCACAGTGAGGCTGCATTGATGGGCACAGTGAGGCTGCATTTGATTGGTACTGATGAGGCTGCATTTGATGGGCTCTGGTGAGGCTGCATTGAGCTCCTGTATCATGTCTGCAGTCTCTGACCATCTCCTGTATCATGTCTGCAGTCTCTGAGGGAGTCTGCAGAGGAGTCAAGAGTGGGAGCACCGCCGGGACGGTGCACCTGAGAGGAGGTCAGTGACAGCACCGCTAGGCCAGTCTGAAGGGGGGGTCACTGATGTAAGGGGGGAGTGAATACGATAATGTAAGGGGGCACCGATATAAAGCACAGCCTTATATCAGTAACCCACCCCCCCTTACCTTAGTGTATTCTTTCTGCGGAAGGTGGTCCCCCCCCCCCCCTCCCACGTTCTGAGTTCCTGGGGTCCCCCTTGATGATTGATCACTTACCACTTTTAACTGGAATTTGTTTATATATATATATATATATATATATATATATATATATATATATATATATATATATATATATATATATATATATATATATATATATATATATATATATATATATATATATTTATATATATTAAATATAAAGCCCTATGTGATTCCATATCTGTCTTATCTATATATAATACACTCTTCAAATGTGCATTTTATGGTTTTCCCTTTCATGAACAAGAAATCAATGACGTTATGCTGTTGCGGTGGTATAATAATGCTGTGGGGCTGGTATGAAATTTTTTCCAGGGCTGGATGTTATTCCCAGTCCGGCCCTGAAAACACCCAGACATTTTCAAGCATAGATCCATAGATAGAGGATTGTATTGCTCCCATGGTTCAGAGAAGCAGGATCTCCCAGTCTATAGATAGTGTAAGACTCAGTAATCATGGGGTGCTTTGTCGCAGTAAGTAAGTCGCAGTAAGTGGGCTTAAGCACCATATAGCAATATGGTGTGACCAAATCCCCATATTTTTTGATAATGTTTTTTGAAAATGTCTAGGTGTTTTAAATAAGCCTTGCAGGAGGTAAATGTCTTTTTTGCATGTGTGCGCTGTAATATTTTGTTCTGTTGTATGGTCTTATGGCTGCACCATCTTTAATGCATCTTTTAGTGTGTGCCCCCCAAATATCTTGTTAATCTTAATCTAAGAGGAGATAAATTGACATATAAACATAGGAGGAGTTCCAAAAAATGTGTGAAAATCTGGTACTGGTGGCTAGTCTCCAATCTGTCTGAGCAGTCAGTTGAGCATACTAATGATACTGAGGAAAGTTAATAAAATTTTTGGAGGGGGATAATTGCATATGTATATAAAAAAATGGGGGGAGGGTGGGACTTTGAATGAGGCGTGTATGGCGAGACCAAGGAAATACACGTGGATATAAAAAAATATTATTTACTAAACAGCAAAAAACA
Source organism: Aquarana catesbeiana (assembly GCF_042186555.1). Lineage (NCBI taxonomy): Eukaryota > Metazoa > Chordata > Amphibia > Anura > Ranidae > Aquarana > Aquarana catesbeiana. The sequence continues at coordinate 279,275,083 of NC_133326.1, forward strand.
TGACATGTGACAATATGTATGAATATTATAAAATCTAGCACCATACACATGTACAAAATGATAACAGCATGGCACAAATATAATAAATGAAATATGACCATCCCCCATGTGGAGAGGTCAAACAGGACACATGATGGAAATATGGTCTATATGGTTCCAATATGGTTGACCATATTTCCATCAGGTGTCCTGTTTGACCTCTCCACATGGGGGATGGTCATATTTCATCTATTATATTTGTGCCATGCTGTTATCATTTTGTACATGTATATGGTGCTAGATTTTATAATATTGCCACATGTCATGTTTTTTGCTGTTTAGTAAATACATATATTTTTTTTATATCCATGTGTATTTCCTTGGTCTCACCATACGCGCCTCAAAGTCCCACCCTTTCCTCATTTTTTGTATTCATATAAGGATAGAGGTACACCTATACGTATGTCTCATTTAAAGTCCCAATTTATGCCCCCCTTCTTTATGCATATATGTGCCGTTAAGGAGTAAAAATTAAAATAAATATGTCACATTCCTTTTATATCCACAACTTGTTGTTTACACTAATGTCCCATGAGCTGTAGATATAATTATAAGCAGGGGTTCCCCCGAGACCTGAAAGTTATTTCAAGGATTCCACTGTGTTGAAAAAGCTGAGTAAGGCTGCTTCAAGTTCAAGGTAATGTAGCTGTTCAGAAGAGACCATTAAAGTGGTCTGCAGTAATTAAATGTTAAAAACACCCTAAAAAGATTTTGTGAACATATGCATTGATTAATATATTTCACATCCACTTCTGCTAAAAAATGGCATGTAGTCAGTTCTTCCTGTGCCAGGCTTTTGGACCCGTTCCCTCTTGGACTGCAGCGTTCTTACCGGCATGTTTGGGGCTAGTTACCATGATTTCTCCCTGCACAGTGCATCAGAGCCAAGGGTACTCCAAAATCAATGTAAATCTCTCACACTATGCATAGTAAAGGGTTCTTGGAACGAGTTTTTATTTCCTGATATGAAGGTCTGCACAAAGGCGGTAATGCAAATCAGTCTTTGCTGCCATCTGTAAAGCAAAACCTACAATAAAACTGTCCACTTGCTGTGTAATAAGAAATGTTATGGCCCCAAATCAGCACCAATGTTATTTGTTCTTTTACATGTGCTCACCCCTCAGCAATAGAACAAAAAGTCCACACTAGCCGAATTCCTTTCATTCTGCTGTACCAAGCTGAACTTTGGCATGTGTTTTTACAAATAAATACAGGCAACATATTTTTTTAAAAATGTGCAAAAATCACTAAGATCAGGAAAGCTCCAGCTTATGTCTGTGGGTGCCATCACAAAGATTTTTTTTACTTGCCTTTGGGTATCAGTAATAGAAAACAGTAATCATGAAGTGTGTGTGCAATGTGTTATTTTACAATGGCCTGGTTCTAGTTTGCTGTTTAAATGATGAGACTCTTCTGGCTTTATTAGAATTTTTAGGAAAGGCCATGTATTCTGGTATACATATGGCCTTTGATGTTCAGACATATTGTAAATGACTTGTGAAATGTTATAAAAGGGGGATTTCTCATGCACAATAGATTTAGTATGCTGTTGTGTCTCTGCCTTTGGGCTAGATTACAAGCTTGTAGAGCAATCATACCTGCAAAACTAGATTGTACTGCCAAGTGTTACAGCCAGGCTCAGAATCAAGATGTCCTCTAAAGATTAATAAAGCCAACTTGTTAAATTCAGACATCCCAACCTGTAAAAACTAATTTCAGGGAGGTGGCGCTTCACGCCCGCAACAAAATATTTTTGAAATCACCTTTTTAATATTTTTCCACAGTGCTTCTGGGGAAGGGGGTGGGTGGTATGTGGCAGTGGACGGTGTCAATAGTTTTCTTTATTTTTAATAATTGATTTTTTTACAATTTAATTTGTTTCTTAAATTTTTTTTCACAATGCTTTTTAGGGGAAGGGGGGTTGGGACAGTGTCCAAAATGGCTGCCAGTCGGAGCCCTAATTACAAGGACAGATTATTTAGTGTTGATGGGGATGCTAGGAGCAGAAGCTGTCTGCAGGGACAGAGTCAGTCTCCACAGCTGTTCCCGGCAGATCGGGAGGCACTTGCGGGTGTGTGGGAGGAATTATGTCCCACTCCTCTTTGCAGATCCTCTCCAAGTCATTAAGGTTTTGAGGCTGACGTTTGGTAACTTAAACCCTTAGCTCACTCCTTTGTTGCCTTGGCTGTGTGTTTTGGGTCATTGTCATGCTGGAATACACATCCACAACCCTTTTTCAATGCCCTGGCTGAGGGAAGGAGGTTCTTATCCAAGATTTGATGGTACATGGCCCCATACATCGTCGCCTTGATGTGGTGAAGTTGTCCCGTCCACCTAGCAGAAAAACACCCCCAATGCATAATGTTTCAACCTACATGTGGGGATGGTGTTTTTGGGGTCATAGGCAGCATTCCTCCTCCTCCAAACAGGGCGTGTTGAGTTGATGCCAAAGAGCTCCATTTTGGTCTCATCTGACTACAACACTTTCAACCAGTTCTCCTCTGAATCATTCAGATGTTCATTAGCAAACTTTAGATGGGCCTATACATGTGCTTTCTTGAGCAGGGGGACCTTGCGGTCACTGCAGGATTTCAGTCCTTCACGGCATAGTGTGTTACTAATTGTTTTCTTGGTGACTATGGTCCCAGCTGCCTTGAAATCATTGACAAGATTCTCCCGTGTAGTTCTGGGCTGATTCCTCACCGTTCTCATGATCATTGAAAACTCCATGAGGCGAGATCTTGCATGGAGCTCCAGGCCGAGGGAGATTAACAGTTTTTTTGTGTTTCTTCCATTTGCGAATAATCACACCAACTGTTGTCACCCTCTTACCAAGCTGCTTGGCGATAGTCTCGTAGCCCATTGTAGCCTCGTGAAGGTCTATAATCTTGTCCCTTCGACAGCTCTTTGGTCTTGGCCATGGTGGAGAGATTGAAATCTGATTGATTGCTCCTGTGGACAGGTGTCTTATACAGGTAACAAGCTGAGATTAGGAGCACTCCCTTTAAGAGAGAGAGTGCTCCTAATCTCAGCTCGTTACCTGTATAGAAGACACCTCGGAGCCAAAAATCTTGCCAATTGATAGGGGATCAAATACTTATTTCACGCATTAAAATGAAAATCAATTTACAGCTTTTCTGAAATGCGTTTTTCTGGATGTTTTTGTTATTTTGTCTCTCACTGTTAAGTGCTTGCCACCATTGCACAACGATATACGTCGGCACAATGGCACAGCTGTGCAAAAAGTAAAAAATATTGCTTTTTTTTTCAAAATTGTCGCTCTTTTGTTTATATTGCAAAAAATAAAAACCGCAGAGGTGACCAAAAGAAAGCTCTATTTGTGGGGGGAAAAAAAGGATGTCAATTTTGTTTGGGTGCAACGGCACATGACCACGCAATTGTCAGTTAAAGCGACGCAGTGCCATATCGCAAAAAGTGCTCTGGTCAGGAAGGGGGTAAATTCTTCCAGGGCTGAAGTGGTTATAATAAACCTACCATTAAAATTATAGACTGATCATTTCTTTGTCAGTGGGCAATCATACAAAATCAGCAGGGGATCAAATACTGTTTTTTCCCTCCCACCAGCCATGATTTGCGTGTAATAGCACAGAAACCCAGTGATGACATCAAAAAGAAAAAAAGTATGTAATAAAAACAAAAAGGTTTTAATCAGAATTATTATTAGCATGTTGAAGATGGGAAGGGATGAACTAGTGAAGGCAAAATAGAGAAACAGATTTAACATCAGCTTTAGCTTGTAGATTTAGCTGAAATCGGTGTCGACTTACCAAAGGAGTATAAACTCTTCACTTACAATACTCATCACGTGCAAAGGAAGATTTAAAAAGCTAGAGTTTTGTTTGCACATTATTGGATAATTGAAGTTAACACATCTTCAGCAAATGTATTTTATACAGTAAATGCTCAGTGAAGTCTCTTTTCAATTTACCAACCCCAGTAAGCGGCAGTATAATGCAGTTAAAGTGTTTGTTACTCCAACATTTCATATTCCCAATATGTGTCTGTTTTACCATGTACTTGTGTTAAAAAGTATCCTGTTCTCTTTGTAGGGCTTCCTTCATGCGAAATACCTGGTGATCCTGCCAGCCCCCCTGCTTTCTTATTTCAAACTGACCACGCTAGTCATAAAAGCACATCCTTCCCAATATGGTCAATTTTTGGCTGTGCTGGCAGCCTGCTTGTCCACCAGTGGTCAGACTTGTGCTGACACGCACAATCCCCCGACTCCTCTTCCTCTCCCCACCTCCTCTCACCCCTCCATTCACACCCGAGTGTAGCATTTTCAGGCAGAAAGTCGCGTGATTTTGTACAGGGCAAAAGGTCACCAATGTAAAAAGCAGAAAAACGCTTGTAATCTGCCTAAAAAAGAAAAAAACAACTTGTTTGAGCTTCAGACGTTTTGGAGTGGAGCTGTGAACCATCTCCATAGAGAATACTGTATTTATTGGCGTATAACACTCACAGGCGTAGAACACGCACATTCATTTTAAGAGGGAAGTTTCAGGAAAAAAACAAAAAATTTAAATAAGGAACTTTGGAGCAAAATAAGGGTCAGTGCCCATCTGCAGCCTCATCAATCCACATCAATGCAGCCTCACGATTGCCTTCAATGCAGCAGCCTCACCATTGCCATCAGCGCAGCCTGATTGACGTCCACCTTGCAGCCTAGAGGGGACAGGGAGGGGGCGGGACGAGCGCCGACAGATTACATACAAAGAGAATCTCCTATGATAGACAGAACAGTGGTCCAATGGCGGCGCTCATCAGGCCCCCCTCCTTGTCCCCTCCAAGGCAGCTAAAATTGAAGTATTGGCGTATAACACGCACACACTATTTGCACCCGATTTTCATGGTAAAAAAGTGAGTGTTATATGCCAATAAATACAGTAATTGATTTTTTTTCCCCTCCAGCGTTTTGTAGTTTCAGGCTGCAAGCTACAAAACGCTCAGGTGTGAATGGGGCCTAACCACCACCAGATGCTAGATTTAAGCTTTCGCTTGCCTGCCCAGACCTTACCAGGAAAGCAGGCAGCCATCACCAGTGTTATCTTCCTTGACCAGTCATCAGTCCCGTGTGGTATTTGGGGTTTTTCTTTGATATTTTTTGTCTTTTTCTCTAATACAGTAAAAAAAAAAAATAATAAAAAAAAAATAACCCATTGCTTATCAAACACCACCAAAAGAAAAGATGTATGATAAATGGTAGAAACTGCCAACCCACGCAAATGGAAGCTGGTTAAACCAATGTAAAATTGATTAAGGAGCAGCACGTTAGAACGATAAAAATAAAAAAGGACAATAATTAACTAATTAATTACAAACTGCGCTCCCTATAAAGTGCAGATATCACACACTAATGTAAAACAAAATATAATAAAATATAGTGTATAATGTCAATAGTGATGCTAATAAATAGCTTTCGACTAAGTGAAATCAGCAGATCAAACATCAAAAATTTAAATAAAATAAAAAAAAACAAACAAAAACAAGTGAAAGAAACGGTTCAAAATTCAAAAAATATTCAAAAAATGTATGTGTTCAAAAAAAGTGTTCAAATAATGTTGAAATCGGATTTCTGGATAAATCCTCCTGGGGCAAGGCATGAGACAACATTAATCCACCACCATCACCGGCCACACAGCCTACTCACCAGATTGCGGTGACTCCCATGACAGGAGTCAAAAATGCTTCAAGAACAGCCAAAGAAGCTTCACACGATCACGGCTTTGTTCAGGTGCTGGAACTCAGGTAACTCACTTGCACTTTATAGGGAGCACGGTTTGTAATGAATTCATTCATTACCACCAAAAGAAAGCTCAAAAGAAAGCTCTGTCTCAAAAAATTATAGAAAATGAATTTGGGTACATTATCGCATGACTAAGTAATTGTCAAACTATCGCAGCACTGAAAAATGGCCAGGTAATAACAGGATATATACAAGCTGGTATTCCAGTGGTTAACACACATCAAACCATTTTACAATGCAGAGGTATTTAATAGTTTATTACTATTTACATCTTGAAAACGTTCCCAGAGTTATGTAGAGAATTTATAAATAAACACATTTACCTGATCCCAGCTGCAGTCCTAGGTTTATAGTGAGATTAAGAAATGTGCAGTTTAAAAGCGCAGAACCAATAGCACTGTAAACTGTTACTGAAACACACTGGTGGCACTTTTTCCAAGGATTCTGAAATAAACCACTAGAGGGCATTAGTGCAAGTACAATGTCCACCATAAACATAATTCAAAGTCAAATCATCCTTTTGACCAAATAATCCTTCACGTATCATTATGCAGAAAAGTCTTCTCAAGTGTATCAGTAAACTTTTGCTGCAGTTTTAATTTAAATTGCCTGTACCATTCCAGAAGATGTTTCCTCCTCTGGATTTTCTCTTGTAAACTCATGTTCTTTTCTTTATTTATAATGCTAGGAAGCTCTTTCCAAGACTTTACGAAAATAAACGGTGCTCCATATAACTTCAGTAACCGCAAAGGTGCATTGTTGTACACGGAAGAGTTTCCACAATTCCCGGGTGTCATCACATCTTCTACTACAGGAACAGAGCCATAAGCGCAAGCTTCATAAATTCTATAGCACTCTGTATTTATTCCTACTGGGCTTAATGTAAGGTCACTTTGTAGTAGTGCATCATTGTAACTTTTAAAACTCTCATTTGTCTCCTGCGGCTGCCACCTGTTACGAAACACAAACACAAATATTCATGACTTACTCATGTAAAATGAATCCAATTCATCCACTGCAAACAGCAGGAAAAATAACACATCTTATTAGAAAGCAAGTTTATGGTCAACTCATCTTTCCTTTTACACCATCTTATTCAATACAGTTTGAGCCAAGTTATACTGTCTACCAGTGTTCAGATGTGATTGTGCATGGAGCAATTACCTGTGGTTAGGGACACTTGATCGCCTCTGGGTGCAAACACACTGTGTACAGAGGAGATCATCTCTCCTTAACAGCAGGTAATCACTCCATAGGCAATTACATGGGAACATCTGCTGACAGATGCGGCCATTGTCAACCCAGCATTGCTTTGTATGGGCTGAGCATGAGACGGATGGGAAGGCGTTGGTCCTTGGCCTAAGACTCCCAGCCAATCGGGTCTCAGGACACGCATCCCGATTGTTTGGGAGGAGATTCAGAAAGACAATAGCTAATATTAATTCGCTATTGTCACACAACTGGGTGGGCTCGGGGCACAGTGTTCTGTGCCCCGAGCCCACCCTTTTTTAAGCCAATTAGAGCCCGAGGCTCCAATTATGTGCTAAAAAAACAAAAAACAAACAAACAAACACAAAAACAAAAAACACACACCTCATTGAAATCCATGTGTCCGGCGCCCTGCATGTAGATTAGGGGCCCGGTGTATGGATTGTGGAGGAGGTCGCCCCAGCACCCTGTATGAACGGGCTGCCACTGCTTTTCAGTAAGATATAGATTACACATTTTCATGACCGTTGCTTCAAAAGGACTTACAACAACAGGACATATTAAAGTGATACTAAAGTCTTATTTTTTTTGTTGTTTAAAAATAACAAAACATGTTATACTTACCTGCTCTGTGTAATGGTTTTGCACAGAGCAGCTCGGATCCTCCCCTTCCCGTGTCCCTCGCTGGCGCTCCTGGCCCCTTGCCTCCCTACCGAGTACCCCCACAGCAAACAGCTTGCTATGGGGGCACCTGAGCCAAGCCGCTGCTCTGTGTGTCCATTCAGACAGGGAGCCGTGGCTCGGCCCCACCTCCTCTCTCATTGGATCACTGACTTTGATTGACAGCAGCAGGAGCCAATGGTGCCCAATGCGGCATCTCAGGCAATCAGGAGGGAGAGTCCCTAAGTTTTGTGGCTCTTGTGCAACATTGCTGGATCGAGATGGGGCTCAAGTATTAGGGGGGCTGAGGGGGACTGCTGCACACAGATGGTTTTTTATCTTCATGCAAAGAATAACTATGATCAGCAAGTGACAAGCCACTGATAAATGCATTCAAAATGTGATAGCCCCCACCCAAATGGAAAAGTTCCAGTGTGGGCGGCTTTAGACAGTGGGAAGGATCCTTCAGGCACCCACCCTGCCACTGCATATATGTGAATTGCTGTCCTAAAGGGGCAAGTACTTTGATGTCCATAGTCTAAGGACAGCTGGACTAAAAAAAAAAAAAAAAAACTAAGCTGCACATGTGAACAGAAAATGGACTCTTGTGCTGGCATTACAGGAGATAAACTTATTTTCAATACTTTTGTTAATAATGCCCAAGTTATTTCTGGAAAGCTCTAAACATACATTAACTGCTCTTAAAGCTTATCTAAATGCACAAACAAAAATGTATTATATTGTAGCTTACCAGTTCTTAGATTCTTAGAAATCATTTATGCCTGTGGCCATCAAATTATATAATTCTCTGCGAGTGCTGGATGTGGAGGATTTAATCTGGTTTGTGATCTGGATCTTTATGTAATTTATTGTATTTTGGTTTTGTCATTTATTATTCTGGCCCCTTTCACACTGGGGCGCTATTTTCAGCGGCGCTTTACCGTTGTTTATGCGGGGGGTTTTTGGCTGTTAGCGGGGCAGTTTTAACCCCCACTAGGGGTTCGAAAAAGGGTTAAAATGACCTGCAATGCGCCGCTGTAGCGGCGCGTTGCTGGCGGTTAAGGCAGCGGTGTCCATTCATTTCAATGGGCAGGAGTGGTGTATACACTGCTCCTTCACCGCTCCAAAGACGCTGCTTGCAGGAGTTTTTTTTAACTTCCTGCAAGCGCACCACTCCAATATGAAGGCCCTCGGTGCTTTACAGGTGCGATTTTTAGCGCTGTAGCGCCTGTAAAGCGCCTCAGTGTGAAAGGGGTCTTAGGGTAATGCTAGAGAAGATGGTGTACGATTTGCATTTTAGTAGTTTGATTTCCTGTTATTTTTCATATATATTCTATGTTGTATTTATAGATGGTGCGATAGGGTGAGCCCGTCTCTGGGAAAATGAGTGTAAAATTGACACAGGACTCTCAAACAGGCAGTTTGAGAAGTTCCAGCAGAAGATTTGTGAGCAGAGAAAACTATGTTTTAAGTTTTCTCTGGATTTTGTCTGGATTGGGGCTGGAAACTTGAAGACTTCAAAGAGCATTGGGAGGGATGGAGTCTTCAGTCATGTCTGGGCGTTCTGCAGGTTGTGTGTGTCCAGGTGCACACCCTCGTTATAAGGCAGATCTGAGCATAGCTCAGAGGAGGTGGGATAGGAGTTGGTGTTGGAGCAGCTGCTGCAGCCATGAGGGAGGTGTGCTACTGTTTAAGAACCCAATCAATATCCTTGAGACAGCACTCCATGTGGGAGAGGTTCCAGGTCAGTGGACTGAGATTCGAGCCAGCTGATACCATAGCTGAGACAACTGGAAGAGAGAGAGTCCAGAGGACCAGAGGGGACTGTGAGTTTGAGGAATGTGAAAGCCTTGAGTGTCAGGAGAGCCCCTTCCTAGAGGCTAGGAGTGGGCCTGCGCAGGTTTGTACTGCGACTGAGGCTGAGTGAGCCTTGAGAGCCAGGTGACTTGGCATTTTTGTTTTGTTTTTTTTTGGAGAAGAACCCCTGTGTGGGTAACCCAAGCATATATAATCTTTCATTTCTGTTACTTTTAATAAAAGTGGGCTATCACGCCCTAAAACCTGAAGTTTCTGTTGGCTGTGAACTCACTGAAAACGCATCTACCATTGAGCTTGACATACTCATTATTACAATGGATTATTAGAGTAGTTTTAATGTAGTTTTACTTGGTACTAATTGCTGTTATTAGTAATTCTTGTGCCCACTGGGTCTTGTTCCATTCGTTTTTGTGATCTTGTGCTGTCTTTGTTGAACATAACTGTATTTTAATAATTTCCCTTTGGGATTAATAAAGTATTCTGAATCTTAGATGTGATGGCTGCATTACTTTTTCTTATTATTATATTATTTTTTTGCTTGCCAGCAACACTTCCTGTTCTAGGGTGAAAACACTTGCCTTGTATGTCACTCTAAGCTGGGTTACAGGATGTTTATATGCACTTTAAATATGTGTGTACCTCTACAAATAACATGACAACAGTTGTGAGGAAATTAATGTAAATTAGTAAAGCATAAATTTGCCAGCTTACTGATTTCTGGGCGAGATCCAACAAAGCTGATCAAATCCCTCTTTCTTTATAACCTCCATAAGAACCTCTCTAGATGAGTTGTTGTATACAGTTCCCAGAAAGTTGCATAAGTATGGCCTGGAATCATGAACCAATGACCAAGTTGGATCAACAATTGGAAAATGTCGATACCTGTAAAAATGTTGATATGATATAAAGAAGGCAGAACTTACATCAGAAAACAATTTTGTAAGCTGTGTTGGAGCATTGACATACTTACGTAGCAACTCCTAGTGGCCACTGAAAAATACTCTCTTTATTGATCCAAGTACTGTCATAGACAAGAAATAGAATTTCCACAAACCCTCCATTCTGCTTCAAATAAGGAAGGATCCAGTCATTATTGCACTGTTCGTTTCCTAGCATTACTACAGCAACATGGTGGAGCTTGTGGTTTTCAACCAATGTCTGTGCATACTGCAGCCACTGAGTAGCAAAAGAAATCTTCACTTCCTCTCTGCCATTCAGAACAAGAACAACATGCAATGTTTCCACTGAGAAATATCCAGGAGCAACTGCAGACCCAGTGATAAAGCTATGTAAAAAAAAAAAAGAAAAAAAAAAAAAAAAAAGTGGTTACAAAAGTATTGCTAAATTAATGTTCCACATTCCTATATTATCTATAGAAGAATGGGATGACATTAACTCAAAATAAAAAGGGGCTTCTAAGTTCATAAAACAAGAAAACCTTTATTACTTTATCTGCTAAAGTGGATACATGGGTACATTACCTTAAAATATATGAGCCCTGGAAGCAATGATATGCAAAATTCTGACAATTCCTGGCAAGGTCAAGAGCTGGCCCACCCACTCACTGTCCCATTCTGGGCCACTACAAAGGTACATTAGTTGGGGAGACAGCTCTCCCTCCCACAACAAACTGCCATAGCTTTCATATTCAAGAGTTCTATGCTTGAAGGTATGTACAAACACCTCTAGGGGTCTGCATTTTTTTCATCAAGAAGCTTTTCTTTTCCAATATTTTTTTAAACAAGGTACAAAGAGGAAAGTTGTACAGGTAGACATAAATACACATCCATATGTAGTTGGGAAGACAAAAAGCAAGACAGTGCCTATTGCAAGTTACAGTAGGTGTAAAACCAAAACATATAACACAAATGGGGGAACGGGTGTTGGAAGTCGAAAGTGCACTACTACAAAGCTTTTATTGGAGAGTAACTACATTCTTCAATTATCTCATTTTGTGGTTACAGAAAAAAACAAAAAAACAAAACAAAAACAAAAAACGCAGAGTAAGACAGAACATGGCTTACAGAGTCAAAGGGAGTTAAAAGTGCAACCTACTCGCTACTAATCACAGAGAAGCATACAAGAGATTCAAACACAACCAGAAAGTATGACATAATAATGTGAATAGTGTTAACAGATCATTAATCTACCCTGGGGACTGTTCTCGCCCGAAAGTCTGTTAAGGATTAAAGCAGGTGATGCTAGGTTGGGAGTCAGTAAGCCATTCCCACCAAATCTGTTCCAACTTGTGAGAACTATCCCTGGGTTAAGCTTTGCAAGTGTAAGACGGAGCTCAGCTTTTCTATCAAAGGGCATGTTGTGGGAGGTAGCCATTGTTGTTCAAGTATGTTTCTGGTCCTGCCTATTGCTGATAAGGTTTGTCACAGGAAAGCGTCAAAATTCCCAGTATACCAATTTTTGACTCAGGAGAGCAATGTAATAATGATATCAAACACATCTTGCGAGTACTAGACCATTTTTTTATGTTTTAAAGGATTAAAGTGTATTAACAAGGTATAACAGAGAAAGGGCGATGCATGCTTTGTTCCACAACTCAGTGTTCTGGGTCAATTAGCTCTGTGAGGTATCTGTTGTGCCACAGAGGAGTACACATTAGCCCTGGTAGCTGAGGATTACTTTCATTTGGGATTAGGTCACATATTATGGGTTTGAAAGGCACCAGCCTTCAGAGCGGAGTTGGTTCTTTCTTAAGGAGTGATGTCAACATCTGGATAAGATCATCCTGTAGAATCCTGTGCTGCTAGACAATGCAGCTGAGGGTTAGGGACTGACAAACCCTCTTTCCAGGACAGGTATAAACGTTTCACAGTAGGGGGCCGGAGGTCTAAAATAAGTTCACTAAAATAGTGTACCTATTTTGCGGAACCATTTTTTACACATAAAATAGAGGTATTGTAAATCATAAAAATGTTGGGGTAGCTGTATCATTTTATAAGGTTCAACCTTCCAACTATAGTTAGGAGCAAAAAGGTCTTAAACCTCAGCACCTGTTTGGAGCAGAGGAACGCTGTGGAGACACCCCTGCTGGGCCTTTTGATGGGGCTTCATTTCTTTATTAGCCTGAATTTACCCCTGGCTATTCTGCTTGGAGCTGTATGCCCTTTCTCTATTTGGAAGCTTCAATGCTGTGAATATAATTATTATTTTTTTATATATCTGTAAGATGCTGCAATCTCTTTTGGGCATTGTCCGGATATTGATATAAGGAGCGATTTCGTCTTCTTTGGTACCACCCTGCGATCCCCATTGTTGGACTTGATGTTCTTCGCTGCCCCCCTTTTCTGAACAAACAGGATTCTGAGCAATCTGTTTATCATATACATGATAGCCAATATATTGCCTTACAGCTCCCGAAGAAGCAATTAGCGAAACATGTTGAGCCAACAGGCATCTATATAGCTTTATCAGCTCTATATCGTTTGTTATCAAGCTGAGATAATTTTATATGTTTGTCTGTATATGAAAGACAACATTTGTTTACTCCTTTTTATATTTTTCTATTAATAAAATATTTCATATTTTTTTTTTATTAAATTGTTGTTATATCTGTGGCACCATAAAATAGAATTTTTATTACATCTTACCTGTAAAATCCTTTTCTTGGAGTACATCATGGGACACAGAGCCTAAGTAATAACTTAATGGGTATATAGGCACCTTCAGGTGATGGACACTGGTAGACAATCCGGGAAGTTCACTCCCTATATAACCCCTCCTCCTACCAGGAGTACCTCAGTTTTTGTAGCAAAGCAATATACTTAAACCCCAAAAAGAGGGGAGGGACCTCTGTGTCCCATGATGTACTCCAAGAAAATGATTTTACAGGTAAGCTGTTATAAAAATCCTATTTTCTTTATTGTACATCATGGAACACAGCGCCTAAGTAATACAGTAACTTAATGGGACGTCCCATAGCAATGCTACTTGAGGGGAGGGAGACACAACCCGCAGGCTACCCCCAGACTTGAGGACCTATACTGCTGCCTGCAGCACACTGTGCCCGAAGGCCATATCCTCATACCTCCACCTGATAAATTTTGAGAATGTATGTACTGAAGACCAAGTTGCGGCCTTACAGATCTGAGCCATGGAGGCCTGGTGACGCACTGCCCGAGAAGCACTAACCGAACTGGTAGAGTGTGCTTTGACTTGAAAAGGGGGAACCTTATTCCTTAAATCATGAGTCTGAATTATAACCTGCCGAATCCACTTAGTGAATCCCCGCTTCATTATTGGGCCGCTCCGCATCCATGGGAGGCTCCCGCTGTGCGACACTTCTCTTCTTCTGACACTTCTTATATAACAGAGGGCGGGGTCAACCGGTGACCACACCCCCCCCCGACACATGGGGACTTCCCTATGGCTTTCCCCGTGACGTCAGAGGGGCGGGGTCACCTGGCTACATAACCAGGTGACCCCGCCCCCTCTGACGTCACAGGGAAAGCCATAGGGAAGTCCTAGTCAAGTCCTCGTGAGTCAGAGGGGGGCAGGGTCACCGGGTGGCCTCACCCACCGTATTATAAGACGAGAAGAGTCACACAGCGGGAGCCTCCCATGGATGCGGAGCAGCCCAAGAACGAAGTGGGGAAGAAGACGCAGCGGAAGAAGACGCGGCGGAGGAAGATGCCGGACGAGAACACCGGCGCAAGAAGCAGAGGATCGGAGGAAGAACCAAAGGAAGAAGAAGATGGAGGAAGAAACCGAAGAAAGAAGGAAGAAGACCCGAAGAAGATGGAAAGAAGAAGACTTTAAATATAGGAATTGTCAAAAACTGTCATTTTTAACATTTTTGACACTTTTTGTGAAATGGTAGGGGTACCTTCGTACCCCATTACCATTTCACACAGGGGGGGCCCCTTGTTAAAGGGGGCTTCCAGATTCCGATAAGCCCCCCGCCCGCAGACCCCCACAACCACCGGCCAAAGGTTGTGGGGATGAGGCCCTTGTCCCCATCAACATGGGGGACAAGGTGCTTTGGGGGGCCACCCCAAAGCACCCTCCCAATGTTGAGGGCATGTGGCCTGGTATGGTTCAGGAGGGGGGGGGTGCTCTCTCGTCCCCCCCCTCTTTTCCTATGGCCTGCCAGGTTGCGTGCTTGGATATGGGTTTGGTATGGATTTTGAGGGGGACCCCCACGCCATTTTTTTTTTATTTTGGCGCGGGATTCCCCTTAATATCCATACCAGACCTGAAGGGCCTGATATGGAATTTCGGGGGACCCCCATGCATTTTTTTCTCTTAATTTTGGTTCGGGGTTCCCCTGTGGGGGAATCCCATGCTGTTTTTATCAATGAACTTTTAGGTTTATTGTCGGACCGACAATTCATTATAGCCGCGAGTAGTTTTAAATATACTTTTATTCCTTTAGAAATGTCATTTTGCTGTCAGACTGTTGTAAACACGGGAAACATGTGCCATTTTACAGGCATACTTTAGACACCCCCCAGGTACGAAATTTAAAGGGATATTACACTTTTATTGTTTCACTTTAAGCATTATTAAAATCACTGCTCCCGAAAAAATTATTTTTCGGACGAAAACGAAATTCCGAAACAAAATATTTCAGTGTGCACATGTCTATCAGCAACTATATTATTAAACCCAGCACTAGTGTCAGCAAACGCATTATTAACCCCCAGCATTACCCCCCCACACTGCACAAATACCCCTCCCCCACACACACCATAAATTACCCCTCACACTCCATAAAATACCCCCCCCACACACACACTCCATAAAATACCCCCCCCCCCCCCACACACACACTCCATAAAATACCTCCTCCCCCACACTCCATAAAATACCTCCTCCCCCACACTCCATAAAATACCTCCTCCCCCACACTCCATAAAATACCTCCTCCCCCACACTGCACAAATTTCTACCCAAGTCAACCCACTAAGGACTTTGCCTCAGTGTGATGGCTCACTCATCTCTCCTGGCAGTCAGGATCATCTGCCTCCCGAGTCCTCTCCTCCTGGCTTCCACACAGGCCTAGTGCCAGGGGACCCGCAGAACACAATCTCCCACCCCGAGGTGGCAGCAGGACCCTGGATCAGGGCTCTGGTCGATCGTCAGTGCCTAGGTGGGCAGGGCGATGGGCGGATCCTTCCGCCGCTCTGTCCTCTCTCTGGGCTGCAGCAGGGAGGACAGAAGAGATGGAGAGGTAAAGCTCTTCGGCGCCTCCCCCTCTGCGGTGCCTTGGTGCAGTGCAAAAAAGATGTCCTGGATCGGCCCTGCCTGCGGGCCATTTTTAACCGGTCCGCAAATGGCCTGCGGGGCGGTACTTTGAGACCCCTGGATTAAGGGAATATGTTGTATCGGTTCAAATGGCTGTTTTTGTAACACTGACAAAACTAAGTTCAAGTCCAAGGGTTCAAAGGAGGTTTGACTGGAGGATTAAGCCGCATCACCCCTTGCATAAAACCCCGAGCTAAGGAATGTGAAGCAAGCGGTCTTTGAAATAAGACCGATAAAGCTGAGACTTGGCCTTTAATTGTACTCAAGGTCAATTTCATCTCTACCCCCTAATTGTAGAAAGGCAAGAATTCTGCCTATGATATATCTATCTACGAGGGTGCCAACCCTTGGATTCACACCAGGAAACATAAGCCCTCCAGACCCTATAATATATTAGTTCTGGAAGCTGGCTTCCTTGCATTCATCCGGATAGAGAAAACTGACCCGGAAAGCCCACGTTTCTTCATAATGTGGGTTTCAATAGCAAAGCCGTTAAATTTAGACATCGTAAGGTAGGATGGAATATCGGCCCCTGTGAAAGTAGGTCTGGCCATAGTGGAAGGGACCATGGATCCTCTACTGCCATCTTTACCATTTCTGCATACCATGACCTTCTGGGCCATGCTGGTGCTACCAGAATTACCGGCTTTATTTCCAGCTTGATCCTGTAAAGAAGTCGTGGCAGCAACTGAATAAGGGGGGAATGCATAAATCAGTGAGAACTGATCCCATGGGGTCACCAACGCATCTGAACCGCATGCAAGTGGATCCCGTGTCCTGCACACAAAGTTGACCAACTTCATGTTGAATCTGGACGCTAGATCTACTTCCAGAGTCCCCCATCTTTGGCAAATAGTCTGAAAAATGTCGGGGTGAAGAGACCATTCCCCTGGGAATAACTGCTGGTGACTCAGATAGTCCGCCTGCCAATTTTCTACTCCCAGAATGAAGACTGCTGATAGGCATGGAACATTCCTTTCTGCTCAAGTTAGAATATGATTCACCTCCGTCTGCGCTGCGAGACTCTTGGTGCCCCCTTGGTGATTTTGCTCCAAAACGAGCCACCGACTGGTCTATTAGCAATAGATCATCTAGGTACGCCAAGACTGTTATGCTCTGTGCCCTTAACCTGGCTAGAGGTGGGGCCAGGACTTTTGTAAACACTCGGGGTGCTGTAGCTAGCCAGAAGGGCAAGGCTACGAACTGGAAATGCTGCTGTTCTACCTCAAACCGCAGAAGCCTTTGGTGAGCGGGAAATATAGGGACATACAGATATGCATCCCTGATGTAGATAGATGTAAGAAGTTCTCCTCCCTGTAGGATAGAAACCACTGACCTGATCTACTGCATGCGAAAGGATCGGATATTCAGGAACTGATTTAGATTTTTTAGATCTAGAATGGGTCTGACATCTCCATTCGGTTTTGGTACCATAAAGAGGTTTGAATAAAACCCCAAACCCTGCTCTTCTGTGGGGATTTGTATGACCACCCCCTGAGTCATTAATCGGTCTAGTGCCCGAAACAGAGATTTTCTTTTCCCTGGAACTTTGGGAACGTTTGACCTCAGAAAACGAGACGGTGGAAAGTCCTGAAATTCCAGTTTGTACCCTAGAGATACTGTGGAGATGACCATCTGTCCTGAATTTCCTCTTGCCAGACTTCAGAGAAATGCAGAAGTCTTCCCCCCACTTTGGCAAGGGGGGGTGCCTCTTCATAATGAGGCCTTAGAATTCTGCTTTGAAGGCTTCCGGCCCCAGGACTTCTTCAGCCTGGGCCTGACCCTGAGGTTTTCCTCTATAGTCTGACGGTGGAGGCCGTCGCCACTGCCTAGAGGCGGATGCCCCTGGCGTAGGGGAAAGAGCCCGTTTAAATGAAGGGCGTTTATACTTTCTTTTGACTGGCAAAAGAGTACTTTCCCACATCGTTTGGATGTATTTGTCCAAATCAACCTCAAATAGCAGATCCCCATGAAAAGGGAACCCAGTCAGGAGTTTTTTTGCATGGTGTTTCGGCTGACCAACTTTTCAACCACAGGACTCTACCCATGTGTACTAGCACAAGGCGAGACACCTGGTGAATAGAATCTTTAATGGCGTCTATGGTAAAACATAATGCTTTTGGTAGCTGCGTCAAATCCTGGGCTTGTTGTGCAGGTACCTCTTTAAGGGCCTGTCTAAACTGATCCTTTAGGGATTGACAGATGCCTATTGCAGCAACTGCAGGCTGAGTAACGGCACCTGCCAAAGAAAAAGAGGACTTTAACAGGAACTCCAACCTTTTTTCTGTTGGATCCTTAAGCATTTGTGCATTGTCTACTGGGCAAGTTAGACTTTTGTTCACACTGGAAATCGCAGCATCAACTGCTGGTACATTCCATTTTTTGGTGAATTTCTCCTCCATGAGATAGAGAACTGAGAATCTCTTAGGAGGGAGAAAATGCTTACCTGGGTGATCCCAATCAGCATAGATAAACTTTTCTAGTAATGCATGGACAGGAAACGCATGCAAAGGCTGTGAGGGTTTTAAGGAACCCAAGGAAGAAATTGAACTTTTAGCAGAGTCCGTTAGAGGCAGCATGAAAGTAGAACGAACTATCTCTGTAAGAGATGGTATCAGCAACTTCTCAGATTGTGAGGCTGAAAAAGGTACATCTACTGTTGTTTCCTCGGCAGAGGAATCATCGGTTTGTCTTTCCTCCTGATCGACTGAGGGTAACACCTCATCCTGTACCCACTGTTCCCTTGCTGAAGGGTCTAAGGTGGGAGAGAGGGGTCTGACACGCTTCCTATCCTGTTGGATGGAGGATGCGATTAAAGCCCATAATCTTCCTGTCAGACCCTGCAGGGTGGAGGAAAAGACATCTTCAGTCATGTATACAGGGGCCGGGATGCGAGAAGCAGCTGCACCACCAATTTGTTCCAATGGCTCACCCTGGCTTGCCATAATTGGTATTTCAGGCTAGGATGACAGTGTGGAGGTACGACTGGGTTCCTAGCGCCTGGGGGTGAAACCTTTGGTAATTTTCTGGGCTTTGTGGTGTCTTTTTTGGTACGCATAGTCCTAAGCACAAAAGCAGAGGCACTATTAAATTGCACTAATCGCTGAACATACTCATGACAGTGATGCCACTATTAACTTCAGCCTAGTGCTGAAAAAAAATGTCCTTCCTGTATCAGGAATGCTACTTGCAACCCTTACGTGCCCCACCGCTCCTGTGTCCCAGTGTAGGCTGCTTGCTTCCTCCTCGCTGCCAAGGAGAGACTGCTCCAGCTGATCCTTAAGCCTCTGTGCTCCGTGGACGTTGCACGGAGCCGCACCTAGGCTCCGCCCCCTTTGTAAACCCGCCCCTTCCTTTTCATTTGAAAATTATTCCTGCGCTGGTGGCTTTCAGGTCCGCAGACCCAATAGGGGGGGGGGGGGGGGGGGTGAGAGGCAGAGCCCATGACACAGCAGACAGAGGAAAACAACTATTGAGGCAGAAAAACGGGACCTCCGCACCCCCCGAGGAGGGGGGGGGGGGGGTATTACAAGGGGGGTACAACCACTGCTGTTTCCCTAACCCTTCTGGTCCCTTCAAGGGGGAAGAAAAGAATGGCAGATCTCTTACCTTAAGAGGAATCCCCCTGCACAAACTGCTGCGGCCACACACAGACTGACACGGAGCTGAAGTGAAGACAACAGATTAAGGTATGTGCATATACTCCCTCTAGTGGAGCTTTTAAGGCATGACAACATTTTTTCCCTTAAAGAAGAAAGCATCACGGTGGGCTGCATTTAGCAAACCTTCAAGAACCGGGTCCCTTTTTATCGGGGGTTCCACTCCCTTGGACCTGTAAAAAGCACCCCGCCAGGAAAAGCTTTTAGGTAATGTAACATGACCAAAGACCTGGGTTCCGGGGTCCAGCCCTGCAAAGAGGCATTACAGGCAAAACCTCGTGCTTCGGATACGAGGCCCGGGTACCATCCACTTTGGCCTCAGTGGCACTTTGGATGGATCTGGTCTGTGGCGGCTATTTAAATCCAGCATGGATCCCTCCTGCAGCTCCTCAGAGCATATCCTCACTCGTGACCAACACCTTAGACACTGGCGAAAAAAACTGGAGGTACTCCTGATAGGAGGAGGGGTTATATGGGGAGTGAACTTCCTGCAGTGGGTATACCAGTGTCCATCACCTGAAGGTGCCTATATACCCATTAAGTTATTACTTAGGCTCTGTGTCCCATGATGTACGATAATCTCAATACATTTCTAATTCGGGATGAGGGTGTCTGATCTCCTGAACTAGTGTGACTATTTTAATACAGGTCTTAAACTTAGCCAACAATGAAAGTATATTAAGTGGCATATATTGTACAGAAATTATTACACCTAGAAAGTTAACCAACAATCCTAAATTTGCTGTGCAATATGAGGTAGCAGAGTGGATTTATCCAAGTTTATTGTAAAGCCTGAAAATCTGTCAAACGCAAGGCTCCTTTCACACTGTCTGTTTTTCAGGTGGACCCGATCAGACCATCCAAGCTCTCTATGGAGCGGTGGATACATTGACACCCGCCAACATCCAATCCTGTCCGCTGAAAACAGACCGATGGGGATCCACTACCCATCCGTCTGGTGGATCAGATTGGATGACAGTCAGGTGGAAATGGACAGGCAGTCTGTTACCATTTGACAGCCCATTGGGGACAGCGGGGGCTGCGTCTGTGTCCGCTCTGCATCAGCAGAGCGGACACCTACCTGTCATCCCCCTATTCAGCGGAGAGATCCCCTGCTGAGTGGCCAGATCCGTTGGCGGACTCCACCAGTGTGAAAGGAGTGTAATACCGTGGCTATGACATGTTCAGGGAGATTGTTGTAGCTTCTAGAAATAGAAGATAGTTTTATCCTCCCTATCATTTCTAATAAATCCAGTTATACGAAAAAGTCCAACTGCTGTTGCTAGAGGTTTAATAGTAATGAGAGAGAGGACAGCCCTGCCTAGTGTCTCTTCCTAATGGGAAGAGAGTTGAAAGGTAATCGTTACTAGATACTCTCTAGCCTTTGGAGAGGAATACATTTAAAAAAAATGTTGGGTCTACCCTCATCACATGTAGCATCTCCTATATGCAGTCACAATAAATGCTATAAAAAGCTTTGAAAGTGTCAGGAGAGGGTATGGCCCTGTTGCCGATGTTGTACAAATTAGATCGTATATTAACCTCCCTGGCAGTATGATTATTTCAGATTTTAGGTGCTGAAAGCGGTACAATTATTTTGCACAGAAATTTGGCGTTTTATATTATAGGCCTGTAATTCTTAGGAATAATTCACTTAAATCTGTCCAAACAAGAGTCTAGTAGACATCCCGGGTGTGATAAAGTTTGAAAAATGAAATAAAAAATTATAATATAATAACTATAAATAATTATACCAAATAATATTATAATAATAAAAATTATTCAATAATGTAATCAAATCAAAAACACTGAAATTTGCTCAGTTGCAGAATTGTCGCTTTTGTTACTTTTAGTGTTTGGCGACGGATTTCCCCACAAATCACTATCGCTCAATTCTGCAAGTGATTCTAATTTATTATCGCTGTTTTCTAGCTGGTCTAAAGCCACTTTTGATGTAAGGGGACAGTTTTGGTTGCTATGGACAATCTCCAGTTTCCAAGCAGAAAGAACAGTTTTTATAATATAAAACTGCATGCACGACACTGGACAGACCACTAGGGACAAAGGGGATGTGTGATTATTTGATACAGTACTGTAATCTTACAGATTATAGTATACTGTATCTATACTGTGTTTCACTTTTTGAATTTGCCGACGAACTCCGTCCCCGTGCGTCGCAACACTTGCAGGGAACGGAGCTCGGCACTGTGAATTGAGCGAGACACGGCAGCTCGCCGATCACAGCGGGGAGACATCGCAGGATCCAGGGGACAAGGTAAGTATCTTCTACATGGATCCTGCGATGCGATCCCGAGTCTGGCTCGGGGATACCGCTTTGGGTATTGAAAATCCACCCCGAGCCAGACTCGGGAATACCACCAGGGGGGTTAAGGAAAACATCCTATAAATTTATTACAGTCAACAATTAATGGATAAATCTAAGCCGATAATCAAATTTAAAAGATTTAAGGGCCGTACATCGTGTGGCATCAATAGAAACCGACTGACATTCATCCCGTGTGTATGGCAGTGCTTCAGCCGACTTCTGTTGAAGGAGCAGGACCGAAAAATTTCTGCCAATGGCTAAGACTGCTGACTGGTGTGTTCTGGCAGAGGGGCCATCCCCTTGTCAGAACACAATAGCACAGCAGGGGAGATCGCTGTGCTAACATTGGATTGTTAGTACAGTGGCTCCTCCTGAGCGTTTCAGTTTTTTTTCTTTCAGCCTGCCGGGTTAAAAAAACAAAAAAAAAACAAAAAGACAAAAAACAAACACACACCACTACTAGTGTGTACCAGGCTTTAGCCAAAAGTTTGATATCTGTACTGGACAGCAAGATGGGGTGTTAAGCGTCTGTCTTGCAGAGATTCTTGTTAGACAGGGATAGCTAATAAAATAGTTTCAAATGGGTGAGGAGGTAAAGCCAGACACAGATGGATGGAATCTCTGTTCAGCAGGGACTGACTAAGATTCAATCCATCTATGGGCAGGCCGATTGTACCCAAGTTGATCCAACGAATGGATTTGGGTACAACCAGCCTGACGGATTTTTAGCATGGAATTATCGCCACCGGCTATAGCCGCTAGCAGTAATCACTGTGTTCTCCCAGCTGTGATGGCTCTCCCCCACCAGAAGAACACAAAAGCTCTAAGAGCGGTTACAGGAAAGGAGATTACATAATCAATGGCCTGCCTAACCAGTGCAAAAACTTTCCTGTGTGCAGGAATTGTATGGGTAGAAACATTTTTATAGACCTCCGCAGGTAGGCCATCTACAGTCCAAGAGGTCTCTGTTTTCAGGGGTTAGTTTAGGAAACAAAAATATCTAAGAATGATACTAAAAAGAAAGGAATGCTGCAAGGATTCAGTAGTGCTCCTCAAAATGTTGTTTAACCACTTCCCACCCGGCCTATAACAGAATGATGGCCGGGAAGTGGTTCTGTTATCTTGACTTGGCGTCATATGACGTCCAGCAGGATAACATGCTGGCGCGCTCCCAAGCTCCCTCGATTCACCAACAACACTATGTTGATGGGGAAATCAAGTGTTTTCTTTTCTGCAACCCATGGATGAAGGAAGAGAAAATGCCTCTAATCGCATTCCTAAAAATCCAGGATGCTGGTTCTACTTGATCGATGGATCGACTTGGATACAAATCAGTATGCCCACACATGGTTCAAACAGTCTATGGCTTAACTTAACTTCAGCTCCCATGGTTGCGAAAAGTGTTCAAAGCGGTATTAAAAAAAAAAAAAAAAAAACCCTCTAATTGTTATAATACAGCTTACCAATTCCAAGATGTTGTAGCTGTATTTGTTTACATGGGGCAGATTCCGTTCTGGTAAGCAGGGGATCTGTGAGCGGATTCCCTGCTGATTGGAGCAGCGCAGGTGGATGACACCTGTGTCCGCTCAGTTTCTGGATGCCCTGCTCTATGGGCAATTGGGAGTAAATGAACTCCTGTGCCCATTTAACCCCGGCTAGCTTTGATCTGCTCCACCTAAACAGACGAAGGCGGAGTCCTCTCCTAATTTTTTTTAGTGTGCCTTACTGACTAGGCAGGTGTAAATGGAGTCAGTGGTCCCAATATAATAATGTATGTATGTATGTATGTATGTATGTATGTATGTATGTATGTATGTATGTATGTATATATATATATATATATATATATATACATATATATATATATATATATATATATATATATATATACACACACACACACATATATATATATACACACACACACACACATATACACACGTACATTCATACGTTCATTTTTTTCCAAATTATTGTACACACAGCACCCCATATTGACAGAAAAACACAGAATTGTTGACATTTTTGCAGATTTATTAAAAAAGAAAAACTGAAATATCACATGGTCCTAAGTATTCAGACCCTTTGCTCAGTATTTAGTAGAAGCTCCCTTTTGATCTAATACAGCCATGAGTCTTTTTGGGAAAGATGCAACAAGTTTTTCACACCTGGATTTGGGGATCCTCTGCCATTCCTCCTTGCAGATCCTCTCCAGTTCTGTCAGGTTGGATGGTAAACGTTAGTGGACAGCCATTTTTAGGTCTCTCCAGAGATGCTCAATTGGGTTTAAGTCAGGGCTCTGGCTGGGCCATTCAAGAACAGTCACGGAGTTGTTGTGAAGCCACTCCTTCGTTATTTTAGCTGTGTGCTTAGGGTCATTGTCTTGTTGGAAGGTAAACCTTTGGCCCAGTCTGAGGTCCTGAGCACTCTGGAGAAGGTTTTCGTCCAGGATATCCCTGTACTTGGCTGCATTCATCTTTCCCTCGGTTGCAGCCAGTCGTCCTGTCCCTGCAGCTGAAAAACACCCCCACAGCATGATGCTGCCACCACTATGCTTCGCTGTTGGGACTGTATTGGACAGGTGATGAGCAGTGCCTGGTTTTCTCCTCACATACCTCTTAGAATTAAGGCCAAAAAGTTCTATCTTGGTCTCATCAGACCAGAGAATCTTATTTCTCACCATCTTGGAGTCCTTCAGGTGTTTTTTTCCAAACTCCATGTGGGCTTTTATGTGTCTTGCACTGAGGAGAGGCTTCCGTCAGGCCACTCTGCCATAAAGCCCCGACTGGTGGAGGGCTGCAGTGATGGTTGACTTTCTACAACTTTCTTCCATCTCCCGACTGCATCTCTGGAGCTCAGCCACAGTGATCTTTGTGTTCTTCACCTCTTTCACCAAGGCTCTTCTCCCCCGATAGCTCAGTTTGGCCGGTTGGCCAGCTCTAGGAAGGGTTCTGGTCATCCCGTCTTCCATTTAAGGATTATGGAGGCCACTGTGCTCTTAGGAACCTTAAGTGCAGCAGAAATGTTTTTGTAACCTTGGCCAGATCTGTGCCTTGCCACAATTCTGTCTCTGAGCTCTTCAGGCAGTTCCTTTGACCTCATGATTCTCATTTGCTCTGACATGCACTGTGAGCTGTAAGGTCTTATATAGACAGGTGTGTGGCTTTCCTGATCAAGTCCAATCAGTATAATCCAACACACCTGGACTCAAATGAAGGTGTAGAACCATCTCAAGGATGACCAGAAGAAATGGACAGCACCTGAGTTAAATATAAGAGTGTCACAGCAAAGGGTCTGAATACTTAGGACCATGTGATATTTCAGTTTTTCTTTTTTAAAATGAACTTAAATGATTTTAGCAAATGGCTGCAATATAACAAAGAGTGAAAAATGTAAGGGGGTCTGAATACTTTCTGTCCCCACTGTATATACATACACACACATACACAATTTTTGAGAATGGGTTTAGAAAGTCACATGTAAAATTAGTAGTATGACGTCATGTACCTGAATTCTGTTGTTCCTGTCCTCAGTTTGCCTTCTCTCCACTGAGCATTGACATTAGTGGGTTCAAGTGGTCCTTCTAAAACATGCTGCCATAAGTAATGTCCTACAGAGAACAGAATACATGATAACTGATTATTTTAGAACACTGTATTTTCTGCCATACTCATATACTAAGCTCTGCTACACACATTAACACGTGAACCTAATCACATCCACAGTGATTGCACACCAAATATATAAATATACACAGATCATTTCACCATGTGTTAAATGTTAAAAAATATATATATACACACACCATTGGTGTACTATAATAGTCCATATAGTGTAAAAAATCAGTCCAAAACAATGTGACAACAATTGTGATAAAAAAAAATGTGACAAAAAAAAAAATGTGACAAAAAAAAATTCTTGTTTGAAAGCTGAAATCTTGATAAGTGAATGACCTCCACATGTCTTCCACCTCACCACCGTGAAACGTGAATCCACTCCCAATAGAAACACACTCACCGATTCCTATTGCCAGCACTCTCATGCACGGCAAAAATCGCTTGTTTACCACACTCCAGGGTAATCAGATAAATATGATATCCCACAGTGTTTGATAAATCGGTCCACATGAAAAATAATAAAGTGCTCCAATAGTGTAAACCAGCACGGCAAGTTTATTAAAACCACTACAATCTTCTAGAAAATCACTCACATTTTAAAAGATTCAAAACAGCAGCAAATACAGTGCAGCTCACAGCAACTTTAAAAATCAGTGGATGAACAAAAGACACTAATGGTCACGGCGGACCCGAGGTGTGTTAGTGCTTGGACTTCCGATCTCACCCCCTTCCTCGATGGTACGCCGTGCAATCAAATCACCCCTCCTACGGTGCGGCTTTCAGCGTTGCTCATCACAGCCACGCCCCCGACATGTTTCGTCATAGATTTGACTTAATCATCCCATAGCTCACCAATTCTCCTTGCTGATGTTATTGCAACCAAAAACAAGGTTTGAAAAAGTAAAATTCCTTAGAGAGATTTCTTGTAGTGGTTCAAAAGGTTGTGAGGCCTTGCAAGACCACTGATAGGTCCCAATTGGGAAAGTGCTTAGCCGGAGCTGGTCTGGATCTGGTAAGCGCCTTGAAAAATCTTATAAACCAAGGGCTCAGAAGAGATTGGTCTTTCTAGAAATACTCCCAAAGCAGCCATTTGTACCTTAAGGGTGCTGATTGACAAGACTTTGTCTGCCCCATTTTGAAGGAATTCTAAAATCGGCACTAAATTTTTTACCTTTTTGTCGAATGACAGAAAGAGTTGTAGACTTTCCAATATTTAGCATAGATTTTTCTGGTCACTATTTTCCTACTGGAAAGTAAGGTAGTTACCAAAGGTTGTGACAGATCTTTGTTTCTTAACAACTGCTCCTCAGATACCAGGCCGTGAGGCTTAGACTGGCCACTTCCGGATGCTGTATCGGATCTTGAATGAGCAAGTCTTGCCGGTGAGGCAGCTGCCACGATGGTTTGACTGCCATCTGTAGAATGGTGGTAAATCATGCCCTTTTTGGCCAAAATGGAGTAATTAAGATTACTGCCACTTTCTCCCTCTGTATCTTCCTTAATACCAACGGGATCAATTGGAAAGGAGGAAAGGCGTAACCCAGATGAAAGTTCCAGGGCTGAATTAACGAATCCGTCCCCTGGGCCCTGTCGTTTCTGTGAATCGAGAAGAATACTGGGAGTTGCGTATTTTCTTCTGACGCAAATAGGTCTATTTGTGGTTGACCCCAGGCCCTGGTAATCATAGCAAAAATTTCCGGATTCAAGCTCCATTCTGACTCCTGAATTCGCCTTCTGCTTAGATAATCTGCCACTACATTTAAGGTGCCTTTGGAGGTGGACTGCTGATAAGGACCGTACATGATTTTCTGCCCAAATCAGGATCTCTGAAGCTAACAACTGCAGTGTTTTGCTTCTTGTGCCCCCCTGCTTGTTTAGGTAGGCTATGGTAGCGGCGTTGTCTGAGAGGACCTGGACATGGGAACCTTGAAGGATTGGAGAGAAGGCATCTAATGCTAAGGCGACTGCCCTTAGTTCCCTCCAATTTGAGGACCTCTTTGCTTCTGTCTGAGACCACACTCCTTGCGTGAATTTTTGACGTAAGTGAGCTCCCCAACCCCATACGCTGGCATCTGTCGTTACCACCTTCTCTATTGGAAACGACCAGAGCAGGCCCTTTGACAGACTTTCCTGTCTTCTCCACCACCAAAGCGATCTTTTGACTTTGGTGGGGATTTTTACCTTTGCTTCCAGAGATTCTGTCCTGCGATTCCATATTCTCAGGAGAAAAGTCTGGAGAGGTCTGAAATGTAACCTTGCCCATTGAATGGCTGGCATGGTTGAGGTTAGGGTTCCTAGAGATGACATGACTTGTCTGACTGATAATTCCTAGTTTGTCTGTAAGGACGCTACCACATTTTGGACTTTTACCTTTTTCTCTTCTGGGAGAAAAACTGTTCCCTTGAACAGATCTGATACCCCAGGAATAGTACTTCCTGGGCCGGATTGAAATTTGATTTTTGCATATTTATGATCAAACCCAAGGCTTCTAGATGACCTTGGGCTTTTCCGAGGTCGTCCAACAATTTTTCCCTGGAAGGGGCAAAGAAGAGTAGGTCGTCCAAGTACGGAATTACCACAATGCCCTGCATGCGAAGAGGTGCAAGTGCTTCTGCCATTATTTTTGTAAATATTCGTGGGGCAGAAGAAAGGCCAAAGGGGAGGGCCTTGATTTGCAGGTGCAGAACCTCTTTTCCCAAATTTGTCACCAACCTTAGGAATTTTTGAGACTCCGGGACTATGGGGATATGCAGATAGGCATCTCGAAGGTCTATTGATGCCATAAAGCATTCCTTTGTCAATAAGTTTCTGACCGTGAAGATGGAGTCCATACGAAATCTTTTGTATAGGACTGATCTGTTCAGCGGTTTCAGGTTTAGGATTAACCGAAAATCTCCGGATGGCTTTTTTAATCAGGAATATATGGGAATAAAATCCCTGATAAAGCTCCCCCTGTGGGACTTGAGAGTCACAACCCCTTGATCTATCAGATCCTTTAACAGGTTCTTCATTGCTAGGGATTTGGTTACATCTCTTGGAAGATTTGTCACCAAGTACCTTTCTAGGGGGAGATCTGAAAATTCTATACTGTAACCCTGGGCTAGCATATTCAGAATGTACTGTTTTTTTGTTAGCTTGCCCAATAGGGGAGAAAGCCCTGAAGTCTTCCCCCCACCTGTAACCGGCTGTCATTGCATCTTGCTCGTTGACGCAGGAGGATGGAAAAGGACATTTCCTTTGCCTTTTCCCCTCTGCCCTGACCAATTTTTCTTTTTCTCTTGAGGCTTGTTTTGTTCCTGAGCCCTTTGAGGACGAAAAAAACGTTTGACTGGTTGTTTCTTTTTCTTGACAGGAAAAGATTTCTTTTTATCTGCAGTCCTGTCCAGAACTGAATCCAAATCAGGGCCAAACAATAAATCCCCTAGGAAAGGGACTCTGCATAATTTATTTTTAGATGATGCGTCCCCCTGCCAGGTCTTTAGCCATAATGCCCGTCCAACAGAATTAGTAAGGGCTGCAGCTTTAGCTGTCATTCTGATAGATTCTGCTGATGCATCAGAGACATAGGCTACGGCTGCTGAGAGAGTAGAAAAGGAGTCAAGGATTTCTTGCTTAGGGGAATCTGCTATTATATGAGCTTTAAGCTGATTTACCCAATACTCCAAGTTTCTGGAGACGCAAGTAGTTGCCATTGCTGGCTTAAGGTTGCCCATAATGGATTGCCAAGTCCTCTTGAGTTGCCGATCCATTTTTTTATCCATGGGGTCTTTTAAGATCCCCATGCCATCAAATGCCAGATCAGTAGATCTTGACACCTGAGAAAAGGCTGCATCAAGTTTTGGAACCTTATTCCAGAGAGCCGCTGGGTCTTCATCAAAAGGGAACCTTCTCTTATGAGCCCTAGAGAAGAATGGTTTCCTATCAGGGTCAGCCCATTCTTTTTTGATCGTTTCAGAAATCACTGCGTGGACTGGAAATGTACGAGATTTGGACTCGCTAAGCCCTGCATACATTTTGTCGTGTAAAGACATTTCCTTATGCTCTTCCTCCAGGCCTAGAGTAGCATAAATAGCCTTCAAAAGGCCGTCCACTTGATCCAAAGATAATTTATATTTGGAAGACATATTCTCCAGCTCATCCCCATTCTCATCTGATTCATTAGAATGAGAGGGGTAAAGCCCTTCCTGGTTCAGAGGACCCATTTCTGCCTCCACTGCCGGGACTAACAGTGAGCCTTGAGAGGACTGAGGTAGTGGGCTGACTTGCGGATGGATTTGTGAGTGAGGATTTGAAGGACTGAATGGTAGCTTCCAATTCCTTTTTGGCAGATGCGATTAGATCACTGCATGCGGATGCGGTTTCTTCCCACACCAAGGAGTCAATGCATGTTTGACATAAAGTCTTTTTCCAGCCTTCATTTAACTTAGTTTTGCATGAAGGACATGTCTTTAATCCCAGGGTCAGAGCTCTTGGCCTGCCATGTTAAGGGAACAAAAAGAGAAAAAAAGACAAACCATCCTTTAGAGCAGGGGTCTCAAACTGGTGGCCCTCCAGCTGTTGCAGAACTACAAATCCCATCATGCCTCTGCCTGAGGGAGTCATGCTTGTAACAGTTCAGCCTTGCAATGCCTCATGGGACTTGTAGTTTTGCAACAGCTGGAGGGCCGCCAGTTTGAGACCCCTGCTTTAGAGTCAGCCTGATTACTCAAGATGCTCACCACAGGTGCACAGTGAGAAAAAACACCAGACTCATGTGCCCTGACAGGCCCCTCCGCCACCAGGGGGAAAAAATACCCTCAAGCCTCACTAAACATTTAGGGAGAAGAGGGCTAGAGAGAGACCCCACAGTAAAGCTGAGCAGAAACTACAGTCTGCTCCTTACTTGGGCCTTGCTGGTGCCTGTGCCTGTTCCACTTGCTGCGGTTCCTGAGTCCATGCTGAGGCAGCAGCGTGATGCTTGTGGCGAAAACGCTGATTCCGGACTCCAATAGCACCTGTGCGCCGGACCGGAACTATGTAGGCACCAGACCTATTCCTCCCTCCCCCTGCGCTTCCGGCGGAAATGACGCCTAGCGCCTGCTCGTCAGATGCCGCCCCACTTCCGGATACCTCACATCCCGCGGATGCAGTCCTCTGACTGCCCTTCCCAAGATGGCGGCGGTGTCAGGAAAAATACATGTGCTGGCCAAAACTAAAGTGCCTGCCATGCCTGACGCTCCCGCCCGGGAGCAGCAATTCCAGAAGCAGTCCTGGCTCTCCCCGAGCACTGATGAGGGAGAAGGAGCCCATCCACCCGGCACCCGTAAGCCTGTGGAAAATGGGAGGAACCGGCTCTCATGAGGTAGGGGAAAAAAAAAAAAAAAAAGTGGGGTAGGGAGCCTGTTCAAACTCCAAACTCTCACGTGTTTCCGCCGGAGGAAACACAAAAACTGATAAGTGGGAAGGAGCCTCCTTTTAAAGTTTGGTGGAGGTGTGTTTCCTGTCAAGTGGGTGGAGCCACGCTCTCAAGGTGCTGTCTTGAAAGACGTTAAGGGAAACAGGGGTTTAGTTAGCACGCATTTGCAAACGCATGCATAAGCTGCAAGACCTCTTCACGGCACCCTGTGTATGCTTGCAGTCCTAACGCTACTGAATTAATAAGCGTCTCCACAATGGAAGCACACGCATTAAATGGATAGATGAGGGGCAGTAGCATTAGGACTGCAAGCATACACAGGGTGGCCTTGCAGCTTATGCATGCGTTTGCAAATATGTGCTAACTAAACCCCTGTTTTTAACGCAGACTGTTGGATAGGTTAATTTGGCCAGTTGGCAGACTAGTTGGTGAGTTGAGCTGAGCTATGGAATGTTCTGTTTTTGTCTTTCATGTGATAGCCCTTCCTTCCTTGCTGTGAAGGCCAGTTATAGGTGGGGGCAGGGGCTATTTGTTTGTTACTGGTGTAAATATGGTCTGGGGACACACTGTACACCTTTGTTGCCATTGTGCTCTTGCTGGGTGTCCGGTGTGCTCCTGTTCCTTTAAGGGTGATTGGGCTGCCTCCAGGCCCACTTGCCCCTTATCTATCCATTTAATGCATGTGCTTCCATTGTGGAGACGCTTATTAATTCAGCAGTGTTAGGGCTGCAAGCATACACAGGGTGCCGTGAAGAGGCCTTGCAGCTTATGCATGCGTTTGCAAATGTGTACTAAACCCCTGTTTTTAACGCAGACTGTTGGACAGGTTAATTTGTCAGACTGGTTGGTGAGTCGAGCTATGGATGTTCTGTTTTTGTCTTTCAAAGATAAAACCCTGGCAACTTCTAACTTAAAGTCATTGTAAAGGCTGTTTGTTATTTAAAAAAAAATACATGTTATACTTACCTCCTCTGTGCAATTGGTTTTGCACAGAGCAGCCTGGATCCTCCTCTTCTCGGGTTCCTCTTTGCTGCTCCTAGTCCCTCCCTCGAGTGCCCCTCAGCCAGCAGCTTGCTACAGGGGTCACCCAAGCCGAGTCAGAGCTCCGTGTATCCATTCAGACACGGAGTGAACTTGTTGCTTTGCTTAAGGACAGGATCACTTTAAGCTTATGCAAATATAAACTTTCAACTACAGCTTCTTGCGACTCATTTTCCACTTTGAAACATATTTTGATATAGGTCTCACCCACCAATGGCAGCCTTGCTCCATATCTGTACTTTGAGCTTAGCAGGTTCTTGTTGGGATTTGCGGTTTAATAAGCTTTTCCATTTCTCTTTTGCCTTCTTTACATGGAGCGCTTTGATGCCCTTTTCACTTTCTTCCCAAGGATTCCATTGTTCGTTTTTCAAGTAGAGGGAGCCTAAAACAAAATAATAGACAGAAAATTCAGTTAGACTTATTGCAAATTATTTTTGTAGGAGTCTTCTAAGACAGCAACCTGAGAGAAGATTGGTTCCTCCCTCTACAGAAAACAGAACAGTGAAAAGACCCTTCTCACCCCCTTGTCCCTTAGTTGAGATAAAGACGACTGCCTCCAGCAATGCATAAGGGAAACATTACAAAACAAACAATCACCTGACAACAGGGTGGAAATTAGGCTTACTGTCCTGGAAGACTCCATTAGCAGCAAGTCTGCCTGGGAATTTCCCCAACTGACTTCCAGGACAGCAACAAGTAAACAAGACTATAACAGGGCAGAACCATTGTCTGCTGAATCTTCCTGCCAATACCAGATCTTGTTGCGAGAGTACCTCCACCCTTTAACACAAGGAAGGTATCTCGATTAGACCAAAACTGCTGAGTTGCAGATTTATTACAACAAAGCTCCTGCTTTCTCTGACCAAAATGTGGTCAAAGATCTGGTTGAATGTACTTTTAATTAAGGAGGTACTTGTGAACCTTCGGTTTGATAAACTAATGAAATAGCTTGTTTAATTCATCCAGCAACTATCGCCTTGGAAGTCTGCTAAACAGAACAAGAGGACAAGATCTCCCAAAATCCGGGTAGCCCCACAGGTTGCAGAGAAGACATCTAACATTCAAAGAGCAGATGCTTTCTTCTTATTAGTAGCACTAGCGATAACCAGCAGAAAAGTCATCTTAAGCGTCAATTAAATTGAAGCACCTTGTAATGGTTCAGGTCGATTAGTCAGTCCTTTAAAAGGACTTTTGACAAATTCCATGGTGGATACATTTTGTTTTTTCAGCTTCAATTCAAGAAGGCTACATAAAGCAAGTCTCTATCACATCTTGAGGAAAGTCCAAGATAACCAGAACAGAGGGAAAGGAAATCTCACTCCTATTGCACAATGTGAAAAAAAAAAAAAAACCCAAAAAACACTTTCCCTAGCTTCGCCCAAGAGAGTGTCAATAAGTCTCTCGGAACACCCGTTTCAGGATTTTCGTTTCAAGATCCGGGCCCTTAAATGAAAAAAAATCTGGCCTGGGGTGCCAAAGTGGTCCTTGGAGAAGATTGGCCTAGTTGGTAGAGGTCGAAGAAGTTGCAACGACATACGCTGAAGGTTTAAAAACCACGTTCCCTGGGCCCCCAGTGGGCAATCAGAACCAGTCTGCATTCTGACTGACTCAGTTTCTGTGGAACTCAAGAGATAAAGAAAGAGGGGAAGGAATGCATATCACAGTTTGAAATTCCCATTAAGACAGATACTTTGGGATCCAATGCCCTATTTCCTTTATGCAAGAAAAAAAAAAAAAAAAAGGAAAGGGAAGAAAGGAAGGAAGAAAGGAAGAAAGGAAGAAAGGAAGAAAGGAAGAAAGGAAGAAAGGAAGAAAGGAAGAAAGGAAGAAAGGAAGAAAGGAAGAAAGAAAGAAAAGGGAGGGAGGGAAGAAAAGGGAGGGAAGGAAGGATTTGACATTCCCGTTGGCTCAGTTTGCAAAGAGGTCCACCATCGGCATACCCTGAGGTAGCGATGCCGCTCCAAGCGTGTTGGATGTCTCTAATAGCCGCCCTCCCCACTCACAACTTCAGGTGCAGGCTCTGCAATCGTGTAGAAAATTGAAGAAAAACAACTGAACGGCTGCACTCCGAATCACCCTTTTAGTCGTGGCAAAACAGTGTAGAAGATCCAAAATCTCTTAATCCCATTGGCATACCATGGGCTATCATGAGAAAAACATCCCAATTTATTTCCTATTTGCTGTGGCGAATCAACCATCAATTTAGGAAGTCTGCAACCAGATTTAAACAGCACTTAAATGTGAACTGTAAAGATAGGGGTGATATTTATTTCTGCCCAACCCAGAATCGCCTGGGCTACCGGCATCAGAGTGGGTGACCTGGTACCACCTTGGTGATTTAGGTATGCTACCATAGTTCACATCCATTGACTATTGACTGGATGGCTAGCAAGGACTTCTTTTACCAGTGAGTTCCGCAGGTTAGAAAAGTCCTGAACTATATATGGAGAGAAAGGGGGTTATTTACGAAAGGCAAATCCACTTTGCACTACAAGTGAACTGCAAGTGCACTTATAAGTGCAGTCGCTGTAGATCTGAGGGGAAGATCTGAAATGAGGGGGAAGCCCTGCTGATTTTATCATCCAATCACGTGCAAACTAAAATGCTGTTTTTTTTTTCATTTTCCTTGCATGTCCCCTTTAGATCTACAGTGACTGCACTTGAAAGTGCACTTGCAGTGCAAAGTGGATTTGCCTTTGATAAATAACCCCCAAAGTCCCTTGAGCTTGAGATTCCTGAACAGGAGCGTCCTAACTCCATGAACAGGATTCCGTTGTAATTTTCATTGAGCACAGCTGGGACCACCTCAATGAAAAAATAAATAAATAAAAAGAAGAAAACCACTCTTAAAGTGGTAGTAAACTCAGATAATGTTACCCCAAATCAGCAATATGCAATTTCATGTTGCTGTTTAGTAGCTATGTGCCGCATACATTATGCAAACAGAACGTTCTTACTTGATAAAATGAACTTTTTATGATCACCCCTGCTTCTACTCAGCCGCTGCCATTATAACTCCTGTCTTTCGCGTCTCAGTAGTATTTTATTTCCGCCCTCACTCTTCTTCTGTGGCCATAATCCCGCATGTGCGCATTCGTGCACGAGCCAAGCCTCATTTTCGTTTCAGACAGACAGGCTCTGTCCTCGGCTCTGCGCTCCAACCCCTGTGACGTAGCGAGTCACATGGGGTAATTTGCTTCTCAGCGGGGGAGTGTCGCGGGATCTCGGGGCTGATGTCAGGCAAAGGAAATGACGCAGCCCCGACATGTACACAGCAATTATCCGGCAGGCCAGAAATATAGGACTAATCGCGCATGCGCCGGTGACGTCATTGAAAAGATAACAAAGAATTACACACAAACCAAACAGGTAGGAAGCCACACACACACACACACACAGCGCAAACAGGACTTTAGGTTACAATGATTCATTTTACAGAAACTTGATTTGATGGGTATACAACCGCTTTAAATCCAAGGAATTCTCTTTCGATCCAAACTGGATACATTTCAGGTAATACTGGGTAATTCTTTCCCAACAATGAAAAAATAGGGACAGCTTTCCTAGCGTCACTTAGTGTCTTTGCCGGAGAATTCTGAAGGAGTACTGTAAAGGGAAGTCCTCCTTTAAGCTTGGCCTTACTGAAGGGCAACTCCTTTGTTTGCTTCTAAGTCTTCCTTTCCTGTTAGGTTTTGTAGGCCATAAATAAAACTTACAGTTGAAAACCCATTTATTCTTATCAGTAAAATTGTTGCACTTCTACCTGTTCCAATCTGGCCTGAAGAAAAGTCTGCCATCAAATTAATGCTGCACAGTCTAGCCTTGGAAGGTCTCCATTTTAGGATTTTCAGCCAAATGGCTCTTCTGGCTGTATTTAATAATCCCAAAGACCTAGCCTCTACTGCTGTAATGAAACAAAAGTGCAGCCCTAACTATATATACACACAATATCCAGAAAGGAACTTTCTGACAAGAAGTCGCACACAATAATCAATTGTGCAAAAGGAAATAATAAAATAAACTAAACTAAACTGCACTAATCAAGTGTTAGTATAGGTACCATAAGGTCAGTGCATTTAAACAATCAGATGGCTATGGTGAAAAAAAACAAGAAATGTATAATATAAATGATAGATAGATAGATAGATAGATAGATAGCGGAAAGTATTCAGACCCCCTTAAAATTTTCACTCTTTGTTATATTGCAGCCATTTGCTAAAATCATTTAAGTTCATTTTTTTCCTCATTAATGTACACACGGCACCCCATATTGACAGAAAAACACAGAATTGTTGACATTTTTGCAGAGTTATTAAAAAAGAAAAACTGAAATATTACATGGTCCTAAGTATTCAGACCCTTTGCTCAGTATTTAGTAGAAGCACCCTTTTGATCTAATACAGCCATGAGTCTTTTTTGGGAAAGATGCAACAGTTCACACCTCGATTTGGGGATCCTCTGCCATTCCTCCTTGCAGATCCTCTCCAGTTCTCTCACGTTGGATGCTAAAGGTTGGTGGACAGCCATTTTTAGGTCTCTCCAGAGATGCTCAATTGGGTTTAAGTCAGGGCTCTGGCTGGGCCATTCAAGAACAGTCACGGAGTTGTTGTGAAGCCACTCCATTATTTTTGCTGTGTGCTTAGGGTCATTGTCTTGTTGGAAGGTAACCTTTGGCCCAGTCTGAGGTCCTAAGCACTTTGGAGAAGGTTTTCGTCCAGGATGTCCCTGTACTTGGCTGCATTCATCTTTCCCTCGATTGCAACCAGTCGTCTTGTCCCTGCAGCTGAAAAACACCCCCACAGCATGATGCTGCCACCACCATGCTTCACTGTTGGGACTGTATTGGACAGGTGATGAGCAGTGCCTGGTTTTCTCCACACATACCACTTAGAATTAAGGCCAAAAAGTTCTATCTTGGTCTCATCAGACCAGAGAATCTTATTTCTCACCATCTTGGAGTCCTTCAGGTGTTTTTTAACAAACTCCATGCAGGCTTTCATGTGTCTTGCACTGAGGAGAGGCTTCTGTCGGGCCACTCTGCCATAAAAGCCCTGACTGGTGGAGGGCTGCAGTGATGGTTGACTTTCTACAACTTTCTCCCATCTCCCGACTCCATCTCTGGAGCTCAGCCACAGTGATCTTTGGGTTCTTCTGTACCTCTCTCACCAAGGCTCTTCTCCCCCGATAGCTCAGTTTGGCCAGACGGACAGCTCTAGGAAGGGTCCTGGTCGTCCTAAATGTCTTCCATTTAAAGGATTATGGAGGCCACTGTGCTCTTAGGAACCTTAAGTGCAGCAGAAATTTTTTGTAACCTTGGCCAGATTTGTGCCTTGCCACAATTTTGTCTCTGAGCTCTTCAGGCAGTTCCTTTTGACTCATGATTTTCATTTGCTCTGACATGCATTGTGAGCTGTAAGGTCTTATATAGACAGGTGTGTGGCTTTCCTAATCAAGTCCAATCAGTATAATCAAACACAGCTGGACTCAAATGAAGGTGTAGAACCATCTCAAGGATGATCAGAAGAAATGGACAGTACCTGAGTTAAATATATATGTGTCACAGCAAAGGGTCTGAATACTTAGGACCATGTGATATTTCAGTTTTTTCTTTTTTAATAAAGCTGCAAAAATGTCAACAATTCTGTGTTTTTCTGTCAATACGGGGTGTGTTGTGTGTACATTAATGAGGGGGAAAAAAATTAACTTAAATGATTTTAGCAAATGGCTGCAATATATATACACATACACACACACACACACACACAATGTATCAGCATAATATTTGTGAAAAAAATGCCATGTCATGTGTGGACACACACGCCAGCGGCGGGGAGTCAAACAGGCATGCAAGGACACCCAAGTCCAAAATCGCGATCTCCAATGGTGGTGGTGGAAAGATGCAGGCACAAGATCTCAGCAGTGGAATGGGTGGAACGTATCACAGGCCGGGAGGCAACCACAATCTCCTGATCTAGTGTGGTGTCATCTTCCCTGCACAAAAAGGAACGTCCTTTCACAGTGTCATGTCATCTATCTGCTCAGGAAATGGCCATAAGGCCAAACAACGCTTTAATATCCCAAAGAATGTCTGCTGGGCTCCACATTATCTCCAAAGGATCAGCTCAATGCTCAAACAACCACGACTCACGGTCCACAAGCACTGTCTGATGGCATCCTGGAGGTTGATGTGGAGCTCCTCTGATGAGTCTATGGTTAAGATCCTCTTGGATGGTCCTTCTTGGCTCCTTTGATGAGTCTTCTATAGTCGGGGGACTTCTGACTCTTCTCAACATGGTGACTGGACATAAAGGGGGAAATCTCTCCCAACTCTCGGCTTCTCTTCCTCCTTGCTTGCCAGTAGGTAGGCAACCACCAATTCAGCAGCTTCTCAGCTGTGCTGCGAGATGCGTTCAAGGCACAAATTAACATTTCCAGACGCAACAATTGGTCACCAAAGTGGGGGTCATGGCGGAGGAATTGGCACTTCAAGGGTGCATGATACAGTATTTCAACCTATCTGCAAAACTTTCAGCTGAACCCCATAACCTCCAAATCGTTGCCATGTAATCCCAGTCAATGGAATCAAATGCTTTTTTTTTTTTTTTTTGGAGTTAGGGAGCTGCAAGTGTGTTAATTCTCTACGCAAATTAATGTCTGTGGTTTTGCCCAGTATGAACACGGTCTGGTCTATGCTAACCAAGGTAGGGAGAATGTTCACAAGCATAATGACCAACACTTTAGCAAGAATTTTGACATCATAGTTGAGAAAGGCGATGGACCTACTGTATAGGATGCATATAAGTGAGGTCCTTGCCGGGTTTAGGTAAAAGCACTATGTGAGCTTGAGATAGGGAGGAGCAAGGAACGTGCATCAAAACACTTGGTAGACACTTTATAAACTCTGGGAGCAAGTTCTTTAAATATAAGGTTTGTACCAGTCACCCGGCAGGAAATCAGGTCCGGTGTTTTATTGGAAGGAAAGCCTTCTGAGGCTTTGGCTGCAGAGAGGCTCATGGGCGACAGTTTTTCTAATGTATTTATTACTATCAAATGTGGTGAAGGAGGAATGGGACTATACAATATTGTAAATTAACTTAATTTCCCTAAGGATCTGGGATTCTGTTTTTATGTAGATTTTACACAGTTTCCCAATTTTTTATTGGAATTGGGGTTGTAGTCTATGCATTTCCCGACTACCCATCATATTTCTTGAGTTCCTGTAGTGCCAAGACAGGCGAAACACTGACAAAATTACCCCATTTTTGAAAACAAACACTCCAAAGTATTTTCTGACAGGCATATTGAGTCTTTCGAAAATGTCATTTTTTGACGCTAGTTTTTGGAAAATGTGGAGAGGAAATTAAAATGTATTTTTACATGCAAAGTTGTCAATGAATAAGATATTTTGCACACATCATAAGCATACTTAGTCCTCATGCACACTGGACGTTTTTACAGCTGCTGTTTTTGGCTTTAGACAATTTTTTCTGCAGTCAAACTCCCCAGCATGTTATCCTATGTGTCCATGCACACATAGGCTGTTAGCAGTTTTTAGCAGGGGAGTTTTCCAGCTGAACACCCCCCCCCCAGAACTAGTCACCAAACATGCCCAAAACGAAACCTCGACTCCTGCCACTATAGAGGCTAAGGGCCAGCACCCAATTAGCTTTGACAAAGGAGCCGTGGGTGGCTCTGAAACACGTTAGCCACGCCCCTCTTTCCTGCCTCCAGTGCTGACATTACCCACGGCTGCTGGGGTTTGGCGTCCCACAACCACCAGCGCCAAGCGAACACAGTGCACCATCTGGTGGACTTCTTCCCCCATTCGAGCAGTGGATGCTCTGGATTTTACAGATCCTTCCTTGCGTTGTGAACCACCCGACCCCTGGTTGGTCTGACAAGCGCTACTTTCTTCTTTATTTGTAAGTTGCCAATTGTCAAATAAACTTGATTGGTTATGTATAATTCTGCACTTAGAGTGGCGTCTTTTGTTTGTTTGTTTTCATTCGCGAAATCTTTTCACAGCCCAACCACACAGAGAGGCCCAAGATCCAAGAAGCACCTTCAGGCTTTCTAGGGGCATAAAAGTACATCTAACTTGACTACCATCCTGACTACCTATTACGTTTGGAAACCCTGTAGACAGTAGAAACATCCACAAAATGGCCACATTATGGAGAGTAAACACCCCAAGGTCTTTTCAAGGCTGTTTTTTTTGTCACAAATATTTGAAAAAAAAAAAAAAACAAAACAAAAAAAACTTAGAATTACATGCCAATGCACATTCTGCTTTGCGTCCCAAGCATTCCAATGAGAACCCCAGAGAGCTGATCAAATAAACCAGAAATGGCTGCACAGAAATCCCCTCTTGACGCCAAACAAAAACAGAGGATTGTGCCCCTGAAACAGTGGAAGTCCCAGTTTAGGGCAGGGATTTAAACATAATTTGACCCTTCATGGAGCCACTGCAAGGCAAATTGTGCAAGTCTTCTCTAGCTGATTGAGGGATTTGGGAGCACACTCAGTCTTTCCTACCCTTTAATTCTGTGACTGCAGATCTTAGGGCATTTATATATGCTACAATCTCATTGTACAATTTCCTTTAAATTTACCAAAACTACATGGAGGAAAAACCTAAGCAATCCATTCAATTTGTATCCAATCAAAAACCCTTGCACTACATAGTTATACGGGCGAAGAGAAATTGTACACATTGTTAAAATAATGTATACATTATACAATCTAGGTCAACCTGTTACTGTTAAGACTGCAAAATACAAACTGATCTCTATCATGAAGCACAGTCTGTAAATAATACTGATGCCTTATTATATAGCAGGTCCTCAGCAAGAGCAGTGCAGAACTGCTGATGCTATAGACTGCACATACCTCTGCTATTCTCCTTTTTGCTCACCACTCTGTGAACCCGGGACATGTGCAGCGATTTGAAGAAGACATTGTAGGCAGCATAGAAAGAGAAGACACAGTACAGGAAGACTATGCTATAACACAATTTCTTTCGAGTGATTCTCATGCTGTCTTGAACTCCATGTCCTCCTGAGTCTGCAGCAACACAATGTCCTTCCCCATGTAACAAGTGTCCCGATTGGCTTATGGTTACTGGCTTGGAAAAGATTTTTGTTGCACTTTCTGTGATGGGACCATATGGAGTGGCAGTCAAGTCGGTTTTGGCAATCAAGTCGGTTTTGTTCCGTGAAAGACTGAGGGCCTGTTTCTTAAAGATGAACTTTCTGTAGAAAATGGAAGAATCAATAAAAAGAGAAGGGTCAGGGTGTCTTGATTGATAACAATAATAATAATAATAATAATAATAATAAATACCACCATGCAATGCCAATCTGAAACTCCTAAGGCAAGCAAATTGCTAACTTTCTTCAACTGAAAGAAACATACAGGCCGATTTACTAAAAGAGCAGACTAGCTTAATTAAGCATAGTAAATAAAGCAACTATGTATTCACTTCAATACCCAATCATGAACAAGGGAAATAAGAAAAAAAAATCCTGTAGTAAATCAGTACCTTACCCCTATAGAAAGTGCTAAGAACTCATTTTGAAAAAACTAAACTGTATGTCAAAACAAAACTTTTTGAGTGAGGAATTATAGGAACTCTGGTCGGGTTTAAACTGCTATGTGGGGCTCTGTTGTAGAGATTTACCCTCACTTCCTGTTTTGCAAACAATGGTTTCAATCAGACAGAAAGTGAGGAAATATTTGCAACAGGAATATATACAAAAATCAATATCTGATACAGGTTTTAGTCTTCTACTCTACTACAGAAAACTATTTTATTTCTGTCTCTATGGCTGTCTCCCTAATGGAGCCCTGGAAAGCAGTAAACAGGATTGACAAATCCTTCTACATTCAAAAACTAAAAGAAAAAAAAAAAAAAAAAAAAAAAACACTAAAGTTTTGCACATTCCTGCTTAAAACAAATTAAAGGTTTATGTACACCGCTGCAAAAAAAAATGTGTTTGTTTTGTTTTGTTTTTTTAACAGTAAGCTTTTTTCAAATCTGAACACAGCCATGCCCACAGCTGAATAAAGATAAATAAACTTGTGCGGTTTTTATATCCATTAAAAAAAAAAAAAAAAAAAAAAAAAAAAATCTGAATCTGAGGTCCTCCACAAGTTACGTATGCAAACATTTACTCTAAGATTAATTTCTTGTTAAAAAAAAAAAAAAAAAAAAAAAAAAAACCTAAAGTTTACATGTGTACAGCTTATAGCACAATTCATTGTACTCTACTGGAGTACAAGATCCTCCTGCTTTCTAGGAACAGAGGATGCTTGGTGGAAATAGCCACATCCATCAGGCTCCGTAGGTTGCTGTTTAGGTTACTTGTCTCTGGTTTCTGATACTTAAAAAAAAAAAAAAATGCACCAAATACTAAAATGAGGACCTCAGCAATGAGGAAAATGCATTAAACTGAATTTATTCCCTTCTAAAGAACAATGCAGGGGGATATTAATACATAAAGCAAATTTTCTATAAAAAAAATAAATGAATAAATATTGGAGCAAAAAAAAAAAAAAAAACATACAAGGACACTGGAGGACCTGGTTAAGATGCCACATATGTAAAATATGTTTTACAGAAAAAGCTTTAAAATGTAGAATAGTCTTCCTTAGGAACTAGATATAGCTTAGTAGATTGCTTCAAACAGGTGTGAATATCTTATTCATCTGAGAACTCTGGCCACTAGTATGGGCTTCATTTGAGTAGATCTAAACCCCAAGTTCACACTACTGCAAACACAGACATCGCATGCGATTTGCACTGCATTGCTGTGCAGCTCACATGTGATGTCTGGGCAATGCAGTGTGTATGGCTGAACTCACATTGCAATCGCACAAAACTTTTTTTTCCAGCACTGGAATCGGATCGCCTGGGTGTTCAAACCCAGGTGATCCGATTCCTGTCCGAATTCACAGTTTGCACTGCGATCTGCAAACCGATCTGGGGGTGTCATTAACTTTGTATTGACACCTGCAGCGGTTTGCAGAGGGCAGTGTGAACTGCCTGCGAGGGAGATGCGATGCGAGAACCCGCACTGGTTCCCACATCGCAATAGTTTGAACCGGACTAAAGGCCCGTTCACATGAAAATACCGCTTTCGAAGCGGCTGAAATAATCTGTTTTACAATAAATTTTTTATTAGAGTTCCAAGAAACAATTTTTACCCCCGTAATGTACCCTCCTACCCCCTGTACTGTGCCCATCTAACCCCCCTGTAAGTGCCCTCCTAGCCCCCTTACTGTGCCCTCCTACCCGCCCTATACTGAGTCCTCCTAACCCCCCTGCCCGCCATATACTGTGCCCTCCAACCCCCTGTACTGTGCCTTCCCAAAACCCTGTACTGTGCCCTCCTAACCCCCCTGTACTGTGCCCTCCTAACCCCCCTGTACTGTGCCTTCCTAACCCCCCTGTACTGTGCCTTCCTAACCCCCCTGTACTGTGCCCTCCTGCCCACCTTATACTGTGCCCTCCTAACCCCCTGTACTGTGCCCTCCTGCCTGCCATATACTGTGCCCTCCTAACCCCCTGTACTGTGCCCTCCTGCCTGCCATTTACTGTGCCCTCCTAACCCCCTGTACTGTGCCCTCCTGCGCGCCATATACTGTGCCCTCCTGCGCGCCATATACTGTGCCCTCCTAACCCCCTGTACTGTGCCCTCCTGCCCGCCATATACTGTGCCCTCCTAACCCCCTGTACTGTGCCCTCCTGCCCGCCATATACTGTGCCCTCCTAACCCCCTGTACTGTGCCCTCCTGCCCGCCATATACTGTGCCCTCCTAACCCCCTGTACTGTGCCGTCCTGCCCGCCATATACTGTGCCCTCCTAACCCCCTGTACTGTGCCGTCCTGCCCGCCATATACTGTGCCCTCCTAACCCCCTGTACTGTGCCGTCCTGCCCGCCATATACTGTGCCCTCCTAACCCTCTGTACTGTGCCCTCCTGCCCACCATATACTGTGCCCTCCTAACCCACCATATACTGTGCCCTCCTAACCCCCTGTACTGTGCCCTCCTGCCCACCATATACTGTGCCCTCCTAACCCCCTGTACTGTGCTCTCCCTGTGTTGTGTCCTCCTTCCCTCTACCAGCTGTCACCTCTGCACCCATGTCTCCCAATACCCATCCTATCCCCATCCTTTTCCTCCCAGTGATCACAGCCCAGTGATTTCTATCCCAATTCGTCAACTACCCTGCCCTCACTTACCTCTTTACTCCCCCCCTCTGATCCTGCCCTCACCCCAGCCGCACCTAACTCCTTAACAACACCCCCCCACCTCTCCAACCACCACTCTACCTACTCTTCCTAGGCGATAGGTATCAGTAATTGTTATCGGCGAGTACTTGGATTAAAAAAACAAAAAAAAACAACTATAATAATAATAATGG
This sequence comes from Aquarana catesbeiana, assembly GCF_042186555.1. NCBI lineage: Eukaryota > Metazoa > Chordata > Amphibia > Anura > Ranidae > Aquarana > Aquarana catesbeiana. The sequence continues at coordinate 279,319,303 of NC_133326.1, forward strand.
AGAATCCAACACTCCTACTACTGTATACATAGAGAAAAACTGTGATCCCCTCCTATTTGCAACACACCACTATGTAAACAGATTTGTTATATTAGGATACAACAGTAAGCACTTTCTTTCTGAAGTCATTATATATAGATATTCTCTTACTATAAGTGACTCCTGCCATCCGATCACAAAGATACAAAGTCACCACTCGAACATGAATCAGTGGAAGCTCGGCTCTCCCAGCTCCCGCCTCTCCTGTCTATCCTCTCAGTCTCCTCCCAACTCTTTCCGGGTTGTTTCTCCGTACAGACACGTACACCCTTTCCTCTCCACATATCTGTGCCAGGATTCCCCCTGATTCTCCTCCAGGTTCTCTCTATAGAGGAGGAAGGCGCTCAGCCTCATCGTGTAAAGACAATATCAAGCTTTATTTAGAAATACACTGACCGGAAGTGTTCATATCAACCTTCCACACTGGATAAAGACGATACCCTTCGTATCCACTGCTTCCAGCATGCGCAATGTTAGCCCAGACCCCAACGTTTCTTCCCATAGGATGGAGCTCGGTACAATAGTCAGTGTGTAGCCATAGCAGAAAATTCGTTTGTTTCATAAATTGGGTGTTCTGGTCAACTGTTCCCATAGTTCCATTAACCACTTCAGCCCCGGTACATTTACTCCCCTTCATGACCAGGCCAATTTTTGCAATTAATAGTGGCGGCCCGTCCACTAGGGGCACCCGGGCACTGCCCCCCCTATCCAAGCGTGCGGCCCATGATCTACATGCAGGGGTTAGGGTTGCCACCTCATCCCTTTAAAGCTGAACACATATAAATTACACAGGTTCTGAGACTAATTTAATTCAGATAAAGCACCAAGTGAGTATAATTACCATCTTAACCACTTCAATACCAGGCACTTATACACCTTCCTGCCCAGGCCAATTTTCAGCTTTCAGCGCTGTCGCATTTTGAATGACAATTGCGCAGTCATGCTACACTGTACTCAATTTTTTTATCATTTTGTTCCCACAAATAGAGCTTTCTTTTGGTGGTATTTGATCACCTCTACGGGTTTTATTTTTTGCGCAACAAATAAAAAAAGACCGAAAATTTTGAAAAAAAACCCCAAGTTTTTCTTTGTTTCTGTTAAAAATTTTTTGTAAATAAGTACGTTTTCTTCTTCAATGACGGGCACTGATACGGCGGCACCATTGAGGTGGCACTGATGATGGGCACTGATAGGTGGCACGGATGGGCACTGATGGACACTCATAGGTGGCACCGATGGGCACTCATAGGTGGCATTGATGGGTACTTATGGGTGGCACGGATGGGCACTGATAGGTGGCACCGATGGACACTGATGGGTGGCACTGATGACACTGATTGGTGGCACTGATGCCCCTAAGGGTGGCATTGCTGGGCATCACTACAATATACTGGTGCCAATCAGTGCCCATTTGTGGGCACTGATTGGGCACATGTGGATGGCCATGGGGTACATACCTGGCCATCCACATGTTGCCCCTCTCCCTGGTGGTCCTAGTGGCGGTCCCTGGTGGTCCAGTGTGGTCATCTGAGAGGGGGCTGCACTGATAAACAATCAGCGCACACACTCCTGTCAGGAGAGCCGCCGATCGGCTCTCCTCTACTCGCATCTGTCAGACGCGAGTGAGGAAAAGCCGATCAACAGCTTTTCCTATTGACATCGTGTTCAGCCGTGATTGGACAAGGCTGATCACGTGGTAAAGAGCCTGCGCCGGAGGCTCTTTACCAAGATCGGTGTAGCGGTGTGTCAGACTAATCGATCGCCGCAAAGCGCGCCCCCGAGACGGCATGTTATCCTGCAGCCAGGATAACTGAACCACCGCCCGACCGTCATCTGCTATGGGCCGGGCGGGAAGTGGTTAATCAGCCACAGAACCTGTGTAATCATTATGTGTTCTGTTTTAAAGGGATGAAGTGGCAACCCTAGCAGGGGTGCTGGATGCATGGATTCCAATGGGATGGGGGGGGGTTTGAAGCACGTGATTAGAGCCAGAGGCTCTAAGGCTGCTTTTACACTGGGGCGGCGGGTCCATGAGCTTTAAAGCGCCGCTAGTTTTAACTGGGCTTTACAGCTGTTTGAGTGGCGCTTCTCGGCCATTAGCAAGGCGCTTTTAACCCCCAAGAAGGGGTTAAAAGCACTCGTGTTGTCGCGCTTCAGAAGCGCTTTTCAGGTACTTCAGAAGTGCTGCCTATTCATTCCAATGGGCAGGAGTGGTGTAGTAGTGCTGTATACACCGCTCCCAAACCACCCCAAAGACGCTACTTTTTTTTCCACACCGCTCCAGTGTGAAAGCACTCAGGGGAGGCATGAGAGGCAGTTTTTAGGCACTTTACAGGCGCTCAGGTTAGTACAAAAAAAAAAAATTTTAATAAAAATTTAAAGCACCCCTGTCCCACCATGTTTACACACAAATGCAAACACATACGTTACTCCCGCGCGCATATGTAAATGGTGATCACATCACACATGTGAAGTATTGTCGTGAGCGACAGCAATAATTCTAGCACTAGACGTCCTGTGCAACTCTAAACTGGTGACCAGTAAAGGCGTTTAAAGCATCGCCTATGGAGAATTTTAAGCACTGACAAGGTCTCAGGTATGAATGGAGAGCAGGTGTGTTAAATTTGGTGTTATCGCTCTCACTCTCTCATACTGGTCACTGGAAGTTCAACGTGGCAGCTCATGGCAAAGAACTCTCTGAGGATCTGAAAAAAAGCATTGTCGCTCTACATAAAGATGGCCTAGGCTATAAGAAGATTGCCAAGACCCTGAAACTGAGCTGCAGCACGGTGGCCAAGACTATACAGCGGTTTAACAGGACAGGTTCCACTCAGAACAGGTCTCACCATGGTCGACCAAAGAAGTTGAGTGCACGTACTCAGCGTCATATCCAGAGGTTGTCTTTGGGAAATAGACATACACAAACAAAATGTATGTCCTTTTTTCCCCACTAATAGAACTTTCTTTTGGTGGTATTTGATCACCTCTGCGGTTTTTATTTTTTTTGCTATAAACAAAAAAAGCGACAATTTTGAAAAAAAAAAACAATATTTTTAACTTTTTGCTATAATAAATATCCAAAAAAAAAAAAACACATTTTTTCATCAGTTTTGGCCAATATGTATTCTACATATTTTTGGTAAAAAAAATCACAATAAGCGTATATTAATTGGTTTGCGCAAAATGTATAGCATCTACAAAATGGGGGATATATTTATGGCATTTTTATTATTCTTTTTTTTTTTTTACTAGTAATGGCAGTGATCTGCGATTTTTAGCGGAAATGCGACATTGCGGAGGACAGATCGGACACTTTTGACACTTTTTGGGACCATTGACATTTATACAGCGATCAGAGCTTAAAATAAGCCACTGACTACTGTATAAATGTCACTGGCAGGGAAGGGGTTAACACTAGGGGGACGATCAAGGGGTTAAGTGTTCCCTAGGGAGGTGTTTCTAACTGTGGGGGAGTGGACTGACTGGGAGTAGAGAGAGATTGCTGTTCCTGATCTCTAGGAACAGCAGATGACAGAACAGGGATCTGTCTGTTTACATTGACAGATGCCTGTTCTGGCTCTCTGGGGAGCGATCGCAGGTCGTGCATCGGCTCTGGTGTTGTCTTCGGCGCGTCCCCTGTAGCTCTTAAAGCGGCCACGGTACAGCTACGGCGATTTGCCCAACCATGCCAACCTGCCGCTGTATAATGACTGCGGTTGGTCAGCAAGCAGTTAAAAAAGTCAACTTGTTAATTTAAAGTGATTGCTATAAACATTGCTAATGACAATATAAACCTTCCTACCTGCACCTTTTCTCACCTGCACAAGGTGTCATTTGTTGTTCTGTACGCACGGCTTATAGTAGAGTAAATCAAAACATTCCTGTATGATAAGATTCTCTTTAGAGAAGGAACTGACACTTCCTGTGAAGAAACCATGTATCCCGGAATCCCTGGGTCTCTCAGTCGAAGCTCTGCAGGTGGAAGCTACACAGTAATCAAATCTGACACTGACACAAACAGGCAGAGCAATTAAGAGAACCATTTTTTCAGAATCATACTTACCTAGGTGGATGCAGCATCGATACGATGCTGCATCTGTTCCCTGGTGCCTACACACTGAAAACCGAGCGATCGAACACCACCTATGGCACGGTTCTCTCAGCTCACCGCTCTGCCCCGCCCTCACTGGAGCACTGAGCTGTGGAGGGGCGTCTCAGCCTCTCAGTGGTTCGCTGAAAGGCTGAGATGGGTATCACTCCAGGCACCTGCAGATCCAGACTTTATTGTCGTGATGACGCGTTGCCTGGACTGATTCCAGTGACATCAGCAGAGAGCGGACTTCAGCCCACTCTCTGCTGAAAATGGGTAACAGGAGTGCAAAACGAATTGCACTCCTGTGATCCATAGGAGAAGTTCAGTCAATCAAGCTTTGGCTGGACTTCTCCTTTAACCTTTCACCATGCTGAAAGAGATATGTTTTTATCACATTAGCACTCGTACATGGCAGGCCTTGCCATTTCCTCACATGCAACACAGAGGAAATGGCAAGGCCTGCCTGGACTCTGTAGGGTTGATTTAACTCACACAGGAATCGGATCGCATAGGTGTGTACACCCATGCGATCTGATTGTAGTGCAGGGAAAGTCCCTGCACTTTTTTTCTGTGTGAATCTAATGCGAGTTCAGCCGTACAACTGTGTGGCTGAACTTACATCTCACAGAAATCACATGTGATCGGCACCGCAAGTGCGGGTGCGAATCACATGCGATGTCTATGATCTCAGTAGTGTGAATCTGGGCTCAAGGTTTTTTTGTCAAAGCTTAATTGAACAAGCTGAAATTAGAACCTGATTGGCTACCATGCAGAGCTGCACCAAATTTTGCAATCTCCAGTTTTTGAAATCAACCTCTGTGTGACCTGGAACAAGAAGTTGCCTGACCCTAGATACAAGCTAGGTGAATGAATACACAGTGAAACATTGCACCCCAAAGCTCAAACACACATGCATATATATTATATTGTCAAAAGTATTGGGATGTCTGTTGCACACACAATAACTTTAATGGCATCCCAATCTTTGCCCCATTGGGAATATGTTCCTTTACTGCATGTTCTGTGTGACCCAACAGGAAGTGAGAAGAAGTCTGCCTAAAGTGCTTAGCCAGAACAAATGTCCTTATTGGACGAATTCTTTCTTTTTTTTTTTGGCTGACATTTTTTGATTCTGCTGTCAGCACTCTAAGTTTGAATTGACTCTTGTTTTCAGCCATGCTGACATTGGCCATCAACACAAATAGAGAGTGTGAATATCCAGAAAGCAAAACAAACCTAACAGCGGTTGTTACCTTTCAGTACTCTAAAAAAAGAGTATATCAAGAGTATATCAAATATTCTTTAACTTTATTCTTCTACATCCTACAGTGAGCAGCCAATAGATTATCTACTTTATACCCCCATGTAACAGAAGAAATGTATCTCTCTACTCCAACAGCTTGATTGTGAATAACAGTAAGACCCTCCTCTCGTTTACACTATTGGAGCAACTGTGATTGCCCTTGTATGTTTAAACACCATGGGCTAGTTTGGGCTATATGTCACTGATAGGTAGCACTAATGGGCCCTGATTGTCACTTATAGGCGGCACTAATATGCAGCACTGATTGTTACTAATAGTTGGCACTGATTGGCAGCACTGATTGGCACTGATAGGCGGCATTGATAGGCAGCACTGATGGGCACTGATAGGCGGCACTGATTGGTAGCACTGATGGGCACTGATAGGCATCACTGATGGGCACTGATAGGCAACACTGGGCACTGATAGGCGCCACTGATTGGTAGCACTGATGGGCAGCACTGGTAGGCGGCACTGATTGGCATTGATAGGCGGCACTGATTGGCACTGATAGGAAACACTGATGGGCACTGGTAGGCGGCACTGATTGGTAGCACTGATTGGCACTAATAGGTGGCACTGATTGGCAGCACTGATTGACACTGAAAGGCAGCACTGATTAGCAGTGATAGGTACTGATTGGCAGCACTGAGGGGCACTGATAGCTGGCACTGATTAGCACTGATTGGCAGCACTCATGGACACTGACAGGGGTAGTTTCACATTGAGCAGATAGTGATGTCGGGGGTGGGCGGGACCAAGCAGCTATCAAACACCAGCCAAGGATTGGGCTGCTTAAGAAAGGGGGCGGAGCCACATAAATATAGCGGCCCGCCCAGACCCCATCCCATTGGCTGGAGTTTGATAGCTGTTTGGTCCCGCCCACCCCCAACATCACTGCTGAGTTTTGACAGCTGGCCTTTCTCATTGCAAGCAGTTACATTACCTGACAGTTTCACACACTGAGCGGTTCTTACAAGCCTCACGATCTGCTCAATGTGAAAGCATTTTACGGGCAGCGCGGGCTACACATTGCTTTGGATGCAGCATTTACAGCAGCACTACCCTCAGCACCAAAGATGGAGATCACGGAAGGTAGCCGACACTCGGCTACACTAACACACGTGGGATGACTAGGGTGTGCCCAGGCCACCCCGTGTGCACACCTAGGAATTAATAAATAAATAATGAATAAATATAATGGAATCAATCAGCTATGACACTATGAGCCCATTATTACAAGGTAAGGCAAATAAACAACATGGGGAACATAATTAACCAAATGCCTAGTTTAAACAACAAAAACATTTGAAAGGCTTGCAGGTCATGAGGTTGATTTACTACAACTGGAGAGTGCAAAATCTGGTGCAGCTGTGCATGGTAGCCAATCACCTTTTCAACTTCAGCCTGTTCAATTACATACCTCCCAACTTTTGAACCCGAGAATGAGGGACATTTCAGCGAGATAGTGACCGCTATGCGTGCCGCTGCTGAAGTCCGCTCTCTGCTGATGTCACAGGAATCAGTCCAGGCACCATGTCATCACAACAATAATGTCTGGATCTGCCAGGTGCCTGGACTGATACTTGTCTCAGGCTCAGCGAGGCGCTGAAATCCTGAGGCAGCCGCTCCCCGCCCCTCCACAGCTCAGCGCGTGGGGGGGGGGGGCAGAGCAGAGAGCTGTTGACTGACAGGCAGCAGCTCTTTGCTCGGGGAGCTGTGAGAACCGAGCTATCGGCAGTGTTTGTTCGCTCGGTTCTCAGTGCAGAGGCGCCAGGGGGACAGATGCAGCATCGGACCTAATTTTAGATTTTTATGGCAAATAGAATACAAAAAAATATTGCTGCCTAAATGATAATAAAAAACAGAAACTAGGTTTGCAATTAATAAGAAAATAGCAAGATTATTATTTATTACTACGATTTATTTAATGCTTAATGCTTTCGTATTATCCAGCACTGTACAGTGCGCACAGTGGTATTCACATCCCTGCCTCCAAAAGAGATCTTAAGGTTTATTATTCTTTAATCTCTATTCGGAAAAGATGCAGTATTGGGAGCATGAGTGGTCACACCAGAGGGCTCCAAGGGCCACAGGTTGGCCACCCCTGCACAATGTGTGCATCAATAGAAACACAAAGCCCCATAGCCTAAGCTGGCATGGCACTCCTCTGCTTCTTCCTCCCCACTCCCCCTCCTCTGTACGACAAACGCTCCGACGTTGGGAGCTCATATCGTATGACGTATGCAAATCAATGTTTCCCTATGAGAACCATCTTAACTGGTCTGACACAAGTCGATCCGACTTTGAAAAAAGTTCCTGCACTACTTTGGTCTGACTTTGATCCTACTTCAGCCCATTGAATATCATTGAAGTTGGATCCAAGTCGGATAATCGTCTTAACTGATCGGACTTTGGATCTTGAAGGGGTACTCCACACCAAATTAAAAAAAAAACGGCATGGGGTTCCCCCTCCAAGAGCATACCAGACCCTTCGGTCTGGTATGGATTTTAAGGGGAACCCCCCAAATCCATACCAGACCCTTATGCGAGCACGCACGTAGCCCACCAGATCAAGAAAGGGGGTGGGGACGAGCAAGGGCCCCCCTCCTGAACCATACCAGGCCACATGCCCTCAACATGGGAGGGTGGGTGCTTTGGGGCAGGGAGGGCCCTGCGCCCCCACCCCAAAGCACCTTGCCCCCATGTTGATGAGGACAAGGGCCTCTTCCCGACAACCCTGACTGCTGGTTGTCGGGGTGTGCAGGTGGGGGGCTTATCAGAATCTGGAAGCTCCCTTTAAAAATGGGGGCCCCCAGTTCCCAGCCCCCCACCCTATGTAAATGAGTATGGGGTACTCATTCACCTAAAAAAAAGGGTCAAAAATAAACACAGTACACAGGTTTTTAAAGTATTTTATTAAGGCAGCTCCGGCATCTCTCTTCCGATTTCTTCTCCCCTCTCCGGCTCTTCTCCCTCTTCTGGCAATGTCTTCTCCCTCTGCCAGTTCTCCTCCACTCTCCGCTGATGTCTTCTAGCCCTCTCTGGTTCTTCTCTACTGTCCGCTATCTTCTGCCTCTGCTGGGCCTCCACTCTCCACTGTCTTCTCCCTCTGTTGTTCCTCTGTTCTTCCTCCGATGTTGACTCAACGCTCTCTCCTGCTCTAATTAAATTCCAGTTAAAAGTGGTAAAAGCGGTCAATCATCAAGAGGGACCCCAGGAACTCTAGGAATGTGGGGTGGGGGGGAACCACCTTCCGCAGAAAGAATACACTAAGGTAAGGTGGGGTGGGTTACTGATATAAGGGAGAAACCTTTATATCAGTGCCTCCTTACATTATTGTATGTATTCACTCCCCCCCTTACATCAGCGACCCACCCTCAGACTGGCCTGGCGGCGCTGTCACTGACCTCCTCTCAGGTGCACCACGCAGGGATCAGTCAGTCGGCTTCAGCTTGGTGGCTCTGGTTTTATCCCATAGTCTTCTCTCCACAAACCACAGACGTCTGACTTCTCCCATGACCCCCATCCTGGCGGCACTCTCACTCTTGACTCCTCTCAAGACTCCCTCAGAGGTTGCAGACATGATACAAGAGATGGTCAGAGACTGCAGACATGGTACAAAATATCAATGCAGCCTCACCAGTGCCCATCAAAATGCAGCCTCACTGTGTCCATGAATGCAGCCTCACTGTGCTCATCAAATGCAGCCTCACTGCCCATGAATGCAGCCTCACTGTGCCCATGAATGCAGCATCACAATGCCCATGAATGCAGCCTCAATGTCCATCAAATGCAGCCTCACTGTGCCCATGAATGCAGCCTCACTGTCCATCAAATGCAGTCTCACTGCCTATGAATGCAGCTTCACTGTGCCCATGAATGCAGCTTCACTGTGCCCATGAATGCAGCCTAACTGTCCATCAAATGTAGCTTTACTGTGCCTGTGAATGCAGCCTCACTGTGTCCATGAAAGCAGCTTCACTGCCCATGAATGCAGCCTCACTGTGCCCATAAATGCAGCCTCACTGTGCCCATGAATGCAGCCTCACTGTGTCCATGAATGCAGCCTCACTGTCCATCAAATGCAGCCACTGTGCCCGTGAATGCAGCCCCACTGTGCCCGTGAATGCAGCCTCGCTGTGCCCGTGAATGCAGCCTCAATGTCCATCAAATGCAGCTTCACTGCCCATAAATGCAGCCTCACTGCCCATCAATACATATTACTCATCATTGCCTGGATCACACACACATACACAGCAGGCATGTCCCGCTGTGTGTCACAGAGCTGGGTCTGTGTTTGGGGCACTGTAACAAGAGCCTGGCCCCCTAGTTTGGCTCATGTAATAGTAGATGGAACTTTCATCTACTATCAAACAAGCTGGTCTAGGGGGCTGGGATCTTGTTACAGCGCAGTCGAATCATGACCAAGAGATGGTTAGAGGTTGTGGAAATGATACAAGAGATGGTCAGAGACTGTAGACATCATACAAAAGATGGTCAGAGACTGCAGACTTGGTACAAAATATCAATGCAGCCTCACCAGTGCCCATCAATCGCAGCCTCACTGTGCCCATGAATGCAGCCTCGCTGTGCCCATCAAATGTAGCTTCACTGCCTCTGAATGCAGCCTCACTGTGGCCATGAATACAGCCTCACTGTGACCATGAATGCAGCATCACTGTGCCCATGAATGCAGCCTCACTGCCCATGAATGCAGCCTCACTGCCCATGAATGCAGCCTCACTGCATCCATCAAATGCAGCTATACTGTGCCCATGAATGCAGCCTCACTATCCATCAGATGCAGCCTCACTGCCCATGATTGCAGCCTCACTGTGCCCATGAATGCAGCCTCACTGTGCCCATAAAGGCAGCATCACTGTGCTCGTGAATGCAGCCTCATTGTGCCCGTGAATGCAGCCTCAATGTCCATCAAATGCAGCCTCACTGTGCCCATAAATGCAGCCTCACTGTCCATCAAATGCAGTCTCACTGCCCATGAATGCAGCCTCACTGCCCATGAATGCAGCCTCAGTAGGCTCATGAATGCAGCCTCAGTAGGCCCATGATTGCAGCTTCACTGTGCCCATGAATGCAGCCTAACTGTCCACCAAATGTAGCTTTACTGTGCCTGTGAATGCAGCCTCACTGTGTCCATGAATGCAGCCTCACTGTCCATCAAATGCAGCCTCACTGCCCATGAATGCAGCCTCACTGTGGCCGTAAAATCCAGCCTCACTGTGCCCATGAATGCAGCCTCACTGTGTCCATGAATGCAGCCTCACTGTCCATCAAATGCAGCCACTGTGCCCGTGCATGCAGCCTCACTGTGCCCGTGAATGCAGCCTCACTGTGTCCATGAATGCAGCCTCAATGTCCATCAAATGCAGCTTCACTGCCCATAAATGCAGCCTCACTGCCGATCAATACATTTTACTCATCACTGCCTGGATCACACACACATACACAGCAGGCATGTCCCACTGTGTGTCACAGAGCTGGGTCTGTGTTTGGCGGCACTGTAACAAGAGCCTGGCCCCCTAGTTCGGCTCATGTGATAGTAGATGGAACTTTCATCTACTATCACACAAGCTGGTCTAGGGGGCTGGGATCTTGTTACAGCGCAGTCGAACCATGACCCCCATCCTGGCAGCACTCTCACTCTTGACTCCTCTCAAGACTCCCTCAGAGACTGCAGACATGATATAAGACAAGAGATGGTTAGAGGTTGCGGACATGATACAAGATATGGTCAGAGACTGCAGACATCATACAAAAGATGGTCAGAGACTGCAGACATGGTACAAAATATCAATGCAGCCTCACCAGTGCCCAAGAATGCAGCCTCACTGTGCCCATCAAATGCAGCCTCACTGGCCATGAATGCAGCCTCACTGTGCCCATGAATACAGCCTCACTGAGACCATGAATGCAGCATCACTGTGCCCATGAATGCAGCCTTACTGTCCATGAATGCAGCCTCAGCCCATGAAAGCAGCCTCACTGTGTCCATCAAATGCAGCCTCACTATCGATCAGATGCAGCCTCACTGCCCATGAATGCAGCCTCACTACCCATGATTGCAGCCTCACTGTGCCCATGAATGCAGCCTCACTGTGCCCATGAATGCAGCATCACTGTGCCCGTGAATGCAGCCTCACTGTGCCCATGAATGCAGCCTCACTGTCCATCAAATGCAGTCTCACTGCCCATGAATGCAGCCTCACTGCCAATGAATGTAGCCTCAGTAGGCCCATGATTGCAGCTTCACTGTGCCCATGAATGCAGCCTAACTGTCCATCAAATGAAGCTATAATGTGCCTGTGAATGCAGCCTCACTGTGTCCATAAATGCAGCCTCACTGTGCCCATGAATGCAGCCTCACTGTGTCCATGAATGCGGCCTCACTGTGTCCATGAATGCGGCCTCACTGTCCATCAAATGCAGCCACTGTGCACGTGAATGCAGCCTCAATGTCCATCAAATGCAGCTTCACTGCCTATAAATGCAGCCTCACTGCCCATCAATACATATTACTCATCATTGCCTGGATCACACACGCATACACAGCAGGCATGTCCCATTGTGTGTCACAGAGCTGGGTCTGTGTTTGGCGGCACTGTAACAAGAGCCAGGCCCCCTAGTTCGGCTCATGTGATAGTAGATGGAACTTTCATCTACTATCACACAAGCTGGTCTAGGGGGCTGGGATCTTGTTACAGCGCAGCCGAACACAGACCCTGCTCCGTGACACACAGCGGGAGATGCCCACTGTGTGTGACACTAAGAGGAGAGAGAGGGAGGGGAGCGCTGCAGCCAGCCACGGCTCAAAGCAGCCCCAGGGCAGGCAGCCTACCGGGAAATTTCCCGGTATCCCAGTAGGCCAGTCCAGCCCTGTCTAACAGTGGCGGCCCCTGCACTGTGGGCGCACAGCTCCCCGCCAATCAGGAAGCAGGATGTCAGACCTGCTTCCTGAGTGGCCAAAGCGCCAGGCCACCCTATTGGATGCCTGGTGCTTAGGAATAGGAGCGAGGAGAGCGTCAGTCCCCTCGGCTATATCCCCCCACCAGAGCCACGATCCGTACACGAGGGGGTGGGGGGTGGGAGGATGCAGCCAGAGCCGCAAACCCCACAAGTGTGTGTGGGGGGGGGGGTCAGTGGGCACAGGAGGCTGAATTTGATGGGCACAGGTGGCTGAAAAATTTGATGGGCACAGGTGGCTGAATTTGATGGACAAGTGGCTGTATTTGATGGGCAGAGGTGGCTGCATTTGATGGACAAATAGCTGCATTTAATGGGCACATGTGGCTGCATTTGATGGGCACAGGTGGCTACATATGATGGACACAGGTGGCTGCATATGTTGGGCACAAGTGGCTGCATTTGATGGGCACAGGTAGCTGCATTTGATGGGCACAAGTGGCTGCATTTGATGGGCAAATGGCTGCAAATGATGGGCACAGTGGCTGCATTTGATGGGTAAGTGGCTGCATATGATGGGCACAGGTGGCTGCATTTGATGGGCACAAGTGGCTGCATTTGATGGGTACAAGTGGCTGCATTTGATGGGCACAGTGAGGCTGCAATTGATTGGGGAGGGTTCAGTATTTTTCAGTTTGTTTGCACCCCCCAAAAATTTTGAGCACTAACTGTCACTGCGGTCTAATATATAAGAGTCGTAGCAATATATAGAGGGTTAGTGTTGTCATCTGGCTAGATCCCTGTCTCTCCTTAGCAAAGGAAGACGCACCAACACAGCAACACCTGAAAGAGAGAAATAAGAACAATGCAAAATGCATCCTATCCTATAAACGTAGTGCAATATCTACACAGTGATTTGAATGCAATATCTACAGAGCAAGAGACATGAGACCATCTTATGCATGTCTACATTATTTACATTTTTTGAAAGTAGGCCCATTATCTTTAAGAATGCCACCCCCTTTCCTAATCAGTATAAAACTATAAACCTCACTAATACTCTGATCCAAACAGTCCTGACAGATGTATACGAGTCTATTATTTGACAAAGCGGGCAATCATTTCTCTATTACAGCCTATTCTAACTAACTACAGGCTCAATGTCCACGACCGGTTAGTGTCCATTTTGGCTTCACTTTGAATGGACTACATTTCCCAGTAATTCCCTTTCTTCTTCAAAAGGAACTCCGGGCACAGGGCATGACTGCATTTCAAGCAACAAGCAGTCAGGCCAGATTGCAAGGGACCATTTTTCGGGACACTGGTCCCCTTGCAAGAGTATCTTCAGTCTGCCTACATGGCAGCCAAAGACAGAAACTTTCTTCATTCTTTTGCAACCAACAACCTACTGAAGTTCACAGAAAGCTCTTCAGGATGAAACACCCCAACAACTTTAATCTTTTAGCCTACATGGCTTAAATGATCGCTTCCTGTAACTGCTGGCAGCATTCAGTCCAGCACAGTTCTGGCGTTACAGCTTTCTGGGATTTTCCCATTAGATGGGTGTGCAAGGTAACTGTCAGCAGAGTGTACTTTGCATCACACAACCCATATTTGTAATCCACAAGGTATCATTTTGATAAGATTTTACCAGTAATATCTGGGATCCGGCAGTGTCACATCTTCTCCTTTAGCATTCACAGTGACAAGATGTGAATCATCAATGTAACATTTCGTTTGTCTGGCCTACAGAGGATAACACTGTCCAGCATAGGCGTGCGCACAGGGTGTGCCAGGTGTGCCTGGGCACACCCTAATCACCCTGTGTGGTGCAGATTCTCCCTGTTTAAACCCCTGATATGAATAAAAATAAAATAATAATACTAATAAAACCTACTGACACCATCCACTGCCTTACTGACACCAATCTCTGCCTTACTGACACCGGCCACTGCTCTACTGACACCCTCAGTATGTATACACATATATGTATTTGCGCTTTGAGGTGCACACCCTAATGCAATAGGCTGTGCACACCTATGCTGTCCAGATTGATTTTGCGGCCGTAGCCCCAGGTGTCCAACACTGAAAGGTATTTCCTGGATGTTTTAGGTTATAATTTCAGAAAGTCCACCTTGAGGGGTATTTGGAGGAATTCCCGGATGGCCTCATCCACCCACTGCATTTCCTTCTCCAGTATCTCTTCTTCTAGGTGAGGAGGAATGCAGGGGTAAAAATACCTGTAATTTTCTGCTACTTCCCTAATGATGATGCATTGGATCTTGGACAGCCGAGGCAGGGTTTTAGGGTCTCCGTACCCAGATAGAACCCGAGCATCTGGGGCATGCTGAACTGGATACCCAGCAACCACCTCTGGCTTACGATCCGCTTTGGAGCTTGGCATAGGCGTAATAGGCTGGGCTGTGGGAGCCCATGGATTCCCTTCATCCTCCTCGAAGGACCTGGCAATGCTGATCAGCAGAGCTGCACTGGCTGACAGCATAATCTGCACACTTGCGGTAGTAGTAGCAGGTGTCTCGTCTTCCTGCATATTGCTGATTAACTTCTCGTCACTCTCTCCCCACTTCCCGGAGTAAGGCAGAATGTCCAAATAGAGTTCCGATGATTTATCGTACAAATCGTCCGAATCCGAGTTGGTCGAGCACTCTTCGGGCCGGAGATAATTTCTCTTAGCTTTCACCTTGGCTGGCACCTTTGTATCAAACTCCCTTCACAGCCACCGGCATTACTTCCCCCACAGACACACCACGCTCACTGCTTGCTGACTTACTCGGCCCCGGTACTCTTCTCTCAGGCAACTCGGTCATCAACGCAAGTAACCTGGCCCAACCTCGGCCCTTTGAAGCGGTCGGTGAGCTGGGTCCTGGAGTAGTCGCTGTGGTAGAGGTAGCAGCTTCTGGCAAAACCTGGGAGACAACCAACAGGCTTTGGACATCACGTTCCAAAGGGACAGCAACGTTCTTGTCCCAATCCACTTGTAGGATTCTTGGAGGTAGGGTTGGAGAGGAAACCTCGAACAGACGCTCCCCGCAGCGTCCACAGACGATCCAAGGCCTCAACTGCATGGTCAGGCCAAAACATTTTCCACAAATAAATCCCAGAGACTGGTAGCCTCTGGCTGTGTATAAGGCAAGCTGACCATTCGTAGTAGTGTACCGCACTCCGGTATCGGTCACAACAGGTTTTCTGCCGCTCGGGTCAACGTAGATGCCCGGAGCGTACTTCTTCCAATCCGCCATTTCGCTCACGAACTGCTCCATCTCCTTCACTAACCCACAATCAGACACACATGTGGCACTTTCTTATCCTCCTCTGCAGAACGGAAGCTCCTCCCCCTGCCAACGGATTGGTGCAAATGTTTCTTGAGAGCCTCCCTGTTGCTGCCGTGCGCCAAAACTGTAATGGAGTCCATTTTGGGGCCTGTTTTAACCCTTACAGCACTGGCGGGAAGTGTCAAAAGACCAGCCCGATTTTCTTCCATGAGCAATGAGACTTGTTGGTTTTTCCACACACTGATGGTACACACAACAACACAGTCTATAAGAAGGTTAAATGTTACTTGCCACCTTCCCACGGAGCCAGGTGAAGTCCCAATGGAGCTGAAGGCGGTTGCTATGGGCGACTGCTGCAAAGACCTTAGCCCCACGTTGGGCGCCAAATGTAGTAGAATCTCTTACCTCTCCCAGTCTAATGAGAACCTTCAAGGCCAAAGACAGCTGACATCCTTCAATATGTAGTGGGTTATGAGGCATAGTGGGTGCAAAGATGGTGAAAGTCATTGGGCGCCAGACACTTCTTGGATGCAAAAGAGGTTTTATTTCTTTTAACAGTCCTTTTTATATTTTGAAAGGGAAAGAGGGTTAAGGCCAGGACACCCTTGAGTAGTTACAATTTTAATTGGCAGACTCTGAGACTTCAATAGGAGGACAGCCATACGGGGAAAGGCCCCAGCAAGGTGCCACTTTTGCACGTGCAGGTTTGCTGTCTCCTGTGGCAACACAAAGTTCAACAGTTCTCTCAGCTTCACTACAATGTCCACTTGTAGCTCTTCAGCCCCTTGAGCGCCTAGTCTCTCTCTGGACTCTCTGATTCACTGACTCTGAATCCCGTGAGCTCCTCAAGGCTTTTGCAGTGGTATCTCCCTCAAGTGTTACCCACACTTCCCTGCTGGGTCCCTAGCTTGGCACTCCATATACCTTTCAAGCTTCAACCCTCCTAACCGGCTCGGTCCCTGGCTTGACACACAAGGCTGCTCTGCAAGCGTCACCTCTGCTGGCTGGGTCCCTGACTTGATCACCGCCTGAAGTTTCCTGATTCTCCACCGTGCCCATTCAGTGAGAATACTGCTCCGGTACTTGCTTCAGTTACTCTCTGTGGTCCCTGGTAAAGGTGGTTGGTCCCTTAGTTGCAACAGCTTCTCTTCTACCTCCGACCACGACAGGTTCTCTGGCTGGCAGAACCATCACTCTTGGTTGGACTGCGAGCCACAGTCCCAACCCTGCGTTGCCCTCTTACTTCTGGATAGGCCCTCACACAGCCTGGCAGCCAGATGCCCCCGGGATAGACCCAATCTCCGGCCTAGCAGCCCGGGACGTACAACACACGTCCACCCAGAGAGCGGTCCAGGTGGCACAGAACATAGATCACCTGACTCACCCGAATATATAGGTTCTCCCAGCAAGCTAAGGGATTCAAGAAAAACCTGGCCTATTGGCTGAGATATCGCATATACCCATATCTTAACCTCGAAATGTCCTTCTCACATCTTACAAGTACATATTTGGGGGGCACACCATACAATGCATTTAAATTCAAGATGGTGCTGCTGTAAGACCTATAAACAGTACAAAATATTTTACAGCGCACACATACAAGAATGACATTTCCTGCAGGGCTAGTTAAAAACACCTGAACACCTGAACATATTCAAAAAATACGGGGGTTTTGTCACACTATATGGTCATATAGTGCTAAGCCCACTTACTGCGACAAAGTACCCCGAATTACCCACTAATTCGGGGTACTTTGTCGCAGTAAGTGGGCTTAGCACTATATGACCATATAGTGTGACCAAACCCCTGTATTTTTTTGAATATGTTCAGGTGTTCAGGTGTTTTTAACTAGCCCTGCAGGAAATGTCATTCTTGTATGTGTGCGCTGTAAAATATTTTGTACTGTTTATAGGTCTTACAGCAGCACCATCTTGAATTTAAATGCATTGTATGGTGTGCCCCCCAAATATGTACTTGTATGTTGTAATAGGCCCTGACCAGGTTTTTGGGCTGGAGCACCCCTCCCCCTCCTCATTACCTCCTATTTAGTGGCCACCAGTGATTAGGATGTATCCCTTTCAGTTCTCCCACATAGAGGAGTTCAGCTTCCATGGTTGAGACAGAGGATCTTCCATTCTATTACTAGTGTGACCAAACCCCCGTATTTTTTGAATATGTTCAGGTGTTCAGGTGTTTTTAACTAGCCCTGCAGGAAATGTCATTCTTGTATGTGTGCGCTGTAAAATATTTTGTACTTCTCACATCTTATGCCACCAAGTGCCTGGCCACCTTGTGGCAGAAGAGAAAAGTACAACTAGGCCAAACTTAGGGAGAAATCAGTGGATCTCTAACAACTATCTACAGTTGCTACTCCTGACAAGAAATTTGGTGAGGAGCTCCCTGACTAAACACCAGGGTGCTACATCTATAACCTTTATACAGCACTGACCTGTAGCATCAATATCTAAATTGCTTAAGGGGCAAACATGTCTCCAGACCTAATGTATCTTCTCACTTATATATACCACTGCAAAAAATGGTACGTTACCAAAATATCCAGTGATGTGCAAATATACAACGTGTTCCCAATCTTCCAACAAAGTGCTCCAGTGCTACATCACCTTTTCCACACCAGAGAACTTGCCAAATCTCCATGACCACCCACTACAGGTAAGTCATGTATAGCATGTTGTTATGAGAGGGTTCCCAATAGTTATGATGTTCCTCCACTCTCACCTCAGAGTTGTCCCTCCTCTATGTACTTTAAAACGGAGTTCCAGTCGTTTTTAAGTTTATCAAAAGTCAGCAGCTACAAAAAGTGTAGCTGCTGACTTTTAATAAACAGACACCTAGAGGAGGAGTTGCCTAGGCGGCGAGAAGATGGAAGGAGGAAGTGGAACAAGAATTACCTGTCAAAACCAGGTACCCACTCCCCCCCCCCAAAAAAAATGACATGCCAAATGTGGCATGTAAGGGGATGAGGAGTGCTTAAAGCAGAAGTTCCACTTTTGGGTGGAACTTCGCTTTAACCAGAAATACTCTCACATAGCTCATTCAGACGTCACATGAAAAAACAAATGGGGATTGGCATTTTGTAAAACCATAAACGTTTATTTATGTTAAAAAGATTAATGCTCCTACTCACATGCACCAAGGGGTATTTACAATGAAAATACTTTAAAATCCACTACAGTGCAATCCATGGTACATCAACTTTGTGTTATGTCATTAGCACTTTTGCTAGCTCCTTCCTGGTCTGCCCCTGGTATACCAGACGTCACTTGTAGTTTGCGTGATGGTGTCACTTTTGCAGACATCCCAAGTCTCCCGCGAGGTGCTGGAGCCTCCCGCATTTTGGCTGCGGCTCCCACACACCTGAGAGTGCCCCGTGATATCCCAGCTGCCAGCCCCAGCCGCACAAGAAGAATGGCCACAGCCGCAGCCACAGTCAAAGAGGAATAAATGCCGATGAAACTAATTCCACTTCCTACTTTCTCTTCCTACTTTCTCCCCCCTCCGTGTCTGATCAGCGCTTTCTGATTGGGAACTCACTCCTACTGAGTACACCCCTGAGGTGGAGCCTGCTCCTAGGCTCACATTTTGATTGGATGGGACTCGGGGAAGAGGTGTGGCCAGCCTCGGAGGTGGTCACACCCAGCCCACCTTCTCTGCTGCAGGTAAGAGCAACACGGAGAGAGGTAAGTGTGCTGTGGCAGCCACATTCTCTGACTGTACTAAGAACACATCTTACACCATAGATTACATCGCAGTACAGGTCATATACCCTGACAACAGGAGAGTGTCCTATGTCATAAGGAAAGTGGGGAGCTACAGGAATGAATAAGATGATGAAAAGGTTGTTGGGGATGAGGATGATGTTTTATTATGGAGAAAGGGAAGGATAGAGGCTGCTTGAGGCATGAGGATGAAGATGGATCATGTGGTGATAGAATAAATATAGGAAAGAGCACATAGAGCATACAAGGATGAGGATGATGGGTTACAAAGAAGGGAGGGATGGGGATGATTATAGAGAGTAAAGTTGGGGATGAAGATGGTTATGGAGAAAGATGAGAATGATGGAGTTACAATTGTGGAGAGAGATGAGGACCATTCTGGAGAGGGATGAAGATGATGGGGACGATTATAAGAGGAATGAGGAAGATCAATAAGGATGACTATGGAGATTGAAGTGGATGATGAGGTTACAATGTGGAGAGGAATGAGGATGACTGTGGAGAGAGACAAGGATGATGATTATGGAGGGGGTGTTGGGGTTGAGGATGGTGAGGTTACACTGTGGAGAGGAATGAGGACAGATATTTATTAAGAATTCAGGGATGAGGAAGACTTGGATACAGTGTGAAATAGAATGAGGATGATACTGGAGATGGAAGTTAGGAATGAAGATTGTCATGGCGGCTAGTGTTCCTTTAATATCTCTCAGGAGAAGTAAACCTCTGTATACTGATTCCATTTCATTTGATCATCTTTTTAAATTGGGGGGGGTTGGGGGCGGCGCAGCCAAGAGCGCCACCTCCCTGAAAAGAGTTTTTGAAGGTTGGCATGCCTGCTTTTGGTAAAACTGGTTTCAGGCTTTAACCTTTGTTTGGACCTTCATCATTAAGGGGTTAAGAAATGTATTTGAAGTTTTAAAACATAATGCCAACAGCACTGTAAACTAGTACTGAAATAACAACGCACTGAGTATTTGGTGGCACTTTTTCTAAGGATTCTGAAATAAACCACTAGAGGGCGGCAGTGCTAGTACAATGTCCACCATAAACACAATACAAAGTTAAATCATCCTTTCTGACAAAAAATCCTTCACTATGCAGAAAGGCCTTCTCAAGAGTTTCAATACATTTCTACTGCAGTAATCTAAAGTGTCTGTACCATTTCAAAATTTGTTTCCTCATCTGGATTTTCTCTTGTAAACTCTTTTCTTTATAACACTGCAAAGCTCTTTCCAAGATTAAGGTCTGGTTAACACAGTTAACCAGCCCGGGGGTGCTAAAATGAGACGGTGGAGCTAGGGTTTTACTGCTCCCTGACCACCCATCTAAACTGAACATGCAGCCACTCAGTGGTGTATAAATGCAATGGCCACAAATGCTTTGCTTCACAGTCATAGTTACATAGTTACATAGTAGGTAAGGTTGAACAAAGACAGTAGTCCATCCAGTTCAACCTGTGTAGGTGCATGTGTGTCAGTGTCTATAATTATTTCCCATATCCCTGTATGTTGTGTTCTTTAAGATGCGCATGCAAGAGTCTCTTAAAATATCCATACTCCCCGCCGACACCACCAACTGTGGAAGAGAGTTCCACATCCCTATTGCCCTGATAGTGAAACGCCCACTGCACAGTTTAAGGTTAAACCGCTTCTCTCCAATCTCATTGTGTTGCCCCATGTCCTCTTACACTTCTTGAGACTGAATAGTTTTTTTTTCCTATGCTGGGATCACCATTGAGATATTTGTAAATCGCTATCATATCTCCTCTCAAGCATTGTTACTCCAGCGAGAATAAATTTATTGCTTGCAGGCGTTCCTCATAATTGAGGTACTCCAGTCTTCTTATTTGTTTTGTTGCCCTTCTTTGGACTCTCTCCAGTTCCAGCACATCCCTTCTGAGGACTGGTGACCAGAACTGGACAGAGTACTTTAGATGTGGTAGGATTATCGTATTATCTCTGGAGTATATCTTTTTTTTTATCCCCCAGATCTTTCCCCACCCTTGATTCCCTCAGCAGTTCTCCCCTAGTGAGTAGTTTGCATTTATGTTTTTGCCCCCAAGTGCATTACTTTACATTTCTCCACATTAAACCTCATTTGCCATGTATTTGCCCATTACATTATTTTATTCAGGTCTTTCTGTAAAATGTCTATATCCTGCTGTGAAGTTAACGATGGGAAAGATCCTGCGAGCAACACAAAACTTGGTAAAGCACTACTCAGCTGCATGCGTTAAACAAGTCTCATACGCGTGCAAAATGACAAATGTAAAAAGGATTACGCTGCGCTAGAATGTGTTAGACATGCTACTAAATTATAGCATGATAGAACAACTGCGTCTAAATAAACGCACGTGGATGTGGGAAACACAATACCTCTACAAGGTAAGTGGACCTAATAATAGATAAATACTTTGAATACAAATGTGAAAATTGACAAATGCATATAAACGCATCAAAGTATAAATGCAAATTCAAATGTGAAATAAGACAGATTAACGCATCAAAGTGCACAGGTACCCATAAGCATAACTGAATCACAGCAATCACAGCATTACTAGTGCAATGAATATAAACGCATCAAAGTGCAAATGTGCTAATATGCATAACTAAATGATAATATTACTCAAATGTGCAAAATATAAACTCATAAAGTGCAAATGTGCAAATAAACATACTTATTACAATATAAATATATATATGAGCATGTAAAAGTGCTAAGTGCAAAAAACACAAAACAAAAAGTAATTTGGTGTCACACAGTTCATGTGTAAAAAAGTTCTCAATGGAACCAAAAAATATAGTTGACCATGAAGTCCCAAAAAAGGTATAAAGGTGCCTAAACGTGTTGTCCACTGGTGATACAATCAACTTGCTAGTAACTCTCAAAGTGCCACAGACCATGCAATGGTGCGATTCAGTGACCCCAAAGGTCATGCGCTCACCTCACAGTGTGTGACCAAGTCGCTAGATAAAGTCAAACCACGCTTGTGAACCACCCCGGGTTCTAAGTAGATCACAGGATCCCAGGCTCCAATGCAGTAAAGAGTATATAGGTGGGAAGAAAAAACTACATAGTATAATACCGTTTTAAAATGTATTAAAAGATATAGATACTCTCCCCAAAAGAGGTACTCACAATATATAGGTGCGACAGTGCACCACTCTAAACATGGCAAGTATGATATTTTTCGTGAGGGTATGGTGTACGTCTCCTCAATAGTCAGCTCAGCTGTCTCTCACTCCGTTCTGGTCCCTCCCCTATGCGTGTTCGACACAGGGAT
The DNA here is from genome assembly GCF_042186555.1 of Aquarana catesbeiana. Taxonomy (NCBI): domain Eukaryota; kingdom Metazoa; phylum Chordata; class Amphibia; order Anura; family Ranidae; genus Aquarana; species Aquarana catesbeiana. The sequence continues at coordinate 279,341,975 of NC_133326.1, forward strand.
CACGTGTCATCACCCTGATGATGACACGTGATAGCTATGAGTTAGCATCAGTTGATGTGAAACGCATTAGCGATTTTTCCTGTACCATCCAACTCTGATGTGACTGTATTTTGGATTTTATCTATTTTTGTTCAATAAAGATGCCTTTTTTCATTGGGTGCGGCTGTCCAGGATACTTTTCCTCTTCTAGACACTCACTTGTGGACACCAGTACTGCGGCCCAAAGACCTGACAGCGCCACCAGCAGGTGAAACCTTTCCTGACAGTACCCCCCCCGAAGGAGCGACCTCCGGATGCTCCAACTAGTCGCAGCTGTAAAAAGTCCGTGGCATCAAGCCAGGCAGTGGGCAGAGGCGCATCGAGCTGCGCAGCAGGCAGAGGCGCATCGATCTGCACAGCGGGCAGAGGCACATCGAGCTGGGCAGCGGGCAGAGGCACATCAAGCTGGGCAGCGGGCATAGCCACATCGAGCTGGGCAGCTGGCAGAGGCACATCAAGCTGGGCAGCCGGCAGAGGCACATCAAGCTGGACTTTGGGCATCGGATCATCCGACTGGAGAGCAGGCGCTGGAACACCAGGCTGAACAGTGGCACTGGAACATCAGGCAGGGTGTCAGGAACTGGATCATTAGGCCGGACATCGGGCATCGATCATCAGTCTGGACAGCAGACACTGGAACAGCAGGCCGGACAATGGGCACTGGAACAGCAGGCCGGACAGCGCACACTGGAACATCAGGCCGGGCGTCAGGAACTGGATCCTCAAGCCGGACATCGGGCATCAGATCATCACACTGGACAGCAGGCACTGGAACATCAGACCGAGCAGAGGGCACTGGAACATTGGGCTGGGCATCAGGAACTGGGTCATCAAGCACCGGATCATCAGACTGGAGAGCAGGCACTGGAACATCAGGCCGAGCAGTGGGCACTGGAACATTAGGCCGGGCGTCAGGAACTGGATCATCAAGCCGGACATTGGGCATTGGATCATCAGGCCGGCAGGGCCGTTTTTAAGGCAGGGCAAAGGGGGAAGCTGCCCTGGGCCCCATCATTGTTGTGGGGCCCACAGCAGCTGCCTCATACTTGCCAACTATCCCAGTTTAAATTCCCTTGTCCCTTGAAAGTTTTAGTACCATGCTGTGTCCAGGTATCATAGTGTGAACTTCTGTTTCTAATAGTGTCCAACTCTGAGCAATTGCAGTGTACAGATGACTCACCTGCAGCCCCTGTGTTTACATGTAAATAACCTGCACTGATATGTAAATAGCGGCGGCATTAATATGTAAACAGCCACTGAGCAGCTGCATTGATATGTACATAGAGGTGGAATTCATATGTATATCATGCCCCCCTGAGGTCATATCCACCATCACTTCTGCTGAATGCTGCCCACTGAGAAGTAAAGGGGCATGCTTGAAAGTTCTGCCTACAACTTTGGTCATTAAGCCTAACATCAGCCTGTTCTGCAAAAGGTAAGCAAATTGGAGGTGGAACCCTTTTTCAAAATAACATGGTGCCACAGCACCGTGAATTTTTGGTGCATGTGAATATGCACATCTCAGTAGATGTATGAGGGTGTCAAACAATTAATAGCACTGCTATGTATCTGCTAAAGAGCAGCACATTTCTGTGGTGTCAGGAAAGCAATTTTGCACACACACAAATGTGAAGGCAGGCTAAATGTCTCGGTTACATTGGCGGTCAGTGTAAATCTTCTCATTACATTGGGGCTTGGTGTACAATCCTTTCATTCACACTAGTGGCCAGTGTGAATCCCCACTTACTATGGGGCTTACTGTAAATGCTCATATTACATTAGTGGTCAGTGTAAATCCCCATTACATTGGTGGCCAGTGTAGAAATTCCTTTTTATACTGGTAATTGGTAAAAAAATTCAAACTTGCATTTGTGGATAGTTTCAAATCCTCCCTTAATTTGGTGGTCCACGTAGAAGCCCCTTTAAATTGGTGATGCATGTAAATCCCCCCTTACATTGGTGGCCAGTGTAGAAATCCCCCTTTATTGGTTCTTGATGTAAACTCTTCATTACATTGGGGATCAGTGTACATTTCCCTTTACATTGGTGGTAAGTGCAGAATTACCCTTACATTGGTGGTCAGTGTAAATCCCCCTTAACATTAGTGGTCCGTATAGAAGTGTCAACTTACATGGATGTCATTGTATATTCCCCCTTACACTGGTGGTTGGTCTATATGCTCCTATTACATTGGTGTCAGTGTAGAAATCCCTCTTTATATTGGTGGGTGGCGTAAAATCCCCTGTTACATGGTGGTCAGTGCAAATTCCTGCTCACATTGATGGCCATTGTAAATTCCCCATTACATTGGCGGTCATTGTAAATCCCCCACTATATACTTGCCAAAGATTTCCAGCTTTGCTCTACATGATTTAGAATTTGCCACAGTGTACTGACTCCCCCATCCCCTCACCACTAATCCCATCAAACCCCCAGCATTGCCACTGGTCACCCCCCCCCCCCAGCATTGTCCCTGATCCCAGGAGTTCTATAATCCCTAGGAGTTTTCTGTTTATTGATGGGTTCCCTCACCTCCCCAGTTCATGGGGGGCATTCAGTGAGGAGATGATGTGCTATAACCTTTAGCAACCAATCAGTGAGCAGTGATGATGTGCACTAATCTCTTGCAACCAATCATTGAACGATAAGGATATGGAGTACCTCTAGCAACCAATCAGTGAGCAGTAATACCGTGCAAGAACCTCTAGCAACCAATTAATGAGTGGTAAGGATGTTCAGTAACCTCTAGCAACCAAGCAGTGAGCAGTATTGATGTACAGTAATTTCTAGCAACCAATCAACAAGCAGAAGTCATGTGCTATAACCTCTAGAAAATAATCAGTGAGCCATAATGTGTGCTGTAACCTCTGGCAACCAATAACAATCGCTGCCTGATCTGATTCAGTAAACTGATTTTGAGTCTAGCAGCTATTTATTGTATATCTCAGAGCAGGTGAAATTGCATGGAGGGGGGCCCCCAAGAAAATGTTTGCCCAGGGTCTAATCAATATTAAAGACGGGCAGGCCGGACAACGGGTACTGGAACATCAGGCCGGGCATCGGGAACTGGATCATCAAGCTGGGCATCAGGCATCGGGTCATTAAACTGGAAAGCAGACACTGGAACATCAGGCCGGGCAGCAGGCACTGGAGCGACAGGCGGAACAGCCGGCACTGCAACAAAAGGCTGAACAGTGGCAGCAGCGAGCTGGACAATGGGTACTGGAACATCAGGCCGGGCATCGGGAACTGGATCATCGGGCTGGGCATCAGGTCATCAAACTGGAAAGCAGACACTGGAACATCAGGCCAGGCAGCGGGCACTGGAGCGACAGGCGGAACAGCCGGCACTGCAACAAAAGGCTGAACAGCGGCAGCAGCGAGCTGGGCGTCAGGAACCGATTCAGCAAGCACCGTGTCAGCAGGCTGGGTAACGGCCACTGGCCCAGTAGGCTGGGAAACAGGCGCTGGCTCAGCAAGCTGGGTGACGGGCACCGGCCCAGAAGGCTGGGTAACGGGCACTGGCCCAGAAGGCTGGGTGACGGGCACCGGCCCAGCAGGCTGGATGACAGGCACCGGCTCAGCAGGCCAGGTGACGGGCATCAGCACATCAGGCTGTGAAACAGGCACCGATTCAGCAGGCTGGAAAACAGGCACCAGAACTTCAGGCTGGGCCGTGGGCACTGGAACATCAGGCTGGATCATGGGCAATGGAAAATCAGGCTGAAGCCTGGGCACTGGAACATCAGGCAGGACTGTGGGCACTGGAACATCAAGCTGAACAGCAAATACTGGAGCATCAGGCCGGACAGCAGGCAGAAGGTTGTCAGAGTTAGATGGGTCATAAGGTTCAGGACCATTAGAGGCTAGCCTGACCCCATTGGCAACCATGGAGGCAGGTTGGAGTGGATCGCCTGGCGTGGAGGCAGACTGGAGCGGATTGGTTGGCGTGGAGGCAGACTGGAGCGGATCGGCTGGTGTGGAGGCAGACTGGAGCGGATCGGCTGGCGTGGAGGCAGACTGGAGCGGATCGGCTGGTGTGGAGGCAGGCTGGAGCAGAGCGGCTGGTGTGGAGGCAGGCTGGATTGGCTGGTGTGGAACCAGGCTGGAGCAGATCAGCTGGCGTGGAGGCAGGCTGGAGCAGATCGGCTGGTGTGGAAGCAGGCTGGAGCAGATCGGCTGGTGTGGAAGCAGGCTGGAGCAGATCGGCTGGTGTGGAAGCAGGCTGGAGCAGATCGGCTGGTGTGGAAGCAGGCTGGAGCAGAGCGGCTGGTGTGGAGGCAGGCTGGATTGGCTGGTGTGGAACCAGGCTGGAGCAGATCGGCTGGCGTGGAGGCAGGCTGGAGCAGATCGGCTGGTGTGGAAGCAGGCTGGAGCAGATCGGCTGGTGTGGAAGCAGGCTGGAGCAGATCGGCTGGTGTGGAAGCAGGCTGGAGCAGATCGGCTGGTGTGGAACCAGGCTGGAGCAGATCGGCTGGCGTGGAGGCAGGCTGGAGCAGATTGGCTGGTGTGGAAGCAGGCTGGAGCAGATCGGCTGGTGTGGAAGCAGGCTGGAGTGGATTGGCTGGTGTGGAGACAGGATTAGATAATGGTAGGAATGTACGGGTTGGAAAAAACATTTGTTTCTTTTTGGGTTTAGCCACTGAAGCCTTGTAGGTGACTGCAGGGCTGTAAATAAGGGGTGCAGCTGATGGAAGAGAAGAGTTTGAGCATGGTAAGAAAGAGGAAGCAGTTACTAAGGGGAATCTTTGTGGAATTGCTGCAGGCAGTAGAGAGGAGGCAGATGGGTTAAAGGCAGGATAGGTGCAGCAAGTGGAAACAGGATACTGATATTTAGTTGGTAGCAGGGTATATTGGGCTGTGACTGTGGTTGCCGTAGATGATGGAGAAAGAGACCACTGAGCAGGCGGGGCTCTGGCAGCAGGAATGGGCTGTTGCAATCATGACTGAGGTTGAGTGTAATAGATCGGACCATGCCTGTAGTAAAGGTTGAACAAAATTCGGCTTACATACTGCCTGTCAAACCAGGGACTGCACTGTGTTAATACAAACTGATAACACCTGCTGAGAACATGAGGAATAATGCTCAAAGAAAGAAACCGAGTCATCCTCTAATAACAACACCAGAAGGGGAGAGAAAAACCATCACTGCCTATTGGAGTACTGGACAAGGCTAGTTCTGCACACACCAGAATCAGAGTCTGAACATCCTCAAACAGCATATGGCCCTGATCAGCTAGGGAATGAGCCAGTCAGATACACTCTTGTAGCTGGTCACTGGCCCACTCTTTCAATATCTGGTGGCAGTATTCCCCATCCTCTGTCACCAGCAGAGAATAATAAGTAACTTCCCCTGGATGCATGTTAGCCAAAACAGAACCACAATGGCTTCCCTAAGCAGCCACTTCTGGTCAGGATTGGCCTTGGTATTATGTTATAAACTGGTACGACCAGAAATGTGTGGACTGCAATAGGGAAGACCAAAACGCATGTAAATTAATAATAGTAAGGTTTATTAAAAGGATGAGTCAAACAATAAAGCAAACCAGCAAACAACCATGGTGACAAACAATAATAACTCTCTAAACCAAACGTGAATACAGAAGTAAGATATACAGTAATCATAAACATAATCAAGCCAGGGTCATACACAAGGGATCAATCAGATAGAACAGGGAGCAGGACGGGACAGGGAAAGGACAACAGGAGGAAGGCATAAGTCTGCAAGACAAGGGTCCAGGGATGGATGCAGGGTTCAGGAACACAGGACACAAGGTACAGATTCAGGAATACAGGTCAGGGCTCAAGGAAAATACCAAGGCAAATGTGTGATCATCTGCCAGGTATATATACACACCTCCTGCAATCAGTCTCGGGTGACGCTTGATTGCAGGAGATGATGTTGGCTCCAGACTGCCGGGAGACACCCGCTGGTGGACACCAGTACTGCGGCCCAAAGATCTGACAGCACCACCAGCATGTGAAACCTTTCCTGACACATCCATTCAAACTGTTGTATTTAAACAGGATCTCTCAGCTCTGAAAAGCAATGGGTGGAGAGCTGATAATACATCAGTGAGGAGAGCTCTGGGAGCTGATTGGAGGGAAGGGACACACCTTCCTTCACACAGATCACAGGAACAGAGCTGAAGCTATCAATCATAAGCTGTGCCCTCCCTGTCACTATTTTTCTCTTGGTGTCAGGAAAACTCATCAGAAGTGATTCATGCTGTTAGCAGAGGAAGGAAGCAGCAGACAGAAATGACACTCAGTCCTCTGGATTGAGACAATTACACACTATATAGGGAGTTGCTTTGTTCATATGTCATGTCTGAGGTTTACAACCACTTTAACCACTTGCAACCATGCTATAGCTGAAAGACGGTTACAGTGCGGTTGTCCAGTTCTGGGAGGGAGTCTATTGACATCCTCTCAGAACCCCATCTCCCTGCATGCCCTCTGGGAACTAATCGGGCACGCTCTCTGATCACTGTGTCCTTTGGACACAGTTGATCACAGATCAAGGTAAAGGGCCAATCACAGTGGCCCTTTACCACGTGATCAGCTGTGTCCAATCTGTGGCTTACCATTTCATAGCCCTTTAGAACACAACTTACAAAGTACTGTGTGCTCATTTTTTACTTTTTTCTGTCTGTAAGTTTCAGTTCATTGCCCATCCAAAGAAACCCTAAAGATGGCTAGTGACATAAATGATTGTAATCCAATGGTCAATACAGATCAGGAAATATGTTACTCTGTGGGATGTTCACCAACTCATTGTCAACTGGTCTAAAGAAAAGAAACCGTGAGGAATTTATTCAGCCAGTTACTATTGTTCCCCAGGAAGTTACGTCATCCTGTGCACTGCACCTGGAAGTGACACTCTATACACCTGGGGAACAGGAAAGGACTGCTCAGTATACTATCTATGGAGCAGATACCCAAAGGATTGCTAACACACATGCGCCCATACCTTAGTGCTAGGAGAAGCACTTTTTATTGAGAGTAGTATGTATGTTTTTTTTAGAAATAAAGCAATTTAACGGTTTCATGCTATGACTGTTTCCTTTCATTCCCTCTTCTACATGGTACGTGTTTTTCCCTTGAATGGAATAAAAAAGGAGAAGTGGTTTATCCTTGAAGCGGATGGTGCCAATAGACCCCGTATACACAAGCGTAGAATCACTTACCTGTAGTGCGTGGTCATATATTTCTGGTGAGTTCTCTGTGTTGGTGGTGGAGGATAATTGAAGAACAATATCACTATCGTATTGTTTAGTGTTTGAAGAATACGAGACACTTTGCATGAAAGTACTGCACGGACACATTATTGATGGCCTGAGGGCCAGAAGGGGATAAAACAGAAGCACAAGATCACTGTATATATGGACTCTTTTTATGTATAGTAATGTTTGGATAGTAGACATGTGCAATTCGTTTCGTTCCGAATTCTTTTTTTTGCGAATTTTGACAAATTCGTTAATTCAGAAATATCCGAATTAACGAAAACCTGTTTAACCACTTCAGCCCCAGAAGGATTTACCCCCTTCCTGACCAGAGCACTTTTTACAATTTGGCACTGCGTCGCTTTAACTGCTAATTGCGCGGTCATGCAATGCTGTACCCAAACGAAATTTGCGTCCTTTTCTTCCCACAAATAGAGCTTTCTTTTGATGGTATTTGATCACCTCTGCCGTTTTAATTTTTTGCGCTATAAACAGAAAAAGACTGAAAATTTCGAAAAAAAATTATATTTTCTACTTTTTGTTATTAAAAAAAAAAAATCGAATAAACTCAATTTTAGTCATACATTTAGGCCAAAATGTATTCGGTCACATGTCTTTGGTAAAAAAAATGTCAATAAGTGTATATTTATTGGTTTGCGCAAAAGTTATAGCGCCTACAAACTAGGGTACATTTTCTGGAATTTACACAGCCTTTAATTTATGACTGCCTATGTCATTTCTTGAGGTGCTAAAATGGCAGGGCAGTACAAAACCCCCACAAATGACCCCATTTTGGAAAGTAGACACCCCAAGGAAATTGCTGAGAGGCATGTTGAGCCCATTGAATATTAATTTTTTTTGTCCCAAGTGATTGAATAATGGCAAAAAAAAAAAAAATTACAAAAAGTTGTCACTAAATGATATATTGCTCACACAGGCCATGGGCATATGTGGAATTGCACCCCAAAATATATTCAGCTGCATCTCCTGAGTACGGGGATACCACATGTGTGGGACTTTTTGAGAGCCTAGCCGCATACGGGGCCCCGAAAACCAATCACTGCCTTTAGGATTTCTAAGGGCGTAAATTTTTGATTTTACTCCTCACTACCTATCACAGTTTTGAAGGCCATAAAATGCCCAGATGGCATAAAACCCCCCCAAATGACCCCATTTTGGAAAGTAGACACCCCAAGCTATTTGCTTTGAGGCATGTTCAGTCCATGGAATATTTTATATTTTGACACAAAATGCGGGAAAGTGACAATTTTTTTTTTTTTTTGCACAAAGTTGTCACTAAATGATATATTACTCACACAGGCCATGGGCATATGTGGAATTGCACCCCAAAATACATTTAGCTGCTTCTCCTGAGTATGGGGATACCACATGTGTGGGACTTTTTAGGAGCCTAGCCGCGTACGGGGCCCCGAAAACCAATCACCGCCTTCAGGATTTCTAAGGGTGTAAATTTTTGATTTCACTCTTCACTGCCTATCACAGTTTCGGAGGCCATGGAATGCCCAGGTGGCACAACCCCCCCCCAAATGACCCCATTTTGGAAAGTAGACACCCCAAGCTATTTGCTGAGAGGCATGGTGAGTATTTTGCAGCTCTCATTTGTTTTTGAAAATGAAGAAAGACAAGAAAAAAAATTTTTTTTTCTTTTTTCAATTTTTAAAACTTTGTGACAAAAAGTGAGGTCTGCAAAATACTCACTATACCTCTCAGCAAATAGCTTGGGGTGTCTACTTTCCAAAATGGGGTCATTTGGAGGGGGGTTGTGCCACCTGGGCATTCCATGGCCTCCGAAACTGTGATAGGCAGTGAAGAGTGAAATAAAAAAATTACGCCCTTAGAAAGCCTGAAGGCGGTGCTTGGTTTTCGGGGTCCCGTACGAGGCTAGGCTCCAAAAAAGTCTCACACATGTGGTATCCCCATACTCAGGAGAAGCAACAAAATGTATTTTGGGGTGTAATTTCACATATTCCCATGGCATGTTTGAGCAATATATCATTTAGTGACAACTTTGTGCAAAAAAAAAAAAAAAAAAAATTGTCTCTTTCCCGGAACTTGTGTCACAATATAAAATATTCCATGGACTCGACATGCCTCTCAGCAAATAGCTTGGGGTGTCTACTTTCCAAAATGGGGTCATTTGGGGGAGGTTTGAACTGTCCTGGCATTTTATGCACAACATTTAGAAGCTTATGTCGCACATCACCCACTCTTCTAGCCACTTGAAGACAAAGCCCTTTCTGACACTTTTTGTTTACATGAAAAAATTATTTTTTTTTGCAAGAAAATTACTTTGAACCCCCAAACATTATATATTTTTTTAAAGCAAATGCCTTACAGATTAAAATGGTGGGTGTTTCGTTTTTTTTTTCACACAGTATTTGCGCAGCGATTTTTCAAAGCATTTTTTGGGGAAAAAACACACTTTTTAAAATTTTAATGCACTAAAACACACTATATTGCCCAAATGTTTGATGAAATAAAAAAGATGATCTTAGGCCGAGTACATGGATACCAAACATGACATGCTTTAAAATTGTGCACAAACGTGCAGTGGCAACAAAATAAATACATTTTTAAAAGCCTTTAAAAGCCTTTACAGGTTACCACTTTAGATTTACATAGGAGGTCTACTGCTAAAATTACTGCCCTCGATCTGACCTTCCCTGTGATACCTCACATGCATGGTGCAATTGCTGTTTACATTTGACGCCAGACCGACGCTTGCGTTCGCCTTAGCACGAGAACAGGGGGGGACAGGGGTGCTTTTTTTTTTCTTTATTATTTTTTTGCTTTTTTATCTTATTTTTAAACTGTTCCTTTCATTTTTTTTTAAATCATTTTTATTGTTATCTCAGGGAATGTAAATATCCCCTATGATAGCAATAGGTAATGACAGGTACTCTTTTTTGAAAAAATTGGGGTCTATTAGACCCTAGATTTCTCCTCTGCCCTCAAAGCATCTGACCACACCAAGATCGGTGTGATAAAATGCTTCCCCAATTTCCCAACGGCGCTGTTTACATCCGGCGAAATCTAAGTCATAAAATGCTCGTAGCTTCCGGTTTCTTAGGCCATAGAGATGTTTGGAGCCACTCTGGTCTCTGATCAGCTCTATGGTCAGCTGGCTGAATCACCGGCTGCATTCTCAGGTTCCCTGTTGAGACAGGAGAGCTAGAGAAAAACACGGAAGACGGTAGGGGAGGGGGGGCATTCCCTCCCACTGCTTGTAAAAGCAGTCTAGAGGCTAATTAGCCGCTAGGATTGCTTTTACATGAAAGCCGACCGCTGGCTGAAAAGAATGATACCAAGATGATACCTAAACCTGCAGGCATCATTCTGGTATAACCACTCAAAGTCGTGAATGGCGTACCTGAAGACAAAAAAATGGTTAACAATAAAGCAAAGTAAACGGTAAAGTATAAAAAATTGCATACCTGAAAAGCAAACATGATAAAACATAATAACAATAAAACATTGCAGAATAGAATACAGTAAAAAAGAGCAGAACAATAGAGAGAGAATAGAGAGAGAGAGAACAATAAAACGACAACTATTTTTTTTTATTTTATATTTTTGTTTGTGTTTTATTTTTTTATTTTTTTTTTTTTTGTAACTAACTTTTATAACTGTAACCGGTTCCAGGTTCGGGTCTCTCAAAATGCGATGGCATCTTGGGAGACCCTGTGAAAGTTTGCCTAGTCTGTGCAATGCTGTACCCTACGCTAATACTCAACTAGTGAATGGTAGCGTTCAAAACATTCACCAATGCAAAGACCAGGATTGTCAGGACAGGAGGGACAATAATAGCGGGTTTCACGCCTATATCCACGCTTGCTGCAGACACAAAATCTTTTTTGGGGGGGTTCGTTGGGTAGGGGTACTCGGGAGGACATAAAAATGCCTCTCATGCAGCCGACTGCATTTGGTTGGGGATGTGAATGGGGGAAGTACGGGTGCTGCAGAAGCGGTGGGTTCCCAATTAGGATTGGCGAATGCAGCAGGAAGGGCACTATGGGCACGACGGGCCTGTGTTTGTCTTCTTCTTGGTGGCAGCGGGAAACTACTTGTGCTTGCCACCTCACCAGCTTGAACTGCACTTATGGGACTCGCCACGTCACCAAGTGTTACTGCAATGCTGGTTTGACTACAACCGGGGTGTACTAGGCCGCTGGTGCTAGCCAGTTCACCAAAACGCTACCAAAAAAACTGTTAGCGATCGCAGGGATAAGACCTGACTCTGCGAACACTGCAGTTATGCGTTTAGTGTTTTGTAAGTGACAGTGATCGATCGATACTGCACTTGGGTGGGCTGGGCTGGGCCAGGCGGAGGGGCAAAACGCAGGTGCTAGCAGGTATCTGGGCTGATCCCGCTAACACTGCGTTTTTGGGAACCCTAAACTGCTGGGGACGCTAGTATAGATCTGATCGGATCAGATATCGATACGTTCAGATACTATACCACTAAGGGAGGTGTACGCTGCGTGCGTGGGTGTTAGCGGTACTGGCGCTAACCTGACGCTGCTTGGGGCTTGTGATTGCCAGTTCACCAAAACACTACCAAAAAAACTGTTAGCGATCGCAGGGATCAGACCTGACTCTGTGAATGCTGCAGTCATGCGTTTAATGTTTTGTAAGTGACAGTGATCAATCGATACTGCACTTGGGTGGGCTGGGCCGGGCGGAGGGGCAAAACGCAGGTGCTAGCAGGTATCTGGGCTGATCCTGCTAACACTGCATTTTTGGGAACCCTAAACTGCTGGGGACGCTAGTATAAATCTGATCGGATCAGATATTGATCCGTTCAGATACTATACCACTAAGGGAGGTGTACGGTGCGTGCGTGGGTGTTAGCGGTACTGGCGCTAATCTGACGCTGCCTGGGGCGACGCATATCACCGCCGGGCGACAGGGGGCTAAACCTTTATTCGGTAATAAACGGCGGTTGCCCTGACACTATAGAAAATAAACGAACTAACCAGCGTCACCCGTAACGGTTATACGGTGATCAGTGGTGAAAGGGTTAACTAGGGGGCAATCAAGGGGTTAAAACATTTATTAGGTAGTATATGGGGGTCCCTGTCGCTATAAAACGCTGACGGCGAACCTAAATATTTACCTCCCTAACTAGCGTCACCAGTGACACTAATACAGCGATCAGAAAAATGATCGCTTAGCGACACTGGCGACGGGGGGTGATCAAGGGGTTAAAACTTTATTAGGGGGGGTTAGGGGGGTACCGTAGACCTAAAGGGACTAATACTAACTGTCCTACCACAGTGACTGTCACAAACTGACACCATGCAGTAATCAGAAAAAAAAAAAAGCTTGGTGTCAGTGTGACAGGGGGGGAGGGGTGATTGGGGGGTGATCGGGGGGATCGGGGGTGTAATGTGTGCCTGGCATGTTCTACTATGTGTGTTTGTGTTTTACACTAACAGTGATGTCTTCTCTCGGCACTGGAACGGAAAATACAGAGCCGAGGAGAGATGACATCATTTCCTTTGCTGCTGTTTAGCATACAGCAGCAAAGGAAGATTCTCATTGGCTGGGAGCGACCGCGAGGGGGGGGCTACGAACGGATGGTCTCCCCCCCACCTCTTATCGCTCCCAGTCACAAGCCGACCGCCTCGGGCACCGGGGGGGGGTCCGATCGGACCCCCCGCCCGCGGGAGGCAGATCACGTATGGGTACGTGATTCTGCCTGCCCGTGCCATTCTGCCGACGTATATCGGCGTGAGGTGGTCGGCAAGTGGTTAACCACTTCAGCCCCGGAAGGATTTACCCCCTTCCTGACCATAGCACTTTTTACAATTTGGCACTGCATCGCTTTAACTGCTAATTGCGCAGTCATGCAATGCTGTACCCAAACGAAATGTGCGTCCTTTTCTTTCCACAAATAGAGCTTTCTTTCGATTGTATTTGATCACCTCTGCGTTTTTTATTTTTTGCGCTATAAATGGAAAAAGACCTAAAATTTTGAAAAAAAACGATATTTTATACTTTTTGTTATTAAAAAAAATCCAATTAACTCAATTTTAGTCATACATTTAGGCCAAAATGTATTCGGCCACATGTCTTTGGTAAAAAAAAAGTCAATAAGCATATATTTATTGGTTTGCGCAAACGTTATAGCTTCTACAAACTAGGGTACATTTTCTGGAATTTACACAGCTTTTAGTTTATGACTGCCTATGTCATTTCTTGAGGTGCTAAAATGGCAGGGCAGTACAAACCCCCCAAATGACCCCATTTTGGAAAGTAGACACCCCAAGGAAATTGCTGAGAGGCATCTTGAGCCGATAAAATATAAAATTTTTTTGTCACAAGTGATTGAATAATGATATAAAAAAAAAAAAAAAATTTACTAAAAGTTGTCACTAAATGATATATTGCTCACACATGCCATGGTTATATGTGAAATTGCACCCCAAAATACATTTAGCTGCTTCTCCTGAGTATGGGGATACCACGTGTGTGGGACTTTTTGGGAGCCTAGCCCCGAAAACCAAGCACCGCCTTCAGGATTTCTAAGGGCGTAAATTTTCGATTTCACTCCTCACTACCTATCACAGTTTTGAAGGCCATAAAATGCCAAGATGGCACCCCCCCCCCCAATGACCCCCTTTTGGAAAGTAGACACCCCAAGCTATTTGCTGAGAGGCATGTTGAGTCCATGGAATATTTTATATTTTGACACAAGTTGCGGGAACATTACAAACTTTTTTTTTTTGCACAAAGTTGTCACTAAATGATATATTACTCGAACATGCCATGGGCATATGTGGAATTACACCCCAAAATACATTCTGCTGCTTCTCCTGAGTATGGGGATACCACATGTGTGGGACTTTTTGGGAGCCTAGCTGCATACGGGGCCCACGAAAACCAATCACCGCCTTTAGGCTTTCTAAGGGCGTAAATTTTTTATTTCACTCTTCACTGCCTATCACAGTTTCGGAGGCCATGGAATGCCCAGGTGGCACAAAACCCCCCCAAATGACCCCATTTTGGAAAGTAGACACCCCAAGCTATTTGATGAGAGGCAGGGTGAGTATTTTGCAGCTCTCATTTGTTTTTGAAAATGAAGAAAGACAAGAACATTTTTATTTTTATTTTTTCAATTTTCAAAACTTTGTGACAAAAAGTGAGGTCTGCAAAATACTCACTATATCTCTCAGCAAAAAGCTTGGGGTGTCTACTTTCCAAAATGGGGTCATTTGGGGGGGGGGGGGGTTGTGCCACCTGGGCATTCCATGGCCTCCGAAACTGTGAAAGGCAGTGAAGAGTGAAATCAAGAATTTACGCCCTTAGAAAGCCTGAAGGCGGTGCTTGGTTTTCGGGGTCCCGTGCACGGCTAGGCTCCCAAAAAGTCTCACACATGTGGTATCCCCGTACTCAGGAGAAGAAACAGAATGTATTTTGGGGTGTAATTTCACATATTCCCATGGCATGTTTGAGCAATACATCATTTAGTGACAACTTTGTGCAAAAAAAAAAAAAAAATTTGTCTTTTTCCCGCAACTTGTGTCACAATATAAAATATTCCATGGACTCGACATGCCTCTCAGAAATACCTTGGGGTGTCTACTTTCCAAAATGGGGTCATTTGGGGGGGGGGGTTGAACTGTCCTGGCATTTTATGCACAACATTTAGAAGCTTATGTCACACATCACCCACTCTTCCAACCACTTGAAGACAAAGCCCTTTCTGACACTTTTTGTTTACATGAAACAATTTTTTTTTGCAAGAAAATTACTTTGAACCCCCAAACATTAAATATTTTTTTAAAGCAAAGGCCCTACAGATTAAAATGGTGGGTGTTTCATTTTTTTTTTCACACAGTATTTGCGCAGCAATTTTTCAAATGCATTTTTTGGGGGAAAAAACACACTTTTTTAATTTTAATGCACTAAAACACACTATATTGCCCAAATGTTTGATGAAATAAAAAAGATGATTGATGGCGACAAATTACATACATTTTTAAAAGCCTTTACAGGTTACCACTTTAGATTTACAGAGGTCTACTGCTAAAATTACTTCCCTCAATCTGACCTTCGCGGTGATACCTTACATGCATGGTGCAATTGCTGTTTACATTTGACGCCAGACCGACGCTTGCGTTCGCCTTTGCGCGAGAGCAGGGGGGAAACAGGGGTGCTTTTTTTTATTATTATTTTTTTGCTTTTTTTAATTTTATTTTTAAATTGTTCCTTTCATTTTTTTTTTTTAATCATTTTTATGGTTATCTCAGGGAATGTAAATATCCCCTATGATAGCAATAGGTAGTGACAGGTACTCTTTTTTGAAAAAATTGGGGTCTATTAGACCCTAGATCTCTCCTCTGCCCTTAGAGCATCTGACCACACCAAGATGGTGTGATAAAATGCTTTCCCAATTTCCCAATGGCGCTGTTTACATCCGGCGAAATCTAAGTCATGAAATGCTCGTCACTTCTGGTTTCTTAGGCCATAGAGATGATTGGAGCCATTCTGGTCTCTGATCAGCTCTATGGTCAGCTGGCCCAATCACCGGCTGCATTCTCGGGTTCCCTGTTGGGACAGGAGAGCCAGAGAAAACCATGGAAGACGGTGGGGGGGACATTCCCTCCCACTGCTTGTAAAAGCAGTCTAGAGGCTAATTAGCCACTAGGATTGCTTTTACATGAAAGCTGACCGCTGGCTGAAAAGAATGATACCAAGTTGATACCTAAATCTGCAGGCATCATTCTGGTATAACCACTCAAAGTTCAGCAACATACCATTACGTTGCTGGTCCTTGTTGGGCATATATTGTAATCTTTTTTTTCATGCAGCCTGTGGACTGAACGAAAAAAAGAGATTGATCGGTGGGTATGCCCACCATTAGAATACCTGATGATGGGCATACATGCACCATTTATATATGCAGAAGGATGGGGGCATCCGCCCCAAAAGTTAGGAGCAAATCGCTCCTCCACCCCTGCTGCCCCCATGCTTTGGCATATATGCTCTTTTTTTTAACTGTCAAACACAAGCACCCCCTATCGGAGTGCAATTCCTCTAACGGGACTTTTTAGCGGGGTCACCTCTGATAAAGTAGAAAATAGTAGAAAATTTAGGTTTCTGTATAAAAGTATTGTAGTTTATTGGTTTAACATTTAAAAATCATTACACATGACCTAACCGTATGTACAATAAAATGGATGCATATAATGGGAAGAAACAATTGTATAGGAAAAGTGACCAATTGCAATGATACAGGTAAATAAAGACCCAATGATCATAGAAACCCAACGTTTCGAGGTATGCAAAAGGGTTGACCTCTTCTTCAGGGGTAACGATAATTGGTCAGAGTGGGTGTTTCATCTAAAAAGTTAACAAAAAAGCAGAGCAAACATAAGTGAATGAATCTCTCAGATATTCACAACAGGAGGCAGTAGAGAGCATTTAGTTTGCATTACAAAGTTCAGTGCACATTTAAACAGTTGTTACATCATTGGTAAATTCTAGACATATACAAGCAGAAAATTCACACTGACACCTTGAAAATCATGTAAAAACTTTCCCAAGGACATTTCCAGCATCCAGTGCGACTCAAACAAATTGCCGTCCGTCACGGCCACACAGGGATCACAGAACCAAGGTTCAAGAAGACAGAGAAAGGACCAAGTAGACCACAGGAGTGAAAGCCAGGGTGGGCTGAGGTTGCTTCACAAAGGATATCCCCCATAAAGAGGAACAGACACAGTCCTCCCCTTTTCCCCCTATGAGGGCTTGAAGAACAGCCTGCTTGATGGAGTATGGAAGGTGGGGGTAATAGCCCGCTGCAATAAAAATACTTCAATGAGAATCTCAGAGAAGAGCCTAGTATAAGTACAATGTTATTCTCCAAAATAGAGGTAATATTGGGGTAAGCAGATAAAAATCACCCAGAATTGTACGTATAATGTATGTCAAACACATACCTAAGAAAGTGGTGGTGAGTGGAATCAGGTCACAGATCCCAATATTGAGCCCCAAGGAGATGTTTAAATAAACCTCAGATTAAAGTGGGCCAAGGTCCAAGAGGGTATGCAGGTTCCCTGGTTAGGTATAAGCCCGCATAGGTCTGCAGATTATAAAACACATCAGGGAAATGTTGTGAGTGAATAGATAATCAATCGCCTGTATGGTTTGCAAAAATCCCAGCCAAAAATAATCCTCAGGTTTACCTGTTCGTCTTAGCTTCCTCCAAGCACGTCTGTGTGGTATAGGAAACAGCTGATAAGTGCAGCTCCAGAAGGGTTTAAGTGTGAGTTAGCTGTAGTGGGTGTTGGTGTCCAATCAGTAACCTGATTGGCTAAACCAAAGGTGGGGGGCGGTCTGAAGCAGGGAGGCCAAGACGTGTCTGTAAAGGACATCCCCCGGGCGGAGCGACGTACAACGTCATCTCCACGATGCACTCCCTGGAGTGAAAACATCCACAGCAGGGCAGAGATGGGCGTGTGCGGAGGCGCAGCGCTCGGCGGGGGGCGGAGCCAGCGCGACGTGGAGAATTCCCCCATACGTCTAAGATCCCGCAGCGCAGAGCTGGCGTGCCCGTTGTCATGGGAACCCATGACACAGACTGCCAGAGAGAGGGGGGGGCTGGGCGCGCTCAGAAGAGAGCGTGTCTCGGTCTCCCCCGGGTGTGCTGAGTGAGCTGACACACAGCCCAAACCTGGGAGGATTGAAGAGGGAAAGAGTGAGAGTGATTGGTTGAAAAGTGAAAAGGGGGAGGGAAGAAAGACAGCCAGGTAAAAAATGCAGGCATGAAAGAAGAAATAAGGAAAGAGAGAAAGAGGTGACAGTGAGTGAAAAGAAAAAAGGTGGAGCTAAGAGGGAAGAAAGGGAGAAATACTGATAGCATGCAGGAGAAGAGAGAGAGGGGGGAGGGAGGGGGGGGGGAGAATCTGTGTAGAGGAGAAAGAGAGAAAGGAAGGAAGAAAAGAAAAAAAAAAAAGAGAGGAAAAGGAGGGGGAAAAAGGAGGGAATGAAAGTGCATGCAGTGAAATTACCAACACTTGGTGAGTTATCTGTGTAGTCGAGAGGGACGGTCCCACCGAATTGGAAAAAAGGTCCTGAAATCATAAAACAAGCTTATTACGTCATATATTTTAAACAATGTGTTGCATCAGGAGTCAAGCAGGAATACACATATTTCAAACTAGAGATACAGTCCTAGTGGTTCTTGTGTCCTATCAGTTCTAAGGACTATCCCAGAGACCTGGGGCATATTAACAGTCCCGTATAAATGCACGATTACTATATTATGGATAAGAGGTACAAAAAGGTCCGAGTAGGACAAAGGACTGCATCAGTTTGATTAAGGGGTTGATTCTATTATAAAGATTCCCATTCAGATCCTCCTGAGGAGAATCCCTCCAGGAAGGGTCTGAAGGAGGTGGTTGCGTTAAGGCCAGGTGGCATAGTCGCATTCAAGCGAAAAATCCACCTTTGTTCGGCCTGCATTAATGTTTTGTTAGTGTCACCCCCTCTTATACCAGGATGTATTCTGTCCAGGATCAGGAAGGAAATCTTCGGAGTGATTCCTTCATGTAGATCTCTCACATGTCTCCCCAAAGAGAGGCTTGGGTTGCAGGCCTGCATGGATAGAATGTGTCGATAGGCACGTCGCCAGAAGGGCTGAATAGTTTTGCCCACATAAAAACAAAAGCAGTTACATAGAAGTAGGTAAACTACATTAGCTGTTTGGCAGTTCGCATAGTGTTTAGGGCGGTAGCGTTCGCCATTTGGGAGTGTTATATTGCGCGTGGTGTTCATAAACCGGCAGTAGTTACACCCACCACAGGTAAATGTACCTGGGTATTTACACGGATCCTGGTGTCCAGAATCATGGTATTCACTGGACACTAGGTAGTCCTTGAGAGATCTAGCTCTTTTGAATGTGAAGACCGGGTGTTTACTTACATAAGGACCTATAGTGGGGTCCATTGAGAGAAGATGCCAGTACTTGTTGGCGATTTTTTTGAAAGTTTCATGTTGGTTGCAGTATTTTGTTATAATCGAGATTGGATTTTTTTAAATGTTTTTAGAAGATGGATTGTAAAGCAGTTCTTTCCTAGGTTTCAATACTGCCCGATTATAGGCCTTTTTAAGGCAGGATTTGGAGTAACCCCGAAGTAATAATCTCTCTCTCAGGAGATCAGCCTCTCTCCTGAAGATTGTGTCGTCTGTGCAGTTTCTCCGTGTCCTCAAATACTGACTGAAAGGGATGGATGCAATTAGGGGTGTTGGATGAAAACTGCTGGCATGTAATATAGTATTGCCCGCTGTTGGCTTCCTGTATAAACTACTGCTAATACGCCCCCTGTCATCTTTGTAGATAGTTACATCCAAGAAGGTTATGGAAGAGTTGTCAAAAGTCATTGTAAAGCTCAAGTTGAAATTATTTTTGTTTAGACATTCTAGGAAGGGTTCGAGTTGATCCTGTGGGCCGTCCCAGACAAGAAGGACATCATCGATGAATCTGAGCCATAGGCTCAGATTCATCATGAAAGGGGCCAGATCATCGGATTGGTTGATCATGCGCTCCCACTCCCCCAGGTACAGGTTGGCATATGATGGGGCACAAGAAGTCCCCATCGCTACCCCCTGCACCTGGAGGAAGTGGGAGCCATTGAAGGTGAAGTGGTTATGCTGTAGGATATAGTCCAATGAGTCCAACAGAAAATTGCCAATTTTGGGATTGAATCTATTAACTTGTAAGATGACCTGTCGAATACAGCTTAGACCGTTGGTGTGGGGAATTGAGCTGTAAAGGGCCTCCAAACGAATCAAACAACCCAAGATCCCAACCTTTTACGCCCTACCGAAACTGCATAAATGTGTTAAAAGACCTACAGGCAGACCCATAGTGTCGGGGAACGGTTCAATAACAGAGAACCTTAGTTCCTTCATCGATGGGCATCTTCGCCCCTTTGTGACCAACCTTCCCAGTTACCTTCGTGATACCCCCCACTTACTTCAGATCCTGGACGGAATGGCCACCCCCCCACGTCGACCTTGGTGGCAATCGACGTGGAGGCCCTTTACAGCTCAATTCCCCACACCAAGGGTCTAAGCTGTATTCAACAGGTCATCTTACAAGATAATAGATTCAATCCCAAAATGGGCAATTTTCTGTTGGACTCATTGGACTATATCCTACAGCATAACCACTTCACCTTCAATGGCTCCCACTTCCTCCAGGTGCAGGGGGTAGCGATGGGGACTTCTTGTGCCCCATCATATGCCAACCTGTACCTGGGGGAGTGGGAGCGCATGATCAACCAATCCGATGATCTGGCCCCTTTCATGATGAATGTGAGCCTATGGCTCAGATTCATCGATGATGTCCTTCTTGTCTGGGATGGCCCACAGGATCAACTCGAACCCTTCCTAGAATGTCTAAACAAAAATAATTTCAACTTGAGCTTTACAATGACTTTTGACAACTCTTCCATAACCTTCTTGGATGTAACTATCTACAAAGATGACAGGGGGCGTATTAGCAGCAGTTTATACAGGAAGCCAACAGCGGGCAATACTATATTACATGCCAGCAGTTTTCATCCAACACCCCTAATTGCATCCATCCCTTTCAGTCAGTATTTGAGGACACGGAGAAACTGCACAGACGACACAATCTTCAGGAGAGAGGCTGATCTCCTGAGAGAGAGATTATTACTTCGGGGTTACTCCAAATCCTGCCTTAAAAAGGCCTATAATCGGGCAGTATTGAAACCTAGGAAAGAACTGCTTTACAATCCATCTTCTAAAAACATTAAAAAAAATCCAATCTCGATTATAACAAAATACTGCAACCAACATGAAACTTTCAAAAAAATCGCCAACAAGTACTGGCATCTTCTCTCAATGGACCCCACTATAGGTCCTTATGTAAGTAAACACCCGGTCTTCACATTCAAAAGAGCTAGATCTCTCAAGGACTACCTAGTGTCCAGTGAATACCATGATTCTGGACACCAGGATCCGTGTAAATACCCAGGTACATTTACCTGTGGTGGGTGTAACTACTGCCGGTTTATGAACACCACGCGCAATATAACACTCCCAAATGGCGAACGCTACCGCCCTAAACACTATGCGAACTGCCAAACAGCTAATGTAGTTTACCTACTTCTATGTAACTGCTTTTGTTTTTATGTGGGCAAAACTATTCAGCCCTTCTGGCGACGTGCCTATCGACACATTCTATCCATGCAGGCCTGCAACCCAAGCCTCCCTTTGGGGAGACATGTGAGAGATCTACATGAAGGAATCACTCCGAAGATTTCCTTCCTGATCCTGGACAGAATACATCCTGGTATAAGAGGGGGTGACACTAACAAAACATTAATGCAGGCCGAACAAAGGTGGATTTTTCGCTTGAATGCGACTATGCCACCTGGCCTTAACGCAACCACCTCCTTCAGACCCTTCCTGGAGGGATTCTCCTCAGGAGGATCCGAATGGGAATCTTTATAATAGAATCAACCCCTTAATCAAACTGATGCAGTCCTTTGTCCTACTCGGACCTTTTTGTACCTCTTATCCATAATATAGTAATCGTGCATTTATACGGGACTGTTAATATGCCCCAGGTCTCTGGGATAGTCCTTAGAACTGATAGGACACAAGAACCACTAGGACTGTATCTCTAGTTTGAAATATGTGTATTCCTGCTTGACTCCTGATGCAACACATTGTTTAAAATATATGACGTAATAAGCTTGTTTTATGATTTCAGGACCTTTTTTCCAATTTAGTGGGACCGTCCCTCTCGACTACACAGATAACTCACCAAGTGTTGGTAATTTCACTGCATGCACTTTCATTCCCTCCTTTTTCCCCCTCCTTTTCCTCTCTTTTTTTTTTTTTTTTTCTTTTCTTCCTCCCTTTCTCCTCTACACAGATTCTTCCCCCCCTCCCCCCCTCCCCCCTCCCCCCTCTCTCTCTTCTCCTGCATGCTATCAGTATTTCTCCCTTTCTTCCCTCTTAGCTCCACCTTTTTTCTTTTCACTCACTGTCACCTCTTTCTCTCTTTCCTTATTTCTTCTTTCATGCCTGCATTTTCTACCTGGCTGTCTTTCTTCCCTCCGCCTTTTCACTTTTCAACCAATCACTCTCACTCTTTCTCTCCTCAATCCTCCCAGGTTTGGGCTGTGTGTCAGCTCACTCAGCGCACCCGGGGGAGACCGAGACACGCTCTCTTCTGAGCGCGCCCGGCCCCCCCCTCTCTCTGGCAGTCTGTGTCATGGGTTCCCATGACAACGGGCACGCCAGCTCTGCGCTGCGGGATCTTAGACGTATGGGGGAATTCTCCACGTCGCGCTGGCTCCGCCCTACGCCGAGCGCTGCGCCTCCGCACACGCCCATCTCTGCCCTGCTGTGGATGTTTTCACTCCAGGGAGTGCATCGTGGCGATGACGTTGTACGTCGCTCCGCCCAGGGGATGTCCTTTACAGACACGTCTTGGCATCCCTGCTTCAGACCGCCCCCCACCTTTGGTTTAGCCAATCAGGTTACTGATTGGACACCAACACCCACTACAGCTAACTCACACTTAAACCCTTCTGGCGCTGCACTTATCAGCTGTTTCCTATACCACACAGATGTGCTTGGAGGAAGCTAAGACGAACAGGTAAACCTGAGGATTATTTTTGGCTGGGATTTTTGCAAACCATACAGGCGATTGATTATCTATTCACTCACAACATTTCCCTGATGTGTTTTATAATCTGCAGACCTATGCGGGCTTATACCTAACCAGGGAACCTGCATACCCTCTTGGACCTTGGCCCACTTTAATCTGAGGTTTATTTAAACATCTCCTTGGGGCTCAATATTGGGATCTGTGACCTGATTCCACTCACCTCCACTTTCTTAGGTATGTGTTTGACATACATTATACGTACAATTCTGGGTGATTTTTATCTGCTTACCCCAATATTACCTCTATTTTGGAGAATAACATTGTACTTATACTAGGCTCTTCTCTGAGATTCTCATTGAAGTATTTTTATTGCAGCGGGCTATTACCCCCCACCTTCCATACTCCATCAAGCAGGCTGTTCTTCAAGCCCTCATAGGGGGAAAAGGGGAGGACTGTGTCTGTTCCTCTTTATGGGGGATATCCTTTGTGAAGCAACCTCAGCCCACCCTGGCTTTCACTCCTGTGGTCTACTTGGTCCTTTCTCTGTCTTCTTGAACCTTGGTTCTGTGATCCCTGTGTGGCCGTGACGGACGGCAATTTGTTTGAGTCGCACTGGATGCTGGAAATGTCCTTGGGAAAGTTTTTACATGATTTTCAAGGGGTCAGTATGAATTTTCTGCTTGTATATGCCTAGAATTTACCAATGATGTAACAACTGTTTAAATGTGCACTGAACTTTGTAATGCAAACTAAATGCTCTCTACTGCCTCCTGTTGTGAATATCTGAGAGATTCATTCACTTATGTTTGCTCTGCTTTTTTGTTAACTTTTTAGATGAAACACCCACTCTGACCAATTATCGTTACCCCTGAAGAAGAGGTCAACCCTTTTGCATACCTCGAAACGTTGGGTTTCTATGATCATTGGGTCTTTATTTACCTGTATCATTGCAATTGGTCACTTTTCCTATACAATTGTTTCTTCCCATTATATGCATCCATTTTATTGTACATATGGTTAGGTCATGTGTAATGATTTTTAAATGTTAAACCAATAAACTACAATACTTTTATACAGAAACCTAAATTTTCTACTATTTTCTACTTTATCAGAGGTGACCCCGCTAAAAAGTCCCGTTAGAGGAATTGCACTCCGATAGGGGGTGCTTGTGTTTGGCAAGAAATTGGGATGGGGGCCCACCTCTAGAAATATACAGTGCCTATTGGGATGACACCTCTCTCCTTTTTTTTTAACTGTGGTGGTGAAATCACCTCCGACAGCGCTGGAGTCATGGCTTTATGTATTGTGGGAGCAAACGCTGTTGCTGTCAAGATAAATAAATCCGCGCTGCAACTGAATGGAGTACCTGCTAAGCAAATGATGGTTAACAATAAAACAAAATAACATTACAGTATAACAGTAAGACTTACCATACCTGCAAAGCAAATACAAAAAAACATAGTAAAAAATAAAACATTTTTTAACGCAACCTGTGCCTAAAATATATATATGCCGAAGCATGGGGGCATACTCCCGCAAAAGGTATGAGCAAATCGCTCCTCTGCCCCTGCTGCCCCCATGCTTCGGCATATATGCTGAAGTATGTAAATGTGGTGGTGAAACCTCCGACAGCGCTGGAGTCACGGCTTTATGTATCGTGGGAGCAAACGCTGTTGCTGTCAAGATAAATAAATCCGTGCTGCAGCTGAATTGCGTACCTGAAAACAAAAAAAAATGGTTAAGAATAAAACACAGTAAACAGTAATGTATAAAAAAATAAAACATAACAACAACAAAACATTGAAGAATAGAATACAGTAACAAAGAGCAGAACAATAGAGAGAGAGAGAACAATAAAACGACAACTATTTTTGTTTTTTTTATTTTGTATTTTTTTGTGTTTTTTTTTTTTTTTTTACTTTTTTTTTGTTACACTTTTTTTTGTAACTTTAACTTTTGTAACTGGTACCAGGTTCGGGTCTCTCAAAAAAACATTCACCAATGCAAAGACCAGGATTGTCAGGACAGGAGGGACAATAATAGCGGGTGTCACGCCTATATCCACGCTTTCTGCAGACACGACATTTTCTTTTGGGGGAAAATGCCTCTCATGCAGCCGGCTTACTGTATTTGGATTGGGAAGGTGAGGTGGAGCACCGTCTGGAAACAGGAGGGCTCCGACGATCTCTTCCTGGAATCTAAGAAAGGATCCAGTCCGTCCTGAAGTTCTGTATAGCACATGAGCATTCAGCAAAGCCAATTGAAATAAGTATACAGACACTTTTTTATACCAGCGTCTGGCCTTACGGGCAACTAGGTACGGCGTCAACAACTGGTCGTTGAGGTCCACCCCTCCCATATTGAGGTTATATTCGTGGACACAGAGGGGTTTCTCCACAACACCAGTCGCCGTAGTAATTTGGACCGTCGTGTCTGCATGAAGGGAGGTAAAAACTAAAACATTCTTATTATCCCTCCACTTCATAGCGAGCAAATTATTACACTGCAAGCAGGCTCTCTCCCCCAGCCTAAGACGGAATCTACAAGCCGCTGGGGAAAGCCCCGGCAATTAGGTCACACGGTGCCACATGCTCCAATCTGATGATCAAAAAGGTGACTAAAAAGTGTCACGCTCGTGTAATAATTGTCCACATATAAGTGGTACCCCTTTCCGAATAAGAGTGACACCAAGTCCCACACAATCTTGCCAGCGCGTCCTATGTAGTCAGGGCAGTTTGTCGGCTCTCCCTCGTAAACCATAAAACTACATGTATAGCCTGTGGCCCTGTCACAGAGCTTATACATCTTGACCCCGTATCTGGCACGCTTGCTGGGAAGGTACTGTTTGAATGACAAGCGGCCAGAAAACTTAATCAGGGACTCATCAACGCAGACAACTTGATGGAGAGTAAACAAGTCTGCAAAACATTGGTTGAAGTGGTTTAGGAGGGGACGAATTTTGTAGAGCCGATCGTATCCAGGGTCTCCACGAGGATGACAGAGTTCATTGTTGTTGAAGTGCATGAACTGCAAAATCTGCTCGTATCGTGCCCTGGTCATGGGGGCAGAGAACACGGGCATATGGTAAATTGGGTCAGTGGACCAATATGACTGCAACTCACTCTTTTTGGTTATGCCCATAAAGAGGGAAAGGCCCAGAAAGATCTTAAATTCGGAAACCGTAATTGGTTTCCAATCTCTGGCAAGGGAGGACTGGGGAATAGTGGCGATGTGTTGAGCAGCGTACAAATTGCTTTGGTCCACAATAGATCTATAGAAATGTTCGGTGAAAAACAGCGAATAAAAATCAAGTGGCGTAAAATCAACTGTTTCCACATGAATGCCAGGTTGGCCAGTGAATGGGGGAAGTACGGGTGCTGCAGAAGTGGTGGGTTCCCAATTCGGATTGGCGAATGCAGCAGGAAGGGCACTATGTGTTCGTCTTCTTGGTGGCAGCGGAACACTACTTGTGCTTGCCACCTCGCCAGCTTGAACTGCACTCGCCATGTCACCAAGTGTTATTGCAGTGCTGGATATACGACCAGGGTGTACTAGGTGCTCGCTGGTGCTTGCCAGTTCACCAGAAGGAATAGCAGCGCTAGTACTTCTCTGCTGCATACGAGAGCCCTGCGGTTCTTGCACCTCAACAGCAGAAGAAGTTCGGGGTCTGGTCAGGGACCACAACTCCGTCGTCAGAGCTATCTGTCATGGAGCCGCTGCTGTCTACAGGTTCGTATTCTGAGCCTGAATCTGACAGATGAGTGACTTCCTCTTCACTATCTGTCATGCTCAGAAACGTGTAGGCCTCTTCACTAATGTACCTTCGATTTGCCATTTTGGGCCCTAAATTTAGTGGTATACTAGTGAGACTCACAGGTAAAAAAGCTCCTGTTAGCGACTGTATCAAAACGCTATAAAAAAAAGGTTAGCGATCGCAGGGATCGGGCCTGACTCTGCGAACACTGCAGTTATGTGTTTAGTGTTTTGTAAGTGACAGTAATCGATCGATACTGCACTTGGGTGGGCTGGGCAGGGCTGGGCCGAGGGGCAAAACGCAAGTGCTAGCAGGTATCTGGGCTGATCCTGCTAACACTGCGTTTTTGGGGACCCTAAACTGCTGGGGACGCTAGCATAGATCTGATCGGGTCAGATATTGATCCATTCAGATACTATACCACTAAGGGAGGTGTATGCTGCGTGCGTGGGTGTTAGCGGTATTGGAACTAACCTGACGCTGCCTGGGGCGACGCAGACCCTGTCTGACCCTAAAGCTTAACTTATATCACTGCCGGGGGATTAGGGGGTTAAACGTTTATTTGGTAATAAATGGCGGGTGCCCTGAAACTATAATAAACAAACGAACTAACCAGCGTCACCCATAACACTTATACGGTGATCACTGGTGAAAGCGTTAACTAGGGGGCAATCAGGGGGTTAAAACCTTTATTAGGTAGTATATAGGGGTCCCTGGCGCTATAAAACGCTGACGGCGAACCTATATACTCACCTTCCTAACTAGCGTCACCTGTGACACTAATACAGCGATCAGAAAAACGATTGCTTAGTGACACTGGCGACGGGGGGTGATCAAGGGGTTAAAACTTTATTAGGGAGGGTTAGGGGGGTACCCTAGACCTAAAGGGGCCTACCACTAACTGCCCTACCACTTATAACTGTCACAAACTGACACCAATGCAATAATCAGAAACAAAAAACTGCTATTGGTGTCACTGTGACAGGGGGTACAGGGGGGTGATCGGGGGGTGACTGGGGGGGTGATGGGGGGTGAAAACTGTGCCTGCATGTTCTACTGGAAGTGTAGTGTTGGTGCAAACTCACATTGATGTCTTCTCTCCTCGGCGCTGGAACGAAAAGACCGTCTCGAGGAGAGATGACATCACTTCTTCCGCTTCTGTTTACATTACAGAAGCCGAGGAAGCATTTCATTCGCCAGGAGCGATCACGAGGTGGTGGCCTCCCCCTCACCCCTGATCTCCCCTGACTAGAATCCGACCGTCGCAGGCACCGGGGGGGGGGCGATCGGACCCCCCACCCGCGGGCAGGCAGGGACGTACAGGTAAGCCCTTATGCCTGCCCGTGCCATCGTGCCGACGTACATCGGCGTGCGGCGGTCAGCAACACATTCGAAATATTCAAAAATTTGTAAATTCAAAATTCAAAAACCTGGAAATTCGGAAATTCGAAAATTCTGAAATTCTGAAACCCAAAAATTCAAAAATCTGAAATAATACCTAATAATAACTTAACTATTACTAACAATTAAATTATAGGTATTGGAATCTCCTTTCAGATTTGGCTGTTAGTGAACGTAACAAATACAAATTTATCCAAAGTTATGAATTATCAGAAATAACAAATGCCATATTTAAACGAATGGAACATAACGAATTAACAATAATAAATAACAATAATAAAAACTTTTTATTATTATTTATTATTAATTCATTCCGTTCCATTTGTTGAGATGTGGCATTCGTTATTTCGGATAATTCGTAACTTCGGATAAATTCGTATTCGTTACGTTGACTAACAGCCAAATTTGAAAGGAAATTCCAATACCTATAATTTAATACTTATTAGTAGTTAGTTGGAATGTTCGAATTTACGAATTTTAGAATGTTTGAATTTACAAATTTACGAATTTCGATCATAACGAATGATCTGAAAAACGAAAAAAAAAAAAAGTGAACGAAATGAAAATTAACAAATTTTTTGACAGTGCACATGTCTATTGGATAGTATGATACACACAGCGCTGTATAAAGATTGTTGTAAATAGTAGAGAGTTGTTGGATATCACTTTGAACACAGCAGTTGTTGTGGCACATTATATACAGTATATATATTTTTATATATTTTATCTATTTTTTGTTTCTAGCACACACTTTTTGGTCTCTTCCTAGCGCTGGTATATAACATTTAGTATTATTCCCCTAGGTTAAGGCCTAGACAGTATATCTGTTCAGTGCATACACATGTATTCCTGGCCAATACATACTGCAACATAATAATTTTAACTAAGGCCACTTTCACACTGAGGCGCTTTATAGGCACTATAGTGCTAAAAATAGTGCCTGCAAAGCGCCTGTAAAGCGCCTCTCCTGTCACTCCAGTGTGAAAGTCCAAGGGCTTTCACACTGGAGCAGTGCGCTTGTGGGACGTTAAAAAAAAGTCCTGCAAGAAGCATCTTTGAGACGCTTTGGGAGCGGTGTATACACCGCTCCTAAAGCGGTGTATGCACCGCGGGCGCTTTTAACCCTTTATACGGCCGCTAGCGGGAGTCAAAAGTTCCCCGCTAGCGACCGAAAAGCGCAGCCAAAACGAAGGTAAAAATAGCGGCGCTTTACCGCCGATGCCCCCACGCCTCAGTGTGAAAGGTCCCTAACTGTGGTTCAGTTTTCTGATCTTCCAAACTTTATCTCATGTGTTTGGTTACATTAAGTGGGTTATTTATAAAAATATAATGGAAAAATCAAAAATAAAAGTCTTCAGTATTCTTCACATTGACCAAAAAATGGCATTATCTTTTCTTATCTTGTTAGATATTGATGTTAATCCTTCAAAGGGTTTAGACACAGTGATTATTCCTTAACATTGGTCAATGGTTAAAAGTTGTTTAGCTAGGGCACAAACAAAGACTTTGACCTCAGCTACGTATGTTAAGTGGAATTTAGGTAAGCATGACCTTAATGTTTATATGTGCAAAAGAAGAAACTATATTGGTTTTGGGTTAGTTTTGTTAATTGATCATTTTAAAGCTTTTTTTTATCTTTGACTGATGTTTTATCTGTTTTTATACTATATGTAAACAATCATCTTTTTCCAAAAAAGATTCTGAGAGCTTTTAGGGTGAGCTAAAAAGATAGTACAATAGTAATCAACATCTTTCATGCAAGCTGTCTCTCATTGAAACCTCAGTCCATTGAGGGATAAGTTACTGTGATTACTCACTGCTGTAAACCATGCACTTGGGTGTAAAATTTAGCGTTTTTTCTATCAAGAGGCAAGGAAACTGGAAAATACTAAAAGGGGCCAAAGGCTCCACCTGCTGGCTCAAGAAGGAAAATACCAACGTTTAATTTCAATATTTCATATTTACCTGACTAAATAAAAAAAAAAAAAACTCTTGGACTTATGACTAGAGCAGCACTAGTGATGTACTTATAATGCTGCTGATGATACAATGCTCTTCAATGATACAAGCTTTGAAGAGCTCACAATCAGTTCAGTTGGTTTCTCCAGAATGTGAGTAATCTGATCTCTGTGCACAATAACAGCAAGACTGTCAGTCTTTATAAGAGCAGAAAGCAATATTTCTAAAGGACCGATAGACTTATTAGTCTCTCCGTATTCATAGCATAATGCATACTATCCATACGAGTCTCTTTGTCATTAAAGAATATTGCATACTGCCCCTTTAAAGTGTACTAAACCCAGGAGCCTGCATTCACTATATCTGGTCTCCAACAGTATACAGAACATGGAAATGCAATTATTTTAGTAAATATAAACTGCTAAATACCTTTGCTCATCAGCAGTATATAGCAGTCTTGTGACTTCCATCAGTGTCCGGCTGAGCACCGCTTATAGCTTGTAGGAGAAGTTTTCCTTCTTTTCTGGCTCTGTCCTATGAGGCTGCAGGACCCCTGACCCTCTGTCTGGACAGTGCTGATTGGCCCAGTGCCGATCACATGCATCCTCCCAAGAAAAGAAAAAACTCTCCAGCAATACACACCAAACTGAGCATGTGCAGAGTGCTCCCAAGGCTCTATCGGGAGATGGCTTGGGGTCTGTGGAAGAAGGGGTGGATCAGAGAAGACATGATCAAACAGCCTTTTTACACATTGCCCAGGATTAACCACCTTAGGTTCCACAGTGAGTGTCACGTACCTGACGGTAGAGCCTGATATGCAGGGAACGTCCTCTCTTGCTCCTCTGATTCTGGCCCCCTGATAGAGTAGACAGGAGGAGCAGAAGTGCAGAGTCGCACAAGTGCCAAACAGTTCGTCTTCACTGTAATGTAGAACAGCGGCAGGTGGCACGGTGCTGAAGCAGGGTTCTCCAATGAGCGGAAGATGCAGGTTGGGCAAGCCGGGTCAAACACTGGCGGGAACGTCAGGAGCAGAAGCGGCGGCAGGTGCGTAGTCTGGATGCAGGCAGGGTTGGCAATGGGCTGGCAGCGTGGTAGTCGAAGGAGCAGGCAGATGCGGAGTCAGAACAAGCCGGGTCAGATGCAGGCAGCAGGTAGCAGAGTCAGAGGCAAGCCGGGTCAGTAAACAGGTGCAGGTATCATGGGTAAAAGCAGGCAGGAACACACGGGAACACTGTAGAACGGACAGCACTGGATGCAAGCGCAGACCAAGTTTAAATAGCCTCTTGGTAATGTGCACACAGGTGCACCGAAGGTGTTCTGGCAGAGGCTGAGGTTACAGGTCGACTTCTCCGTCGGCCATCTTGAGAACTGGCTGGTCTTCCCTGGCAGGCTGAGGTCACAGGTTGAACTCTCCTTCGGCCATCTTGAGTACTGGCTGGTCTTCCCTGACAGACTGAGGTCACATGTCGACTTCTCCTTCTGCCATTTTGAGTACTGGCTGGTCTTCCCTGACATTGCCCCCCCTAACGGGCAGCCTCCGGATGCCCAATCTGGCTACTTTGTCAAGATAGGTCCTCTTAAAGGTTCAGATCAGTTCTTGGGCATGAATGTTGGTTTCAGGTTCCCACGAGTTGTCTTCAGGACCGTAACCCCTCCACTTAATAAGGTATTGAACTTGACCTCTCCTTCTCCTGCAATCTAAAATCGCCTCTATTTCAAATTCCTCTTCGCCATCTACCACCACAGGTTCGGGTGGCTCTGTATTCCGATCCGGAAAAGAGTTGGGGGTGGCGGGCTTCAGTAAGGTTATATGAAACACAGGGTGTCTCCGGTCTCCGGTAACTCCAGCTCATAGGCAACATTGTTAATTCGTCTCTTTACAGGAAAGGGTCCCACGAATCTGGGGCCTAATTTGCTTGAGGGACAGGTTAGTTTCAGATTTGTTGTGGCCAACCAGACTTGGTCCCCCGGGTTCAGGATCAGGTCCCCTCTTCTCTTCTTATCGAAGATCTGTTTGTTATAAGCTTGAGTCTTAGCCATCGTCTCTTGTAGCAGCTTGTTGTTGGATCTAAAGAAATCCAATGTTTCAAGTACAGCGGGTACCGGGCATTCCGGAATGTTATTAAACAGAAAGGACGGGTGAAAACAGTAGTTTGCGAAGAAGGGAGATTGTTTCGTGGCTGAATGAGAAGAATTATTGTAGGCAAACTCGGCTAAGGGAAGTAAGGACACCCAATCGTCTTGTGAAAAGGAGGAGAAGCAGCGCAGATATTGTTCCAGTGTCTGGTTGGTCCTTTCTGTCTGACCATTAGTCTGCGGATGATAGGCTGAAGAGAATGAAAGTTCAATACCCAAGGATTCACACAAGGATCTCCAGAATCTGGAGGTGAACTGGACCCCTCTGTCTGAGACGATGTTAGCCGAAACCCCATGGAGTCTTATAACCTCTCGGATGAAGATCCGTGCCGTCTCTTGTGCAGAAGGGGTGCCCTTCATAGGATCAATGATTACAAAGATAGTACTGTATCCCTCGGATGGTGGCAGTTCCACAATGAAGTCAATTGAAATCATTCTCCATGGTCTGTTCGGGACAGGTAATGGCTTCAACAGACCCCAGGCCCTGGATTTGCTGTTCTTATTACGGATGCAGGTGGTGCACATATCCGCACATATCTCCTACAGTCTCTTGCCACCCCCGGCCACCAGAAGGTTCGCTGCACCAATTCAGCAGTCTTGCTGACCCCAAAGTGTCCTGCCAGCACGTGGTCGTGGCACATGCTCAACATGGCAGTTTGTAGATCCTCTGGGCAAAGACCTTATCCTCATACCAGAGAAGCCCTTCCTGTGTCCGTAAAGTGATCCCAGATGGTGTAGAACTCCTCACAGAGGCTTGTTTAATCTGCGTCATTAAGTCCCCTTGTAGGAGAAGGAAATTTCCCGAGGACAGGATCGTATCCGGGGGAGAGATGTCTTGGGATTTGCTAAACATGCGTGATAGCGCATCCGGCTTTATGTTCTTGGATCCAGGTCTGTATGTCAGATGGAAGGTAAATCTCGAAAAGAAAAGTGCCCACCTGGCCTGGTGAGGTCTCAATCTCTTTGCTGTTCTTAGATATTCGAGATTCTTGTGATCTGTGTAGATTAAGATTGGATGTGCTGCTCCCTCGAGAAGGTATCTCCATTCTTCTAATGCTGCCTTAATTGCTAAAAGTTCTCGATCCCCAACGTTGTAATTCTTCTCTGCGCTAGACAGTTTACGCGAGAAGAATGCGACTGGGTGCAACAGGGCCTCGGGGCCCTGTCTTTGGGACAAGATAGCTCCCACCGCAGTTTCCGAGGCGTCCACTTCTAAGACATACGGTAAGGCCGAGTCTGGGTGCTTCAAGACGGGTGCAGATGTGAAAAACCTCTTCAGCGTTTCAAAGGTCGACTGAGCCTCTGGAGACCAGCGGAATCGGGACCTCTGTTTGGTAAGCTGTGTAATGGGGGCAATGATTGCTGAGAACCCCCAAATAAATTTTCGATAAAAGTTTGCAAAGCCTATGAAACGTT
This sequence comes from Aquarana catesbeiana, assembly GCF_042186555.1. Classification (NCBI taxonomy): domain Eukaryota; kingdom Metazoa; phylum Chordata; class Amphibia; order Anura; family Ranidae; genus Aquarana; species Aquarana catesbeiana. The sequence goes on from NC_133326.1 coordinate 279,375,585, forward strand.
GAATACCTTTCTTGTCACATGGAGTAGGCCAGTCCAGGATAGCCGTTACCTTCTGGAGATCCATCCGGATACCTTCGGTGGAAATGATCAGCCCCAGAAATTGGATACTCTGGCGTTCAAACTCGCACTTCTCGGGTTTGGCATATAATCTGTGTTGTCGAAGGCGGGTTAATACACTTCTCACGTGTCTGCGGTGGTGTTCTAGGGAGGAAGAAAAAATTAGCATATCATCAAGGTATACAATGACAAATAAGTCCAGGAAGTCTCTGAGAACATCATTAATGAAATGCTGGAAGGTAGCCGGAGAGTTGCAGAGCCCGAAGGGCATCACGAGATACTCGTAATGCCCAAATCGTGTGCGGAATGCAGTCTTCCACTCGTCTCCCTCCTGAATGCGCACCAAATTATAGATTTTGTAATCCAATTTTGTAAATATGGTAGCGGAACCAAGTCTTTGAAAAAGTTTGGGAACTAATGGAAGTGGGTAACGGTTCTTCACCGTCACCTTGTTAAGTTCACGGTAGTCCACACGGGGCCTTAACGACTGATCCTTCTTCTGGACGAAGAAAATCCCCGCCCCAGCTGGAGACGTGGAAGGGCGGATGAAGCCTTTCCTGAGATTGTCATTGATATAGTCCTTCAGTGCCACCAGCTCGCTTTCAGACAGAGGAAAAATCCTCCCAAAGGAAACTTCGGCTCCGGGGAGTAGCTCTATAGGGCAGTCATAGGGCCGATGAGGTGGGAGGATCTCTGCCCCCTTCTTACTAAACATGTCTAGGAAGCTGTGGTAGGCTGTAGGCACAAGCTGACTGGTTTCAGAGTCCGTATCTAGACACAGCAGAGCGGGAACATCACAGGAGGTCTGTAGGCAGTGCTGGGTGCAGTAAGAGGAGACGAAGTTAATGCTTCCTTCAGACCAGTCGACATGGGGATCATGGGCCTTCAACCAAGGTATACCGAGGATAACTGGGAACAGAGGGGAAGTGATGGCGTCTAGTCGTAGCAGTTCTCGGTGGTCCTGGAACATGATGGTTAGCAGAGGAATGGTTTCGTGAGTGACTGCTATGGACTTAATGGTGGAACCATCGGCCAAGTGAACCGAGAGTTTCTGTGCTTTAGGCTGCAGGGGGATATGATGTTCGGCAGCAAAGGACAAGTCCACAAAGCAGCTGCAGGCTCCGGAATCAATTATGGCGGTAGTCTGAAGAGTCCTTCCTGGCAGCTGTAGAGAAATGGGAATAGTAAAGTGAGCGGAGTTGTTAAGCGAGCTTGGGGCTAGCGAGGCAGAAGTAGTGAAGAGAGACTTACGAGGTTTCACTGGGCAGGACCTCACATAATGTCCTGATCCCCCGAAGTATAGGCATAATTTCTGTTGGCGGCAGCGTTGTTGTTCTTCGACAGTAAGAGAGGGCCGCAGCAGGCCGAGTTGCATAGGTTCCGGGGTGTCAGGAGCCGGAGTGGCTGGAGCTGGTGGATCGGGATAGGACGAGCTGGGTACCCGAGGTAACATCCACACTGGACGGGATGGAGTGGATGCTCTCTCTAGTCTTCGTTCTCTCAGCCGGCGATCGATCTGGATGGATAGATCAGAGTTTCTAAGGTAGGGGGTACCCCTACCCGCGCTAACTCATCTTTGAGTGGTTCGGAGAGGCCCATACGAAATTGGTATCGTAGGGCGGCAGCGTTCCAGTGTCAAATGCCCATCGTCGAAATTCAGAGACGTAGTCTTCTACCGCCCTACGACCCTGTTGAAGTGCATGAAGGGCTGCTTCAGCTGAAGCTGTCTGCTGAGGATCTTCATACAGCTGGGCCATGGCACTGAAGAAAGAGGTTAAGTCGGATAAGCATTCGGCCTTCTGTTCCAGAAGGCGGTGGGCCCAGGACTGTGGCTCCCCTTGTAGCAGGGAGATTACAAAGCCGACCTTGGTAGCTTCTAAGGAGAATGTGCGGGGTTGAAGGGCAAAATACAGTTCACATGCATTCTGAAACGCTCTAAACTTGCTGCGTTCACCCAGGACCCGGTCTGGGGTAGGAACCCTGGGCTCAGGTGGGAGCAGGACCACAGCAGGAGCAGGAGAAGATCCCTGAGAGGAGGTTGATGCTAAAGGTGGACCCTGCGGAGTTGCAGCGCCTGTCAGGGTCTGTAGGCGTCCCTCTAGCTGAGTGTAGCCCTGCTGTAGGTCTTTGACAGCTTGTGCCAAGCCGGCCAGGTGCTGGTAAAGTTCATCCATAGGAGAGGGTCCCTGCGCAGGCTCAGACATGGCTGTCCGTTACTGTCACGTACCTGACGGTAGAGCCTGATATGCAGGAAATGGCCTCTCTTGCTCCTCTGATTCTGGCCCCGATAGAGTAGACAGGAGGAGCAGAAGTGCAGAGTTGCACAAGTGCCAAACAGTTAGTCTTCACTGTAATGTAGAACAGCGGCAGGTGGCACAGTGCTGGAGCAGGGTTCTCCAATGAGCGGAAGATGCAGGTCGGGCAAGCCGGGTCAAACACTGGCGGGAACGTCAGGAGCAGAAGCGGCGGCAGGTGCGTAGTCTGGATACAGGCAGGGTTGGCAACGGGCTGGCAGCATGGTAGTAGAAGGAGCAGGCAGATGCGGAGTCAGAACAAGCCGGGTCAGATGCAGGCAGCAGGTAGCAGAGTCAGAGGCAAGCCGGGTCGGTAAACAGGTGCAGGTATCATGGGTAAAGCAGGCAGGAACACACGGGAACGCTGTAGACAGCACTGGATGCAAGCACAGACCAAGTTTAAATAGCCTCTTGGTAATGTGCACACAGGTGCACCGAAGGTGTTCTGGCAGAGGCTGAGGTCACAGGTCAACTTCTCCGTCGGCCATCTTGAGTACTGGCTGGTCTTCCCTGACAGTGAGTAGAACAAGCTTGCTTTACTGCATATACAGACTGATTTTACTGTTCTGAGTTTAGTAACACAAGTCTTACAGTCATTATAGCATATTAATTATATAAGTCTTCCAGTCTTCATAGCTTATTGCATACTGCAATATTAAGTGTTTCAGTCATTTTAGTATTATGCTTACTGCCCTTATATTTCCCTTAGTATTTATAACATATTGCATGCTACCCTCATAATTGTCTTAGTCCTTACAGCACATTGTATTCTGCCCTTATATTTGCCTCAGTCTTTATAGCATATTGCATACTGCTCTTATAATTCGTCTTGTCCATAAAAAGGAAAATGGCAAGGCAAACATTCAGGGTTTAGCAATTATGGGTCACGATGTCACAATGGGTTCATTGAGCTTAAGTTGGTGTAAACATCGATTATTATTGCACTGCTGATTAAAGTGCATAGGCTGCACAAACACAAAATGATTTGGTCTCAATGGACCATACTCTACTTATGTGAGAAAAGTTGCGATTGCTCAGCGCTATGAAAAAGTTTCCTCTTATGCAATGTACGCATTATGTGCCTTTTATCAATAATTACTGTTTACATTTTTGAGTAATTAAAATATAAATGACATGCTAAAGAGGCACTACGCTCATTAAAAAAAAAAGGCAGCAGCTACAAATACTGTAGCTGCTGTCTTTTAAGGACTAGACCCTCACCAGTTCATGAGTCGTGCACTGTCTTCACCGGAGCTGGTTCTACGCTGGTCTTCAAATCCTAGGTGCCTCTATCTTGGCTGTAGGGGCCACATGTGACTATTGCTCTTTCACAGCCTGATTCCCTCTGAACATGCGTAAGATCATGCTGCTCTTTTTGACTGGTCCTGCAGCCTTCTGGGACATATGACGTGTTCCAGGAGGTTGTGGGCACGCAAACTGCCATAACTCTTGCCTAGGTAGAAATGCGGAAGTGGGAGCAGGTACTTGTAGGGGGGGGGGGGGGGGAGGCAAGAGGAGAATAAGCGGAACTTTTAGGTGAAGTTCTGCTTTAAAGATGGAAGCCTCCAGACATTCTTCTTTTAGGACTGATCTACACGTGTGTTTATTTGTTGTGGTTCCACCTCTGAAGACTGAATAAACAGGTACTACTCAATAAAATAGGGTGTGAACTTTCTTGCTTGATACTGGAATTTCTACTCCTGTCATTACAAAGAAGTTATCATTCTCAGTTAGGGGCCAAGATCAGAGCATTTGATAGAACCATTAAGGACTCAACCTATATGGCATAAAAACCCTGACATTTTTGTTCGATTGCCATGCCAATGTTTTGAACTCTACATTTAATTTCAGGATGCACACACACTTTATTAATAGTGCATTTTTTCCCAGACAAAAATCACATTCACAATTAGAATTTTATTTGAGAAAAATGTTCTCAAAGACAATTTCAATTTCACCCCATTAACTATGAGAAAATCAGGCAAACGTTCCTAAAAACAAATTATTTTGAATTAAATTTTACTGATCTATGGCCAGTTTTACTTTTTCCTGCATCTCTGGCTTTTCAGTAGCATCATTAATTAATTTTGTACACACCAATCTTACAAGTTTTAGCTTGATTCGTGTTCATCCAGTTCTGTAGGAGACATATAATGATAATTTACTCCAACAATGCATGCCTGAATGAACCTGTAAAGTTATCCTGTTGGATGGAAAGCTATTTATTACCTGCTATTAGTGAGCACTAAAATGAAAACCAGGGATCTTTTACACACCTACCAACGGTCAACTATTATTGTGTAAGATTGCAATATGTTTTTCATTCTTTGACTTTTTTTTTTTAATGAGCGTAGTTCCTCTTTAGTATGTCATTTATATTTTAATTACTCAAAAATGTAAACAGCAATTATTGATAAAAGGCACATAATGCGTACATTGCATAACAAAATGTTTTCTTAGAGTTGAGCAATCACAACTTTTCTCACATAGTTAGCGTATGGTCCATTGAGACCAAATCATTTTGTGTTTGTGCAGCCTATGCAGCCTATGCACTTTAATCAGCAGTATAATAATAATGGATGTTTACACCCACTTAAGCTCAATGAACCCATTGTGACATTGTGACCCATAATTGCTAAACTCTGAACGTTTGCCTTGCCATTTTCCTTTTTATGGACTAGAAGAATTATAGGAGCAGTATGCAATATGCTATAAAGACTGTGGCAAATATAATGCCATAGTGTCATTGGTTCGTCATGGTTTACCCTTCTTGGTAAGTGGCAGCTAAAACAAACATTTTAAGTTTACCTAAAGCCTAAACATAATATTTTACTTCTGGATAAAGAGTGGTAATCTTTTTGGGTGGGGGTGGCAAACAGTGCACCCGCCACCACATTATTCTAACACACCTGGGTGGGCTCCGAGCGCAATGCTCTGCGTCTGGAGCCCACCCTATTTTGAAGCCTATTAGAGCCTCTGGCTCTAATCAGGTGCTTAAAAAAAAGAACCCCCGCTGCTGTAATTCATGCGCCCGGCATCCTGAAAAGGGCCAGATGCATAAATAGGGGTGCCCTTTTGCCCTTAATGGACAGGCCACCCCTGGTGGAAGTGTTAGATTTTTGTTTAGGTGACATTTGGTAATGGCAAATCTAACATATGGGCAGCACAGTGCCAAAGCGGTTAGCACTTCCGCCTGGCAGCACTAAGGTTGTTGGTTCGAATCTGCCTGGAGTTTGCATCTTCTCCCTGTGCCTGCGTGGGTTTCCTCCGTGGGATTACATAAGACCAATAAACAAGGATTTTTAATACAGTAATGTTGGCTTATTGAAAAGTATGTCCATGTACGGTTTAGTATGCACTCAATACGTGGTCGGGGCTCCTTTTCCATGAATTAATGCATCAATGTAGCATGGCATGGGGGCGATCAGCCTGTGGCACAGATGAGGTGTTATAGAAGCCCAGGTTGCTTTGATAGCGGCATTGGTACTTTTAGCAGTGTGGGCAGGTGAAATCAGCATCTGCATAAAGCTGGTCAGCAGAGGGAAGCTGATGCTTCATTTTACAGCAGGACTTGGCACCTGCCCACACTGCCAAAAGTACCAATACCTGGTTAAATGATCATGGTATCACTGTGCTTGATTGGACAGCAAATTCGCCTGACCTAAACCCCATAGAGAATCTGTGGGGTATTGTCAAGAGGAGATGAGAGACACCAGACCCAACAATGCAGATGAGCTGAAGGCCACTATCAAAGCAACCTGGGCTTCCATCCACAACACTTCAGCAGTGCCACAGTCTGATCGCCTTTATGCCACGCTACATTGATGCAGTAATTCATGCAAAAGGAGCCCCGACCAAGTATTGGTATATTGCATACTATACTGTACATACTTTTCAGCAAGCCAACATTTCTGTATTAAAAATCCTTTTTTTTATTGGTGTTATGTAATATTCTGATTTACTGAGATACTGAATGTTGGGTTTTTACTAGCTGTAAGCCATAATCATCAAAATAAAAAAAAAAAAAAAAAAAGCTTAAAATATATCGCTCTGTGTGTAACGCATCTATATAAAATATATCAGTTTCCCTTTTTAAACCTTAGATTGTAAGCTCCTTAAAGGCATGGACTGATGCGAATATACAATATATATGTGAAGCGCTGCATAAGTTTATAAGGCTAAATAAGTACCTGTAATAAATAAAGTAAAATACATTTTACAGGAATAGGAGGTAAGCAAATCTTCCAAGTGGGACAAATGTTCTGGTGGCAATTGTCTAAGGCTTCATTTAGAGGTGGGGACAAGAAAAGATGTGCGGTTAAGCTGTGTTTTTGCTGCCCACAAACCCCCCTCCCTTAAATAGGCAGTATACGGATGTGTTTACATGCTGTGGTCATGATGCTTTGATTTGCATCTGTGGCAAAGTTTACCTGACATGTAGTGATGAATGCTATACACTCTAGCAAATGGGAAAGCACCGCAAACGCCTGTAAATGCACACGGTTGCGATGTATTTGTCGGCAAAAATGGGGTGAAAACAGTGAGGAGGCATCACATGGCTTCCTCGCCACCTGTCAGTAGCCCCCGAAGCACAATCTGAACACAGGTCGGGCTTCAGAGTAAAGGGGGATTCGGATGCACATTTAAATCTACCCTATATGGTGAGTTCCCTTCCCTTTGGTAAGCTTTCTTTTTACTTTGTTTTTTCTTGAGGACAGAAAATTGTTTTTTTTAAACTATATATTCAAAAATAAAAAATTTAAGTTTTAGCTTGAGACATAATTTAGAGCAGAACTAAAGGTCTGTTACTCACCTGTTCAACAGTCCTACTACGGCACTGGCATTTTCTTCTGAGTGCTGGTCTTCAGGCCTCTACATCAGCTTGCGGGGGAAGATGCCACTCTTGCGCATTCGCAGGAGGTCATCATCCCTCCCGGAATTCAGAGACCGGCCTGGCACTGTAAACTGAGCTGCATATGCGCAGCTCAGTTTACAGTGCCAGAGAAGGCAGCGAGCAGACAGATATGGGTATTTTATTGCAGAAGAGACAATGCAGCGCAGAGACTTCAGTTCTGCTTTAAGTAACTACCGTTAGTTCACTCATATCATTTCTGTAGTTAATGAAATGACGCACTCAGATATTACAATGACAGTTTCTTCCCTGTACGCTGTTTAAACTAAACAACAAATGGGTAGAAATAGTTTACAGGAGCACCTTGGGTTTTTCTTCTTCAAACTATCATCATGGGGTGAATGCCTCTTTATTTCAGATCTTGTTTTCTTGCAGTGCTGCCAACTAAATGATGGAAGAATAAACCATAGTGAAGTATAGGGCAAGGTTTATGTTCACCTCCATTTTTGTGTACTTGTGTTACATCACATCGTGTTGAACCCAGAAAGCTCAGCATAGAGCAATAGTCATATAAATTTAGGACAAGGAGCAAGCAAAATATGGCAGTTTTTCATAAATACAGAATATCTAACAGATGTTGTTGAAAGAAAAGGATATATGTAGTGTTGAGCTTCCTTCAGTGTCCAATAAAAACATTTTATATACAGTGGGGAAAATAATTGTTTGATCCCTTGCAGCTTTTGTAAGTTTGTCCACTTACAAAAAAATGAAGGGTCAATAATTTTTATCATAGGTGTATTTTACTTTAAAATACAGAAAAAACACATGATACAAATGTTATAAATTGAGTTGCAGTTAAGTGAGTAAAATAAGTATTTGATCCCCAAGCAAAACATGGCTTAGTACTTGGTGGAGAACCCTTTGTTGTCAAGCAAAGAGATAAGACCTTTTTTGTAGTTGGTGACCAGGTTTGCACACATCTCAGAAGGGATTTTAGTCTGCTCTTCTTCAAAGATCTTCTCTAAATCCTTAAGGTTTCTTGGCTGTCACTTGGCAACTCAAAGTTTCAGCTCCCTCCATAAATTTCCTATAGGATTAAGGTCTGGAGACTGGCTAGGCCACTCCATGACCTTAGTGTGCTTCTTCGTGAGCCACTCCTTTGTTGCCTTGGCGGTATGTTTTGGTTCATTGTCATGCTGGAAGACCCATCAACAACTCACCTTCAGTGTTCTGGCTGAGGGAAGAAGGTTCTTACCCAAGATTTTACAATACATGGCCCCGTCCATTGTCCCCTCAATGCGGCAAAGTCGGTCTGTATCTTTAGCAGAGAAACAGCCCCAAAGCATAATGTTTTCACCTCCGTGCTTGACTGTAGAGATGGTGTTCTTAAGGTCATAGTCAGCATTTTTCTTCCTCCAAACACGGCGAGTCCCCCTCCTCAAGAAGGCACATTTACAGTGATGCCAAAGAACATCTTAATAATTAAGAGAAGGATTGGGAGAAAGTGCTGTGGTCAGATGAGACCAAAATTGAGCTCTTTGGCGTTAGCTCGACTCGCCGTGTTTGGAGGAAGAAAAATGCTGACACTTCCCCCTGGTCTGGAAGTTGGTAGAAACTTCCAGAGCTGGAGGGTGAGAGTAAGGAGGGCTACCATACATATTTATGAGGATCTCAACCAATCCCCAGCAAAAAAGGGGCTGGAAGGGGGCAGGCCACCTCATAAATAGACATGGGCCATGTCTTTGTCCCAGAAGTCTCAGTCCTCACTAGCTGTGGACACAATCAACAAGTATTCCAGCTCTGATCCCAAAACACAGTGACACTTAATGGCTCAGTCTCTCAGCCCTGATGGAGACATGCATAATCTGCACAGCTCCAGCCCAGGACTCAGGAACTCGGTCCTCATGCAGTCCTCCTTGGCTCTGGGTCAGCTCTCAAGAGTTTTCTCACTCTTTCTTTTAGTGGGAGCGTGGACACAGACAGCACAGGTCTACAACCTATATCTATCTGTGCGGCACTACCTTTGGTAATTTGCACAAGAAAGTTTTGTATCTCTGCTCCTCTTGACACAGAACAGGCTGGGTACTGATGTTCTGCAGCCATTCAATTGTATTGTACCGTGCGCCTTTAAGACTAGATTTCCCATAAACCATTGCATCTGCATAGCAAGTTCCTCGTTCCCCCTGATTGGCTCAACACTGTTGTTGGCAGGGGTGGGAGGGGAGGTGGCAGTAGCAGGAGCGGGGTTTCACACTCGATCCTTGGAAAGCTCCGGGTGAGAGGCAGCAACTGCAGCACAGTGATATTGGGGAGAGGGAAGTGAAGGAGGCACATGCATCTGGCAACACACACTGCTATACTTGCAAACAAACCTGCCAGCTGCAGTGATTGTGGATTGCAGTTTGTAAAAATCAAAGATGCATTTTTTTGTCCATTTGTAAGCATATAATAAAAAAATTAAAGCAGGGTATTTATTAAACAAATTACAACCTAAAAGTAGGTAAGCTCCTTGAGGGCAGGAACTGATGTAAAGTGCTGCTTAAATATATACCGTATGGCTGTAATAAATAAATAGAAAATTCTTAAAAGTAAAAAATTATTTAGGTGGACAAATTAGTCATACAGTAGTCATCATATTAATGTCAGACGTGTCTTGCATGCTCTTGCACCATCTGTCTTTCTGCAAATTACCACATACGGAAAATAATTACATTTTTAAAAAAGCACATAATCTATAGATATCAGGTTCACATTACGGCTTTTTTCTTAAAAGCTCATCTTCTTTCAGTTGTCAGTTTGTAAAACATCTTGGTGGAACCTACGTTTGTGTAATGTACCGTGGAGATGGTCATCTCCATCTAGCGGCAGATGTGCACACTACTAAGTTCAATGATATCCTGGAAGAGTGCATGTGCAAGAAACCTGTGAGAGGGGGCCCAAGGTTTCGACTCCCTAGGAGCTTCCACAGAGTTTATTCTGGTTTTGTATGCTGCCATAGATTTCCAGGAAAGGAAAATTACGGTAAATATTTGATACAATTTTCCATTTTTCTGATGCCAACATGGCAGTATACTTTTGATAAATAAAGAGCTGAATAGAGAGGGTCAATATGCGCAATCAAACTTTATTAAGATTGGATTTAAAAGACTGTATGGTCTTCCAGCCAAAATCCATCATCATGGAGGTAAAAACAAATTTAGATACCAAGAAACTATAAGAAAAGGGAAATAAAAGTATGAAAAAGTACAGTACACATAAACCGAATGAGAGTGTAGACACAGCTCTGAATACTGAATCACCACAACACCATGAAAAGTGCCTGAGGTTTAATGTTTCTATCAGCTCCAAAAGACCTCCAGAAGGGGTTCTCCACCTTGTTAGTGCATTTAACCACCCAAGATACGGAACTGCACCTGGGAGAGGTAGGTAGAGGATTAGTTCATACTGACAAGGACAACTGTCTCTAGGTGTAGATCGTGAGGTAAAAAAAGGAGAATGTCATAGGTCTCTCGCTCTTTCTTTTTATAGATTTATACTGATCCTGTGAGTGCAGATAGGGGCAGAGCTCTATATGCATGCTGCCATGTTGGCACCAGAAAAATAAACTGTCAGGGGCTTTATCCTTCCTTATCCTATCCAAAATTAAAACAAAAGTTTGGGGTAATTATCACTAGGGATGGGCCGAACAGACCCCTGTTCGGTTCGCACCAGAACTTTCTAACACCGCGAAAGTTCGGACCCGAATAACAAACCCCATTAAAGTCAATGGGACCCAAACGTCAAAAATTAAAAGTGCGCATTTTGAAGGCTTAAATACAAGTAATTGGGTATACAATGGTTATAGGGGTCCGAGTCCCGCCCTGGGGGAAATGTATCAATAAAATTTTTTTTAACCACTTCCCGCCCCGGCCTATAGCAAAATGATGACCTGGCGGTGGTTCACTTATCCTGACTGGGCGTCATATGACGTCCAGCAGAATAACAGCCGCCGCGCGCCCGTGGGGGGCACGCATCGTGATGATCGGTGGTGCGGTGTGTCAGGCTCTTTACCACGTGATCAGCCGTGTCCAATCACAGCTGATCACGATGTAAACAGGAAGAGCCGTTGATCGGCTTTTCCTCACTCGCGTTTGACAGACGCGAGTAGAGGAGAGCTGATCGGCGGCTCTCCTGACAGCGGGGGTCTGCGCTGATTGTTTATCAGCGCACCCCCCCAGGGATGCCCATACTGGATCACCAGGGAAGCCACCAGGTCCACCAGGGAAGCCCCCAGCATGTGGATGGTCAGGTATGTACCTCATGGCCATCTACATATAAAAAATATGCCCAATACATGACTGGCAACATTATGGATCAGTACAGACAAGTGATGCCCAGCAATGCCACCCATCAGTGTCATCAGTGTCCATCAGTGCCACCTCTCAGTGACCATCCATGCCCATCAGTGCCCACCTATCAGTGACCATCAGTGCCCATCCGTGCCACCTATCAGTGCCACCGATAAGCACCCAGTGCCACCCATAAGTACCTAGCAGTGCCGCCTATGAGTGCCCATCAGTGCCACCTATGAGTGCCCATCAGTGCCGCTTATGACTGCCCATCACTGCCGCATACCAGTGCCACCTATCAGTGCCCATCAGTGCCGCCTAATAGTGCCACCTCATTGGTACCACCTCATCAGTGCCCATCGGTGCCGCCTAATCAGTGCCCGTCAGTGCAGCCATATCATTTGTTTGGGTACAGTGTTGCATGACCGTGCAATTGTCATTCAAATTGCAACAGCGCTGAAAGCTGAAAATTGGCTTGGGCAGGAAGGTGTATAAGAGCCTGGTATTGAAGTGGTTAAATGAGCAGTGATTTTTTTGATTTTTAAAGTGAAAGCATAAAAATGAAAAATTCCTTCCTATATAGTGTCTGGGGGGTCCCCTTAGTCTACCTGTAAAGTGGCAGATCTGTACCATGTCTAGAATCTGCTGCAGCAATAATTGCATTTATAAAGCCAAAAAAATGATATTTTCCCTGCAAGCTGCCTTTATTTTGCTCAGCAACAGCTGGGGAGCCAGTGTGTATGATGAGGACACAATGTAGTCCTCAAAGATTTTATCTTCTGCACTCTCTGTGGGGATGGGATAAGTTCTGAGACCTTCCCCTTACAACGGTGGTCAAGGAGGGTTGCCAACCAGTAATCATCCTTCTCCTTCATGCCACGTATTCTTGGGTCCTTTCGCAGGCTTTGAAGCATGAGGTTGCCAATGCGCCTCAAATTTGCCGAGGCTTGAGAAGCAGACTCCTCGGGGTCACTCAGGATGACAGCATCTGGAACTTCCTTCTCCCAGCCACGTACTACTCCCAAGGGTCCTGGGGTTGAAAAGCCATCGCTTACAGATTGACGCATGTCTTCCTCTTCTTCGAACTATGAAAGTGCCAGAATCCTCCACCTCATCCATCTCCCCTCTCTCCTCTTGTGTGTTCTGTGACATAGGAATGATGGTGTCTGGATAAAGTGGGCCTTGAGAGGAAAGGAAGTCCTCCTGTTCGTCCTGCTGCTCTGCCTTCAGTGCCCTGTCCATAATGCCATGCAGAGTCTGCTCCAGCAGGAACACAACAGGGATTGTGCCACTGATGCATGCACTGTCAGGGCTCACCATCCTTGTGGCCTTCTCAAATGGTGACAATACAGTGCATGCATCCTTAATGATCAGCCATTGGCACGGGGAAAAAAGCAGAGATGGCCTGAGCCTGTCGTCATACCGTAATCGTTGACGGCCCTCTGCTGCATGTATAGCTGCTGCAGCATTGCCAAAGTCGAGTTCCATCTGGTGGGCATGTCACAAATCAGGCGGTTTCCGGGCAGGCTGAATTTCAGCCAACCGAGCACTGGCTGTGTATGACCGCCTAAAATGGCTTATTTTCTTCTGGTAAGCTTTAGCACATCTTGCAACCCTGAGTACACATTTAGGAAACGCTGCACCACCAAATTGAGAACATGTGCCAGGCATGGCACATGTATCAACTTTCCCTGTCTAAGGGCGGACAGGAGGTTTGAGCCATTATCGCACACCACCATTCTTGGCTCCAGCTGGTGTTGTGTGAACCACCTCTGGGCCTGTCCCTGCAGAGCTGCAAGAATCTCTGCTCCGGTGTGGTTCCTGTCCCCTAAACACACCAGCTGAAGAACTGCATGGCACCTTTTAGCCTGACTCATGGAATAGCCCTTTGAACGCTTAGGGGGTACCTGATGTTCATAAAACAATTTTGCAGAGGAGGGCATGGAGGTGGCGGAGGAGGAGGGGGTAGAGCTCACAGATCTGGCATCATCACTACCAGCTGCATGGAGACGTGGGGGCACAACAAGCTGCAGCACCGAGCCCTGTCCTGCATTCTTTAGAGTTGCAAGCAGCATTACCCAGTGTGTTGTGAACTAAATATATCATCCCTGCCCATGCTTGCTGTACCACGTGTCAGCAGTAATGTGACTGCCATGTCCAACAATGCCAGAACATTCCCTTCCATGTGATGATAGAGAGATGGAACGGCCTTACGTGAAAAGTAATAGCGACTGGGAACCTGCCATTGTGGTACAGCACAATTCACGGAAGGGGGCACAATCCACCAGGCTGAAAGGCAGAAGTTGGAGAGCCAACAGCTTTGACAAGCTTGCATTTAGACGCTGGGCATATGGGTGGCAGGGACTGTATTTTTTTTCCGCTGCAGCAGATGGTGCAGAGAATATTGGCGGCTACAGTCTACAGCTTGTGGTGTGTTGCTGGCAGATGTGTTGCCAGGACCTGGGACACCCTGTGCTATATCATCATCCCTGTCAGTGGAGGCTGCTGAGAGGTAATGACTCGGTATATCAGGGGCAGACTAAAGTGGGTAAGAAGGAGGAGGATTTGTGCCCCTTTTGTGTGGCTTCTAGGTGCTCTTGCCAACGGGCTGAGTGATTGGATGTTAAATGCCTTGTTAAGCATGTGGTACAAAATGGCTGGTGTTTTTGCCACGTTTGATGTGCCTGAGACACACTTTGCAGATAGCAACAGTGCGATTTACTGCAGATGTGCTGAAAAAGGCCCAGACAGCTGAGCTTTGGAGAGTGGGCTGGGAGATAACAGCTGCAGAATGTGATGGAATAGGGTGGCTGCTCTCTACTCTTTCTTGATGTCGGCCTCCTTGGAGTTGTGCCATCTCACCTTCAGTTTCCTCCTCTGCTCTATCTGGCACACAAGTCGCATCAGTGACCACATCATCATCATCATCATCATCTCCATCTCCTCCATCTTCATCATCATCATTACCACTGGAGACAACTTGGCAATACGCTGCGGCTGGGGGAACATGAATGCCAATTTGTCTACCAGTGTCCTCCCCTCTCTCTAGGCTCATGTTCCTGTCATCCTCAACCTCAAAACCAACATCTGAATCCAGTAATGGATGGGCATCATCAAGGAGCAAGTGGCTGATTCTGTGGTCAAATAACTCAGCTGACTCCTCCATGGCTGATGTGGGGGCTATGGCAGGAATAGATGGACAAAGAGGCATGTTAATCCACTCTGGCAACTGCAGGGGACTGCACACTTGTCTCTGCTTGCGTGACAGAGGATAAGGAGGATGAGGAAGGTTTAGTAAGCCAGTCCACCACCTCCTCTGCATGCTGTGGCTGGATAGCACGGGCAAACTCACTAAACGATAAATGATGCCCTGCCTGAGGACTGATCACCACATCCACCTTTACCTGTGGAAACCTTTGTTGCTGGCCCCCTTACAGTGCCAAGGGAACGTCTGCCTCTCCTTGTTGTCCTCCCAGACATTATTGGGAGGGAGGGGGTGGTGCTTATAAGCAAATGTAAAGAAGAAGTCGAAATCTGTACATAGATGCACTTAAATCAATGTAAAGTGGTGTTTGGTGCACTTTAATTTGAGTACTCACACTACACAGACACACTCCATGGATACACTATAATATACTGCAATATAATGCGCCAAATGTACAGTGACGCACAGAACTATATGGAGTTAAACTGGCAGTAACGCACACAGAAGTAAAAGGGGTTAAACTGGCAGCAACGCACACAGAAGTAAAAGGGGTTAAACTGGCAGTAACGCACACAGAAGTAAATAGCGTTAAACTTGCAGTAACGCACAAAACTATATGGCGTTAAACTGGCAGTAATGCACACAGAACTATATGGTGTTGAACTGGAAGTAACACACACAGAACTATGTTGCGTTAAATTGACAGTAACGCACACAAAACTATATGGCGTTAAACTGGCAGTAACGCACACAGAACTAAAAGGGGTTAAACTGGCAGCAACGCACACAGAAGTAAAAGGGGTTAAACTGGCAGCAACGCACACAGAAGTAAAAGGGGTTAAACTGGCAGTAACGCACACAGAAATAAATAGCGTTAAACTTGCAGTAACGCACAAAACTATATGGCGTTAAACTGGCAGTAATGCACACAGAACTATATGGTGTTAAACTGGAAGTAACACACACAGAACTATGTTGCGTTAAATTGACAGTAACGCACACAAAACTATATGGCGTTAAACTGGCAGTAACGCACACAGAACTAAAAGGGGTTAAACTGGCAGCAACGCACACAGAAGTAAAAGGGGTTAAACTGGCAGTAACGCACACAGAAGTAAATGGCGTTAAACTGGCATTAACGCAATCAAAAAATTCAACCGTCACTACACTGACGCTACTCTAGCTATACACTAATGTAAAGATTACTGACACGGTCTCACTACACTACACAGGAACTATCTGAGCTGTCCCTACTCTACACTAATGTATGTATGAATGACACTGTCTCACTACACTACAGGGAAACTATCTGAGCTGTCCCTAATCTAGCTGCACACTATGCAAAGCTGAATGATGATACTCTTCACTACACTCACACTATCCCTAGACTGACACTAAACTAATATTCTACACTAACAATTGAAGCAAAATAGCACAGTATAGCAGTATAGCACACTAACTAACTAATAGAACTGAACAGAGCCATGTTCTATCTCTCTCCACACCGAAATCACACTGAAAATGGCTGCCATTGAAAGAATACTTTTATACTGTGGGGCGGGAATGAGCCATGATTGGATAAAGTCACGATGACAGTGTTCAATCATGACTCTGACAGTGCTCTGTGCCCTGATTGGCTGAAGCTTTCACTGCTTCAACCAATCAGGG
This sequence comes from Aquarana catesbeiana, assembly GCF_042186555.1. Lineage (NCBI taxonomy): Eukaryota > Metazoa > Chordata > Amphibia > Anura > Ranidae > Aquarana > Aquarana catesbeiana. Next base: position 279,391,989 of record NC_133326.1, read on the forward strand.
CTTGCAATGCACTGTTCAGCGCTGCAATGCATTGTGGTCAGTTCGGAGGGCCGAACAAACGGTCGAACGACCTGTTTGTTCGGATATTCACCGAATGTCCGAACAACGAAAGTTCAGCGCGAACTTATGCTCGGGCCGAACTGTTCGCTCATTCTTAATTACAGGGCTTTTTTTCTCAAACAATAGGTGCTGGAACTCAACCACGACCCCCCAAAACCCCTCCACCCACACACACCCTCCAAATCACATCAAATAGTGGGTGTGGTCAGTCAAATTTCACGAAAAGTAGGAGGGTCCTAAAGGGGCATTAAATACCAAGATTGCATTACATACAGAGTGCAGAGTTCAAGGGGGTTACACACAGAGTGCAGAGCTGTCATGTGTAAACACAGAAACTGGACTTCTGTGTTTACAAGTGATTGTGGTCAGCAGGCCCCCCCCCAAGGGTCTGAGCCAGAGGTGGTGGAACTGAGTTCCATCAAGTTTCCCCTGAAAAAAAGCCCTGCCTAATTATCACATTAAAGCAGAACTTCTGTCTCCCAATCAACATTGACTATTGTAATCCCTTTGCTGCTGTCATTAGTAAATAGTTAGGAAAGTACATCATATCTACTTGTTTTAACTTTTTTTTTTTTTTACATTTTTTCAGTTACTTCCTGGCGTCCAGGCAAATGATCTCATACATCCCAGGAGTTTTCAGGAAGGGAGGAGGGGTTTTCTCAGCTAAGCGCACCATCCACCCTGCATGCCTGAGCAGGACAGATAGATTCCAGGAAGTAAATGCTACATGAATCATCTGCCCTTACTCAAGATGGCCACGGTCAGAAATGCTAGGGTGTGTTTTTCAAAGTGATTTCTCAGCAAAAAAGACATGGATGGACGAGTGAGTTTGCATTGAATATTAAAAGTGAATTAAATAGGTTTTTTTTTTTTTTTTTTGTGGTGCTCAGATGCGGTGTAGTTCTGCTTTGATGCAATGAAAAATTTGATAGGGTTGTCAGGTGCTTTTAGAAAGCATCCTCTACCACCTCAAATAAGAATTGTAAACAAGGGAATATTTATTTTAGTTTTAAAAAGTTTTATTTGAGAAGGAAGAACTCAAAATTTAGACATTATCTATAATCATCATGCAAGAGGAGGAAATGTCTTTTTATATGGTGTAAGGACACAGGTTCAATTGCCAGTGGTAAACAATGCATGAGACGGGGGTTTATTTTTCCAGGCTATATTCAGGAGTCCTCAGGAACATCTACCATACAAGGGTTCAAACAGGGAAAACCTTGTGGAGGACTGTGTCATTTCCCATATTGAAAACATTAGTTTAGTAAGGGAACAGGAGACCCCAGTCTTTTCCATCCTTATCAACATATCTTTCTTTTAGCATATCTTTCAGTTTTCTGTAGACTTATATTCTATCATTCTGCCAACCCATTCGTTTGGAGGTGGTACACAGTGGTTTTCAACAAGTTTTTGGTTACCTTCGACGGGAAAAGGGTTCCTTGGTCTGTCAAAATTTCCTTGGGAATATTGGTACAGGAAAATATTTGAAACAGCTCTTTGGCTAAACCCTTAAAGCAGTGGTCATCAACCCTGTCCTCACGGCCCACTAAGGCTGGATTCACACCTATGCATTTTTAGTGCTTTTTGCATTTTGGAGATTTGCACTACAGAACGTGTTCCATAGGATACCATGGTAAATGAACTGTAGTGCAAATCTGCAAAATGCGCTAAAAATGCATAGGTGTAAATCCAGCCTAACAGGCCAGGTTTTATGTATTACCTTGGGGAGATGCAGACTAGAATACTGCAATCACTGAGCAGCAAATGATACCGCCTATGATGTATTTCAGTTATCTTGCAAACCTGGCCTGTTAGTGGGCCATGAGGACAGGGTTGATGACCACTGCCTTAAAGGACCTGTTGATTTGTGTGTGACTTGGACCTTACATTTGCAATGCATTAAGTCGGCCATAGATGATTTGAATCTCGGCCGGTTCAGCGAGATTCGAACCATCTATGGGCTGGTTGATGGTACCCAAGTTGATCCATCGATCAACTTGGGTACAACCAGCATGTCAGATTTTTTCATGTGATTATTGCCTGCAGCTATAGCCACTATCAAAAATCGCTCTGTCCTACCGACAGGGACAGCTCCACTCCGCCGGGAGAACATAAGGCCCCTTTCACACGATCGGACCGTTCAGGTCCGCCTGTCAGTTTTGACGGCGGACCTGAACGGGCGATCCATGTTAGCCTATGGAGCGTCGGATGTCAGCGGAGACATGTCCGCTGACATCCGACCCCGTCCGATCCGCTAAAAGCAGACGTATGGCTCTACGTCCAGATCCGTCGCTGGCGGATCGGATCGGGTGAGATCTGACGAAAACGGACACGCTGTCCGTTTTCGTCCGATCCCTCCATAGGCGGCAGCGGCGCCTGACAAGCTTCTCCCCGCTCAGTGAGCAGAGAGGGACCTGTCATCCGCCGGCTCAGCGGAGATCAACGGCCTCGTGTGAAAGGGGCCTAATAGCTTGCAGGGGAGGTTTCACAGTCAGTGTTGATGTAGGAGTCAAGCAATTTTCTTTCATGCAGGAAAAGAAAATTGCATCATCTATGGCCTGCCTTATTTATAAATCTATCTGCTTAGCACATCTAAAAAAACAAAATTATCCAATCACTATTTCATACCTACTTCACAAAGTTTCATATAATTTTATCCAGTTTTTTTTTTTTTTTTAATGAGTCTTTTGTGACTTACACATCAAAATTAACAAAACAATTCAACCTTATCTGCTTGTAGAATCCAGCTGTAACGTATGTGGTCAGAATTAGGTCTAGGTTTCTTGGAAGTTCTCATTGATTTTTCATAAATGGGCTTGTTGGAAACTTTCCTCAGGATGATTGCATGCAGCCAATTAGCTGCAGAGCTGATCAGTTTTTTTCTGATGAGTTCTGTTGTGAATACAATGACACAGTGGGGAGGATTGCCTCATCCACCATGAGGCTGGGTCCATATTAGTGCAAATTGGATATGAGTTTTTCTACACATCCAATTCGCATGTCAGGCGATTGTGACCAGCTCTCTATGGAGTCAGTTCACATATCTCCAGGGAGGCTGCAGAGCAGATTGCACAGAGGTCCTGTGTGTCTTTGGCTCAGTTTCAGGACCAAATTCAGGCAAAAATTTGTCCCTGAAACAGAGAACATGGATGCACCAGACCCCTGCTGCGAGCCACATGCGGCTTAGATATGAAGCCAGCCTGAATTTATGGGTGAGGAGATCGGCTCAGTTTTTTCTTTTAAACCCAGTACACACGGGTAGAATGTCGGGAGACATATCCTGGTACAAAAAATACTGGCTAACATTCTGCCCGCGTGTATGTTGGTGTGTCTGAGAGAAGCCGGCTTCTGTTGGACATGCATGCTGGAAAACCAGTAGCCGACCAACTCCCGATCAAAGCTCTCAACTAAGGATGAGCTTCTCCAGCGTGTTCGCATGCTACACGTGCCGAGCCCGCCAGGAAGTCGGCAATGCGCTGCGCTAATCAGATCTCTGCAGACGCACATCGGGAAATGTCTCACTGCCTGTGATTAGCGCTGTGCAGTGCCGAGTTCCTGGCGGGCTCGGCACGTGCAGCATGCAAACACGCCGGAGCTCATCCTTACTCTCAACCAATGGCCGCCCCCCAGAACACAACAGCTCAGTGGGGGAGATTGCTGGACTAACCTTGCATGGTTAGTCCAGCAGCTCCCGATCAGGGCTCTTAGCTTTTTTTTTTTGTAGTGCAACCCAGCCAAAAAACTGTAGTGTGTACCAGGCTTTAGCCAACTGGCTGAATTAAAAAAAAACTGAGCCATGTATGGCCAGCTTAAGGCTAGGTTCACATTTGTGTGTTGTGGGAATACATGCAAAACCCTAAAGTCGCATGCATTTTGGTGTAGCATGAGTTTCTAAAAAAGGGCCATGTGCTTTGTTTGTGCAATTTTCATGCATAAAGCTGGCCATGAAATGAATGGACTGCCCTAATTGCAACACGTTGAATCGCACAAAAACACACAAGCACTGTCGCACGTGCATAAGTGTGAACGGAGCCAAAGGTTAGTGCAAGCAAAAACCCTGCATGTCTTACTTCTACAAATACAACTAGATGTTAATAATGAATTGAATTTCTTCTTTAAACGCACAAATATATGGTAAAACAGATGCACTTTACTGCAGTAAAATGAACCGTGCAAACTGAGATTAGTGTGTTTTGGCAGCGGGATGTCTGACCTGAACATCTATGAGGATTTCCAAATATAATGGTTACTGGATGTCCAAGCAGATGCCAACCACCTATATAATTTGAAAGTCGATAATAGTCATACAAGACCTCCATATACAGTATGTGTCACTCATCTTCCATCACCAGAACACAGGAGCGGTGACAAATTTGGCAGTGGCCCATACCAATGATCTGCTTGTTTTATGCCAGAAAACATCATCAGTCTATTAAGCAATGACGTGGTTAAACTCCCTGTGAAGTAACAGCACCTGTTTTATTTGCTCTTTTAATCTAGCACAGAGTGTCAGATCTCAGCCCTATGAGAACAGCTGCTTCTTCCCATGGAACTGTCACTTTTCATGTGGATGCACATGCTTTCTTTTGTGAACATTTGGCCTCAGTGAATGTGTTGGTAAGTGATTGTATTCTGGAATTTACTAGAATGAGTTCTAAAATGAATAGATGTCGCAGACTTTTTTTTTAAGACGTTTGAAATTTAGTTTAGGCCACATTCAAGCATATTTAAAAAAGCTAAGTGCAATAATAATAATAATAATTTCATTCCATTTCCTAATGTGTCGAAACTTAGCTGATTAACTAAACAGTGAGGAATTTGTAGTGTGTGTGTGTGTGTGTGTGTGTGTGTGTGTGTTGTGTGTGTTACACCTTTGATCTCAGACAGTAAATGCTCACCTGCTGGATTTCCTAAAGCCTCAGCTTGTCGAAAAGCAGGAATGAGATTCTTTTATCCTGTTTAAAGGGGAAAAAAAACGTTTTGACTTTGTAAGGCCTCTTGCATACGATACTCCTGTTTTGAGCATTTACTTTTTCAGACTTTTTTTTTTGTATGTATGTGCACGTATTTTTGTGAATATGCGCTCACGCAATTTTCACACAAATTCACACGCAAGTGTGAAAACGTATTCTCGCGTTTTTGTTCTGCATTATATGTAAATGTGATTTGCGCGCATGAGGCATAAATTTACGGACCAAAAATGCAGATTTTTCTATTTTATTTTTACTGAAGAATGCACGGCTCTTGTTTCCGCTCCTGTGTGCATAGGTACGTTACAATTAATGGACTGTAGTAGACCCCTTTCATATTGAGGCGTTTTTCAAGCCACCCCAATGTGAAAGCCTAAGTGCTTTCACACTGGGGCGCTGGGCTGGTAGGACGTTAAAAAAAGTCCTGTAAGCAGCATTTTTGGGGCGGTGTATACACCGCTCCTAAACCGCCCCTGCACATTGAAATGAATGGGCACCACTGCCGAAGCACCTGCAAAGCGCTTCGGCAGCGGCGCTACACGGGCGCATTTAACCCTTAAAATGCGTTAAATGCGCCCCACTAGCAGCCGAATAGCGCTGCTTTACCACTAACGCTGCCCGCGGCTCCGTGTGAAAGGGCTCTTACAGCAAGCTTTTCAAAACACTTGTAAAGCTTTTAGCAAGATTAAGTATTCTTGTGGAGGCTTGAAGTAAACTTCAGTTCCAGTATTGGGATGTTCAAGGATAAGGTAACCTTTTAACAAAAAATAATACAGTCACATTTTTTTGCAGGTAAAAAAAATGTGCATTTATTATTTTTTGGTTTCTGGAGCCTCTAAAGCATTGCATCAGCGATGTGCCCATGCATCCTGTATGGGCAAGCAGATGCAATCTGACAGGAAGAAGGAATGAACTACCACGGCGCTGTAGAATAGCTCATTGAAAACTACAAGCCGACAGCTACATAGACTGCTGGAACCTGTCGTTTTCCATTCACAGAACACTATGAATGAGTGATGCGGCCAGGTGGGCGGAGCCCCACTCGGTCATGTTTTTGTAAAATTGAAAGCTAGGCAGATGGGAGGAGAGGATCCCCGCTAGCTGTTCCTAGCTGTCAGATCAGGGGGGTGTGGGGACCAGTTTGCTCGTAATATCTCACCTTAAAAGGCTGTCGGTACTTGTAGTTTGCTGTTCACAGAACTCCCTGCACGGCCACGTGCCTTTTTTTTTTTTTTTTTTTAATAGTGACAGCAAGTGGGGAAAGAAGATCCCCCGCTTGCTGTCACTACAGGGAGCAGAGTGGGCAGCAGCTGCAGGAGTGGGACATGTTCCACCCTAAAAATGGCGATGGTCAGCACTCTCATTAACCACTAGCTGCCTGCCCACTGTCATATAGAGTATTGGTAACTGTAAGCGCAAACACACAAGTCCATATATAACAGGAGATATAAAGGGCTGAGCAACTTAGTCCATAGGGGACAGGCTGGAAGTTCAAGGGTTAAGTGGTAACCGGTAATGTAATGGTTAAAGTAGGCTGGTAGGCTAGGCGGCTGCTGTTTCCTCAGAGAGCTGGCTCTGTGATGGATGAGAGAAGGGTAGAGAAGGAAGCGCCACCTGAGCTCATTTCGCACCGCACATGTGTGAAACCGGGCTTATACTTACCTCCATCTTTTGCCCCCATTGTTACTCCCATTTTTACTATTGTTAATATTATTGTCTCCATGTTTACTACCATGCACTTCTTCATATATATGTTTTATATATGCTTCTTCATATATATGTTCATATATATAACACTGACTATTATATAACCTCCTGTTTTTTTCTCTGTGTATATTGTTACCTTGTAGTTCCCCTCCCGCCCACAGGTGGCACTGTGCTTTCTTGTGATAGACGCTGGGACCTGTTATCCCACAGCGCTGCCATATAAAAGCACATTGCAGACACCTTCCTATTAGGCCTATTGAAGGAGCAGTGGCTCTGAGCGCGTAGCCTTCTCTCAACCTCTCTGCTAGCCCTCCTCCCTGGACGATCCCTCCCCTGGATACCGAACCCGGAAGCAGACGGACAACCTGTGACGTCATGCACGCTTCACGTGCGCTCCACGCCGGCCCCTAGTCTCTTCCTGATGGCCACAGAAGGAGCTCCCGGCTGGTAATCCACCTTCTGCAGCCCAGCATCCCTGCAGCGTCACCACCACAGGATCAGAGGGAACACCGAGGACCGCATACCTATACAGATGAGCCTTTTATATGTTTTTATCCTGTAAGTGTGTTTTTACCTGGTGTCATTAAACATCATTTGTTAATACTACACTCAGGTGGCGCTTCCTTCTCTACCCTTCTGCCCACTGTCATACGAACGAGGCAGCTCTCGTTCTGGGCGGACGTCATATGACATGACCGCCTTCCCGAGCCACTAGGGCGCGCGCGCTCCCGCCACATCACTGGGGACCCGATGCGCGTCCACCAGGCACCCGCGATTGCCCAGCAACCGAGCAGGACTGAGGATCTGTGTGTGTAAATACACAGATCCACGTCCTGTCGGAGAGGAGACCGATGGGTGTCCCTTGTACATAGGGACACCCATCGGTCACCTCCCACAGTCAGTCCCCTCCCCCCACAGTTAGAATCACCTCCCTAGGACACACATTAACCCCTCGATCGCCCCCTAGTGTTAATCCCTTCCCTGCCAGTCACATTTACACAGTAATCAATGCATTTTTATAGCACGGATTGCTGTATAAATGTGAATGGTCCCAAAAATGTGTCAAAAGTATCCGATATGTCCGCTGCAATATCACAGTCACAATAAAAATCGCAGATCGCCACCATTACTAGTAAAAAAAAAAAAAAAATAATAATAAAAATGCTATAAATCTATCCCCTATTTTGTAGACGCTATAACTTTTGTGCAAACCAATCAATATATGCTTATTGCGATTTTTTTTTTTTTTTTTTTTTTTTTTTTTTACCAAAAATATGTAGAAGAATACATATCAGCCTAAACTGAGGGAAAAATTTGTTTAAAAAAAAAAAATTGGATATTTATTATAGCAAAAAGTAAAAAATATTGTGTTTTTTCAAACTTGTCCCTCTTCTTTTGTTTATAGCGCAATAAATATAAACCTCAAATACCACCAAAAGAAAGCTCTATTTGTGGGGAAAAAAATGATAAAAATTTAATTTGGGTGCAGTGTAATATGATCGTGCAATTATCATTCAAAGTGCGACAGCGCTGAAAAATGGCTTGTGCAGGAAGGGGGTGAAAGTGCCCAGTATTGAGGTGGTTAAAGAGGAACTTCACCCATGAAAATAACTCCCCAATATGCCATTTATCTTTGATGGTAGTAAACACACAGAGACGGCTTAGGAGCGAGCATGCACAAGTGCCCCATAGCAAGTGGCTTGCTATGGGGGAACTTGGTGGGTGGAGAGGCCAGGAGCACCAGTGGGGGACACAAAAAGAGGAGGATCGGGGCTGCTCTGTGCAAAACCATGGTTTTTGCAAAAAAATGGATGTTATTTTAAAACACTCTGTGCCTTTTACAATCACTTAAAGCTTTTAACACACAAACCAGTTCAATAGCTGTGACCTCATTACAGCAATATAAACTTTTGTGTTCATATATGGGAAAATAGTTCAGTGTAAGGCTTTGCAGTGCGTTTTCAGTTTTGCAGACATGCTTTCCTATGGGCCATGTTTACATTTGTGCGTTTTTAACTGGTGCTTTTTTTTTTTTTGGAAAGGGTCAGGGACTTTTTTTTCCCGCAGCAGGTTGTTGATTTCGATAGACTTCAAAGAAAGCTCTGCTTGCCTTTTGATGCATTTACAGTGCAATTTTGCTGATTTCTCCGGCATTACAACAGACGCCTCTCCAAAACCCATCAAGAACACATGTCAGAAAATGCAAAACACACTGGAAAAAGCATCAATTGCTAACTGCATAGGTGTGAACCCAGCTGTTAGGCTCGAATCACATCTATGCATGATGCTTTTGAGCGTTTCTGCAGTGCTTTTTGCTGTGCTTGCCGCGTTTTTGGACACAAGTTTTTATCGTGATTTTACCGTGATTTTTCTGCGATTTGCGTTTTTTTTTTTTTACACTGTATATAGCTGGTTGCTAAGGAGGGGGCCGAGAAGCCGGCCGCTGCGTCCTTAACAACCAATGAGTCATCAGTTGTCAGCGGGCTTCCTGCTCAATGTAAAAAAAAAAAAGAATTGCTGGCTAAAAAAAAATCGAGAGAAAAAAATGGCGTGGATCCATACCAGGCCCTTGGGTCTAGTATGGATTCAGAGGGGACCCCCGTGCCAAAATTTAAAAAAAAAATGTCGTGGGGGTCCCCTCAAAATCCATACCAGACCCTTATCCGAGCATGCAGCCCGGCAGGTCAGGAAAGGGAGGGGGACGAGCGAGCGTCCCGTCCCGACAATCCTTGCCTGGTTCCCGACAAACCTTGCCCAGTGGTTGTCTGGGTTTGCGGGCGGGGGGCTTATCGGAATCTGGAAGCCCCCTTTAACAAGGGGGCCCCCAGATCCCGCCCCCCATGTGAATGAGTATGGGGTACATTGTACCCCTACCCATTCACTAAAACAAAAGTAGTATAGTGTTAAAAAATACAGTTTTTGACAAGTCTTTTTTATTAAAAATCTTCTTCTTCTTCTTCTTCTTCTTCTTCTCCGCTTCTTCCTCCAGTCTTCCTCCATCTTCTCCCGCATCTTCATCCTCCTACTCATTCAGATGGGGGGACCGAGTTTTGGCGGCCCCCTTCTTAAAGGGGGCTTCCAGGTTCCGATAAGCCCCCTGCCCGCAAACCCCGACAACCACCGGGCAAGGGTTGTCGGGAAGAGGACCTTGTCCCCATCAACATGGAGGCAAGGTGCTTTGGGGTGGGGGGCTCAGAGCCCCCCCCCTGCCCCAAAGCACCCACCCCCCCCATGTTGAGGGAATGTGGCCTGATATGGTTAAGGAGGGGGGCGCTCACTCGTCCCCTCCCTTTCCTGACCTGCCGGGCTGCATGATCGGATAAGGGTCTGGTATGGATTTTGGGGGGACCCCCACGCCATTTTTTTTTTTTTTTTTTTTAAGCCAGCATTTTTTTTATTTTTTTTAAATTTTTTTTTACATTGAGCGGGAAGCCAGCTGACAGCTGATGACTTATCGGTTGTTAAGGACGCAACGGCCCGCTTCACGGCCCCCTACTTAGCAATCAGCTATATACAGTGTAAAAAAAAAGAAATAAAAAAAACGCAAATCGCAGTAAAAACACGGTACTTGCGTTTTGGATGTGGGTCCATTGAATTTTATTACATGCAAAACGCTGCATTTTGCGGGAAAAAAAAGTACCCTTTTCAAAACCCTACCCTTTCCAAAAACGCAGAGGCACAAAAATGCAATGATGTGAACATGTTCCTTAGGAAACCATGTTAAAAAATTTCCCTGCATTTCTGCAAAATGCATCAAAAAACGCATTAGTGTGAATCAAGCCTAAGATAAAGGGAAGACAAAAAAAATGAATTCACCATAACAATCAGCCAAATTGCATCTTCCCTATTATTGGGAAATAAGGAATCTGGGTTGCTATAGGTTATAACTCCTATTTTGTAACACTATTTAAATATCATCAATGTTTTTTCCTCTCTTTCTGTCTTATTAAACATAATGGAAATGATCTATAGCATTATAAATATATCTCAGATTGAAATAAACCTTTTTCTGTTATTGAGTACTTTAATACATTTTCTTTGTATGTGAATGCAAGCACACTCTAGTAGATATGGTAAAACCAATGAAACTTTAATTTGTTTACAAAGCTCTGAGGTTCATAATGTATTAGTGTGATACTTATTTAGTGAAGGGCATTCCTTTACTAGATGTAAAAATGTCAAAGTTTTGCCTACTTTTGAAGACAAAAGAGGGCGTGCCTTTCTGTCCACTAGCAATTGGTCACACTTCCTCAATCATTAACCTTAAAGGCAGGTGAGATATTTGGGATGATGCCACTAGCCTGTGTTTCTCCACTTAGGAAATGTCATTATAGACTGCTAAACTAACCCTAAGCTTCTTCATTTGGTACCAGCTTTAATAGTTGACTCTAGTGAAATATGCCAAGATACACTGTACATGTACGGGGAGAATGGTTGGCAGTGCCTTGTAAGGACCCTAAAAAAACCATCAGATGTCTGGGCAAGGAAGCTCTGAGGAGGTATATAAAGAATAAACCAGATAATGGAGGCTTTGATTCACTGGATAATGTCAAATTTTACCTCCGAAGATGTAAAGGACTGGGTTTACTAGACCTTGATGACACGTTGGAAGATTGTCTGGAGGATAATGATTTTGTTGAAGTCGGTAAGTTTTTTTTTTTTTTTTTTTTTTTTTTTTTCTGTTTAGATACGAGTGAGACTTATGGCAAGTTGTATACACGTGTGTGTATTTGCCCTTGGTATATTTTTAAGATGGATTTGGTTTTATAATGTTAAAAAAAGGCTTCTCAACTTTGATTCCTGGTCGCAGCATCTGTAGCTTTTTCAAATCCATATCATATTGTAATTTCTAAAATTTTGCCAATACAAAATTGTGCTATAGTTGACTTCAGTACATTAAATATGTATACTCTAATATAGTTGGCATACATTTCATTTTTACAATTTTTTTTATTTTTTTTGTTCTTTATTGTGATTTTTAATATTGCCTAAATACTGCATGCAGCACAATAAATCAAACCAAGATGTAAATCCAATTAGTTATCTGATCTATCCTTTGTGACTTTGGAAATGTTATCTTGCAATCTGAAAACACTGTCAGAATTGCATGATCTGTTACCATGACTTGGGTATTAATTTATATAGTTTACTGCTTGCATGAATTGATTGATCATTTTTGTTTATTTAAGTTCTGGAAGGAGATGTGATGTCCCCAGACTTTATACCGTCTCAGCCAGAAGGTGTTCATTTGTATCCTTTAGTTAATGAGATGTATACATTTTTTTTTTTTTTGTGTGTGTGCATATTTATCTGTATTTTCCAAAACCTGGTTAATAAAAAATTTTAAAAAAAGCACCCAGTACAAGTGTAGGAATTTCAGACATCTATGCTGCCGGCCAACAGGCTTGGGCAACTGATCAAGCTGTAATTCTGCAACAGATAAAAGGCCAAAGGTTGTCATGCCCCAAAGCCAAAGAGTGTGACATACATCTGCCTGGATTCCCCAACATCCATTGAGTGGAACATTATTTATAAACCTGGCTAACAAATGTTTCAGTGGATGAATGCATGTAAAGATTATAGACCAAATCTTCAGGAAATGCATAATAAAGGGCAATGAAATTTATTTTTAGGAAGCTTTTGGATTCCTCAGCTGTCCAACTGCAGGCACTTTTTTTCAAAGAGTGGGAAAAGGTTAGAACCCCTATTTATATGTTGTCTTTATTCCCTTTGGGAAGATTTCTTCTCACTTCATATTCTGTCTGGCACCTATCAAAGAGACATAAATGAAAGAAAAGCCCCCCAGTGAGGAGGCAGACAAAACTCAACAAAGGGTCTAGCCTGCCCCTGCTCTGTATAACATAAAAAGGTTTGACTTGGGTTTTAAATAATTTAAAAAGCCAGTTTAGAAAGATGAATATCTGTTGGTGAAACTACATTTTACATCAAAGAAAAAAAAGCAAATGAGTAAAATCATTTTTGTAGGATGAATGTGATATTGATGATGGAAAATATGCTATGCTGTTTAATGTTTGGCAAATCTTGGGTGAATCAGGCATTGTGTTTTTTACATGCCCCAAAAAGCATATTACTTTCCAGTTGAAATAATTTTATTCCACGATAAATTGAATTGTTATATTGCTTCTTATATATTTTTTTTCCTCAGTAAGCACTTGCATTTCTTTAACAAATACACAGATATAGCAAATATAAAGAACCAGAAAAGGTGAGTGTTTTTCCTGATTTGTAACTGAAATCGTATATGAAACGATATAAATGCTTTTATATGCTTAAAAGGTGCTATAATGTTTTAATATGCAGTCTGGGTAGCAAGCTTGTATATCTTTGTAAAATGTACATGCAGTCCAAAAATATAAGGGAAAATATTACACATTAATATGGGAGGTAAAGTAGTTTGGGAACAAGGTATTAAAATATTTCAGCAACTCACATCTTTCCAGTTAGACCTCATGCACACTGGACATTTAGCCCCAATGCAGGATACTCTGGCATTTAGTTGTGGGTGGATGATAGTACAGCTCCGTGCACTGTCCAGACGCAGAAGCAGTCAGCATCTTAGACTTTTAAGAGGCTGCCAGCAGTGGAACTTGATGGTGCACTGAGCTGTATTAACTTTTAGGGCAGTATGCATCAAGAGACCATGGCCGGAACAAGGGGTGGGCAGGAGGGGTGGCTGCCCTGGGCACTGTGGTTTCATGTGAAGTGGGGGCGCCACAAGGAGATAGGGAGGGGATTTGTGTTGGAAGGGGGAATTTGGGGGCGGCAGGGGGTAGGTGTTCTCTACTACAGCATCAGCGGAGTCCAGCAGGACTGTGTCAAAGGGGCAGAAGCCCCTGATGCTTGGAACTTCTCCATCAGGACAAGATCCTGGCCGCTGCTCCAGGCCTCAGACTATTTATGTTCCGTTCCAGCCACCTGGGCACAACTTCCCAGGGATTGACAGCAGCACACCTGCAGCCTGTGAAATCCAGGACAGCCCAAAGTAATCAATAGATGCTCCAATTATTACAGAGGAGCCAAAGACTTAATTTACCTAACATCATATACTAGGCAGGTGCTACACAGGTAAGCTTTTTTTTTTTTTTTTTTTTTTTTATGCTGGATTACCCAGTCTAGTAACTCCAGCGGTCATGTAGGGCAAGGGCAGAACTTTGTAGAGCAGTAAAGTCTACATTTTGTTATACAAAGATGCAATGCTATAATACATAGATATAATGTGAATGAAGAACAATAAAATATTAAGTGTCCATGTGAAACAAAATACACAAAGTGCAATAAAAAAAGAGACCATCCCTTCCCAGTGTCCATATTATGAAAAAATCCAAAAACAATTCTTCAACAATGCGCATCCACCAAATAAGGAATAAGTGCACTTAAAGTGATCATGTGGCTTTTGAAGTACCTTACCATAAGGTATATGACCATGGGGTTTATTTACTAAAGGCAAATATACTGTGGACTTTCTCCAGAGATTAGTAAATGAGGTAAAACTTCACTTTGGAAAGAATACTCAAATGCAAGGAAAATAAACTTTTGTTTGTACATGATTGGATGTTTAAAACCAGCAGAGATTCCCCTCATTTCAGAGCTTCCCCTCAGATGCAGTGCACAGTATATTTGCCTTTAGAAAATCAACCTCCATGTATAAGGATATGGTCATGAAGCGCTCAAAACCTATATAGGTGTCTGGATCCAGGAATCTTCTAGCGACCAGCCCAACTCAATTACCCCAACCCAGGCAGACCAATGACATATGGAGTAAAAAACTCTTTGTGTAGTAAAATCAGTACTAAGGTTTATTAAAATCACCTAAATGTACACTCACATGGTTAAAGAAGAGGAGACATCTAAATACACTGTTATTACCATCCAGTCAGCCGCAGTCTCAATCCGCAATCAGACTTCCTGTATCCGTGTGCATGGTGACATCACATCTACCAACGTGTTTCATCATAGCAGGCGTTATATATTATAAAGTCTACATTTTAGCTTCACTGCTGCTGTAAAATGTTAAAGGAAAATGTACCCTACACATTTTTATTGATTTAACCCACTACTACTAATCAGCATTTAAGGGGAGATTTGCATAACCATCTATAAGTGCCTGTAATTAAAGTGGATGTAAACCCGAAATGTTTTATTTATTTTTTTTATGTCACAACGTAGAGTATAAGATTTCCTATCATTTGAGCCCAGTCTTGCCACAAAGAGTTATTCCAGCTCTGAGCAATCCTTATCTTATTGTTCAGTGAGACAAATCTTGACAAACGGAGAAAAACTTTGTCAAATCTCCCCCGTTGCTGTGAGTGACAGGTGATTTACATCTCGTGCACTAGCCTAAGAGACATGCATTATTTTTTAATTCCCTCCCCCACTCCTTTCTTCTGCTGCTCTGTCAGGATTGGATGTACAACAATTTCCAATGGTTCTGCCTCTCTGTCTCTCCTTCTCGTGCTTCCTGGTCTGCACATGCGCAGGAGTAACATGAGCACGCTCTTGTCACTCCTGCACATGAGTCTCACCAGGCACGAGGCTCGTCCTGTCTGGCCGTGGGAGTGTAGTGGTGGGCGGAGGTGTCCTCTGTCGTCACGACACCACCCACCGAGCGCCGAGAATTAAAATGCCCACAGAATCGGGAAGATTGCAGGGCTCTAGCAGGTGAGGGGGTGACTATTTAAATATAAGGATACATGCAGGAGGCATGTAAAGCTATCTCTATATATATATATATATATATATATATATATATATATATATATATATATATATATATATATATATATATATATATATTTATGTATATACTTTACTAATGCTGTCAAATTGATGACAGTGGGTTTACATCCACTTTAAATCCAGCTGATTTGTTTTTGGATTAGGTTTCATGCCTATGGGCAGCATATTACCTTTGCAGACATCCCACAGCCAAATAATTTATAATCAATAGAACTGTGTGAAATGGATGTTCATGGCTAACTGTTATGCCCCATACACACGGTTGGATTTTCTGACGGAAAATGTGTGATAGGACCTTGTTGTCGGAAATTCCGACCGTGTGTGGGCTCCATCACACATTTTCCATCGGAATTTCCGACACACAAAGTTTGAGAGCAGGATATAAAATTTTCCAACAACAAAATCCGTTGTCGGAAATTCCGATTGTGTGTACACAAATCCGACCCACAAAGTGCCACGCATGCTCAGAATAAATAAAGAGATGAAAGCTATTGGCCACTGCCCCGTTTATAGTCCCGACGTACGTGTTTTACGTCACCGCGTTTAGAACGATCGGATTTTCCGACAACTTTGTATGACCGTGTGTATGCAAGACAAGTTTGAGCCAACATCCGTAGGAAAAAATCCATGGATTTTGTTGTTGGAATGTCCGAACAAAGTCCGACCGTGTGTACGGGGCATTACGGTCCCTACAAGAAATGGCTGTCATTGTGAATCGTTTTGCATTAAAATGCTTGTGAGGAAGGTAGCACAAGCATTGTTTGAAGATGAGGTATTTTATAAAATCTGGAGCAGCTGTGCGTGGTAAATAGTCAGCCAGCTTCCATTTTGCATTTCTTCAGTTAGGGCCAATTCACACTATATGCAGTGATGTACGTTTTACAGATGTTTCCTATGTGTCCCATTCACACTGCAATGCAGCCTAGCGCTGTGCTAAAATGCAGACCTGCTGCATTTTAACGCAGCACACTGGCCCGAATAATGCAATGTCAGGCAGCACAAAAAAAAGATGCGGTTTGCTGAATCATGCACCACACTGCCCTCTAGTAAGCAGGCAATGCACAGTGGCCAGAGCACTGAATTGTTCTGGCTGCTCTGCGATTTTAACTGACCAAGCAGTGTAAATTTGCCCTTAAGTTTTGAAAATGAAAGATCGAATTTGGTTGGGCTCAGGCGTGTTCGCACACTCCACTTACAGAGCCCGCCAGGAAGTCGACACGGCGCTGCGCTAATCATAGGCAGTGAGACATTTCCCGATCTCTGCAGCCGCATATTGGGAAAATGTCTCACTGCCTGTGATTAGCTCAGCGACGTGCCGACTTCCTGGCGGGCTCTGCATGTGGAGTGTGCGAACAGATTCTTGCTGCTCAAATGCCCCTCATTTATTATTTTAAAAATGTAGCAAAACCGCTGGCACAAAATGCTATGTGAAAAAGTAGTATTGTAGTAATAATCAGTTTTCTCCTATTGAGGTTTGCTTTAACTGATTACCTTATTTTTTTTTTTTTTAAGTGTATTGTCTATTTGCACCCATTAACATTTTCTGAAACTAACAGTCTTTTTATGCAGTATATTAGTATAGATGGAGAAAGCCTGAGAACAGAGGATTTGCTTAACCTGGGAAAAGGACTCTATAAAATAAGGGTAACTATTTTTACTTTTCTAAAATGTAGAAATGGATACTTTTTTTTTTTTTTTTTACATTTTATTTAAATTGTGATATCTACACTAGGTGGAATAAATCCATTCCAAAATTATACTACTTATATATATTTATAAATTGAATGCCCTCCCAATCATGATGCCCACATATTCTTCAAAAGAGTAAACTTGCTATTCACAAACCACCTAGAATTAAAACAAAATATATTACACCCCATAGAATTAGCCTTAGCAATGCCTGATCTAATTTATCAAGCTGTTCAACTTAACAGAATAATTGAAAAGTCAGTACCAAATACTATAAAAAAAATATTGGACTTTCTTTTGAAAAGGACACACTTTTACACATTCTATGGAAAAAAAATAAAACTGCACTCAAGTCGCATCAAAGTAGTGCAGGAACCTTTGTGTCCAAAGTCGCAGCTTAGAATTAGAGCTAGGGTAAGCGGTAATCGTTAGGGTTAGGACACCTAAAGGTTTCTGAAACTACTTTGATGTGACTTGAGTGCCAGAGAGTGTAAAGTCGCATCAAAGTCGGACTTCATGAACAGAAATGTCATACTTTCCTATTAGCCCAAAGCAAAACGCAACACTTGTGTTTTTGGTGTGGGCCCATTGAATTCTATTACACTCAAAATGCAATCTGCTGTGGGGGAAAAAAGTCCCTGACCTTTTCCATAAAAACGCACTGGCTCAAAACGCCATATTGTAAACTAAATCCATAGGAAACCATGTTAACTGGACTGTAGTGTGTTTCTGCAAAAACGTACTAAATAAACACATAGGTGTCAACCAAGGGTAAAACTCAGTGGTGTATTTAACCGACCAAAGGGAAGTAAAAAAACAAAAGTCCATTGTTCTGGTTTACAGAAAAACTCTTGCATGTAAATCACAATAAAAAAAGCAGAAAGATGAGTTCTCCTTCCATATTTCAAATGATCTAATTAAACATGGTTTGTTCTTTACAAGCTTACTCCTGATGCTGAGCAAAGGGTGATGCAGTCAAGGCTTCTCATTGAAAGTATTGTGCAGGAGAAGAAAGGTAAACCATTATTACAAAGGATGTATAGGGGCAACTGATGTGGATATTGGAATGTAAAGCCCCTTACCTAAGCTGTGTTCAATTTATTGCAGTTGTTTATGGAATCACTACTGGATTTGGAAAGTTTGCTCGCACAGTAATCCCTGTAAGTCAGCTCAAGTAAGTAACAAACATGCCCAGCATTTATATGTGTACACACTTTAATAATGTGTGTACTTTGTAAGTCTCTTTTTTTTAATACAGATTTTAGGGCTCATTCATACTGTATATCAAATGGGCTGCAGTGGCTTGAAAGGGACCATGCATGGTAAGGCTCAAGTACTATGCCTGATTTTCCCCAAAATGTTGCACTGTAATAAAGTCCTGTAGAAAACAAATGAAAGCTTCCTTCAGCTATGTATCATATATGTCCTAGGAATCCTCTTTCATTTTAAAACCCTTTCATTTTAAAACCCCAACAAATAAATATTGATAATTCTGGCACCATATATCAGCTGTAAGAAAGTAACTGATGAAAGGCACTGGGAACAAAATGTATACACTTGAAAACCAAAAGAAATAAAATTGGCCAAAATTGTACTTTATTTAATAGAAGCCAGAAAGATGATTCCTAGGACATATTCTTTGGTGCATAGCTGGAGAAAGCTTTCATTTGTTTTCTACAGGACATTATTACAGTGCAACATTTTGGCTTCTATTAAATAAAGTACAATTTTGGACAATTTTAATTCTTTTGTTTTCAAGTTTATAAATTTTTAGCCTTGCTCATATAAAATCTGCATTTTATGAGGCATTCTCCATGACTGTTGGATTTTGCCTATCCACAAGAAGGGTAATGATGTAGAAGCTGGCAATTTCAGGCCAGTGAGTTTTTAACATCTGTTTGTAGTCAAGTTAATGGAATCACTCCTGAAAAGAAGGATCTTTGATCACTTAAAAACACACTTGCTGGACCCAAAGCAGCATAGCTTTACTGAGGGCAGATCATGTCAGACTAATCTGTTTGCATTTTTTGACTATATTACCAATGTTTTGGACCAGGATGGTGCTGTGGACATATCTTGATTACAGTAAAGCTTTTGTTTTGAATCGTATTTTATTTAAAGCTTTTCAGTTATATAAGCCAAAATTCCCCTTTATAATATACAAAAAAAGAGTATATATGTATAAAAAAGAAAAAACCCTATACTAATGTTTGTCTTCAGCAAACTGTTTGCAAGCTTTCTTGTGCATCATCTTTAGAAGAGGCTTCCTTCTGGGACGACAGCCATGCAAACCAATTTGATGCAGTGTATGGTCTGGGCACTGACAGGCTGACCCCACCCCTTCAACCTCCGCAGCAATGCTGGCAGCACTCATAGGTCTATTTTCCAAAGACAACCTCTGGATTTGAGGCTGAGCACGTGCACTCAACTTCTTTGGTTGACCATAGCGAGGCCTGCTCTGAGTGGAACCTGCCCTGTTAAACCACTGTATGGTCCTGGCCACCGTGCTGCAGCTCAGTTTCAGGGTCTTGGCAATCTTCTTATAGCCTAGGCCAGTGATGGCAAACCTTGGCACCCCAGATGTTTTGGAACTACATTTCCCATGATGCTCATGCACTCTGCATTGTAGTTGAGCATCATGGGAAATGTAGTTCCAAAACATCTGGGGTGCCAAGGTTCGCCATCACTGGCCTAGGCCATCTTTATGTAGAGCAACAATTTTTTTTTCAGATCCTCAGAGAGTTCTTTGCCATGAGGTGTCATATTGAACCTCCAGTGACAAGTATGAGAGAGTAAGAGCGGTAACACCAAATTTAACACACCTGCTCCCCATTCACACCTGAGACCTTGTAACACTAACGAATCACATGACACCCGGGAGGGAAAATGGCTGATCGGGCCCAATTTGGACATTTTCACTTAGGGGTGTACTCAATTTTGTGAGCTACAGTATATTGTTTGGGCTACACTCACTAAGCGCAGGAAAAAAAGAGAGAGAGAATATTACCTGGGGGGGGGGGAGAGGTAAAAACCACAGTTGATGGGGGGGGGGGGGGAGGTAAAAACCACAGTTGAAAGACGTTGGGTTACCACTCCATCATGGCTGGTTAGGAATGGTGGTTGAATTCCCTTTAGCCCAGGTTAGGAACTCAGGTGAGTCTCTAAACCTGGTCCAGGTATGAAAAAAAAAAAAAAAAAAAATATTATATATATATATTTTTATATATATATATATATATATATATATATATATATATATATATATATATATATATATATATATATATATATATATATATATATATATATATATATATATATATATATATATATATATATATATATATATATATATATAATATTTATGGTACGGAAGTTGATTTCCAGTGTCAAGGAATGACTGTTCTGGCTGCAGTGAGGAAGTGTCTAAGCACATCATCTTCTTTCACTGACTGAAGAGGTCCAAGAATCATGGACAGGAGGGCCACTCTGGTGATGTTTGGATAAAGGTGTCCATTAGTTTACAGTATAGATCAAAAATGTGTTTCCAGAACATGCGCACAGAGGGGGTAATCCCACCAAATATGGAGCATGTTTCCTTTAGCAGTATGACATCGCCAACCTATATATGGTATATTGTGGTTGAAGTGATGTAGGACAGAGGGACATCCTATACCATCTAGATACCCATTTATACCCTTTTTCTTGGGTTTTTGTGGCTAGTGATATTTTGTGGGTAAGTATCGCCCTGTACACACAATAGGATTTTCCGACAACAAAATCCATGTTTTTTTCCTGACGGATGTTGGCTCAAACTTGTCTTGCATACACACGGTCACACAAAGTTGGTCAGAAAGTCCGAACATCAAGAACACGGTGACTTACACAAAAATGAAGTTCAATAGCCAGTGCTGCTCTTCTGCTTGATTCCGAGCATGCGTGGAACTTTGTGTGTCGAAATTGTGTACACACGATCGGAATTTCCGACAACGGATTTTGTTGTCGGAAAATTTGAGAACCAGCTCTCAAATTTTGTGTGACGGAAATTCCTATGGAAAATGTGTGATGGAGCCTGCCCACTGTCGGAATTTCCAACAACAAGCTCCTATCACACATTTTCCATCGGAAAATCCTATCGTGTGTACGGGGCATAAAGCATTTCTTTTTTTTTTTTTTTTCAGCAAAGCTTTTGATACAGTTTCCACATAATGATCTAATACAAACATTGCACAAGCTAGAACTTAACCCTTGGGTTGGGTATGGATATGCAGTTGGCTCAAGGATAGATACCAGAGTGTGGTTGTAAAAGGGGTTCATTCGGAACAGAGATCAGTTACTAGTGGTGTACCACAAGGCTCTGTACTTGGTCCTGCTCTATTTAATCTCTTTGTAAATTGTATAGCTAAAGGTTTGGTGTGTAAGGTATATCTTTTTGCTGCTACAAAGGTGTTTGAATTGGGTTAATATCCCTGGAAGTAACTGAAAAATGGAATATGATTTTGCATTGCTGGAAGATTGGTTAGAGCAGTGGAAACTGCTGTTCAATGTTTCTAAATGTAAAATGAAATGAGTAATAACAAATTATCCACCAAATCAGTTTATAAACTTGAAAACAAAAAAATAAAATTGGCAAAGAAAAGAAAGAAAAGCACTGCCCATTCCCTTGTTGACTTTCTTTGTTTTAACTGGAATGCTATTTAGGTCTGTACCTCTTAGGGGGAAGGGGGCGTTCCTCCTCTGGGCTGTGTTTGTATAATGTGATCTTCTGCTATTGGGGTCTATTCACAGAATAGTAGTAGTAGTAATCCACTCTTTAGAAAGTCCTTCAGCTTTCAACACGCCACGTGCTACTTGCAAATGCTAAAGATAAAATAATCATATTAAATGTTCAACATTTTTATCTGACTAAAAGACATTTTAAAAAACTATTTTATTTTATTAGTCCTGATACATAATTTACAAAAAGATAGGCAATATTAAAGTACACTACACATTCCCATTTTAGCACAGGTCACTTATGCATCATATGATCTGTATAACAGCTCTGTTGGCTCTTTTATTTCCTCACAGGGATTGTGATCCTAATTATTCACATAGCCTACTTATTTGTACTCTCTGGTGGCCTATGCATTCCTCCTAGTTTAAAGTAGAAGTCTATCCTAAAACTAAAATCCCTTCATCTATAGATATGCAAGATCTAACACTAACCTATCTAGCCCTGTAAAGAAAAAAATCGCTATATATATACATATGTCAGCCACGGCTTCGCTGTGGAGGTGGGTGCAGAGGACACATCCAACAATGGAAGCCCCATAGTAACTCTATGGGCGATGTCACTCCCCATTCATTTCACAGCCGTTGTTGGCTGTGTCTTCTGTAGAGCTTCTGCCGCTGGAGATCGGGTCGGATCGGCTTCAAAAAAGGTATGTATACTGATTTTATTTATTTTTATTTTTACAGGGCTAGATAGGTTAGTGTTAGATCGTGCGTGTCTAAAGATGCAGGGATGTTAGTTTTTATGGTGGACTTCTACTTTAAGCCTTTATGTATTGGTGTTCTTTAATTTGTCCTTTTTAGTTCAGTGTGTTTTGTGTATATAGCCTAAAAGTTTTCAGTAACAGCCAGAACAGTTTGAACAACTGGAAACCATGGTATACATGCGTTTTTTTTTTTTTATCTCTGGTTTAGGGATCTTCAAGTCAATCTTGTGCGATCCCATTCTGCAGGTAATGACTGTCTTGTCTGTTTAAAATTAGGTGTCGTGTGTGTGTGTGTGTGTGTGTGTGTGTGTGCGTGTTTTGTGTTTTTTTTGTAACTGATAGTAAAGTTGTTTTTGCTTATGACAGGTGTTGGAAAGCCTCTAAGTCCTGAGCGTACTCGCATGCTTTTGGCTTTAAGGATCAATGTCTTGGCCAAAGGGTATAGTGGCATTTCACTTGAAACTCTACAACAAGCTATAGAAGCTTTTAATGGTAAGTCTGAAACTCCTGAAATATCCTTATCCTGTTTATTTTTAAAATAGAAAATCTCATTAATTTTAAACAAGGTAAAGGACACAGTAGCAGTGTTTGGAATGGAGAGGTAGCTGTTCTTTGAGCTCAGGTTAAGAGGTCCCTGCCAGGACAGAAATATGAGAGCTGTTTTTGCTGACTTCTTTTTCAAGGTGCAGGTTCCAGGCCTGCCATTCTTGCACCATACAACCTGGAAAATCACTGCATAAGCATATACATCTATATTATTGAAATGCCAGATATGAACATAATTTTTCTGGGTAAGGGACTCGCTAATTGGGGATCTAAGGATGAGCATGAGAGCCCTGGTCATGTATCGTAAAAATTAGTCAGTTTCCCATCGTCCTGCTGACATGTCCCCTTTAAGAAAGGGTAAGGAATGAAGGTGCCGCTCCATAGTATGTGTACAGAATCATTTCTTTTTTTTTCGGGTTCAGCAAAGTCGACCAACGTGTTTCAAAGGGCTTCATGAGGGCTACATGTACATACATCAAGAAATATATAGTCATTATATAGAAGGATAAGAACTATGCTTAAAGCGTTTGTTACCCCAACACTTCATATTCCACACTTTATATGTGCCTGCTGCACCATGTACTTGTATGAGAAAGTATCCTGTTCTCTTTGTATTGTTTCCTTTGTGTGAAATCCATGTGGCCCCCTTGCTTTCCTATTAAAAACTGACCACACTAAGCAGGAGAGCACACTGTGTCAGTTTCCTAGCTCTTGTGCAGCTGAGAACAGAGGGGATGTGATCACTTATAAAAAAGGGAAAAAGGTGTTTTTTTTTTTTTTTTTTTTTTTTAAATCTATACAAAACGGAAAATTGAATACTTACCTTTCCGTAATTTTCCTTTCCTGGTGCCTACCCATGGCAGCATACCAATGGTTGGTTGCTCCGCCCCCGACCAACCCACAGGACCACTTTAACTTTATAAATAAAAGAGTTGTTCCTCCCCGCCGGCATTCTTGTAACTAGATCTCAGCGTATTAAGGATTATTGAAGGGAGGGTGTATGCTGCCATGGGTAGGCACCAGGAAAGGAAAATTACGGAAAGGTAAGTATTCAATTTTCTGTTTTCCTGGTGCCAGGGAGGGTACTGCAATAAGAAATTTAATGAAAACTACAGCATCGATAACCGCAAAGTTCTCTCCCCAAATTCCCAGGAGGTAAGAACACTATAGTGAGACCTGAAAGTGTTGAAGGACGACCAACTAGACCAACTAGATGCTCGGCAAATTGTCTCAGGGGAGACCCGTGCCAAAGCTGCCCAAGAGGAGGCCATTTCCCGCGTGGAATGTGCGTTGGCCGCATCTGGAACTTTCAGACCAATATATATATATATATATATATATATGAGAGAGAGAGAGCGCTCATAAACCTCCTCCAAATTAATATTAATATTCCCCACCCCCGCTGGTACCTTGGCTGGGCTCCATAGCACAGGGGAGAAAAGACAGACAAGATGGAGAAGACACCTTTAGAGATGTCTTCCCTTAACCAACTAAACTCCTACTGACAGCAGGCTCTCTTTTATATCAGAGAGTGATCTGGGTGTCTCAAGATGGCCGCCATCGGCTTCACATCGCTACTGCACACACGAAGCGCTACACACTCCTGACTGGAAGGAGAGATACACAGACATCTGGGGCACGCTGTGGAGGTAAAACAGGAAAAACCCATAGCGTTTGTAATGAAGCATAAGAATTTAAGCATATACTCCCAAGGTATGTTGAACAAGGGAACATAGAGGAGGAAATCTGGCTCCTGTTAACCCAAAAAGATCCACAGAAAAAACAGGCTCCCATACTTATCTGGCGCCTTTAGCAGCCCAAGCAATGCAACTCCATACTGAAGGAGAGCATGAACCTGCAATGGTCACACCATAAAGCGGTGAGGTAGGGCTGAGTGTGATCCTGCAAGAATGAGGACAGAGAAAAGAATGCCGGCAGGGAGGAACAACTCTTTTATTTATAGAGTTAAAGTGGTCCTGTGGGTTGGTCGGGGGCAGAGCAACCAATCATTGGTATGTTCCCATGGAGGCACCAGGAAAAAAGTTTTTGCCTTTTTGTCTCTAGAAATGACCTAGAAATGACAAATTCATACATAGCAATTTCTGAAAAAAATGTGGTATATACAAATGGTGTACATGGTATCTTTACCAGGAAGACTAAACTAAACCTAGTAAAATAGTGTGGTTCATTGTAACACATCATATACAGGCTCAGCGTGGCTCACCAGTAAAACATTTTAAGTACCTAGTGGGGGTCTGTCATTTTGTACCAGTCAACATCATGCCCGTCTCTCTGCTCTGAGCGTTCTACATCCCAACCCCCCTCATCATTACCATCAACAAGCACTGAACACAGCAACCTCAGCAAGTGCTGCAACATGTGTAACCTGATTGATGTTGATCACCTGGCTGAGACCCACCCCCTCTCTTCCACTGCAACTGTGTTGCCAGGTAACTACCTATGTAAAGAGACCGTTGTCAGACCACTTGCCTTTCTCCTTCCTTCCGTAACCCAAATAAAAACCACTATACCCCGGGAGCTGAAGGAAACTGCGCTGCTGAGCTGGCTGGCTGTGTGGGAGTGCAGGAAGGAAGAGACGTGTGATATGGCAGCTATAGCCATCTTCTGTAGTGAGCCAACTAGAAAAGCCTAAAGTAATCTTGATAATTGATTGACTAAAAATTAACATAATTTATCCTGGGGCACAGTAAGGCTCTCAGTTTTGTCCGTTTTCAACCTTCCGTTGATGGATGAAAAATGGAAATCAACGCATCTCTATGGAAAAACTGATGTAAATGGATGATCATCCATTTACATCCGCTTCCGTCGACAACATCTGTTTTTTGGAATGGATCGAAGCTCTATTTTTCTTTCGTTAAAAGATGTAATGGATGTAAAGGAACAAACTGTCTGTTTTGCATCTGTTTTTTGCACTGGTAGTGAATGTAAAAAAAAACTGATGTAAAACTGATAAGAAACTGATACGAAACTGATCAGTTTTTTCTTTTAAAAAACGTGAGTGAACTGATGAAACAAACGGATTGCTTGTGTGAAAGGACCTTTTAGAATGTTATAACTTATTTGAGGGCCAGACACTCAATGAGGGTCAATGAACTTCAGCTGACTAAATATGAACAATCTATATCTTGAGGCACAGTAAGAATGGTAAAATTTCTTAGTCACTCACATCTGCATCGGTAATAGGGATGGGCCGAACGACCCCCTGTTTGGTTTGCACCAGAACTTTCGAACATCACGAACCCCATTAAAGTCTATGGGACCCGAACTGTAAAAATCAAAAGTGCCCATTTTGAAGGCTTATATGCAAATAATTGGGCATACAATGGTTATGGGGGTCTGGGTAGTACTGCTGTGGGGGACATGTTTCAATGGGGAAAAAAAAGTTTGTAAAAAAAAACGTAATTTTTTTAATGAGCAGTGATTTATTGATGCTTAAAGTGAAAGCAAAAAAATGAAAAATTCCTGAAATGACATGTTCCCTGCAAGCTTTCTTTATTTTGTAAGCAAAGGCTTGCGGAGCCAGTCTGTATGATGAGGCCACAATGTAGAGCACTGGGAACAAGAGTAGAGATTTTTTTTGGATACATTCTGGTGTCTCTTCCACAGACTTTGGATAGAAGTAACCGGTGCGGAAAAATTGGTCTTTGGGTGTTGGTGCCGCCTTCACACCATAACCTTTATAGAGGTACTTGATGAAAGCAAGAATTGGCCTTGCTGTCAAAAATTTAAATTATATGCACCTGTCAAACAGGTGCGGAAAAATTGGTCTTTTGGTGTTAATTGTGCCCATGAAACCTACACCAAAAAAATTCTTCCAGATGAAATCAACACCCACAATGCTAGGCAGCCTAGAAGTCCTGCAGAGATTTCACATCCCAAAAACACTTAATCAGCGACATTGGCATCAGGGGCTTCATAGCTGCTGCCAATCCAGGACTGATTCATTTTGATAAATGTCAGACGGTCCACCGAGTCTGTGGACAGACGCGTTCTATTATCAGTAACAAAACCTCCATCAACACTGAATGTCCGTTCAGAAAGCACGCTGGATGCACCGCTCCTCTCTTGACCAACAGAAGCCTCAAAACTATGTTTTCCATGACACTGTAACCTACCAGAGTCGGGGGGGAAAAAGCGTTTAGATAAACGCCTCTTTAAGGTGTCTTCAAGAGATTTCACCTTCTGCACTCTCTGTGGGGATGGGATTAGTTCTGAGACCTTCCCCTTGAAGCAATGGTCAAGGAGGATTGCCAACCAGTAGTGATCCTTCTCCTTTACGTCACGTATTCTTGGGTCCTTTCTCAGGCCTTGAAGCATGAGGGAGCCCATGCACCACAAATTTGCGGAGGCATGAGAAGTAGACTCCTCGGGGTCACTGAAGATTGTAGTATCTGGAACTGCCTCCTCCCAGCCACGTACTACTCCCCAAGAGTTCTGGGAATGGAAAACCATCTCTTACTGTTTGACGTATGTCTTCCTCTGCTTCAATGCCTCCAAAACTGCCAGAACCACCTCCTCTTCCTCCCACTGCTCTGCCTCAAGTGCCCTGTCCATATTGTCATTGTGCCATACTCTCACAGATACTCATTGATGGCCCTCTGCTGCATGTGCAGCCACTGCAGCATTAGCAAAGTCGAATTCCATCTGGCGGGCATGTAAAAAATCAGGCGGTTTACGGGCAGGTGGAATTTCTGCTGAATTTCAGCCAACCGAGCACTGGCTTTGTATGACCGCCTGAAATGGCTACAGACTCTTCTGGTCTGCTTTAGCAGATCTTCTAACCCTGGGTACCTATTTAGGAAATGCTGCACCACCAAATTGAGGACATGTGTCAGGCATGGTACATGTATCAACAAGTCCATGGAGGTCTAGGGTGGCATACCTGGTGGTCCAGTGTGGTGGCAATCCCTGGTGGTCCTGGCGGCATCATGGTGGTCCTGGGTGGGCATCTGAGGGGGGCTGTGCTGATAAACAATCAGCACAGAAGCCCCCCCCCCCCGTCAGGAGAGCAGCTGATCGGCTCTCCTCTACTCGCGTCTATCAGACGCGAGTGAGGAAAAGATGATCAATGGCTCTTCCTGTTTACATCGTGATCAGCCGTGATTAGACACGGCTGATCACGTGGTAAAGAGCCTCCGTCAAAGGCTCTTTACCGAGATTGGTGTAGCAGTGTGTCAGACTGACACACCGTCGATCACCGTGATGTGTGCCCGTTCTGGAGGGCCGTGATAAGACATCCACCCAGAACGAGAGACGCGCTGCCCAGCCGTCATTTGACGGTGCGCGGGCGGCAAGTGGTTAACTTGATTACTCACGACACAGCCCACTGATTTACTGTAATATAATGCTGTAAAACTGCACTGACGCACTGCAATATACTGTGTCAAACGTGCAGTAATGCACAGAAATATACGGTGTTCAGTCAGTGTGGATGTAATGACCATTTATCACTAGATTCACACTAATGTAAAGATGAATGGTGGTCACTACACTCACACTGACTGAACAATCACTAGATTCACACTAAACTGATATTCTACACTGACCATAGAATCAGAATAGCACACTAAGGCTGGATTCACACCTATGCAGTTTTAGTGCTTTTTGCATTTTGCAGATTTGGACTACAGTCCATGTAACATGGTTTCCTATGGAACACGTTCTGTAGTGCAAATCTTCAAAATGCAAAAAGCACTAAAAATGCATAGGTGTGAATCCAGCCTAACAGTCTAGTAGCACTGAACAGAGCCCTGTTTTATCTCTCTCCACGCCGATATCACACTAAAAATGGCCACTATTAAAAGAATACTTTTATAGTGTGGGGCGGGACTAAGAGCAATGAGCTACGATTGGATAGAGCCATCCTGACAGTGTCCAATCATGACTCTAACAGTGCTCTGTGCCCTGATTGGGCAAAGCTTTCATTGCTTCAGCCAATCAGGGATTCCATTGCACTGTGCGGCGGCGCAATGCATTATGGTCATTTGGCGGGCAGAATAAATGGTAGAACGCCCCAATAATTCGGGTGTTCTTCGAACGGACTAACAGCCAATGTTTGGCCCAAACTCATGCTCGGGCCGAACCGCTCGCCCATCCCTAATTGGTAATACTGCAACTGGGCAACCATGTTTATTAGCGAGTGAACCAGAAAAGCCTCAAATCTCAATAACTGACTAAAAATTAAAAAATATACCTTGTGTTACCGTGAGAATGCAATTTATATATTTGTGGGTCATTCACTCGCTTATCAACTGATTATCTTGCTATTTATGCTTAAAATACTGGGATATACATATTTAGACCAGTAACGGTTTAGCTAGATCAGTGGTCTCCAAAGTGAGCCAAATGCAGCCCTTTGCTTGCCTTTATCTGGCCCTCAGGGGGAATTTTTTTTATTTTACTGACACCAACAAGGGATCACCATTCCTTCCACTGAAATCAATGATGGGACACTATTCCTCTCACTAACACTAGCAATGGGGCATTATTCCTCCTACTGATATAAACCATTAGGCACTATTCCTCCCACTAATGTCAATGGTAGGGCACTATTCCTCCTTCTACTGACTACAGGCACTATGCAACTTTTTCTCTCCTACTGATGCATTTTCTACTTCCACTGACCCCTTCGGCCCCCTTAAAGTCTGGAGGACAGTAAACCGGCCCTTTTTGTTTAGAAAGTTTGAAGACCCCTGAGCTAGATTAAACAAACTGACCTTACAACATTAGCTTTGCAAACTAACCCTAAATTGTACAAATGTAGGGTTGAACTTTCATTTTTTTTTTTTAACTACCATTTTGCGTTCTATAAAGGACTTCTTACTTTTGCATGCATTTAAATGTCGTGTGAAAGAATTTTTTCAAAGTCAGAAAAAATAAATTTACTAAGCACTGAGGCTAATATCTAGTTTGTGATGACATCCTTTGATAAATTTGCTCATTCTACTTCAGGCTGGGTTCACACTGGTGCAAACACAGAAATTGCGTGTGATCTGCAAAGCAATGCGGTACGAATCACATGTGATGTCTGTGCGATGCAAGTTCAGACATGCAAACTGGCTGAAATTGCATCACATTTGCACTAAAATGGTGCAGAACCCTTTTTCACACCCTTGCAATCCGACTCCTGTACCATTTGACAGTTCGCAGTGCGATCTGCGAAAGGATCTGGGGGTGTCATTAACTTTCTATTGACACCCCCAGCAGTTTGCAGAGGGCAGTGTGAACTGCCTACAAGTGAGATGCGATGTGGGAACCCGCACTGGAATCGGGCTGGTTCCCGCATTGCATATATGTGAACCCAGCCTTACTCTCTCTACAGAGACAATGCTAAGCTTGTATAACTTAACCATCTTGGACATCTCATAGACTGGGCAATACAATGAATTTGGCTCGATTAGTCATCATCCTCCCCATACCTAGCGACACTTGCTTGACTATTTTCTGGCTAAGTCATCTGTCAGCTGTTTATATACATCTGGGATTTTTTTCACTGAGCGCAATAATGTAGAAATCAGATGGATAATAATATATATAAATTTCATGGTGGGTCCCAAGACTTGCGTTTCTCCAGGTGGCCCCAGAGTCCCAGTCTGCCTCTGATTTTATATATATATATATATATATATATATATATATATATATATATATATATATATATATATATATATATATATATATATATATATATTACAATTCATAGGGATTGCTAAAACTGGAGAGTGCAAAATCTGGTGCCGCTGTACATGGTAGCCAATCTGCTTCTAACTTCAGCTTGTCAGTTAAATTGGACAAAAAAAACAACAACCTGGAAGCTGATTAGTTTCTTTGCAGGGCTGCACCAGATTTTGCACTCTCCAGTTTTAATAAATTGACCCAATAGTGTCTGTAATTTTATAAAATCTATTTTCCGTGTTGTCAATAATATTACTGAAATAGTTTAAGTAAGAAAGCAAGATGTTATATCATTATAGATGGAGCTTTGGGTATATTCACTGTAGTTTTATACTAAAATGCATATCAAGGAAAAGTTAATTGAGAGTTTTGGTGGTAATGTGTATCTTGTGGTAACTGTCCCATTTATAGTGTGTTGTTTGAAATATTTTAGTCATGACCCACAAGTTAACTAATTTCAGTAGATGTTTTGTTGGCTAAATGCTTTCTTCTGTTTTTCAGCTTGTTGCTTGCCCTACATTCCAGAGAAGGGAACCGTTGGAGCTAGTGGAGACCTTGCCCCCCTTTCACATCTTGCTTTGGGCTTAATAGGAGAAGGCAAGATGTGGTCACCAAAGAGCGGCTGGGCTGATGCTAAATATGTAAGACTTAGCAACTGCTCCTAATATATTTTTTCATTACGTAGGGGACAAGTTCCCTATGTGATTATTATTTGGTGACTGGAGTGTTTGTGAACATTTGTATGAACAGAGTATGTCTTTAAATGCAGGTTCTTGAGGCACATGGACTAAGACCAGTTTCACTGAAACCTAAAGAGGTAATTGTTTACACGTACATCATTTTAGCTTTCATATTTTTTCTCCATATGTTTTTATTGCAAACTTATAATGTATGCACATGAGGCTATTATAATATTCTTATATTCTCTTAGATTGTAAGCTCGAAGGAGCAGGGCCCTCTGATTCCTACTGTATCAAAGTGTATTGTATTTGTACTGTCTACCCTCAAGTTGTAAAGCGCGACGTAAACTGTTGGCGCTATATAAATCCTGTATAATAATAATAATAATATATTCTGAACTTTTCATGATGGTGCAAGCTGCCCTACATTCAGTGACCTAATAGTTTAGAGCTGTAGATCTTATGTTTGCTTCACACAAAGAAACAACCATACAACCTGAGTGAAAGAAAGCTACATGTTTGGGTACCTCCTATAACAGTGATGATCCAATTGACTTTTCAAGGACCCCCTAATAGTTCATATTTCCCTAACTATCAGATAGGCATAGAGCTACAATAAATAGTATCCCTTGTAAAAGAGTGCAAATTTTTTTACCTGCCAGTCTAACACACCTTGTATAGGCCATGTTACATCATAGGAAAACAAACAACATAGGAATATTTTCCTGCTCATATCCCATTGCCCTCTTTCTAGTTGAAAAGCTTCAGGATGTGGCTGATCAGGAAAGGAGAAACCCCTTGCTGGTTTGACCTCATAGGAGCAGAAGAGTGTTCTCCTTGCTCTATTAGTCTCTATTCCCGTGTGATTATGGCCCTTAGGAAGCCTCAAAGACCAAAAACAAGCCCCATCACTCTAGACCAGGGGTGTCAAACTGTCCCTTTCAGCTGTTGCAGAACTATAAGTCCCATCATGCCTCTGCCTGTGGGAGTCATGCGTGTAACTGTCAGCCTTGCAATGCCCCATGGGACTTGTAGTTCCGTAACAGCTGGAGGGTTGCCAGTTTGACATCTGTGCTCTAGACCATTCAGCTGGTTTCATTGTGTATATGTGTAAACCTATAGTGTGTGTGTGTGTGTGTGTGTGTGTGTGTGTGTGTGTACAGGTTAGGGTAGGAAGGATGGAAAAGCAGAGTTGAGAGCTTGGGTGATATTTTGAGATGGGGTTGGAGATGTAGCTGGAGGCAGAGTTGTGTATGGCTTTGTATGATAGCATTTTGTAAGTTAGACTAGCAGAAGCCTGTGGAGGCATTGGTAGGAGGTGGTGGTAGCCAATAACGGGTTGGTAAGGTAGATGAGGCTAGCGGCAGAATTCATGATAGACTGAAAGGGGAGGGGGGAGTAGCTTGTATAAAGGTAAGCCAATGAGTAGGGAGTTGCAATAGTTGAGGCGTGTCAGGAACCATAAACAGACAGAGACAGGTCAGTTAAAATCACACTGTTAATGAAATAACAGTTCAGGAATGTAGTCAAAAACAGAAGCCAGGGTTTGGTATTCAGACGAGCCGGGCTAGGAAACCAGAAGTCAGAGTAGCAAAAATCAGGAACAGAAATCGAAGGGAAGTCAGCCGGGCCAAGACATACACCGGAACGCAGGAAGGAATGCACTTGGAGATCATAGACCTCGCAAGGGCAAGGAGAAAATTAGCTAAGCTGTTTAAATAGCAAAAAGGGTCTGGTTGTAGGCTAGACTAATGAGGCAGGTTAATGGTAACTGGGTGAGTCACTGTGGTAACAATGAGTGGCTGGTAATTAACGGACAGCTGAGCTGCTTCTGAGCACTGCTAGAAAAGAGCTGCTCGTTAAGTAGAAGGAGCCAGCCTTGATGAGGGTGAAATATAACTAGAAAGTGTATTAGTAGCTGTGTGGTGTCATTTTTTTAAGGCTGGATTCACACCTATGAATTTTTAGTGCTTTTTGCATTTAGCCGATTTGCACTACAGAACATGTTCCATAGGAAACCATGCTAAATGGACTGTAGTGCAAATCTGCAAAAAGCACTAGAAATGCATAGGTGTGAATCCAGCCTAAGATGGGGTGAAATTTGAAAATGGAAGAGAGGCTAAGGTGGCAAGATTTTGACAGTCATTGGAGGCGGGGCCTGAAGGGGAGGTTAGAGTCCAGAATTATACCTAGTAGCCTGGCATGAGTAGAAAGGACTGATAGTTGTGCTGTTCATCTTGATTAAAAAGGAAAAGACAGGGGGCATGGCAAATGAAGAGGTGGGGTAAGCTGAAGAGTAGATAGTAAGATCTGTATGTCATCAGCATAGAGATCGTATTATTATTATTATTATTATTATTATAATACAGGATTTATATAGCGCCAACAGTTTGCGCAGCGCTTTACAACATGGGGCAGACAGTACACTTACAATACAAATCAATACAGGAGGGATCAGAGGGCCCTGCTCGTTAGAGCTTACAATCTAGAGGATTGGAAGCCATGGAAGGTTATCAACTGACCCAGTGAGAAGGGCAAAGCCTAGGGCAGTGATGGCGAACCTTGGCACCCTAGATGTTTTGGAACTACATTTCCCATCATTGAAACTGTAGTTCCAAAACCTCTGGGGTGCCAAGGTTCGCCTTCACTGGCCTAAGGGAACCCCAATGGAAAGAGGAAGAGGAGAGGAGGAAATTGTCAGGGCTGGGCTCAGCCCTTCCTTCTCTGAGCTGGCCGCTCAGCTGTGAGCTAATTGCCAGCTCCTATCTCTCCACAGTTACTCAGCTGTTGATGATATCCTGCTCGTTAGTCCTGCCTACTTAAGCCATCCAGTCCAGAGGAGCTCTGCCTTCGCCCTGGTCAACATCACAGAAACCTATTTCCTGTGATCCTGTTCAAGACTTGCTTTGCTGACATCCCTTCTGGCTCCAGATCCTGCTTGCTATTTCACTACATGGATCCCTGCCTTCTGGCTTGGCTGACTATTCGTTCCGGTTACTGAACTTTGGCTATGTTTTGACTACGTTTGTTCTTTTTACTTTTATTATTAAACAAGTGTGATTTAACTGTACTTCTGTCTCGGCCTGATTTCATGGTTTCTGACAGTAGGCGAAGGCCAAGAATTCAGAAGATGCAGTCAATCCACTTGTTGGTAATATTTTTTCCAGAATGGATGAACTGGATCACCACATGGATCAGTTTGCCATGGCGTTACAAACGCTCTTGGGTTGCACAGCTTACCTGGAATCTCCCACTGTGGCGCCCCGGTACAACCTATGTTGCAAGCTGACCCTGCTGCTGCTCCAGTCTCTGTGCAGGCACCCGCCTCGAATATTACCTCTACAAGAGGTATGACTGGTTCCGCTCTGCTTCCCCAGCGATTTGGGGGTGATCCAGTCCAATGCAGAGGGTTTCTCAACCAGTTTGAGATGCTGCCCCAGGTGTTTCCCACGGACAGAAGCAAAGTAGGTTTTGTGATATCTTTGCTTTCTGAGAGAGCCTTCGCCTGGGCAAACCCTCTATGGGAGACTCAAAAACCTGTTGTTTTGAGCTACCCTGAGTTTGTGGCTTGTTTAAAAGGGTATTTGACGTTCCCACACGCTCTGCTTCTGCTACCAAGTGCCTCATGTCCATCAAACAGAGTACGAGAACTGTTGCCAACTACACCATTGAATTCTGTACTCTGGCAGCAGAGGTTGCGGGAACAACGAGGGCCTCGTGGCTGCTTTTTCTCATGGTCTCTCTGATACCATCAAGGATAAGATAGCAGCCCGAGATATACCTACTGAGCTGGAGAAGTTGATCACATTTGCCACCCTCATTGACTCCAGACTCAGAGAAAGACTCCTTTTAAGGAGCGCTTGTGGAATCCTCCTGTACGTTTTGTCTCCGAGCTTTGCAGTCCCACCTGTGTCTCCCTCACCTCCCATGCCTCCCTCCTGGTACCGAGTCGGTCAGTGAAGATGAACCCTTGCACTTGGGTTTCACGTGTCTCTCTGCGGATGAGAGAACCTTAAGGAGAAGGGAGAGATTGTGCCTTTATTGTGGCCAGGCACAATAAAGTCTCAATCTCTCATGAATGTCTCATTCTTACCCAGTACTAAGAATGTATAGGCTGACGCCTTGTCATGACAATTTTTTCCTCCGCTTCCAAGTTGGAGTCGGTTCCGGTTCCTGTGATTCCTCCTGATCGTATTCTGGCTACGGTTCACACCAGTCTCACTTCTCCTCTGGGTGACAAAATTGTTGCTGATTAGGTCCATACTCCTCCTGAGAAACCTTGTGACCACTGCTTTGTCCCAGAGAGTCTCTGTACTGCCGTGTTCCAGACTTACTATTCTCCCAAGGCTGCTGGCCACCCTGGATAGAATCGACTCTTTTGGGCCATTTCCCAAAAATTCTGGTGGCTTGGTCTACGTGCTGCCTGTTCCGTGTGTGGTCAGAGTAAGACTCCACGACACCTTCCAGTGGGCCTCCTACAACCCATACCCAATGGAGAGAAGCCCTGGACCCACCTGTCTATGGATTTCATTGTGGAGTTGCCCAACTCCCCAGGGCAACACGGTTATCCTTATGGTGGTTGACAGGTTCTCAAAGATGTGTCATTCTATTCCACTTAAGAAGTTGCCCACTCCTAAGGAACTGGCTTCCATTTTTGCTCGCAAGATCTTTCGCTTACATGGGCTACCCAAGGTGATTGTCTCAGACAGGGGTAGTCCAGTTTTTGTCCCGGTTCTGGCGAGCCTTTTGTGCACAGTTGGGAATTCAGCTTGCTTTCTCCTCTGCGTATCACCCGCTGTCTAATGGGGCCGCAGAACGAGTCAGTCCTTGGAGCAATTCCTACATTGCTATATTTATGACCATCATAACAACTGGTCAAACCTATTACTATGGGCAGAGTTTGCTCACAACAGTGCCTTGAATTCTGCTTCCCGATTGTCCCCGTTTATGGCGAATTATGTTTTCCAACCTTCCATGTTGCCTGAATTGTTTATTCCACAGAATATTCCTGCGTTAGAGGAGCATCTCTGTGGTCTTCGTTACACTTGGGCACAAGTGCAGGAGGCTTTGCGACATGCTAATGATAGGTACAGACTCCATGCTGACTGCAGACGCCTGCCTGTGCCTTCCTACCATGTTGTGGACAGGGTTTGGCTGTCATCTCGCAACCTCCGACTTCGTGTTCCCTCACTGAAGTTCACACCTCGGTTTATTGGGCCTTTCTGTATTCTTCTCAGGATTAACCCAGTGGCTTACGCATTAGACCTTCCTTCTAATATGCGTATTTCGACTGTATTTCACGTCTCCTTATTAAAACCTTTGGTCTGCAACCACTTTACCACCTCGGTGCCACGTCCTTACTCTGTACAGGTTGAGAACCATGAGTAGTATGAAGTGCAGTCCATTGTTAACTCCCGTAGGTTCCGTGGGCACATACAGTACCTGGTGCATTGGAAAGGCTACGGTCCAGGGGAACGCTCTTGGGTCTCTTGGGTCATGCCCCTGTCGTCCTCCTTAATTTCCATAGTTTTCCCCTCAAGCCTGGTGGTCCTCCGAGGGGGAGGGGGGTACTCTCAGGGCTTGGCTCAGCCCTTCCTTCTCTGAGCTGGCTGCAGTTACTCAGCTGTTGATGATATCCTGCTCGTCAGTCCTGCCTACTTAAGCCATCCAGTCCAGAGGAACTCTGCCTTTGCCCTGGTCAACATCACAGAAACTATTTCCTGCGATCCTGTTCAAGACTTGCTTTGCTGACATCCCTTCTGGCTCCAGATCCTGCTGGCTGTTCCACTGCATTGATCCCTGACTTCTGGCTTGGCTGACTATCCGTTCCGGTTACTGAACTTTGGCTATGTTTTGACTATGTTTGTTCTTTTTACTTTTATTATTAAACAAGTGTGATTTAACTATAGTTCTGTCTCTGCCTGATTTCATGGTTTCTGACAGAAATAGATTTGTAGATGACTTTGAAGGTGCATTGTGCTATGTAGGGGAAAACTACTAAAGTGTCTTGGAGGCCAAAGTAGTGGAGTTTTTTTTGAGTATGGGCAGGTGGTCAACAATATCAAATGCAGCAGAAAGGTTTAACCACTTCAGCCCCGGTAGGATTTACCCCCTTCCTGACCAGAGCACTTTTTACAATTTGGCACTGCGTCGCTTTAACTGCTAATTGCGCGGTCATGCAATGCTGTACCCAAACGAAATTTGCGTCCTTTTCTTCCCACAAATAGAGCTTTCTTTTGATGGTATTTGATCACCTCTGCCGTTTTTTATTTTTTGCGCTATACACGGAAAAAGACCGAAAATTTTGAAAAATAATGATATTTTCTACTTTTTGTTCTAAAAAAAAATCCAATAAACTCAATTTTAGTCATACATTTAGGCCAAAATGTATTCGGCCACGTCTTTGGTAAAAAAAATGTCAATAAATGTATATTTATTGGTTTGCGCAAAAGTTATAACGCCTACAAACTAGGGTACATTTTCTGGAATTTACACAGCCTTTAATTTATGACTGCCTATGTCGTTTCTTGAGGTGCTAAAATGGCAGGGCAGTACAAAACCCCCACAAATGACCCCATTTTGGAAAGTAGATACCCCAAGGAAATTGCTGAGAGGCATGTTGAGCCCATTGAATATTCATTTTTTTTTTTTTTTTTTTTTTTGTCCCAAGTGATTGAATAATGACAAAAAAAAATAAAAAATTACAAAAAGTTGTCACTAAATGATATATTGCTCACACAGGCCATGGGCATATGTGGAATTGCACCCCAAAATACGTTTAGCTGCTTCTCCTGAGTATGGGGATACCACATGTGTGGGACTTTTTAGGAGCCTAGCCGCGTACGGGGCCCCGAAAACCAATCACCGCCTTCAGGCTTTCTAAGGGTGTAAATTTTTGATTTCACTCTTCACTGCCTATCACAGTTTCGGAGGCCATGGAATGCCCAGGTGGCACAACCCCCCCCAAATGACCCCATTTTGGAAAGTAGACACCCCAAGCTATTTGCTGAGAGGCATGGTGAGTATTTTGCAGCTCTCATTTGTTTTTGAAAATGAAGAAAGACAAGAAAAAAATTTTTTTTTTTCTATTTTCAAAACTTTGTGACAAAAAGTGAGGTCTGCAAAATACTCACTATACCGCTCAGCAAATAGCTTGGGGTGTCTACTTTCCAAAATGGGGTCATTTGGGGGGTTTTTTGCCACCTGGGCATTCCATGGCCTCCGAAACTGTGATAGGCAGTGAAGAGTGAAATCAAAAATTTACACCCTTAGAAAGCCTGAAGGCGGTGCTTGGTTTTCGGGGTCCCGTGCGCGGCTAGGCTCCCAAAAAGTCCCACACATGTGGTATCCCCATACTCAGGAGAAGCAACAGAATGTATTTTGGGGTGTAATTTCACATATTCCCATGGCATGTTTGAGCAATATATCATTTAGTGACAACTTTGTGCAAAAAAAAAAAAAAAAAAATTGTCTCTTTCCCGCAACTTGTGTCACAATATAAAATATTCCATGGACTCGACATGCCTCTCAGCAAATAGCTTGGGGTGTCTACTTTCCAAAATGGGGTCATTTGGGGGGGTTTTGAACTGTCCTGGCATTTTATGCACAACATTTAGAAGCTTATGTCACACATCACCCACTCTTCTAACCACTTGAAGACAAAGCCCTTTCTGACACTTTTTGATTACTTGAAAAAATTATTTTTTTTTGCAAGAAAATTACTTTGAACCCCCAAACATTATATATTTTTTTAAAGCAAATGCACTACAGATTAAAATGGTGGGTGTTTCATTTTTTTTTTCACACAGTATTTGCGCAGCGATTTTTCAAACGCATTTTTTGGGGAAAAAACACACTTTTTTAAATTTTAATGCACTAAAACACACTATATTGCCCAAATGTTTGATGGAATAAAAAAGATGATCTTAGGCCGAGTACATGGATACCAAACATGACATGCTTTAAAATTGCGCACAAACGTGCAGTGGCGACAAACTAAATACATTTTTAAAAGCCTTTACAGGTTACCACTTTAGATTTACAGAGGAGGTCTACGGCTAAACTTACTGCCCTCGATCTGACCTTCGCGGTGATACCTCACATGCATGGTGCAATTGCTGTTTACATTTGATGCCAGACCGACGCTTGCGTTCGCCTTTTTTTTTTTTTCTTTATTATTTGTTTGCTTTTTTATCTTATTTTTAAACTGTTCCTTTCATTTTTGTTTTTTTTTAAATCATTTTTATTGTTATCTCAGGGAATGTAAATATCCCCTATGATAGCAGTAGGTAGTGAAAGGTACTCTTTTTTTGATAAAATTGGGGTCTATTAGACCCTAGATTTCTCCTCTGCCCTCAAAGCATCTGACCACACCAAGATTGGTGTGATAAAATGCTTTCCCAATTTCCCAATGACGCTGTTTACATCCGGCGAAATCTAAGTCATAAAATGTTCGTAGCTTCCGGTTTCTTAGGCCATAGAGATGTTTGGAGCCACTCTGGTCTCTGATCAGCTCTATGGTCAGCTGGCTGAATCACCGGCTGCATTCTCAGGTTCCCTGTTGAGACAGGAGAGCCAGAGAAAAACACGGAAGACGGTAGGGGAGGGGGGCATTCCCTCCCACTGCTTGTAAAAGCAGTCTAGAGGCTAATTAGCCACTAGGATTGCTTTTACATGAAAGCCGACCGCTGGCTGAAAAGAATGATACCAAGATGATACCTAAACCTGCAGGCATCATTCTGGTATAACCACTCAAAGTCGTGAATGGCGTACTTGAAGACAAAAAAATGGTTAACAATAAAGCACAGTAAACGGTAAAGTATAAAAAATTGCATACCTGAAAAGCAAACATGATAAAACATAATAACAATAAAACATTGCAGAATAGAATACAGTAAAAAAGAGCAGAACAATAGAGAGAGAGAGAACAATAAAACGACAACTATTTTTTTTTTATGTTATATTTTTGTTTGTGTTTTTTTTTTTTTTTTACACTTTTTTTTGTAACTTTTATAACTGTAACCGGTTCCAGGTTCGGGTCTCTCAAAATGCGATGGCATCTTGGGAGACCCTGTGAAAGTGTGCCTAGTCTGTGGAATGCTGTACCCTACGCTAATACTCAACTAGTGAATTGTAGCGTTCAAAACATTCACCAATGCAAAGACCAGGATTGTCAGGACAGGAGGGACAATAATAGCGGGTGTCACGCCTATATCCGCGCTTGCTGCAGACACGACATCTTTTGAGGGGGTTTGTTGGGTAGGGGTACTCAGGAGGACATAAAGAAAATGCCTCTCATGCAGCCGACTGCATTTGGTTGGGGATGTGAATGGGGGAAGTACGGGTGCTGCAGAAGCGGTGGGTTCCCAATTAGGATTGGCGAATGCAGCAGGAAGGGCATTATGGGCACGACGGGCCTGTGTTTGTCTTTTTGGTGGCAGCGGGACACTACTTGTGCTTGCCACCTCACCAGCTTGAACTGCACTTATGGGACTCGCCACGTCACCAAGTGTTACTGCAGTGCTGGTTTGACTACGACCGGGGTGTACTAGGCCGCTGGTGCTTGCCAGTTCACCAAAACGCTACCAAAAAAACTGTTAGCGATCGCAGGGATCAGGCCTGACTCTGCGAACGCTGCAGTTATGCGTTTAGTGTTTTGTAAGTTAGTGATCGATCGATACTGCACTTGGCTGGGCTGGGCCAGACGGAGGGGCAAAACGCAGGTGCTAGCAGGTATCTGGGCTGATCCCCCTAACACTGCGTTTTTGGTAACCCTAAACTGCTGGGGACGCCAGTATAGATCTGATCGGATCAGATATTGATCCGTTCAGATACTATACCACTAAGGGAGGTGTACGCTGCGTGCATGGGTGTTAGCGGTACTGGCACTAACCTGACGCTGCCTGGGGCAGGTGCTTGCCAGTTCACCAAAACGCTACCAAAAAAACTGTTAGCGATTGCAGGGATCAGGCCTGACTCTGCGAACGCTGCAGTTATGCGTTTAGTGTTTTGTAAGTTAGTGATCGATCGATACTGCACTTGGCTGGGCTGGGCCAGACGGAGGGGCAAAACGCAGGTGCTAGCAGGTATCTGGGCTGATCCCCCTAACACTGCGTTTTTGGTAACCCTAAACTGCTGGGGACGCCAGTATAGATCTGATCGGATCAGATATTGATCCGTTCAGATACTATACCACTAAGGGAGGTGTACGCTGCGTGCATGGGCGTTAGCGGTACTGGCACTAACCTGACGCTGCCTGGGGCAGGTGCTTGCCAGTTCACCAAAACGCTACCAAAAAAACTGTTAGCGATCGCAGGGATCAGGCCTGACTCTGCGAACGCTGCAGTTATGCGTTTAGTGTTTTGTAAGTGTCAGTGATCGATCGATCGATACTGCACTTGGGTGGGCTGGGCTGGGCCGGGCGGAGGGGCAAAACGCAGGTGCTAAAAGGTATCTGGGCTGATCCCGCTAACACTGCGTTTTTGGGAACCCTAAACTGCTGGGGACGCTAGTATAGATCTGATCGGATCAGATATTGATCCGTTCAGATACTATACCACTAAGGGAGGAGTATGCTGCGTGCGTGGGTGTTGGCGGTACTGGCGCTAATCTGACGCTGCCTGGGGCGACGCATATCACCGCCGGGTGATCAGGGGGCTAAACCTTTATTCGGTAATAAACGGCGGGTGCCCTGACACTATAAAAAATAAACAAACTAACCAGCGTCAACCGTAACGGTTATACGATGATCAGTGGTGAAAGGGTTAACTAGAGGGCTAACACTAACTGCCCTAACACAGTAACTGTCACAAACTGACACCATGCAGTAATCAGAAAAAAAAAAAAAAAAAACACTGCTTGGTGTCAGTGTGACGGGGGGTGATTGGGGGGCGATCGGGGGGGGTCGGGGGTGTAAAGTGTGCCTGGCATGTTCTACTGTGTGTGTGTGTGTGTGTTGGTGCACTCACATGTCTTCTCTCCTCCCCGGAACGGAAACTGCCGAGCCGAGGAGAGATGACATCACATCCTCTGCCTCTGTGTACTACACAGAGGCAGGGGATGATTGTCATTGGCTGGGAGCGATCGCGAGGGGGGGGGGAAACGATCGGATGGCCTCCCCCTCATCTCTGAATGCTTCCAGTCACAGGCCGACCGCCGCTGGCACCGGGGGGTCCGATGGGACCCCCCGCCCGCGGGAAGTCAATCACGTACCAGGTACGTGATTTTGCCTGCCCGTGCCATTCTGTTCGCGTATATAGGCGTTAGGCGGTCGGCAAGTGGTTAAGAGTATGCAATTAGATTGGCCTTTGGTTCAACAATGCTTATGAATATTGCTGATCTGATCCAGTGAAGCTGGAAAAAAAAAGGATCTGCTCATGAGAAGATTGCCTAGGCTATAATTGCTGAGCTCTTTCTAAAATTGCTAGTTCCTTGTCGGTAAAGTGAGAACATCAGTATATTTTTCTTGGGTCAATAACTCAGGAATTTAAGCCAGAGGGTCAGCATGACACAAAGGAACTAGCTTACCTTTAAATAGACTATCCCCCCTTCAGTCCATCATGAATGCTGCTGCCAGACTCATCCACCTTACAAACCGCTCAGTGTCTGCTACCCCTCTCTGCCAATCCCTCCATTGGCTACCACTCACCCAACGAATTAAATTCAAAATGCTAACAATAAGTTACAAAGCCATCCACAACTCTGCCCCCAGCTACATCACTAACCTAGTCTCAAAATACCAACCTAATCGCCATCTCCGTTCCTCCCAAGACCTCCTGCTCTCTAGCTCCCTCATCACCTCCTCCCATATCCGCCTCCAGGACTTCTCCCGAGCCTCGCCCATCCTCTGGAATTCCCTACCCCAATCTGTCAGACTGTCTCTAAATTTATCCACTTTTAGGCAATCCCTGAAAACTTTCCTCTTCAGAGAAGCCTATCCTGCCTCCATCTAACAACTGCACTATTTTCTCCATTAGCTCATGCCCCACAGCTATTACCCTTTTGTATAATTTGAACCTCCCTCCTAGATTGTAAGCTCTAACGAGCAGGGCCCTCTGATTCCTCCTGTATTGAATTGTATTGTACTTGTACTGTCTGCCCTAATATTGTAAAGCGCTGCGTAAACTGACGGCGCTATATAAATCCTGTATAATAATAATAATAATAATAATAATTTACAGGAGATAGTCGGCAATAGTAGGCCTTCACATTTTTCACATCAAGTATCCTTTGAGAAACCTTAAAATTATCCTTTGGGGGAGTTGAGGAATGAAATTGAGAATTTCTGCTATAATAAGATTTACAGTAATCCATGACTAATTCTTGAGCGTTTTATAAATTTGAAATTATTACAACCTGTGTATCCATATTTAGGTGACATAGCTTGATATATTTTTAGGATAGAAATGGTGAGACTGATTCATTTCAAGCTCTTGGTGTTCTTTCTGTTTGTTATAACTTATTTTACAAGAAGAAATATCTATCAATGAATGTATTCCTTGTCCACTTTTATCTGCTGTTTTGCTCAATGCTTGCAGGGTTTAGCTCTTATTAATGGGACGCAGATGATCACATCCCTGGGGTGTGAGGCCGTGGAGAGAGCCAGTGCAATTGCAAAGCAAGCTGACATTGTTGCTGCTCTAACATTGGAGGTCTTGAAAGGAACCACAAAAGCCTTTGACACTGGTAAAT
Source organism: Aquarana catesbeiana (assembly GCF_042186555.1). Lineage (NCBI taxonomy): Eukaryota > Metazoa > Chordata > Amphibia > Anura > Ranidae > Aquarana > Aquarana catesbeiana. Next base: position 279,436,263 of record NC_133326.1, read on the forward strand.
CATTGTGTGACAAAGCAAGTTAAACTACTATATTCTCCTAAAGTTTATATAATGCTGTTTGAACTCAACAAGCTGGTGATAGGAGATAACCGTATACTTATTTTTAAACCCTTTTTTTTAAATGCCTTATATCAGCTGCTCAACAGATTATACACACATACACCAATATATAGCATATATGTATAAAAAGGTTAAAATACTAGAACAAAGGAAACCCATTAATATTGACAGAATACTGTTTAGATGGCTCATAGATGGATTAGACATGTGCAAAACAAAAAAATTTTGTTATTTACAAAAATTTGTTTAGTTAAATTAGTTTAATCTGTTTAATTCATTTTACGGAATTTAGTTTTGTTTATTCGGATCGATTCAAAACGTTTTCGAATTCAAATCGTTTTCGAATTTCCAAAGAGAATAAAATAGAATAGAAAATAAAGGAATAGAATATAATAGAGTAAACAGAACAGAATAGAATAGAAAATAAAACCATAGTATAGAAAAAAAACAGAATAGAATGAATATAACGATCTTCCTTTTCTGATCTATTCTTTTCTATTCAATGTCGAATTGATTCCATTTGAATTTTGAGAAATTATTATATTCATTCTATTGTTCATTTTTATTCTTTTTCTATTGGTTTATTCTATTCTATTCTTTTCTATTCAAATTTCGGAAGATGGTTATATTCTTTCTATTCTATTGTTTTTTTTTCTATACTATTCTGTTATTTTCTATTCTAATCTATTCCAATCTATATTCGTTTCTATTCAAATTTGAATTAATTCTATTTGAATTTTGGGAAATGGTTATATACTTTCTATTCTATTTTTTTATTCTATTCCTTTTTTTTCTCTATTCTTTTATGTATTCAAAAATGTATTCTATTTGAAATTCAAATTTCAGAAGATGGTTATATTCTTTCTATGTTATTCTATCGTATTTGTTTCTATTATGGTATAGTCTATTCTATTCCTTTTTTTCTATTCTATTTTATTCTCTTTAGAAATTCAAAAAGCATTCAAATTTTGTACGAATTTTTTTTTCCGTTTTATTACAGATTTGTTTAAATTCAGTACTGTTGTAATTCGGAAATTTAGATACATCCGAATTTAAAAAAAAAAAGAACATTTGTCCGAATTTCAATTTGGAACAAAACGGACCGCACATGTCTAAGATAGATGGATAGATAGATACAGTGCCTTGATAAAGCATTCCTACCCTTTTGAAAGTTTCCACATTTTGTCATGTTACAATAAAAAACATACTGTAAATGTATTTTATGGGGATTTTATGTGATGGACAAACAGAGTGACACATAATTGTGAAGCGGAAGGAAAAAGATAAATGGTTTTTAATTTTTTTTTGCAAATAACTATCTGAAAAGTGTGGTGTGCATTTGTATTCAGCCCCCTTTTACTCTGATACCCCTAAAATCTAGTGGAACCAATTGCCTTAAGAAGTCACCTAATTAGTAAATAGAGTCCACCTGTGTAATTTAATCTCCGTATAAATACAGCTTTTCTGTGGAGCCTTCAGAGGTTTGTTAGAGAACCTTAGTGAACAAACCGAATCATGGCAGCCAAGAAACACATCCGACAGGTCAATGATAAAGTTGTGGAGAAGTTTAAAGCAGGGTTATGTTATAAAAAAAAATATCCCAAGCTTTGAACTTCTCATGGAGTACTGTTCAATTCATCATCTGAAAATGGAAAGAGTATGACACAACCGCAAACCTGCCAAGACATGGTCGTCCACCTAAACTGACAGGCCGGGCAAGGAGAGCATTAATCAGAGAAGCAGCCAAGAGGCTCATGGTAACAGAGATCCACAGCTCAGGTGGGTGAATCTATCCGCAGGGCAACTATTAGTTGTGCACTCCACAAATATAGCTTTTATGGAAGAGTGGCAAGAAGAAAGTCATTGCTGAAAGCAAGCCATAAGAAGTCCAGTTTTCAGTTTGCGAGAAGCCATGTGGGGGACACAGCAAACATGTGGAAGAAGGTGCTCTGGTCAGATAAGACAAAAATTTTACTTTTTGGCCTAAAAGCAAAATGCTGTGTGTGGCGAAAAAATAACACTGCACATCACCCTGAACACACCACCCCCACTATGAATCATGGTTGTGGCAGCATCGTGTTATGGGGATTCAGCAGGGACAGGGAAGCTGGTCAGAGTTGATGGGAAGATGGAACCAAATACAGGGCAATCTTAGAAGAAAACCCGTTCGTCTGCAAAAGACTTGAGACTGGGGCAGAGGTTCACCTTCCAACAGGACATTGACCCTAAACATACAGCCAGAGTTACAATAGAACGGTTTAGATCAAAGCATATTAATGAGTTAGAATGGCCAGTCAAAGTCCAGACCTAAATTCAATTGAGAATCTGTGGCAAGACTTGCTTTTGCAAGAATTTCTGTTCAGACGCTCACCATCCAATCTGACAGAGCTTGAGCTATTTTGCAGGAATGGGCAAAAACGTCTAGATGTGCAAAGCTGGTAGAGACTCGCCCAAAAAGACTTGCAGCTGTAATTGCAGCAAACAAACTTTTGACTCGGGGCTGAATACAAATGCACGCCACACTTTGCACATATTTATTTGTAAAAAAATTTGAAAACCCATTTATCATTTTACTTTCACTTCACAATAATGAGGCACTTTGTGTTGGTCTATCACATAAAATACCCCAAAAATAGTTAAATTTTTGGTTGTAATATGACAAAATTTGGAAAATCTCAAGGGGTGTGAATACTTTTTCAAGGCACTATAGAAAAATCGATAGGATTTAATGTCATTGTAGAAAACAAATTCACAAAAATATTTGCTACAGTTAATTCCAAACTACCTAAAAGAAAATTGTATTTTAGATATAAATGTGGATGGGATTAGGTAATCCAGTCTGAATGTTTTCTGTTAAAACATTGCTGATTAAATACGATAGACTCTGTAGTAAAAGCCAGAGGCCATATACCCTGGACTGCTTTGGCAGGGAACTGGGGATTTTCTCTTTTTCATTGAACGGAATATATTTTTTGTTCTCTAAAAAAAACAGATTTTGGTAATGATGAAAATTTGTAAAGCTTGATGGACTTTAAGTAAAGTGTAATTTTGATTTTTAGATATTCATGCACTACGACCTCACCCTGGACAAGTGGAGGTGGCCTTTCGATTTAGATCACTCCTGGATTCTGATCATCATCCATCAGAGATTGCTGGTAATCTTCTATGTTCCTCTTTATGCAGTATTCCTCTATAATCATTTTTATAAAGAAACATTGTGCTATTTGAACCAGTCAACTTCTGTTTTCTAGTATTGAAAAGTAATCTGGAACATACTGTATAGACCAGTGATGGCGAACCTTGGCACCCCAGATGTTTTGGAACTACATTTCCCATGATGCTCAACTACACTACACTGCAGTGCAGTTGAGCATCATGGGAAATGTAGTTCCAAAACGTCTGGGGTGCCAAGGTTCGCCATCACTGGTATAGGTGATTCCAAATTTTTTCTCCAGTTTGTTGGAAAACCATTTTGAGCAGATGGTTTTTGAGAAATATGACCATAATAAATGTTTGTTTACTGTGCTAGACAATTTACACTGCTAATGTTGAAGTTGAATCAACTTATCCCCTTTAAGTTGAGATGTTAAAATTCTGATACTATATTCTATTCACTTATGATCATTGCGATGACCAGTATTTGTTGATTATTCTTTGAATTTTCTGAAAAATAGTCCATATATGAACATTCTAAAGAGGAACATCAAAGGTGGTTGTGTGTGTGTGTGTGTGTGTGTGTGTGTGTGTTTTTATCAAAAAAGGTTACTGATAAATTCATAAGGGTGCTTATCTAGGGAAATTCACTACCAGAATATGTCACTGCCATAAAATAATAGAAGTAATCTTTATATGTTGTGAACATACCTTTACTGGAAATGTAGATTGCATGTCAATACTGAGACTTAAAATTGCTGAGGGTTGTGGATTTATTGTTTTGTGTTCTCTTTTTTTTTTTTTTTTTCTTGCAGAGAGTCACAGGTTTTGTGACCGAGTCCAAGATGCATACACACTGCGTTGCTGCCCACAGGTAGGCATTCTAATGTGCAAATGTTACTTGTTACAATTTCCAGAATCTAGTTGGTGTATTTGTGACAAAGAAAAAGCTTCTCTTCATCTTGCATGAATAACCTCCTGTATTAAGCTGGGTGTGCATTATCTTGTAGACTTAAATTATTTCAAAAGAGTTATCAACCCCGTTGGATCCTTCTTTCTTTTTCTCTTTATCCTTTTTTCTTTTTCTTTTCCCCCCTGGGAAGATTCACGCTCTCTATTTTGTCATCATTGTCACCAGGACTGGAAGTGAGGGCGCATACAACATTTTGAGTTGTCTCCATTGAAAGATTTCTCCTCTACTCCTGTTCCAGTGATAATTATTGCCATAGCAACTGGCTAAGAGAGGATTTTATTCACTTTGGAGAGAGTTCTTCTCACTTCCTTATATGCCTATGAAGTGAAGGGGAAAATCTCCCCAGTGGGACATACAGCTAAAAATTGTTTTAACCCTTCTGTAATGGGATGTAATTTGTATTTTTATTTATTTTTTTTTTACACGACTGATACTGTTAATGTTGACTGCCTCCTGATTGATATATATGTCCCTAGGTACATGGTGTTGTGAACGATACCATTGATTTTGTGAAGAACATCATTGCAACTGAAATTAACAGCGCAACTGACAACCCTGTATCCTCTGACTTAATCTGAAGTATATTATAGCTTCTAAGTATTTTTTCCAAAATATTTTTTTTCCAGTCATCTTCCAGGATGGCACACCTGAGATGACTGGTCTCACCTGACAGGAAACACCATCATCAACAGAGTTTAAAAGGCCCCACCCTTCCCTCTGTCCCTCAGTTATTGATTGTGTTTCCCACAAGATGCAGCAAAACCTTTTTGTTTTTTCTCCGGACCCAGGCCTGGGGCTGAGATCCCCCCCTGGGATATCAGACCTTAGGCAGGCCAGTGGTGGATGCCGGGTCTGCTAGGGCTTTGCCTTTCCCAAGGGGGATATTGTCTCCAAAGAGTACTCGGGGAGTAGCAGGTAACAGAAGAGTCCCCCTGAGAGCTGGAGGCCCCTGGACACAGTGAAGTGTGTCCGGAACTCCAGGGATCACATTTCCACTCTCTCCTCCTACCTGATAGTGGTGGATGGGATGGAGGAGTAGGTCTGCACACCCCTTCTGCCCGCGGGGGGGGCGAGAAGCTCCTGGAGGACGGGCCGAACATGCAGGTTTCCTGGCATGGCGGCTTCGGCATCTGCCGTCGCTACTGCGCAGGTCCGGATGTCGGGCAGAGGGGCTGGGCGCTCGCACGGGTTCACTTCCACCAGGTCATTACCTGGGACGGAGGCTCCAACGAAATGGCGGCGATCGGCGCTGTTAAAACGAGCGCTGAAGAGACAGTGGAGCGGGGGTCCAAGGTCCTGGTACCTTCAAAACCGCCTAAGCAGATACTTTCCCGCAGAAAGCCTAGGAGGGATAGAGGAGGAGGATGGGCTGAGTGCGGCCACAGCACTTGAGGGGACCACAGGGGGTGAGTCTACCTGGCTGTTGTGGGGGTAAGGTTAGGGGTGGTCCTATTCCCTCACCCCCACAGAACACCTTAGAGTGGCTGGCTAATGGGTAATTATTCTTTGTTTCCACAGAAACAGAATGCCGTGCCCAGGGGTCTGCCGGTAGATCCAAGTCCAAGGGCCCCTCTAGGTCAAAACGTTGTAGATACTGCAATGAGAAACTCCCGCAGGACCACACCAAGCCCTTTTGCTTTCAATGCATTTATAAATTAGTGGGCAAGGAATCGGCACAGGTCATAAAAGTGCCTTGCTCTGCAATCCGAGATGCTAGCAACTCTCTAATCATTTAAATCTACAGTCGGGGCCAGTCGGCAGGCGGAGACCCCTTCCCGTAGGGAGGACTCCCCCTCTTAGGAGGGAACCTCAACGAGTAACGCAGGGGGGTTCCAAGGAGCACCTGCACCTTGTTACTCTGATGAGGAGGAAACAGTGGCCTCAGGGCAGAGCTCTCCAGAAGAGGGGGAAGATTTGGACCAGGATAGTCAGAGTGGGGAAGCTAGGCCTGGAAGGCACCTCTTTTCTGCCGATGACATGGAGGGCCTCCTCAAAGCAATTTATGCATCTGAGGATATTCAACAGCCATCCACGCAGGTCTCAGCTCAGGATAGATTGTATAGGGGTCTGGGCAGACCTCAGGCTAAGTCCTTCCCGGTTCACCAATCTTTCAAGGACATAATCCTGAGAGAGTGGAAGGAACCTGAGTGGAAAGGTACTTGGGCTCAAGATGTGGAAGCGTAGATGTCCTTTCAGAGAGATCCGGGGGAGAGAAGTACAGGTACACAATGCGGTGGGAGTGTCCTACTTAAAGGGACAGGAACAAGGTCCTGGAGGCTAATGAATTTATGAATTTAACCCAGGAGATCTTGGAGGAGGCAGAGAGGAGAATCTCCTCAATTTTAGCGGTCTATAATAGAGGGACCCTCAATATACAGGCGGACTTCCTCAGCAGGCAGCCCATTCATCTGGGAGAGTGGGAGCTGAACGGCAAGGTGTTTTCGCTGGTAAGCGAACATTTTGGTAGACCGGAGATCAATCCGTTTGCTTGCAGAAAGAACAGGAAGGTCCGGAAGTTCTTTCTCGCCAGGGAACAGGGCGTCCAGGGGGTGGATGCTTTAGCCCAGAGCTGGAGGTTCGGCCCTGCATACGCGTTCCCTCCCTTGGTACTCATCCCCCGGGTGTTACAGAAGTTGTCTCAGACAGACTGTTGTCTTATTCTAATCGCACCCTGGTGGCCAAGGAGGGCATTGTTCCCCACCCTAGTGAGGTGGTCGATCGCCCCTCCGTTGCATCTCCCGTCCAGATGCGATCTCCTCTGTCAGGGACCAGTTCTACATCCTGACCCAGGGTTCCTTTCCCTGACTGGCTGGTGCTTGAGAGGGAGATCCTCAGGAATAGGGGTTGTTCGAAGAAGGTGATTGATACCCTCCTGCTAAGTAGGAAGCCTGTCACCAGTTAGATTTATGCTAAGGTTTGGGAGGTCTTCTCTCGTTGGACTCAAGCTAGAGAAGGCACTCTCCAAACGATACCGACAGTCCTGGACTTCCTTCAGGAGGGGGTTGACCAGGGCTTGGCAGTCAATACTCCCAGGGTTCAGGTCGCGGCCCTATCCATGTTTTTGGATAGTAGACTCGCTCTGAACCCTCTCATTAAAAGATTTTTGTTAGCCAGGGAAAGAGTAAGCCCGGTAAAGACAAATAGGTTTTCACCATGGGGCTTGTCCCTGGTACTGGATGCCCTAACTAAAGGGCCTTTTGAGCCAGTGGCTCAGATTTCAGTTAAATTCCTTTCCCTCAAAATGGCCTTCCTTCTGGCAATTACGACAGCCAGGAGGGTTGGTGACCTACAGGCTCTGACAATTAAAGAGCCGTTTTTTGTTGCTCATAGAGGATAGGGTAATCCTCAGATAGGATTCACTGTACCTGCCTAAAGTGACCTCAAATTTCCACAGGTCACAGGAGATTGTACTGCCCTCATTTTGTGAGAACCCCAAGAATGAGAGAGAGAATTTCATTTGCTAGACCTCAGACGATGGCGATATGTCTATCTGGAGAGAGTTAAAGCCTTTAGAAGATCCAACCATCTACTGGTTAGCTTCTGTGGCCAGAGTAAGGGTCTGCAGGCCTCCAAGCCAACTATAGCAAGGTGGATAAAACAGGCTATCTCGGTGGCCTATGAGTACTCAGGTAAGCCAATCCCAACTCACTTAAAGCTCATTCGACTAGATCACCGGCGACCTCCTTGGCAGAGAGTGCAGGCGCATCAATTGACCAGATCTGCAGGGCAGCCACATGGACAAGCTAAAACGCCTTTCTGAGGCACTACAGGGTGGAGCTGTTGTCACCTCAGGACCTGGCGTTCGGCAGAAAAGTCCTACAGGCGGTGGTCCCACCCTAAGGTAGGCCTGAGCTTCTTGTTCATCATCTCGGGTGTGCCGTCCTAGAAGGTGACTGGAGAAAATTACCAGTTACACTTACCTGTAGCGGTGTTTCTAGGAAATCTTCCAGAACGGCAGGTCTACTTCCCTACCCTTAATTGTTGGTGATGTTCAATTCTCACAGAATGTACGCTCTTGCACTGGTGTAGGCTAATACTAGGGAAGGGTGGTAGCTTTTAAACTCTATTGTTGATTGTGTTTTCTGTCAGGTGAGACCAGTCATCTCATGTGTGCCGTCCTGGAAGATTTACTAGAAACACTGTCACCGGTAACTGTTCAACTTAACTAGTGTACTTGTACGAGACTGCAGCTTCTTATAGCATGATTCATAACGTGACATGATATAAACCAAGGATACCTGAATATTTAACATTGATAAAGTAGGAATGAATAGGGACAACCCAGCCACATGTATTTGTACCTAATGCCGCAGTAGCAAATTGACTGACATGCATCGAATGATGCGTGTCCATGTCTAGTGACCTAGAAATTGGACAGGGTCTCCATGTTCTTTTACAGTTGCTCACACCCCTGTGTTTATTACCAGTTTTAGAAATCAGCCCCTGGAATTCATACAGACTGGTGCAAGCAGATTTTGTGAAAGTCTCTCTCATGCATTCTAAAAGTGGGGAAGCACGTGCCAAATTCATATACCTGTCTAGAACTTGTACTTGAATTTGGCTCATGCTGCACCACTTTTAAAATGCATGCAAGGCACTTCTGCAAAATCTGTCTGATCCAGTTTTTCAAGATAGTTGGTCTTAATTGGCTCCACTTTTACATTTAGTGCATTGACTGTGACACAATGTAAAAGGGGCACATTTTAGAACTGGAAGAGAAGGGGAGAAAGCACCAAACCGGCATAGTGTAGCACAATTAAATAAAATACCATACAATATAAAACAAATAGAACTCACAAGTGGGTGAGGGGGAGAGAGAGGATGACAGTACGCAGTGGATTGTAATGAGCTGGGAGCGTTGTGTCCTTGGTGGAGAAGAAAGCCAGCTATGGTGGGGAGCAAGATGAGCCTGGAGTCCATGCAGGGAGAACGGCGTCAGGCTGCCCTGTGTGACTGTGATGGTATATCCAGAAATCGGCTGTCCACCCAAAGACTATGAGTCCAGCTGGAGTAGTGAGAGGAGCTGTTAGTCCAACCGCTGTGTGAGACAATCGGGACGCGTTTTGGAAGCTTAACCACATGCTAATGAAGGGGATTGACAGCTCCTCTCACTACTGCAGCTGGACACATTGTCTTTGGGCGGACATCTGATTTCTGGATATACCATCAGGGCCACACAGGGCAGCCTGACGCTGGTCTCCCTACATGGACTTCAGGCTTATCTTGCTCCTCGCCACAGCTGTTTTTCTTCTCCACCAAGGGCTACCACACAGCTCCCAGCTCATTACAATCCACTGTGGGCTGTCATTCTGTCATTCTCCCCCTCTCCCCCTCTCCCCCTCTCTCCCCCACCCGCTTTTGAGTTCTATTTGTTTTATATGTTATTTTACTTAATAAATTGTGCTACACTATGCTGGTTTGGCGCTTTCTTCTCTTCCTATTTTACAGATTTGTGGATTTCCAACCCACAAATTAAAGCAGCCCTGCCAGTACCACAGTGTCAGCCGTTTTCTACCAATTGAAATTTTTATTCCGAAACCTCCCGGGAATAAATGTCTTTCAATACTTCTTTTTTATCCTGGTATGACATTTTATCACTATAGGGTGGGCACAGTGTCAGCGCTGTAGTGTTTTTTTGGCACATTTTAGAACTACCTGAATTTAGTGCATGAGTCGCTGAAGCAAACCCAAAGTGTTGCAAATGTTTCAAGAATTTGGCGCAATACCTTAGCGAGGGATAAATGCCAGAAAAGTGGCGCAGCAGCTTTACTGAATTTTCCCCCTAGTGTGTTATATTTTGAACAACCGATGCATTTCATTGGCTACAGTGTTCAGAAGGAGACGGTAACAGCCATAATAACCAGGTTGATCACCTAAGATGTAGTATGAAATAACCACAATGTATACGCGGTCAGTTCACCTGGTGAAAAAAGATGAAAAAGTAACTGAGATAAATACTGCCACATCTGCTTTATTTCCCAGCAGATTTTACTTTCATTTCACTTAAAAAAATAAAATAAAAATAAAAAAAACCCAATGCTAAGAAACATATCGATGCTACCATTGCTGACCTCTTCTTCTAAAAACATTACATACCTGGCTGTTATGCTGATGCTGTAGATTCAGTACTTCCCCTGGGACATATCTGCAGACCAATGGTATAATTTACCATAATACAGATGTTTATTTAAAGTGGTTGTAAAGTCAGAAGGTTTTTTTATCTTCATGCATTCTATGCATTAAGACAAAAAGCCTTCTGTGTGCAGCAGCCCCTGTTATGCCGCGTACACACGGTTGGACTTTTCAGCTACAAAAGTCCGACAGCCCGTCCGACAGACTTTCGACGGACTTTTGGCGGACTTTCTAACGAACGGACTTAACTACATACGATCACACAAAAGTCCGACGGATTCCTACGTGATGACGTACGACCGGACTAGAATGAGGAAGTTGATAGCCAGTAGCCAATAGCTGCCCTAGCGTGGGTTTTTGTCCATCGGACTAGCATACAGACGAGCGGATTTCTGGGTCCAGCGGAGTTACGACGTAAAGATTTGAAGCATGTTCCAAATCTAAAGTCCGTCAGATTTGTGACTGGAAAAGTCCGCTGAAGGTCCGGTGAAGCCCACACACGATCGGATTGTCCGCCGGATTTGGTCCATCTGCGTCCGTCGGACCAGTCCGGTCGAAGTCAGACCGCGTGTACGCGGCATAACACTTACCTGAGCCCCCTCTCTGACCAGCGATGTCCATGAGTGTCTCAGCCATCCTAGACTCTCCCTCCTGACTGGCTAAGAAACAGCAGTGGTGCCACTGGCTCCTGGACTGAGCAGGGAAGTATAACATGTTTGTTATTTTTATAGAAAAAAAGGAGACTTTACAATCACTTTAATATAAACTACTCAAAAATCATGAGTTCTTTATCAAAACTTACTTTTCTTGTGATGGTTGATACACTATGGTAACTTGTCTACAATGTATAATCTGATCTCCTTTCCTGGAAACTACAGTCTAGCAAAAATCCTCCTTCAGGCTCCCACAACTATGCTTAACATTGAGGGCATCATTTATGAAGGAAGAGTTATCTCAAATTCTTCCTTTTTGAAGTGTGGGGCAGTGAAAGAAAAAATGATTGATTGATTGCTGAGGGTCAACGCAGACAATTCTTATGTGAATGATGTTGAAGGAATAGTTTTGATTTTGTAATTCCTTTACTTTATAATTAATTCACAACCAGAAACGCTGAACTGTTTCAGCATGCCCTAAGATTTTGTTCAGTGTTACACATTTTTGGACTCAACATTGCTCCTTTTTTAATTGATCCTTCATACACTAGCCAGTTTGAGCATGGAATCCTTTTTTCAGTAGCCAAAATAAGAAATTTTAGGTTGTATATGTCTGGGTTTAATCTCAATATTCAGGGGTAGAGGCTGAGAAAAAAATAAATGAATTCCTTGACCCTTTCTCAGATGGTTTTTGCAGCAAGAGGAGAAACCATTTCAGGTGGAAATTTCCATGGTGAATACCCAGCTAAGGTAAACCTATTTTTCCTGATAACTATTTAAAGATTAATGCCGCGTACACACGAGCGGACTTTATGGCAGACTTGGTCCGGCGGACTTTTTGACGGACTTTCCGAATGAACGGACTTGCCTACACACGATCAACCAAAGTCCGACGGATTCATACGTGATGACGTATGACCGGACTGAAACAAGGAAGTTCATAGCCAGTAGCCAATAGCTGCCCTAGTGTCGTTTTTTGTCCGTCGGACTAGCATACAGATTAGCGGACTTTTCGACCGGACTCGAGTCCGTCGGAAAGATTTGAAACATGTTTCATTTCTAGGTCCGTCGAACTTTTGGGGAAAAAAAGTCCACTGGAGCCCACACACGATTGAATTGTCCGCCGGACTCCGGTCTGCCGGACCAAGTATGCCGTAAAGTCCGGTCGTGTGTACGCGGCATTAAAGTATCTTTTACATATCTATAGAATGACATGATCTGTTACATTTTGCTATGCTTTACAGGCCTTGGATTATCTTGCTATTGGGGTCCATGAGCTTGCTGCAATCAGTGAGAGAAGAATTGAAAGGCTTTGCAACCCTTCCCTCAGTGAACTGCCAGCATTCTTGGTAACTGAGGGTGGACTAAACTCTGGTTTCATGATCGCACACTGCACAGCGGCTGCACTTGGTTAGTGTTCTGTGTAATCAAAGCCCAGTATTTCTTAGTGTAATCTAAAGTTTGCCATACATGGTTAGATTTTCTTTGGAACACTTGCAGAAAAATGATTTGTCAAAAGATTCTTTCTTGTCAACTAATTTTGTTCAGAAGCCCTTAAAATTTCATATTGACCTGCTATTTGAATGGAATTCCAGATGTGATAAACAAATTACAATATGTATTTTTCCTGTGAGAAAACCGCATTCACAGTTAGAATTGAGGAATAAAATTTCATCATGCTCCTTTGCATTTTCTCCCCACTATGGCTGAAAACAAACATTGATTTGACCCCACTAACCATTACAGATGAAGAAAAATTCCAAAAATGACAATTTTTTTTAACAAAATTCTACTGGCGTGAGGCCAAATTAGAACTTCAAAGTTTTAGGGAAACAACTTTTATCAAACTCTTAATGATGTTGATGTGTCTGTTTGGGAGATTTCTCCACACTTGCTGTCTATTTAACAGGTGTCATAGAGAACAGGTAATGAGGGGACTCTGCAGCAGCACAGACCACAATTAAAACAGATGCAGGTTATAAGTCTTTCCTACTTTGTCCAAAACCTTAAAGGTTGGGTTTTAACTTGTTTCTCTAAGGCAAGGATTAACAGTAAAAGTATGAGGCCATAAATGTGGAATTAAGGCCCCTTTTACACTGATGTGCTTTTGCGCAAAAAAAAAAAGCCCACGAAAACCTATTTCCATTAAAATCAATGAATGCTTTCACATTGGGGCAGTGCGCTGGCGGGGCTGTGAAAAAACTCCTGCAAGCAGCATGTTTGGAGCACTAAAAGCACCTCAAAAACGCCCCTCTCCATTGAAATGGAAAGCGCCTGAAAAGCAGTGTTTTAATGGCAGTCCAGAAGCACCTCAGTGTGAAAGGGGCCTATTATAGATAGGAGCAGGGTTGTATTTAGTTGACATGCTACCCTAGGTAAGACTGAACGATGATGCTTTTTTATGAGCTCCATTCATTTTGCAGTGATTATTTTAAATAACAACTAAAGCCAGAATGTGTGTTTGAAGGCATCAAGTCTGATTCACATGCAGAAATACTTTCAGCTGCACAGACCTCCAAAAAACGAGATATATAAAGTCTCCTGAACTTTGAAGTCTTCTGACTACTTAATGACTCATGTACTCGTCCCCTCTATAGATCTCTTACTAAATATAGCAATAAATGTCCAGAGGTAGCCAGAGGAAGGAAATGAGGTGGAAGTTATCACAATCTGCTAGTTTTGAATCTTGATGCCTCTAACCTGTTGCTGTAAGCACTGGCACACAACTGCCCTGGTTGACAGTCCAATTAGAATTTGGAAGTGGCTCTGTTTGTGTATGTGTCTTTCTCTTACTGATATGACAAAACACCCTTTTGCTACTTTATTCAAAACAAAAAAATAGTGGCGGGACAATCGTTAGATGTGCACTCAGTTTTTCAACCATCGTTTCCTTTCTCAGTTTCTGAAAACAAATCTTTGTGCCATCCATCATCTGTGGACTCCCTCTCAACTAGTGCTGCTACTGAAGATCATGTTTCCATGGGTGGCTGGGCAGCAAGAAAAGCACTTCGAGTCATTGAACATGTAGAACATGGTAAGAGAAATTACCAAATGAATTCATCATTACATCCATCCTGTTAGGAATGGGTAGAGAAATGGGATGTTTACAGGATATCAACCAAGAGGAAAATTCACTTAGTACAGGCCAGTTATAATTTAAAGGATAGTTTCACCTTTAGCAACATGTTACATCTGTATTTAGGGTGTAATATGTAACATTTTGCTATGCACCAGCCCATGTGAATGCAAAAAACTACAAGTCAAGTTTTACCATCATAGAAGCTCCGATCAGCTCCCTTGTAGTCTATTGACATTTCCTGCAGCTCAGTAATGGCTCATATGGAGGTATGAGCAGAGAGCTATAGGAAGTGTCTGTAGGAGCCTGACATTGCAAGTGCGATCCATTAATATCCACAGCTGTGGTAGCCAATGAGAACTTTTCCTTTTTCTGAGACTGTAAGACCTATTCTGCATGTTTGACAACAACTGATCTGTCTTTTCCTAGACTTTTGGAGGGGAAAGAAGTCTTGGAAGGGTTTGACAGGTCATGTAACAGGATATTTAAGTTTGGAACAAACTTTGTAATTATTAAACAGGAAATGTACAGTTTATTCATGTAAATTTAGATTGCAAGTATGTATATTTTTTGCACATCTAGTTTTTCTTTTTTAATTTATTTATGTTGTCACAATAACTTCCAACAATTTATATGTGTACAGACCCATATGAAGTTCAAGTGACTTTTTCCAATGTTATGCATATATCAACAAACAATATAAAAACTATAAGCCACCAACTCCATATGTACTATAGTAGCTTTGTATAGTAATAAGCGACTAGGTAATCAGATAAAAAGGTAAGGATCCTTGACCTGTCACTTCAAGGTAGTGAAGCTTTTTACTGTTTAATAACAATTATGGCAGACCCCGTTCGGGGGGGGGCTTTGGGGGAAAAGTACAAAGTGGGTAAAGGAAGTAGTATAGATAAGCTGGTGGGTCCTGCTCTCCAGGGAGTTGATCCTTGTCATGGGTCATGTTTCTAGGAATGCCAAGCAGAGCAGAAATGATAATTAGATTTGCAGTTTTAGCGGCCAAGGAAGCCAGGGTCCAGGGGAGGGAAGTTTGGTTCATTTCTTGTATGTAGGTGTCGACACTTTTAAACTATAACCAAGGCACCCATGTAGATCTGAATTATCTGGTGTAAATTTCCACAGCCCTTGCTAAAAATGGATAATTATTAAAGTAACTATATGTGTGTGGCATAAAAGAATCAAATGATCTACAACTTGCAAGTGACTGTAAATAATACAGAAAAAGCAGATCGGCTCATAGCAGTTCATAATCTTTGTTACAGTATATTTGCTATTCAGCGTCTGAGTGTCGATCCATTTGTTTGTTTATATGTAACACTAATATTTTCTATTTAGTGTTGGCCATTGAGCTGCTTGCAGCCTGCCAAGGTATTGAATTTCTACGCCCTCTTAGAACCACCACTCCATTGGAGAAAGTCTATGACCTTGTCCGCTCTGTGGTCAGGTAAAAGCAAACAGTATCTCCCTGTGTTTGTGTTTTGAAGGCCTCCTTTTTGTAGTGGTTAATGATCAATAAATGTTTGCTTGTCTTTTGCTAGGCCTTGGATGAAGGACCGTTTCATGGCTCCTGACATTGAAGCTGCTCATAGATTACTTGTTGATCAGAAGGTGAGGGTTTGTTTTTTTGTTTTTTGGCTTGCAACTTGTATTTTTTTTTTTTGTTTGTTTTTTTTTTTTTAATTCGGTGAGTGTAAACTAGTATAACTTTGCATAGTTTTGGAAGAGACTTCCCAATAATAACCACTATAGTTTGAACAATCTGTATTGACATATGCAAACTATTTTAAAGATTTTGGGGGAAAAGTGCCAGGATCCAAGTCATAAAAATAAACAAGAATTCCGTGCTTAGGAGTAATGAGAACTGCTGCCTCCCTAAAACAAACTTCACAAAGTGAAATCTTAAAAAAATTAATAAAAAAAAGGGAAATGGCGCTGTTCTATGAAGCCAAATTATCATGAATGTGAAACTCTTGAGTGATGAATAGACGGTAATAAAAATGCGATGCAAGGGAATGATTTCGGCAGCTTACAAGTCCATGACGAAAGGGAGAAATAATCCTCTGCCCTTTCTTAAAATGGTTGACAGGGAGAACGTGGTAGAAAGAAACATTTTTGAATTAAAAGTGTCTTTCCACTTTTGCAGCCAAGTCCGAACAAGCTCTACTTTTGTATTTGTAAAAATTTGTTCCCATTATTTTATAAAAAAAAAAAAAAAAATATTTAAAAATTGCTTATTACCATTTTAGATGTTCTCCTCCAAATTATCCTTCTTAGTTTTCTTTGTTTATGTAGCAAGATCCCAGGCCTCCTTTAGCCTAATGAGAACCTCCAGTTTAATGAGCCAAGAGCTGCTGACATCCTTCCTTTATAGAGTGGGTTGTAAGGCATAGAGAGCGTAATGCAAGATAGATTTGAACAGAACTTTGGGAGAGAGGGTAAGGGCCAGGACACCCTTTGGTAGTTGCAATGTTAATTAACAGACTCAGACTTCTACAGGTAGACAGCCATGCAGGGAAAGGCATCCAGCAAGACACCACATCTGCATGTGTAGGAATGCTGTCTCATATGGCAACAGTCTTAGAACAGTTCCTAACAAACTCCTTTATTTTCTCCACAGTCACTTCCTACAGGTTCTCAACCCACAGAGGTCCCAGTCTCTCTCACTAGACTTGCTGATTCACTCCCACACATCCCTTGAGCTCTTCCAAACTTCGCTTAAGTATCTTCCTCAAGCGTCACCCTCTCTTCTCTTCTGGGTCCCTAGCTTGGTACTCCAGATACTTCTCAAGCTTCACCCCACTGGCCTGCTCGTCCCTGGCTTAGCATACAAGGCTGCTCTGCAAGTGTCAACTCCATTGGCTGGGTCCCTGGCTTGACACTTGCTAAAGTTTCCCAATTCTTCACCGTCCCCAGTTGGTGAGAACACTGCTCTGGTACTTGCTTCAGCTACTCACTGTGGGCCCTGATAATAAGGTGGTTGGTCCCTTAGTGGCGACCGTACCTCCGACAGATTCTCCGGCCGGCAGATCCGTCACTTCTAGTTGGACTGCAAGCCGCAATCCCAACCCTATGCTGCTCTCTTGCTTCTGGATAGGCCCTCAGACAGCCTAGCAGCCAGATGTGCCCGGGATAGGCCCAAACTCTGGCCTAGCAGCCCAGGCAGTACAACACACACCCAGACAGCTGTCCAGGTGGCACAGAACCACGATCACCTGACTCCATCCAAATATATAGGTTCTCCCAGCAGGCCAAGAGATTTAAGAAAACCCCTGCCCATTGGCTGAGGTACCCCATATACTTCTAATCTGTCCTTGCTTTGCCCTTGTCTTATCTAATGTCACCAGGTACCTGGCCACCTAGCGACAGAAGAGAGAAGTGCAGCAATTCCAGACTTGGGGTGAACTCAATTGATCCCTAACAATGAGCCAAGGTTGCTACACCTGGCAGGTAAATTTAGGAGCAACCCTGCCTAAACATCAGGGTGTTATATCTATTAGGGGGCTGCGGAGTTATGTTTTCCCGTCAATGTCCCTGGCTACAGTATATTGTGCTGCAAATTATCAGATGAAAACCAGATTTAAACATGGTGTGCCCTAACAAAGGGTTGGAGGTACAGAAGCTTGCCTTCTGCATAGTAAGTTAATGAGAGGAAACTCGCCTTGTCCTAAGGTTAGGTTTACACTTGTGTGGCTCTGAGAGACGCATTTTGCCCAGGCACGGCAGCCCATTCATTGGAAAAGGTCCCTGTACCATTTTTGAAAATGCTGCCCGCATAGAAAAAACGCAAGTTCAGTGCAGTACCCAGTGTGGGAAGCCACACTACAGTTCCCAGTGTATGGGGGTGCCATTAGGATTAATAGCAACTCCGCGCATCTCCCGAGGAGCAATTCATTTTTATGTGCATGTGGTTGCGGCTGCAGGAGCGGTCCCGCAGCGGCAATCGCCTGCACAGGTGTTGCCTAGTCGGAGGCCAGAGTGCTTCCCTTGCGGCTGAGTGCAGAGCACCCCTGAAGGTGGTAACAGGAGATGCTACGCCCAAAGAAGTACGGGTTGCCAGCTGTGTTAGGCTGAAGTGCTGAGGAGATGATCACTGGATGAAGGCTGGGCAAACAGGATGTACTGCAGAGCAGGAGTCCCTCAGAAGTACCAGGCGATACTTGGCAGTAGGGAGAGCCAGTAGCAGGGTCAGAAGCCAGGCCAGTAGTCATGCACGGAGTTCGGCCAGGAACAGAAGTAGGTAGCAGAATCGGGAACAAGCCAGGGTAATACACAGGGAATTGGGCAGTAGCGTAATCAGGAGAGCAGACCAAGGTCATAAACGGGCAATCAGGCAAAGCAGAGTCAGTAAAACAAGCCAGGGATGGAGACAAGACAGGTCAAAGGCAAGCCGGTTCGGTAGCAGGGAATCCAATAATGGCATAAGCAGAAACACACGGGGGGGTGGGTTACAATCATCCAGCAACTTGTGGATCAGACTGCTGACTTTAAGTAGGCCACTGGGTTCTAGGATCTGTCACTCATTGTGTGCGCCATGGCGTATGCGCTATTGCGCATCGATGTTCGCAACCAGTCGCACCCACATGCACATTCGCATGGTCACAATCCTGAGTGCCTGCAAACCTCATCTGTGTTGGTTCTTCTGTGAACTGTCTTCTGACAGGTGTGAACCTAGTATAAGCTTTTCTGTTGGGACAGACTTAACTGAACTTGAAATGCTTGCAGTATGCCATAACCGCTTTTCCTAAAACTTTTTTTCAGGTATGCTACTCTTATTGCACAGGCTTGCATGTGAGGACATATTAAAAGAAAAGTATTATTCTTGCCACTTACCACAGTAATACATAAATTGCGAGTCAGTGCATCCTCTGAATACACGTACACTTACCTTTTGCTTAATTCTCATATCTAACATTTATTCACACTCAGACTGCCTCCTTATGCCCTGTTTTTTCCCATATACTAAATGGGCAACTTTACATTGCAGGATTGTGCTGCCACTGCGAGCCAAGCATTTGGCTCGTGGTTGTGGTGCGGGCCCATTGATCTTAAGGGACGAGTTTGACAGGTGTTGTCAAACTCTGCAGTCAGAGTTAAAAATGCAGCAATCCTGACGCTATGGATCATACCTACAATGTGTACAGAACTATCAGGCTGTAATGTTAGAATTTGGGTGGGCAGCCAAACTGTGGCTTAGCCACCAGTATTACTGCCCCTTGGCCACCTGTGTGAAAGAGCCCTTACTGCCTTTTTATTTTCTTTGGCAAGTCTGTGTGGTTATTTGTAGCTGAATTTTGTGTATTCCCATGTTCGATTATGTTTAAAAGTTGAAGAGTAAGACAGTTCTGACAATCGGAGTGAATGATTAATATACTGTACACACTCTTCAGAGGAAAAGTAAGCTATCAAGTAAAACGGGACCAAAGGTCTCTCTGATCCTCTACCTATTTATGTAACCAAAAACTGCCAGAACCACTAAACTGCCTTCAGAATTTGCTTATCTTTCCTTCTGACCCATGATATCTTTGAATGAGACTCTGAGAAAACATCATCAAGTCCATTCTAAATAGTTCAACTTTACTTCAAGATTTTGATTCTGGAATGGTTAGCCACTCTTGCTAATTTCAAGACCAATTTGACATCTGTGAATACCTTCTTGTCCTCTGTGGACTATTTTGTATAATGGACTTTTAATACTGTAAAATAAGGTAGCACTAGGGATGTTTGCTAAGCACACAGGGGTTAATTTAGTAAAACCGGAGCGTGCAAAATTTGGTGCAAAACATTTGGTGCAGCTCTGCATAGAGACCAATCGGCTTCCAGGTTTATTTTTTGTCAAAGTTTAATTGAACAAGCTGAAGTTAGAAACTGATTGGCTACCATGCATAGTTACACCAGATTTTGCACTCTTCGTTTTTAGTAAATCAATCTCACAGCGTATGTGCCCATCTTCTAAGAAAATCATTGTGGCAGCCCACTGGTGTACATTATAAAGGGGCAGTTCGATGCTTTGTTACAACGTGTCACACTGTTTAGTTTTTGTTTTTTAATTTTATTGAAATTCCACAAATAGACATTTCATTCTGTTCCATCAGAGGTTCTTCGTTTCTACGACATATGTAGGGCACTGCAATCCACCTGTATAGTGTGAATGGGCCATATAGAAAACCGTTGTTCTGTATAAGGCATTATGTAGACTGTTTTTATTAATACTGATCATCGCAGCTCAACGCACCAGATGTGAACAAACAGGGCTGGTGCAAGGATATTTGACACCCTAGGCGAAACCTTATTTTGCTGCTCCGCCCTTGACCCTGCCCCTTTGCCCTTGCCCTGACCTTTTTAATGACTGCTCAAACACTTAAAATAAAAATACCTTCAAAGTTGCTGCTTTCTCCACAAGCCAAATTTCTCCTGCAATCCCCACCCCCAGCACCCTGCCATTCCTGCTCCCAGCAATCCCCACTTCCAGCGCTCTGCCATTCCTGCTCCCTGCCGTCTCCACTCCCAGCACCCTGCTGTCTCCACTCCCAGCACCCTGCCATCCCTTAGCCCAGCCTGCCACCTCTACCCCCAGCAAACTTTGATCAGGATGTTCAGGGGTGGGCGGTCCCCGATCGTGCAAACAGCAGAGCAGGAGGAATTCTCACTGATCTTCCCTCTCCAACCTCCCCCCACCACCTCCCAGGCTGGCTGATTCGGAGTTACAATGCTTGCCGACCAAACCCAACCCCCGGAGTTGCAGTGCCATATAGTCCAATGGCTGCATAAAAATAAAAAAAATAGGCATTTCTAGAGACAATCTGTTTACCTCCATGTCGCTCTCTGCCCCAGAAGGACCACGCAGTCATCCCTGAGGTTGGCTGCTCTGCCCCCTCCCCCCCAGTGATGAACGAATCAGCCCTTGGCTGGTCACGCCCCCTCATGAGTCCCAACCAGTGAAATGAAGGAGGCGTGCCAGATGCTCGGCATCATTCAGAGCCCTGAGCCGCTAAACAGCTCTGCAGCTGGGAGAGTGAGAGGAGGGATCTGTCGGTGTACTGCATGTGATAGTTCCCTCCCCGCACCCCTGCACGATCCCTCTCCTCCTCCGGACCTCCGATACACTCCTGCAGACTTGCCACACAGGGACAGCGGCTTCAGAGGTGACATCCACCAGAGATGAGAAGGTGACCGGTCGTGGCTGCGCCCTAGGTGGCTGCCTTATTCCCCTAGTGGTAGCGCTGGCCCTGTGACCAAACCCTTAGATTGAATTGATATATGTTCAAAAAATGTCTCATTTTGATATGTACATCTAATTATCTATGCAATAAAATTTAGCAAGCAGTTTATTTATTTTTTTTTGTCCCGTGACGTACCACTTGGCATAAGGAATAGGCAAAGGTCCCTGTGCAGCAGCTGTAAAGGGGAGTCTTTAGTCCCAACTATTCATCTGGCTAGCGTTGGGAGGCAATTGTACTGTTGGTGCACATGAGTACAGTCCCAGTCACACCTGCAGGCATCAGCTTGCTCTGATTTTTACCATTGTAAGCTATACTTGAAATTTATTTAACTGTCATTATTTTAGACCCAAATCCCCCTGCGACAATTACAAATTTTGAATTTCCCCTCATTTTTCGTCTTGGTGACAGTGGTCACCAGTACAAATATATAGAGAGTAAATCTCCCTAGTGGAGACTGAGACAGCAATAAAAACCTAACTGAAGTTCTAAACCTTCCCCATTTTATCCAAATTGAAACACATTTTGGCTTTGGGCGGTGCTTGTCAAAGTTTGGAGCTGAAACTCCTGCTGTTCTGTGCATATATGGACTCCCTGCTTTAGAGCATAATGGAAAGCCCATCTAAGAGTGATCTGGGACACATTCCGTAGATCAAGGGTCTCAAACTGTCCCATCATGCCTCTGCCTGTTGGAGTCATGCTTGTAACTGTCAGTCTTGCAATGCCTCATGGGATTTGTAGTTTCACAACAGCTGGGGGGCCGACAGTTTGAGACCCCTGCCCTAGATCCTCAAAACTAGAAACTATGGGCTGGTATTGGCTGGCATCTTCAATTAATTTCTGAAACACTCCACAGTCTCAATACTTTTCAACTCACTCTTACTCTGTATGTTGCTACCGTCGAAGGAGCCGCTTGGTAATTTGACTTCTCTGTTCTGCACATTGACTCCAAGAACAACCTCAGCCCCTCGGAGACACCTGCTTGAATGAAAATCACTGCTAACACTTATAAAAACACGAGCATAGATGCCTTTTTAACTCGGCTGTGACTTTGCACTAGGACATACACGACCGTTTTTATGGTAAATTAACTAAATGTATTAGTATGGGTTATAACAAATGGTGGTTTGAGCATAAATGAGCATGCAGGAGGTAGGTTCAGACAGTCTGCTAGACAATACAATCTCTATGCCGAAGTAAGAACAGAGTTCTGTACCATTAGATTGGAATCAACTCCTAAATCAGCAAAGTTGGCAATAAACTCTGCATGTAAGCATTAACTGCAATATAAGTAATAAAACCATAACTAGTTTAAAGTGTAGTCTATGAGAATGGCTAGGCTATAGTGCAATGTTTCCCTAGATGTACCTCTTGGCATAAGTAATGGGTAAAGATCTTTTGGAGCAGCTGTAAAGGGGACAGTCTTTAGTTCTAACTCTTCATTTGGGTGCAGTTGTACTGTTGGTGCACATGAGTACAGTCCTAGTTACACCTACAGTCATCAGTTTTGCTCTAATTTTACCATTGTAATCTATATTTGGAATTTGCAGAACAAAGTGCCCCGAGTCTTGGAATCCAATGGGCAGCTTACAACTGTACATTTTGTTACAGATTTCTTTTCCATTTATATTTGCTAATTTTTATCTTTTTCCCCACTCTTGTGTAGATTTGGCATGTGGCAGAACCATACATTGAAAAATATAGAATGGAACACATTCCTGAATCCAGACCAGTGTCCCCTACTGCATTTTCAGTGGACTCAATGTCACTAAGCAACACCTCTGTGCATGATCCCCAGGACCACAATGATAACCAGGACCATGATAATCTTCAGGAATTTCAGTCCTCACTAAATGATTTACGTACAAGTCCATAGCTGTTTCCAAATGTAGAAGTCTAATTACTGAAGGAACTTCTTAAGGAAACAAGTTTCCAATCATGTAACGCTACTGTTATAGGCTTGTGTTTTGGTAAAATATTTGTAACATACATGCCCCCCATATATTGTAGATGATACGTGTTGTGTAATGTAATCCTTTTTGTTGTAAGCATGTAGAAAATTTACATTAAAACAAGACGATAAAACAAGCAAGCATTTGGATAAGTATGACAGATGTTTTTGCCGGTTCCCTATTTACATCATCTCATATCACATGTGTTTTCTCATAAAAAATATTTAAAAAAAAACAGTGAAACTAAGCTCAGTGGCACTGACTCTAAGAAAAGTTGGAGCTATACATAATATCATGCATTACGCTGTAGAAAAATATTGTAATACCTAGATGGAATATTGATAGTGAAGATCAGTATTTGCATGTAGATTCAGTAGGCTTGAGGGTACAGCAGTATTTCAGAATGTTAGCAGTACATGCTGCACCTTCTGGTGCATGCGTGCAGGTACTGAGCTTCGCATCAAAGCATTTATTTTAAAGGAAACAAAAATGCATAAACAACTTAATATTTACAAAAACACTGTTTAGGGGTAAAAATGTTTTTGAAAAATGTATTCGCATACCTCAGAAAATATAACATATTGACCCAGTGTCCACCCTACAAACACCAAGAGACCATGTCTAAGGCTACATTCACACCTGAGCATCAAGCTTTTGTGCGTTTTTTTTTTTTTTGGGCATTTTGTGACAGGTTTTGTATGCTTGTTTGAGCGTTTTTTTTTTTTTTTTTTTTACAGTGTTTTCCAAGCATTTAGGAGCTTTGCCATTTTTGTATTAGCCAATAGAGAAAACTATCATCTGTTACATCATTTGTTGCTATGTGTTTCTGCTTTCAGCTGCTTCATAAACACACTAATCTGCCTGATTCAAGCTACAAAACTAGCTTCAAAACTTTTTTTTTAATCTTCAGTTGTTTTAGAGGGGAGATGAGAACCACGATCATAAAGAATAATTGATTTTTTACTCCTTGAGCACTTTGGAGCTTCAAGCTAAAAAATCCTCAGGTGTGAATGGGGCATGTGGCGGAATTATAGGGGTTGCTGAGGTTGCCATGGTGACCGGCCCCTTGTTGCAGGGGGCCCATGAGGGCCCCCTGTATACAGTATTTCGATAGGAGGAGCGGAGACAAGCTCCCCGATCATAAGCCGTACTGTAATCGGCACTGTGTGGGGAGCTGCTCACATTGATTACAAAGTGAAAGCACAGTGCTGTGCTCTTTGTCTCCCCCTACAGTGCAGTACCCGGCAGGAAGAGCTAAGGTAAAGGTCTGATGTTTTTTATCTACTGTATGTGTGTTTATATGTATGTGTGTGTGTGTGCATGTATGTGTATATATATATATGTGCATGTATGTATATGTGTGTGCATGTGTGTGTGCGTGCATGTATGTATATGTGCGTGTGTGTGTGCGTGCATGTACGTGTGCTTATGTGCTTGTATGTGTATGTATGTGTGTATGTGTTTATATCAGTGGCGGTGCGTCCATAATGGTGCACGGGTGCCGCCCCCTCTCTCATGCATAGCATGAATCCATGGCCGTCGCTGTCCCCCCTATTCAGGCGCCTGGTCCCTTTTCGGACGCCGGGCGCCTGAATTACACCGGCGGGGATGTTTTTAAAGCACTAATAGGCTTCAAAATAGGTGAACTGCGAGTGCCATGCTTGCCGCTCACAGTCCACCCAGGTGTGTTAGAAAAGCGAATGAATATTTGCTTTCCTAACACTGAACCGCCTCTCCACCAATCAGGTGCTCGGGTCTGTTACCCGGCCGTCACCTGATTGGCTGAAACGACAGGCACCGCTATTGGATGCCTATCAGGAGGAGAGGATGGGAGGAGACGCATGGACACCCACTGCCCCACCGAGACAGGGTGAGTGCCGGGCAGACTGCGAGTGGGCAGGGGGGTCACAGCAGCTGCGCTTCAGGGCACAGTGGCTGCGTTTGATGGGCACAGTGGCTGCGTTTGATGGGCACAGTGGCTGCGTTTGATGGGCACAGTGGTGGCAATTGATGGGCACAGTGGTGGCAATTGATGGGCACAGTGGCTGCATTTGATAGGCACAGTGACTGCGTTTGAGGGCACAGTGGTGGCAATTGATGGGCACAGTGGCTGCGTTTGATGGGCACAGTGGCTGCGTTTGAGCACAGTGAGGCTGCAATTGATGCGTTTTTTTTTTTTAAAGAATTTTTCAGTTTGCTTGCGCCCCGACAAAAATTTTGAGCACCAGCTGCCACTGGTTTATGTGTGTGTGCATATGTGCATTTTTATATATATATATGTATGTGTGTGTATGTATGTATATATGTATGTATATATGTATATATGTATATATATATATATATATATATATATTATAGTGTGTGTGTGTGTGTGTGTGTGTATGTGTATATATATATATATATATATATATATATATATGTATATATATAATTATAATGTATGTGTGTTTACATTTATATATGTGCTTTTAATCCTGACCCCCTATATGTGTCCCATTTAGAACCGATTTTTTTTTTTTTGCTAGTTCATAGTACCAGCAAAAAAAATGCTGTTCCTCTGAAATGTGATCCATGCTCAGATAGCTTTTCAGAGGCATTTGACAGCCGGTAAAGAGGCAATATGTTGCCTCCTGACCGCCTGTTTTAACCCCTTAAATGCATCATCACTATGCTGCAATTGCATGCAATGCACACAGTTGCAGGGTGGTTGCAGTGCAGCCCCATTCACCTAGGGGTATACTTTAAGGGTGTCCTGACTGGAAAAAGATTGAGAAACATCGTCATAGAGGAACTGATCTCTCCATTTTCCTCCTGCAGCCGCTGAATGCCTGTGAGAGGGAGAGGAGGAGAAGCGGGGGGGGGGGGAAGGGGAATGGAGAAATCGATTCCTTTTATATGCAGCCACCCACTTGTGAGCGGGCCCTGGTGTTCCGCCACCAGGCTCAGCTAAAAGAGCCCTGTCCGGGGATCAGGGGGGGCCCTTCCAGGTTTCTTGCATCGGGGCCCTGAAGGTTCTAGTTACGCCTCTGCCTAAATTCTTATTTGTGATTTATACAAACATTGTATAATATATAATATGGTACAAACTAATGGTTTACAAGTGAGTCCACCCTAACCCGTAATACCACCACTGCGCTCTAGGAAATGGGAAAGAGTGATCCTATAGCTGCCACTTAAAAAAAGACAATATGTGAACCGAATTCAAACCTCTATATGGATTGTTTTCTCCCATTATCATCCCTGGATAAGTGATATACACCTTGCACTTTTGTCACGAGGTGTATTTCATCTGTTTTCTCCACGTCCTATATGGATTGTTATTTTATATTCACTTGTTTTTGAGAAGTGACACTTTTATCTCACTAGGTTTATTTGTTGCTGGTTGCTTACATTGTGTATGGACTGTCCTCATGCATTTTTATTATTCACTCATTATTCTTTGAGAAGTGTCACCTATATTTTACACTTGTCACAGGGTGTTATATAGTTGGTCTAACACATTTTATATTTAATTTTATTTTCATTCCACTTTCACTGAGATTTTGTTCTCTTTTATTTCACATAGATTTCAAATCATTTGTTGTGTTTTTTTTTTTTTTTTCTCACGGTAGCGCCATTATTCATTCTCACATTTATAGAGGTTTGAATTTGGTTCACATAATATATAATATGACATAGAAAAAATAAAATTGGTTAAATTACCACCAAAGCTTCCCTTTTAAATTGAACCCATAGTTGGCCAATTCACACTTCACTTTCCAGTCTGGCAGCTAAACCTGTTTATACAAATTTCAAAATTGCTGGCTAACTTTTACAATAGGTGCATGCTGTCAGCCTAAAGCCACGTACACACACGAATGTCCAACAGAAAAAGTCCAAAGGAAGATTTTCATCGTCTATTCCGATCGTATGTAGGCCTCATCTGACTTTTTTTTTTTTTTTCAAAAATTCTGACGGACCTAGAAATGGAACATGTTTTAAATATTTCCGACGGAACCAATTCCGATCGGGAAAACCGATCGTCTGTATGCTGTTCTGACGGACCAAAAACGACGCATGCTCTGAAGCAAGTACGAGATGGAAGCTATAGGTTACTGGCTATTGAACTTCCTTTTTCTAGTCCTGTCGTAAGTGTTGTACGTCACCGCGTTCTTGCGGGTTGGACTTTGGTCGGACTTTGGGTTGACCGTGTGTAGGCAAGACCGCTTGAATGGAATTCCGTCGGAGAAAGCTTCGGAGTATATTCTGACGGCAAAACCGGTCATGTGTACACAGCATAAGTAGTTGATGCTCTTGCAGAAGATCCTTACTTAATTTTCCCTGCAAACTAGGGCCTCTGCATGTTTTACCCACTGCCTTGCTGCATTAATAAGTTTATTCATAGTATCTCTGTAGGGCTTTAATTGTAGGATATTTGGATGGTCTGGGGATGAACATTGTACATAATCTATATCTAGGTGTTGTATTCAGTGCTCGGAAGAGATCATCCAGCGCCCAGGGTAAAGATGCCAAACTGCATGCCCCCATACACCCAGCAGTCACTTGAATGTCAAAATCAATGCCAATGCGTTGTATTTACTTCTGAGCACCCCTTTTGTACCAGCTATTAGAGCCATGGTACAGTTCTGAACCTAGGAGTCTTGTTTTAATTTGAGGTGAAAAAGATGGATCTGGGTGGTACCAGCCCAGCCAGATAGATTTTCTCTGACCTTGCTAGTGTCTTACATCGGCCCTTCGAGCGCTCCAGGTGCCACTACAATCAAGTTAAAAGGAAAAATTACTACACAATACAACCCCTGACAAAAATTATGGAATCACCAGTCCCTGAGGATGTTCCTTCAGTTGTTTATTGTTGTAGAAAAAAAGCAGATCACAGACATGGCCAAAAACTAAAGGCATTTCAAATGGCAACTTTCTGGCTTTAAGAAACACTAAAAGAAATCAAGAAAAATAATTGTGGTGGCCAGTAACAGATTTATAGAACAAGCACAGGGAATAAATTATGGAATCACTCAATTCTGAGGAAAAAATTATGGAATCACCCTGTAAATGTTCATTACAAACACTAACACCTGCATCAGATTAAATCTGCTTGTCAGTATGTAGGTAAAGAGGGTAAATCATCATGCAGTGTTGCACAAGATGTTGGTTGTTCACAGTCGGCTGTGTCTAAAACATGGACCAAATACAAACAACATGGGAAGGTGGTTAAAGGCAAGCATACTGGTAGACCAAGGAAGACATCAAAGCGTCAAGACAGAAAACTTAAAGCAATATGCCTTGAAAACAGAAAATGTACAACAAAACAAATGAGGAACAAATGGGAGGAAACTGGAGTCAACATCTGTGACCGAACTGTAAGAAACCGCCTAAAGGAAATGGGATTTACATACAGAAAAGCTAAAAGAAAGCCATCTCTAACACCTTAACACAAAAAAACAAGGTTACAATGGGCTAAGGAAAGGCAATCGTGGACTGTGGATGATTGGATGAAAGTCATATTCAGTGATGAATCTCGAATCTGCATTGGGCAAGGTGATGATGCTGGAACTTTTGTTTGGTGCCGTTCCAATGAGATTTATGCAGATGACTGTCTGAAGAAAACATGCAAATTTCCACAGTCAATTATGATATGGGGCTGCATGTCAGGTAAAGGCACTGGGGAGATAGCTGTCATTAAATCTTCAATAAATGCACAGGTTTACATTGAAATTTTGGACACTTTTCTTATCCCATCTATTGAAAGGATGTTTGGGGATGATGAAATCATTTATCAAGATGATAATGCATCTTGCCATAGAGCAAAAACTGTGAAAAAATTCCTTGAAGAAAGACACATAAGGTCAATGTCATGGCCTGCAAACAGTCCGGATCTCAATCCAATTGAAAATCTGTGGTGGAAGTTAAAGAAAATGGTCCATGACAAGGCTCCAACCTGCAAAGATGATTTGGCAACAGCAATCAGAGAAGGCTGGAGCCAGATTGATGAAGAGTACTGTTTATCACTCATTAAGTCAATGCCTCAGAGACTGCAAGCACTTATAAAAGCCAGAGGTGGTGCAACAAAGTACTAGTGATGTGTTGGAGTGTTATTTTGTATGTTTGTTTTTCATGATTCCATAATTTTTTTTCCTCAGAATTGAGTGATTCCATAATTTATTCCCTGTGCTTGTTCTATAAATCTGTTACTGGCCACCACAATTATTTTTCTTGATTTCTTTTAGTGTTTCTTAAAGCCAGAAAGTTGCCATTTGAAATGGACAGCACAGTGGTGCAGTGGATAGCACTTTCACCTAGCAGTAAGAAGGGTCGCTGGTTCGAATCCCACCCATGACACTACCTGCCTGGAGTTTGCATGTTCTCCCTGTGCCTGTGTCGGTTACTCCGGTTTCCTCCCACACTCCAAAGACATGCTGGTAGGTTAATTAGATCCTGTCTAAATTGTCCCTAGTATGTATGAATGTGAGTTAGGGACCGTAGATTGTAAGCTCCTTGAGGGTAGGGACTGATGTGAATGTACAATGTATATGTAAAGCGCTGCGTAAATTGACGGCGCTATATAAGTACCTGAAATAAATAAATAAAAATTTGAAATGCCTTTAGTTTTTGGCCATGTCTGTGATCTGCTTTTTTTTTTCTACAACAATAAACAACTGAAGGAACATCCTCAGGGACTGGTGATTCCATAATTTTTGCCAGGGGTTGTAGTATCTGACAAAGATGTCCAGCAGTTCTAGCATGTCAGGGCTGGGCTCAGCCCTTCCTTCTCTAAGCTGGCCACTCAGGTGTCGGCTGATTGCCAGCTCCTATCCCTCCATAGTTACTCAGCTGTTGATATCCTGCTCGTCAGTCCTGCCTACGTAAGCCGTCCAGTCCAGAGGAGCTCTGCCCTTCCCTTGGTCACATCACAGAAACTGCGATCCAGTTCAAGACTTGCTTGGCTGACATCCCTTCTGGCTCCAGATCCTGCTTGCTGTTCCACTACACTGATCCTAGACTTCTGGCTTGGCTGACTATACGTTCCGGTTGCTAAACTTTGGCTATGTTTTGACTACGTTTGTTCTTTTTACTTTTAATATTAAACAAGTGTGATTTAACTGTACTTCTGTCTCGGCCTGGTTTCATGGTTTTTGACACAGCCCCTGTTAATGTATGTGGCTTTATAACATGGTAGAGCAGTGTTTATCAATCCCTTCCAGAACTGTAGCTTAGAAGCTGCAGGTTTTTTCCAGTGTAGTATAATTGCTTTTGTTGTGGCCCATGGGCGGCACTTCGGAGACCCCTGGTCTAAAGGATGGGCACTCTGTGAGATCCTTGCCTGATTTGGGCAGTAATACAACATGTGCTTCAAGGATGAAGTCAGGAATATAGGACATCTCCAGACAATCTTTATATAAAGAGTGCAACCTAATAACCAAGAGCTCAGCATTAGGACTCTACCAAAAGCCCATCAGGTCCCAGGGATTTATTAGCTGGAAAGGAGCTAATCACTTTGTCTATTTCCTCCACAGAAATTTTGGCATCCATAAGGCACCGTCGTCCCCAGACAGTGAAGGAATAGAGAGTGAGGAGAACCACCAGGTCCTGCTTATTGTAGGGAGAGATGGGCACATAAAGCGTACTGTAGAAGTAGACCAAGGAATTGAGAATGACCTCCGTGTCTGTGGGAGGGTCTCCCCCCACTGTCTTTATATACAGAATATTAGACGGAGTCTACTGGTCTGTTACTAATAGTTAACAATTTTCTATTTTTATCTCCCTGTTTAAAGAGTTGTCTGTTCTGGTACATATAAACACAGTTGTTGCCTGGCTTCCAATAATAAGTCAGTATAGGTAGTATCTGATAGAGGAAGGGAGATGTGAGCAGATACATGCCACTTCCTCATCTGTAACCATTGTAGGGTCTTGTTATGTTCCATATGAGCTGTTTTTATGTCAAACATGTCCCCCCTCATTACTGCCTTGAAGGTGTCGCAAACAATTTGTTCTTGGGCTGATCTGTGGTTGTCTACCCGTAAGGAAGTAAAGCTAGGAGCCATCGGTTTGGTGACCTTCTCATCCTGTAGCCAACCAGGTGCCAGAAACTTTATAATCTAAAAGGACCAAGTGATCTAATGACACATATTTACATCTTAGTAACCTTTAAAGGGTTGTAAAGGTTCAGAAACCAAGAGGTTCAAAACCAAAAAAAACAAACAAACAAAAAAAAACCATGTCATACTTACGTCCGCTGTGCAGTTGGTTTTGCACAGAGTGGCCCCCGATCCTCCTCTTCTGGGGTCCCTCAGCGTTGCTCCTGGCTCCTCCTCTTCTCGAGTGCCCTGTCAGAGAAGCGCTCTCCTTCGTGGACACCTGTGTGGGCGTGCTCCCGTGTCCTGCTTCTGCGTCTATTCACACAGAAAGCAGGATTCGGCCCCACCCCTGGCGCCCGCATCATAGGATTTGATTGACAGCAGCCGAAGCCAATGGCTGCACTGCTATCAATCTATCCAATCGAGACACGGGCCGGAGCTGGTGTGCTTGTTCCCATTGTGGGAAACACAGGGCTCAGGTAAGTATAATGGGGGCACTGGGGGGGGCTACTGAGTGACAGAAGGTTTTTCACCTTAATGCATAGAATGCATTAGGGTGAAAAAACATGAGGGTTTACAACCCCTTTAAACTGGACTTTAAAGCGGGGGTCCACCTATCTATCGTTTTTTTTTTTTTTTTTAGTTCATTCACAAACTTTTCTTCTCAGCATTACATACTCACATATTGTGTGTAATATGTCCGCCTGTGTCAGATTTCATCGGAAAGAATAACTTATATTATTCACTGCAGGCGGTTTCCATCTTCATTGTGGGCATTTGAAGCCCACAAGCATTTATTTCCTGGATGTGGTGAATGCTGTGCTCCCAGCATTCACCGCTCATTCCCGCACATGCTCAGTGGCATCCTGGGAAGCCTGAGACTAGCTCCCAGGAGTCTGGGAGAGGCTAGAAACACGCCTACTCCCACGGGAGGAGAACCAGGAAGTGCAAAGACGAATAGAAAAATAAAAGGTAATTACGGCGATTTAAATTTTTTTAAACGGCATGTCAGCATCTAGACAAGGAAGAGAATACATACAGATATTGTTCAAAATTTGGGTGGAACCCCGCTTTAAGCTGAACCTTCAGCCGAATGCCGCTTAAACCGGGGATTGCATTCCCAAGATACACCGGTAAATAGGTGATTGCTGCCAAAATGCCCATCCAGAGCATTGCATACATCAAGTGAAAAAGAAATTCAAAGAATTACAGTGGGTGGGGCAAAATGCATCAGTGGGAATGACCTTTTGACAAGGACTCTCAGGCTGAAGCTGATCTTGATTCCTATGCTATTGTGGCTGATTGGAAGAGTGGAGTGTCTTTCACTTGACATTTATATCATAATCAAACTTATTTTTTTAGCCGATTAATGCATATGGTAATTATTCAATAATAACAAAAATGTGCAGTTTCTGTTGTCATTAACAGTAGGCAGTAAGAGACTAAGCCTGTAATTCTGCTCACCACTCCCGGAATGCAACAGGTCCAGTCCCAGTACGGTTGGCGATCAGTTGTCCCAAAAGGCTCAGTCTGCAGGATCAGGTTTGAACACATAGCTGCTCTGATTCTGTGCAATAATGAAGGGAGAGAGCCAACTGCTGCACATGTACAACTCACTCTGTAAACACAGAATTCAGTGGGGTAAGAGACTGACTAGGCCATTAAGCACTTTCACCAAACAATATGGCAATTTTGGCTGGCAGTAGGGTCATCATTTGTGACTTCATGGTGGCTATCTCCAGATTGACCTCCATAACCCCTACCAACCTAACTTGGTTTTAAACATGACTTCCTCCCCTTCTGGTGCATCCAGGATAGCCTGAAC
This sequence comes from Aquarana catesbeiana, assembly GCF_042186555.1. NCBI lineage: Eukaryota > Metazoa > Chordata > Amphibia > Anura > Ranidae > Aquarana > Aquarana catesbeiana. The sequence goes on from NC_133326.1 coordinate 279,469,391, forward strand.
TGAGTACAAAGACACTCCACTGTGCTCTTGCCTATCTCTCCTCAGAAGTGTTGAGTTTCTGGGTCTTGGCCGCAGTCTGAGCCTCTTCCTCCTAGATTTTTTTTTTATCATAATTTTGGAGTAGGTCAATGAGTCAGTCTGGTGTCTCTTGTCCTGTGTTTTAGCATTATTGGATCTAAAGGTTGTGCCCCTTCAAGGGCCTGAGAGAGCAGAGTTCTGTTTGCAGTGTCGGTCTCTACTTGACTCTTCAATATAATCTAGTGGAGGACCTTATGCAGGCATGTCACAAAAGACAACTTCTCTGCCTCTGCTTGATAGGTGTGCTCAAAGAGGTAGATTAGTTCTGTGCAGCTTACCATTCTTCTGTAGACTTCTTGAAGAGCTTTCAGTCACTCTGCAGTAATGCAACCTGATTTGTCAAGCTTTACATTTCAGATGACATCTGAAGCCAGTGCCCGTAGACTTTCTGTTACTCTGTCTCTTTATAGTGTCGGCCACTTCCCACTCTTCAGCCTGCACAGCTTGGTCGATCCAAGTGTCCAAGTCCTCATCCTCCAAGGTCATGGGGGTATTCCCAGAGAGGAGTCGGACTATTCTTCGCAAAGAGTCTCACCCAGATTTTTCACATCTGTGAAGAAGGAGACAGGCAGGTGTCGCAGAGGTTGTGGCAAATACCTTTGTGTCTATAGTGACTCTCTCTAGCACATTGTCTTGGTTGACAAGACAATTAAACAATGCATGCATCAGTAAACGAGCAATTGAACTTGTTTGAATAGGTTAGACCAAATAGGATATACACCAACCTATGCAATGGCACTTGACCGCAATAAAGTTAAACCTGAAATTTAACTGACCTAAACAGTGGGAAATATAACTAAACTAAATATCACCTAACCAAATAAATGCCCTTGAGTGCATACAGCCCTTTAATGGTTGGGACTACACATTCCTGACAAGGGGAACCCTTGGAGATAGCTAAAGGTAGCTTTAGCCTAATTGTCAGTATTAGCCAACTATCATTGGGGCCAATCTGTGAGGTGGTGCACCTGATGCTGTCCTTTTCAGGCTGTACTCAATGGATGGCTGATATTAGGGGCAGTTTTTGTTGGCATTAAGGGACAGTTTTTGTTGGTATTAACTGTAGGTAGTAAGAGGCTAGGACCAGCACCACTCCTGATATGCAACAGGTCCATTACCATTACACTTGGTGATTGGTTGTCCCAAAAGGCTCAGTCCTTACGATCTGGTCCTCATGAACAGGTCCCCACAAGCTAAGTCTCTCAGCTCTGGTCCTCACTTGTATATTCACACATGGCAACGTGTCCCTCCAGCTCCACTCTCGAGCAGCAATAAACTCTCACAAGCTCTCTCAGGGCGAGCGCAGACTAAAGCTGGATACACACTATCCAATTTTCTGTAGATTTTTTGCCTTCAGATTTACCAAAACCATATAATATGAGGTCAAACCTTAGAAGTTCAAATTGCTGGAGCAACTCTGATGCTGTGTAATGGCAGAGAAGTAAAGGGAGAGAGTGTCGGCTGCTACACATGCAGAGCCCGCTCTGTAAACACAGAACAAATCAGGCCATGGATGGTTGGCAAGCAGGCGGAGGTTCACAAACATGGAATTGGCTGGCACCTGGCTACACAAAAAAAAAAGTTTTCTTGAATTTATTTCAAATATTTAGAAATGACTCACAATTGTGACTGTAAACAAGCAGCACTAATCTTTTCATGGACCCTGCCATTTGAAAAAAACTGGTATAAATGACCAAACATTAGATTCATGCCACAAAGCTCAGTCCCCAAGATAAGGATAATTTTTCCAAATAAGTGAGCATAATTTTCAGCTGAGTCCAATAGTATGTGTAAAGCGTTAAAGTCATGTGGCAAAAATAAAGACCCTTCAAAGGGGCACGGGCGACGCATCAAGTCATCACCTATATAATGCAGAGGATGCAGAGGATGCACTATATAGGTGATGACTTGATGCGTCGCCCGTGCCCCTTTGAAGATGTTAGATGTAACGAAACTAGTAGGGCATGGCTATGCATCGTAAGCCATCACTCAGTCCGCCCCATGATTTGCACGGGTGTTTGCTATTTTTATGCCGGCTTTTTTATATTGTATTCACGGAGCTCACTTGTTGTGACTCCATTGTTTTAACTAGCAATAAATTCCAAAACTTTATTACACCATCGGAGCCCCTCTTTTGTTTTTTTATCCACCTCCCTTTGGGACAAGTGTGCTTGTCACTCCCTCCCCCCCCCAGGTGGACGAGTTGGTAGAAGCCAAGCTGGAGACGCACACTGTATGAGCTGGATCTGGACATCATCCATCCACAGTCCCTGCAGAGGGCAAAGTCTGCCTGCGCGTGAGACCTCGCCAGAGAGGAGGTCCATCATTGAGGGTAAGGGTCCACCTTTTAATACTGTGGGACTATATGAGAGCTCTTATCCTCATTTCCCTCCCTCTCCATATATATGTGCAGTGTCTGACTGGTCGGAAAGTGGATGCTTCCTCCTGCTTCTGTGAAGTAACTGTTTATGTATGGGACTCCCTCTCCTACTGTTCATCATAAGAACTTTTGCTCCTTGGAGTATTTCATAAGGACTGTTCCTTGTCCATTTGGGTTGTGAAAACTTTTCTTGAAATGTTATGACACTTTTTAAGCATATTTTTTTCACAGCTTTTTACCATTTATTAATTATCAATATTTTTTTGATGCACATTTCTGATTTTCTTACAGGGATTTAGATTATGTATTTTTTACACAGATTATGTTCATTATGAGCGCACGTTTGTTTTCTCTTTTAAATCTGAAGACCGAAATCTGCAGAAAATCTAAAAGTATGAGGTCTTAGGCCCCTTTCACACGGGACGGATCCGTGTTGATCCGCCCCGTGTTTATCCGCTGCTCAGCGGGGATCGCTCCGCTTTCCCCAGCTGAGCAGGCAGATGACAGGGCGGGACCCGCACACTGTGCAGGGACCGCCCTGTCAGATCTCCGCTCTCCCCTATGGGGGATCGGAGGAACACGGACCGTCTGTCCGTGTTCATCCGATCCGCTCTGCAGACGGATAGAAAAATAGGATTTTCTTCCGTCCGCAGAATCGGACGAGAGCGGAGGCGGACAACATCGGGTGTTAGCGGATGTACATCCGCTGACACCCGCTATCCCATAGGGATGCATGTATGTCCGTATTTCATCCAAAAACGGATGGATGAAATACGGACATACGGTCCGCACGTGTGAAAGGGGCCTATGGCTTCATGCACACAGGATGTTTTTCTTAGGCTCGATTCACACCTATGCATGTTGCTTTTGAGCGTTTTTGGAGGTTTTTTTTTCATGCTTGCCACGTTTTTGAGCCGCGTTTTTGCCGCGTTTTTGCGGCGTTTTGCCGCGTTTTTGCCGCGATTTGCGTTTTGCGTTTTTTTTTTTTTTTTTTTTTTTTCATTTTTTTTTACAGTCTTAAAAAAAAATTACAAAAAAAAAAAAAAAAAAAAAAACGGCAAAAACGCACCAAAAACGCACCAAAAACGCATCAAAAACGCTGCAAAAACGGTGCACTTGCATTTTTGATGCTTGTCCATTGAAAACCATTACATGCAAAACGCTGCTTTTTGCATGAAAAAAAGTCCCCGACCCTTTCCAAAAACGCAGAGATACAAAAAAGCATTGATGTGAACATGTTCCATAGGAACCCATGTTAAAAAATTCCCGTGCATTTCTGCAAAATGCAAAATGCATCAAAAAACGCGCTAGTGTGAATGGGGCCTAACTTTCCTAGACATTTTCTATCCATCGGTAGTATCACTCACTGCGTCTGAGCCCTAATGTCCTGCTGGTACAGAAGTATATAGGGAATTGATTGCAGTGATTAATTTAATTGAAATAATGAGCAGGGAGCTCATACTGTATCTCAGAAAGAACACCATAGAGGTAACTAAAAAACACTTGTCGCAATATTTCTTTCACATACTGCATAATGTAGTTTTAACATCTCCACTCTGGGCATTTGAGAAGCTATAAAACCATTAGCAATGAACATCTAGGAACTGACACCCATGTATGCAGGCTTAATGACATCAACAATGGGCTTACGTAATCTGGACAGTAGCGTGCCACAACTACCAGACCTCTCATCCTGCTCTTGGATCAACAACATTTACTGTCCACATTTCATGGTGATTGAATTAGGTGTCCCAAGATGTGAAAAAAAATGCTGGAATATCTTCCTGACATTTTAGGAATTGAAGAAGAGGCTTGGCAAGCTATGAAATCTAACATATTGTTAATGCAACCTTTATTAGTGCTGCTTTTTGTTTACATTATAAGCTATAAAATGCCTTAAACATTACAGAACAAGTCCAACTGAACGTGACTAATTACTACATGATATACTATGACCTGGACAAATGAGAACCGTCACAGACACTTGCCTCATAGTTTTTTTTTCTGAAAGTAATTACTTGGGGCTGTCCTCTAATTTTTATAGTAAAAGCCAGATTTGTTTTACCCTCTCCCGTTGGTTTTTCTGTCTGTCCAATATACTACAACAGTAACATGGATGTTTAGGAGGAGGAAGGGTGTGGCTTAATTTTTTAAGAAAGGTTTCGATCATCTTATAACAGACATCCCAACCTGCAAAAACTCATTTCAGGGAGGTGGGTGTGACTTAAACTGTGCTACATGTTGGGCGTGGCTTAAATGGGGTGTGGTTTAATAGAGTCTGAGATGACTTACAGTGGAGGGTGTGGAGTGTGGTGTCAGTAGGACTTTATTTTTATTATTATTTTTTTACAATTGTATTTTTTAAATGATTTTACAATTTACTTTTTTATTTTTTATTTTTTTCACAATGATTTGGGGTGGGGTAGTGGACAGTGTCAGTAGAGCAGTGTGTCAGTAGTTTTTTGTTTTCATTATTTTCTCTATGTTTTACAATTTTGTTGTTTATTATTTTCTTTAAATCATTTTTTAAAATATTTTTTCACAGTGCTTCTGGGGAAGGGGCTGGGGAGTATGTGGCGGTAATGTTGTCAGTAGGGCAGTGGATGGTGTCAGTAGGGCAATGGATAGTGTCAGTAGGGCAGTGGATGGTGGCAGTAGTTTTTATTTTTACATATTTTTTTTTTTCCAATTTTTTTTTTGTTCACAATGCTTTTTGGGGGGAGGGGGTTGGGGCAGTGGATAGTGTTGGTAGGGCAGGGGGTGGTGTCAATAGTTTTTTATTTTATATATTTTTTATAATTTTATTTTTTTTTGTAAATTACTTTTTATTGAGTTTTTTGACATATAATTATTTTTTTTATAATTTTTGTTTACAATTTTATTTATTTTTAATTATTTTTTAATCAACTCTATTGGGGGGGGGGATTTGGTGAGATATCAGGGGTCTCCTCTTTGAGACATGGAAAGGGACTGAGGACATTGATTCCCCAGTCCCTTTCTCAGCATTGAAGATGAATGGACAGAAGACAGCGGCTCCTGTCCATTCATAAAGTTTTCACAGGACACAGGAGCGATCTCATTTACTGTGTCCAATTCAGAAAAGGCAGGGGCCGGGAAATGACAGGTCCCTTCCTCCGCTCGCCATCCTGACAGATCCCCACAGCTGGCGGGAGAGGAGGGAAGCCAGCTGCGGGGGATGGGGGCGGAGGAGGACAGGGAGCCGGTGAAGAAGAGGGGTGAAGGACACGGAGGGGGGCTGGAGGAGGAGGACAGAGAGCTGGGTGAAGGACAGGAGGGGAGCCGTAGAAGACACAGAGGGGGGCTGGAGGAGGAGGATACAGGGAACAGTCAGGGATGATCAGTGCAGCAGGAGGGACAGCTGTGATCACCGATCTCCCTGTATAGCTTTTTAGCTGACAGCCGCAGGAGGGAGAGAAGGAGAAGTGGATGTCAGCTATACAGGGAGATCGGTGTTCATAGCTGTCCTTCCTGCTGCACCGATCATCCCTGGCTGTGAACCAGGGGACCATCCAGGATCAGCCTGCAGACGGGATATCAGGCAGCACTTGCGGGTGTCCGGGAGGCTCCCGCACCTCGCAGGAGACTTGAGATGTCTGTTATAAGAAAAGCTAAAAGGGGTTATAAACCCTTGTTTTTTTTTTTTAAGTAACAAACATGTCAAACCTCCACTGTGCAACTCGTTTTGCACAGCGTGGCCCCCGATCCACCTCTTCTGGGGACCCCCGGTGGCACTATCAGCTCTTTTCCGCATCGGAAAACTCCCTAGGAGAAGCGCTCTCCCTGGGGTTTACCATGCGGGCACGCTCCTGAGTCCAGCATTTACGTCCATAGACACAGAATGCCAGACAATGGGCAGAGAGGTAGAGCGCGTCTCTGCCGTGGGAACGGGCTCCGGTGAGTAAAACGCAGGGGCTGGGGAGCCAGTCAGTGTCAGAAGTTTTTTCACCTCAATGCATAGGATGCATTAAGGTGAAAAAACACAAGGGTTTACAAACCTTTAAAATCATCTACTGATCATTCAGCTCAGTCTGAATTAACCAGCATAGTGACAGGATTCCTTTAAACACCCAACGAACACTAAACAACAGAAAATTATTTTTTAGACATGCTCCTGGTTATCTAAAATATAAACTATCCATTGCTTACAGTGGTTCCTCCTTGTTTATTTTAAAGAGAGCCCCCCCCACCCAGTTATACTCCTTTTCACCCCACGCCCTTTCCGATCTGTTACTCTTTAGGATACCGGAGTCATACCCTTTGTAATCGTCATGTTGAAAGGTGTTGGAGCTTGATGATATCATCTACCTTATTGATAGTGTTCAGGACTGCACACTAGGCCCAACCACTTACTGCATCATAGGAGAAGGTAGCATGCTCCCCATACCCAGAATCATCAGATATTTTGCAGCACCTCTGATGGATTGGCAGGGAGGCATGAGGAAGCTGAGTGTAAGTGGGTTTGCCTATTCTCTTTAAGGTGGCCAAACAAACTAATACAATTTATGTATTCAAAAGTAGTTTGTCATGTGTGGGTGTCCTCTGTATGAAGACCAAATAATACTAATAATATTTAGCCAAGGAGAAAATAGCTTAATGTAATAATAACAGAACAGAAAAAGAATAATGATTTTAAAAACAAAAGACCAATAAAATTGTTAGCTGGTGATATAGTATTTGTTTAATTAATGATTTATATTAATAGTAAATTTTATTGGTAAATTCAGGGTTACCTTACATAGTAAAATTATTCATATCACATGAGAATATTTCACAGAAAAATGTGTGCAACAGCAGGCAGGATTCACATGTTTTTAACAGAAAATTTAGGACCTGTAAACATGAACAAAATTAAACAGGGTCAGATATAGTCTGTATAATGTGGAAGTGCAGTAAAAAATGTCAGAGGGGCAAAGGATGGGAGGTCAGCAGTGCATAGAATAGGGTCAGCAGTTTATAGGGCAGTGTACAGGGGCTATTAGTTCATAGAACAGTATACAGGATGCCAGCAGGACAGAGGACTGTGGGTCAGTAGGATGGGGGCAGGGTCAGCAGGGCAGAGGATGGGAGATCAGCAGGGGAGTGTATAGGAATGGGTAAGGCAGTGTATGGGAGGGGGGTTAGTAGGGCAAAGGACAGGTGTCAGCAGAGCCAAGGATAGGGGTCAACTGAGCCAAGGACAGGGGGTCAGCAAAGGACAGAGGTCACCGCTGGCAGGGCAGAGGTCACCACTAGGAGGAGAGAGGACAGGAGTTACTGCTGGCAGAAGAGAGGACAAGGATTACCGATGACAGGAGAGAGGAAAGGGGTCACTGCTGGCAGGGTACGAAGCAGAGCTCTTTCTCCCATCCCTGCACAGTACACAGCCTAAGCACTACACAGCACTAAGATCTCCTCCTCCCCACACAACACACAGTAGCTGAAAACTGATTCCCCTACACAGAGCTACGATCTGCACAGTGTATAGCTGACTACTGTGTTGCAGTTCTGACCTGTGAAATTCCATAGCTGGAAAAGCAGCTTAACTAAACTAGCCAGCTATACACTATGCAGATCATAACTGTGTGTAAGGAAATCAGATTTCAACTACAGTGTGTGTTGTGTGTGGGAGGAGACCCCTTAGTGCCTGTGCTCATGCTGTCTACCATTCAAGGATGGGAAATGGCCAATACAGCATTAGGGGTGGTGGGTGGCTTTGGAGAGGTGCCACTTAAATTTAGGGGGGAACAGCCCACTCCAGCACCCGCCTAGATCTGGCGATGAAATAAAACCAAAAACAGTGTGTGGTTAAGGAAATGTTTTTGGAATACAATAGTCACTGAAAAAGGGTGAAATAACCGTTTAAAGCCAAACTGTCCCTTTAAATAGATTATTTGAGCCAGCTTGTATTCTATGAATTAATACAAAGCTCCCTCTACTTGGTCGAAGTGGAGATCATAATGTCATCCACCAGCCAGAGGAAGCTTTTTTTTTCTTGAAAGAATACAAAGCTTCCTGTAAATGGCTGAGCAGTGATGAACCTGACTATTTTGTTTTAGGAATGGGACAGGAAGTTCACACCCACTGCCGGAACACAGCACTGTATATTGCAGGGATATGCAATTAGCAGACATCCAGCTGTTGCAGAACTACAAGTCCCATGAAGCATAGCAATTCTCTGACAGCCACAAGCATTACACCCAGAGGCAGAGCATGATGGGACTTGTAGTTTTGCAACAGCTGGAGGTCCGCTAATTGCATATCCCTGGTATATTGTGTGTAGCTGAGGCCACATCCAGATAACACAGCATGCCCAGAATGCACACCTGTTAGTGAAGTATATAGTTAATACTATAAGAAGCACACATACTCTAACAGAGTGTATATATATATATATATATATATATATATATATATATATATATATATATTTTAAAAGAAATCATGGTCAGTCAGTCTAACATTGAAATTATGTAAACTATTAAAGGACTATATCCAAGAATTCGCTAATAAAAACTATACCATTAGTAGTAATAAGCATGAATTTATGAACAATAGTTCTTGCCAGACCAATCTGTTAACATTCTACGAGTAAGTAAGCTGCGATCTAGATAAAAGGAAGGGCTATGGATGTTCCCCATAAATGCTTAATTTACAAATTGAGGCCTTTTGGCATGGACCTTAGAGTATGTACCTGGATAGAAAACAGGTTACAGAACCACATTCAAAAGGGTGGTGATAAATAGCGTGTATTCAGAATGGTGGGAAGTGGTAGGTGGGATGCTCCCAGGCTCTGTCCTGGGAGCAATTCTGTTTAATCTATTCATAAATGATATAGAGTATGGTATAAATAGCTCAAAACGCAGTTTTTGCTGATGATACAAAGCTAAGCAAAGCAGTAACTTTAAATAGGATAAAGAAACTTCACAAGAAGACCTCAATATAATAACGGGGGTTGACAGCTACATGGCAAATGAGGTTTAATAGAAAAAAAATGGAAAATCGCGCTACCCTTAGAGAACTTAACCAAAAACCTATGTAGTTAATGATAAATGTAATCCAAAACCAATATACAATAGATTTGCGAAGTTGATCAATTAATTAATTTTGTACTGTTGATCAACTTCACAAATCTATTGTATATTGGTTTTGGATTACATTTATCATTAACCACATAGGTTTTTGGTTAAGTTCTCTAAGGGTAACGCGATTTTCCAATTTTTTCTATTTATGAGTGTATTGATGTTGTACATAATCATTGCGGCTCCCGATGTGGTGGATCGTTGGTAATCATCTTGCCACCACCCCTTTAGTTTTTTCTAGTTTCCATAGCGCGGTTTTTACACTTTTTTCTAAATGAGGTTTAATGTTGAAAAATGTAAAGTAATGCACCTGAGGGCTATAAATATAAACACAAGTTACTTGCTAGGGGAAGAACCTTTGAGGGAAATCCAGGACTGAACAAGATCTGGGGCTCCTAGTAGATCAGAGGCTCAGCAATGGCATGCAATGCCAAGCTGCAGCAAGCAGAATATTAGCATAAGTTGAAAAGAGATATTTACTCTAGAGACAAAACCATAATTCTATCATTGTACAAAACTCTGGTGAAGCCGCATCTTGAGTATGCCGTCCAGTTCTGGTCACCAGTCCTCAGGAACGATGTGCTGGAATTGGAGGGAGTCCAGAGAAGGGCAACAAAATAAAAAATAAAGGCTGAAGGACCTCAGTTACAAGAAAGGGCTACAAGCACTGAACAACTTCTCCCAGGAGAAGAGAGGCTTGGGAGGAGATATGACAGTGATATACAAATACTGTTAATTCTAGCATAGGGAAAAATCTTTTCAGTTTCAGGGAGCTTAAAAAGGCACACGGCCACTCAATGAAATTGGATGAGAAGCGGTTTAAGCTTAAATTGCTTTAGGGGATTCTTTATTGTCAGAGCGGTAAGGATGTGGAACTCCCTTCCACAACTGGTGATGTCAGCGGGAAGTGTCGAGAGTTTTGATTAAACTCTTAGAAAATAAGAAGCAGAGTGCATTTATAAAAAATCTCTTGGTGAATCTTAGAGAATCATGCAATGGCAGCCACCAGATATTGGTTGCCTGATATTTTATATTCAGTTACCAGCACTTTGGGTCCCTTGATGTTCCTTTTTTTTAATGGTAAATACAAACTATGGTCCAGAAAATAAATATATGCATGGACTAAAAACAATGTTCTACTGTAAGCTATTAGTTTTGCTTGTTCTGTGTTTATTAACTTGTAGATTCAATAACTAAATTATTTTATTCATATTAAGCCAAAGTTGCGGTGCAAAGCTCAAACACTAGTTAAACCACAAGTACAAATATTAAAATATATTAACTTACTAGAATACAGTTAAGTATAGTTGTCCTAAGATGAACCAAGAGGGTGATTTGGGGTTTGATGTTATTTGAAGGTAATAATATAGAAACTGATGGGAACAATCACACTGACCAAAAGTTTGTGGAAACCTAACTATCACATTTGCGTTTTCTTTTTTGGACATCCCATAGCAAAACCATGAGCATTATATGGAGTTAACCCTCTGCGGTTTAAACAGTTTTATCTATTCTGCAAACATTTTGGCATGCGTTTGTAGGAATTTGTACTATTTCAGCTAAAAACACTTTGATAAGGTCCGGTACTGATATTGAACAAAAGGACCTGGCTCACCATTGGCTTCCTAGTTCATCCCAAATGTATTTAATACATTTAAGGTCAGAACTGAGTCATGTCATGTCTTTATGGACCTGGCTTTGTGGATGGGATCATAGTCATGCTGCAATAGAAAAGGGCCTACCTCAAACTGTTGCCACAAGGTTGGAAGTGTGCAATTGTCTAAAATGTCTTTGTGCTGTAACATTAATGGCACATTTCACTAGAATCACCTGAACTCAATCATTTTAAGAGTTGCACACAGTGCCCAAGACTGGCAGAATTAGTGCTTAGCACTGTACTACTGGATTCGTTTTCCACCAGGATAGTATGCATGGAGTTTGTATGCCTTTGGGCTTGCTTTAGCTGGGTTGGCCTACCACAATAGTTCAGTAACATATGCCATTTTTTTTTTTTTACTTCCATGCAAATAGTTTAATTTGCTTTGTGTGTACTGAAGGACTATAAACAGAGAAATCAGATTGTAAGCTTCACTGGAACAAGGTCTTTTGTGAAAGTTTGCACTATACAAAAACACGATTCATGCTAAAATCAACTGACAAATCCTTGCTATGGTTTGTCCTTACAACCTGTATTTTTAGCTTAAAACCATATCTCTGATACAAAAGCATATCTGAATGTGTGTCCCTCACCTTTTGTACTACTATCCAAGGCACATATGTGCTCATAAATGACCCAAGGTGCAGCATAGCCTGGTATGCTCCAACTGTTTTCCTGAGATAGTAGTGGGAAACACTGTCCTTCCATGACAAGTACTGTATATAGAGCTACTTTAGATGTACTTTATCAGTGCTTTAAATGTCAGGTTCTGGATCCATATAAGGCTACAATGGAATTCATAATAAAATTACTATTGGCAATTGGATTTTATGATTTCTTCAAGAACCTTTCCACAGAACAAACAATCTAACAGAAAAATAAATGTAAAGCACTCTTCTAAACTTTATAGTACATATCTTAAATTTTCTCCTAAAGTGGCATTGGCCCACTATATCCTGGGGAGCTAAACATACGAAAATCATCTTGGCAATTTACTTGCCAAGAGTTATTTCACAACCCCCAGCACATTGCTATGGATTCTTAAATATGCTAGGTAGGTTCTGTAAACAATAGCTATCTGTTGGAAATCGAATAAGTGGGCCAGCCTTTGACATTAAAATAAATGTCTGCATATCAGAGCACCCCAGTTTTGGCACATGATCAATGTCGCGAAATTATGCATTTGGGCACATGATCAATGTCGCGAAATTATGCATTCCGGTATACTGGGGCACACCCAGTGTTCCAAATATACAGCGGGGAGAACAAGTATTTGATGCACTGCCGATTTTGCAGGTTTTCCTACTTACAAAACATGTAGAGGTCTGTAATTTTTATCATAGGTACTCTTCAACTGTGAGACACAGAATCTAAAACAAAATATCCAGAAAATCACATTGTAAGATTTTTGAAAAACTAATTTGCATTTTATTGCATGACATAAGCATTTGATCACCTACCAACCAGTAAGAATTCCAGCTCTCAGAGACCTGTTATTTTTTTCTTTAAAGTGTAAGTAAACCCTCCGATCGTTTTGAGCCAAGGAAGCTTTCATCTTTGCCTCTGTTTAATCTACAACTGCCATGATGCTCCACATGTGATCAGTTAAGACACCAGCCGTTGGATGGTTTGACAGTTTGGTTGAGAGCACAACCAATGGGAGTGTTACATTTCCGGCACATGCCGGAAATGAAAGGGTTTCATAGATGGGTTTACTTCCGCTTTAAGAAGCCCTCCTGTTCTACACTCATTACCTGTATTAACTGCACCTCTTTGAACTCGTTACATGTATAAAAGACACCTGTACACACACTCAAACAGACTCCAACCTCTCCACAATGGCCAAGACCAGAGAGCTGTGCAAGGACATAAGGGATAAAATTGCAGACCTGCACAAGGCTGGGATGGGCTACAGGACAATAGGTAAGCAGCTTGGTGAGGAGGCAACAACTGTTGGCGCAATTATTAGAAAATGGAAGAAGTTCAAGATGACAAATCGCCCTTGGTCTGGGGCTCCATGCAAGATCTCACCTCATGGGGCATCAATGATCATGAGGAATGTGAGGGATCAGGCCAGAACTACATGGCAGGACCTGGTCAATGACCTGGGACCACAGTCTCAAAGAAAACCATTAGTAACACACTACGCCGTCATGAATTAAAATCCTGCAGCGTACGCAAGGTCCCCCTGCTCAAGCCAGCGCACGTCCAGGCCCGTTTGAAGTTTTCCAATGACCATCTGGATGATCGAGAGGAGGAATGGGAGGTCATGTGGTCTGACAAGACAAAAATAGAGCCTTTTGGTCTAAACCAGGGATGTCCAAACTACGGCCCTCCAGCTGTTGCGGAACTACACTTCCCATGAGGCATTGTAAAACTCTGACATTCACAGACATGACTAGGCATGATGGGAGTTGTAGTTCCTTAACAACTGGAGGGCCATAGTTTGGACACCACTGGTCTAAACTCCACTCGCCGTGTTTGGAGGAAGGAGGATGAGTACAACCCCAAGAACACCATCCCAACCGTGAAGCATGGAGGTGGAAAAAAAATTCTTTGGGCCTGCTTTTCTGCAAAGGGGACAAAACGACTGCAACGTATTCAGGGGAGGATGGATGGGGCCATGTATTGTGAGATCTTGGCTAACAACCTCCTTCCCTCAGTAAGAGCATTAAAGATGGGTCGTGGCTGGGTATTCCAGTTAATATACAAATCATATATCACATGTTCTGTTTGGAGCTCTCTGGGTAGTCTACCATTGGGACTGGGTTATTGCTGTGTGTTTTTTTCTGTTTTCTCTCATCCACCGGCAGCCTCTGTATAACCACCCTGAGTAGCCTTGAGGGTTAAGTCCCTATAGAGAGAGGTATATCCCACGTAACACAGATCTCTATCCTATTTTAATTTTTCTCTTCCCCAGGTGGGAGACTTTTGATTGTTGTTGTTGTTATGGGTACCGATAGAACACATCGGCTACAGGCCATTTTTGAGAACATGAACAATAACAATACTGTTCGACCACTATTTGATGAAGCACCCATGGGTACTTCCTCTCAACGACCACATACGGAAGCTTTTGAAATTCGTATGAGGAAAGCTTTCCTACGGTTGCAAGATGCTAAACAGTATGAACAGACCCAATGGTGGGATCTAGCATTTCTCAAAAAATACATAGAATTAGGCATCACCCCTAGAGGACTCCGTATCAAGAAGCAATGTAGCTTCCTGGACGAATATCTTCACAAGGAATGGCGATCCCTAGCAGAGTTCTGCACAATCAAATGGATCAAAATCCTTATTTCGCAAAGAGAAAGGAAATTAGAATTAGCAATACAACAGGTAAAGGATAAAGAGGACATTGTTCAAGAAGTCAGTGGTTCCTGTTTGTTTCCCAAGTGGCTTCAAGTTCTTGAGAGAAATGTCAAGAAGCATGAAGATGCTTTGGTCCTTAAGAAAACTAAAAAGCTAGAACGAGACCTTTTTGATTATGGAAATGGCCAAGTGTTCGATTGGCAACGCCACAAACAAGAGGTCAACGAGACAGTAATATATTCAACTCATTTAAAACCTATATACACATCTAAACCCAAAAAAACAAAATCTAAAAAACGTAATCCTAATAACCCTAAGAAACCTATTCCCAAAACAATTCCACATCCACAAGCTAGGGGGGCTTCCAATCCAACCAGTCCGAGTTCTTTGGAATCAAAATCTGAGACTAGAGGGGGAACTATACCGACCACCACTATTATAGATCTGAGCCCCTCCCCTCTCGTCGTGGCTTCCTCCTCTTTGATGGTACCACTCATCCCTTCCACTGCTAGGCATGAGGTTGCTACTGTTTCAAAAACCTACCACTCAACTTAAATTGGCATATAATATACCTACCCAAAACAGTTTTAGCCCCTTGTCTCGGGACTTAGAGGATTATATCTTGCTGGGAGCCAGACCAAAGTCCCAAGACACTAGAGATGATCATTATCTCCAGGGCGCCAACTGTCTTACATTATCTCCAAAAGGTTCTAATTCTCCAAATTTTCAGTTCTCTCCTCCAAAGAGAGTGCCCAAAGAGAAAAGAAAAGTAGAAGAGGACAAAGAGGAGGAACCACTAGGAAGACTAAACAAAAAAAGAGAGGTCAGCATCAACATAAATAATAGCACAATAAAAATATATAATCTGTCCTCACATACTCTCACCCCGTCCGAAGAGCTTTTACTCCAGAAGGGTTTGGGTTTTTCTCCCACAATAGGGCCAAACAAGTTTGGTCTTTTTAAAGACTTACACCATTTTGTACGCTTATTAACTCTAAAACGTCACTATGCCCCCAACCCATTGGCTTTACATAAAAAAGATAGGAAAGAGGCCAAGTCTACACAGGGTCCTGTACCAGAGTGCACACCCTCTACAGAACTTGATGAAGCTGCACTACAGGCCCTAGAGGAACTATGGGCGGAGGGTCATATAGATGGTTTTGTACCCTCCGCGTGTCTAGAACCACCAATAACGCATACCCCCTTCCGACCCAAATCAACCTTCTTTCCAACCAATTCAAAGTGCCCCTACATTGAAACTTATTATCAAGCTGTATATAAAGACTTTTTATCACTATGTGATGGTTCTAAAAGGCGGAAACATCAGAATCTGAGCAGATGTGAGAATGCGGCCCTGAAAGAGCTAATGTCCAATACTAGGATCATCATTAGGCAGGCAGGCAGACAAGGGTGGTAGTCTGGTGATACAAAATCGCACCGATTACATCAAAGAGGCCAGTAGATTGCTAGTGGACACTAACACGTATTTAAAATTACAGTCTGACCCTCTTCCAGGGTTTCAACTGGAATTAAGGTCACTGGTTCAGGAAGCTTGGCAAAATGGAGTGCTCACTAATAAAGAAAGACAATTTCTATTACCATCTGAATGTAGTACTCCTTACTTTTACCACCTCCCAAAGGTCCACAAATCATTGGTGGACCCTCCCGGGAGACCTATTGTAGCGAGCACGAATAGCTTTAGTAATGGTTTGTCCATGTATATTGATTATTGTTTGCAGCCCCTTGTGTGCCAACTACCATCATAAATTAAAGATTCCAACGAAGTAATTAAAGCTCTTCAGAATTATTCATGGGAGGAGGGATATTGGTGGGCATCCCTGGATGTGTCTTCTCTCTATACCTCTATACCCCATGAAATAGGCCTGAGAGCCGTACAACACTTTTTGACCAATAGTGGGGATTTCATTTCGCTACAATCACAATTTTTGGTTCAAGCCACTGAATTCTGCCTCAGACATAACTATTTTACGTTTGGTGAACAATTCTATTTACAACGTAGGGGAACTGCCATGGGAGCGAACTTTGCTCCGGTTTATGCTAACCTCACCATGGGCTTTTGGGAAGAATATAATATCTGGGCCAATAATCCGTTCGCTGAGCACATTGTCTTTTTTGGGCGGTACATCGATAACATTGTGATCATATGGAGCGGGAGCCCCAATCTGTTGTCCTCATTCGTGGCCCACTGTAATTCTAATGCTCTTGGCCTGTCATTTACTTACGTTATAGATCCCCAGGAACTCGTGTTCTTGGATCTGGTGTTAGTCCATGATCAACATAGGATTCTTACTAGAAACCATGTTAAGCCAACCAGCGGCAATTCCTATCTCCATTTTGGAAGTTGCCACCATCCATCATGGAAACGCAACATCCCAAGTGGTCAATTTAACAGACTTAGATGCAATTGCACAAGAGTGGAGGATTATGTCTAACAGGGGGCAGTGATGAAAAAGAAGAGGGGAAGAGTGTCCAAAAGATGAATCAAGAACCAGTTAGATTTATTTCTACTTTTAATGATAACTATAAGTCTATTTCTAAAATTGTCAGAAAACATTTTGGTATTCTACGTTTGGACCAACGTCTTGCTTCAGTATTACCTGAGGTCCCACAGGTAACGTTCCGAAAAGCACGCACTATAAAAAACTTGTTAGCACCTAGTAAAATAATAAACAAATCATCCAAATCCCCCTTTGATATCAGATCTTATTTTCACGATAGAAAGGGCATATTTCAGTGTAAAAAGAAGGGGTGCCTCACGTGCCAATTTATTGCCCATGGCACCAAGACTATCACAACCAGCACAGGCAAAAAATACGAGATTAGGCAATTCATCACTTGTTCCACTGATTTCGTTATATATGTTTTGCTTTGCCCTTGTGGGCTAGTCTACGTTGGTCGGACCATTCGGGCATTACGGGCTAGAGTGGGTGACCACCGTAGGCTCATCTCGAAAGGGAGCGATGAACACAGTGTGCCCTGGCATTTTTTACGTTTCCACAACAAGGACATTAGACATCTAGAGGTCTTTGTGATTGAAACGATCCCCAAGGGTACACTAACCAACAATGAGAGATTCTCCTTGCTGTGCAAGCGTGAGTTTTTTTGGATTTATATGTTTGACTCGCTTGCCCCTAAGGGGTTGAATGAAGAACTGGAAACATGCAGTTTTGTGTAAAATTGGTGAGAGGCTGAATGTTTTTTAGAATAATAATGAAGGTATGATATGAAATCAAAAATAATTTTCAAATAAGATTTTTAAGAGATTTTTAAGATATTCGTATGAGATTTTTAGAGATTTTCAAGAGACTTTATGTTAAAAGTACCGAGTGACAACCAATGAAAATTTTGTGTTGGAGTGTAAATTATGTGTTTCTAGGATTTGTACCCTGTATTTATATTTGTGTGTATATGTGTATATATATATATATATATATATATATATATATATATATATATATATATATATATATATATATATATATATATATATATATATATGTATAGTATTGTATGTTTTTCCATTATTGGGTGTTTTGAACAACAGGGGGTTAACATTGGAGATCCTGTTTTCCCCCCTGTCCCCCATAATGGGTTAACCTTTTTTTTTTTTTCCCCTCCCATTATGTCCCCTCCTTTAATTCACATTTATCTATTTAAACCTTGCGAGTTGCCTACACCCCTGACTATGACAAAGCGCTCATGCACGAAAAGCGTCGTCAAGGCAATCCCATGACAGTGGCCCCAGCTAGAGCCATTTCACAGCGAGCCTTGATCCATCCATCCATCCATCTTTTCTGCGAAGCCGCCCCATCAAACAGCAGTGGTTTTTCCTCACCATCATCATCTTCACCTTCCTGGTCTGGCGACTTCCGATCAAGTTTCTCCGGTTGTTTTATTTTTTATTGTTATTGATTTATTTCACGTTTTTCTGATGAACCCCAGGCCGTGTAGGCAGATGTGAGCTCCATCAGCCTGCCGGCAGCATCATTTTCCCCCTTGACTAGCCTCTCAGATTAAGTACTGATCCTGGTGCAGTGTCACCATTTTTCACTGAGGAACTTTCACCCCTGTGGAGACACCATCCGGCAGGGCAGCGGTCTGCTTTCCATCTGCTGACATTCCAGCGGCTCCCCCGTGCTGACATCATCTTTCACCGCCACGGAGCTCCAGCTAGGCTGCTCTCCTTACGGCGGAGCCTTGACACCATCCACGCTGCGGTCATCTCACAGCCTGTTGGAGCCGGCGAGCTGTCCTGCACGATGCCAGACTTCCCAACGAACGTGGCAGCTGTGAGTGTTTTCCTCTTGCTGTGAGTAACTTGTTTTGCCCCCACCACCTCACCCACTGCCTCCTGCTGTGAGCACTGTGTTCCGCTCCCACCACTTCACCCATTATCTTCTGCTGGGGCATTTTTTTGGTATGGAACTCCTGTAAAGGTCTCCTGTTGTTCTAAGGCTGACTGTATCCCATTTCAAGTGCTCTTCACATGTTGATACTTAGCGTAATACTTTTCAACTTTTTTATCATTGTGAGATTATGGTTTTTAATACTGTGTTACTGTGTTTTTTCTGTAACAGTGCTTTCTAACTTGGTTTTTAATTAGTATTCATTACTGTCACTTCATAATTATTTATTACTGGTTTATTAAATTACTCAATTTTTTTGACTGTTGCAGCTTGCTTTCAATACACCCTGAGCGCTGGGCTGCATTTGTTTTCTTTTATTCCAGCATGACAATGACCCGATACACACACAGCCAGGGCAACTAAGGAGTGGCTCAGTAAGAAGCATCTCAA
Organism: Aquarana catesbeiana; assembly: GCF_042186555.1. Taxonomy (NCBI): domain Eukaryota; kingdom Metazoa; phylum Chordata; class Amphibia; order Anura; family Ranidae; genus Aquarana; species Aquarana catesbeiana. Next base: position 279,488,714 of record NC_133326.1, read on the forward strand.
GGTCCTGGAGTGGCCTAGCCAGTCTCCAGACCTGAATCCAATAGAAAATCTTTGGAGGGAGCTAAGAGTCTGTATTGCCCAGCGACAGCCCCGAAACCTGAAAGATATGGAGAAGGTCTGTATGGAAGAATGGGCCAAAATCCCTGCTGCAGTGTGTGCAAACCTGGTCAAGAACTACAGGAAACGTATGATCTCTGTAATTGCAAAGAAAGGTTTCTGTACCAAATATTAAGTTCTGCTTTTCTGTTGTCATACAATAAAATGAAAAATTAAATGACCTAAAAATCATACAATGTGATTTTCTGGATTTTTGCTTTATATCCCATCTCTCATAGTTGAAGAGTACCCATGATAAAAATTACAGACCCATACATGCTTTGTAAGTCAGAAAACCTGCAAAATCGGCACTGTACCTTATTGGCTCACCTGCCTATGTAAAAGCGAAGAGATGGAAGAACTGATCCATATTGCACATGACTCTCACTCTAAATTTACGAAAACACCTGGCCCTGTTGGCATTACTTTTTTAAACCACCAATCACTTCTAGCACCTGATTAACCTGGCTTCTTAACCACTTGCCTCACGCCGATGTACCTCGGCAGAATCACGTACCTGTACGTGATCTGCCTCCTGCGGTTGGCTTTGGTCTGGGAGCGATGAGAGGCGAGGGGGAGACCATCCATTCGTGCCCCCCCCCCCCTCACGATCGCTCCCAGCCAATCAGAATCATTCCTCTGCTGCTGCGGTATTTTCAGTTCTGGCACCGAGGAGAGAAGACTGCAATGTGAGTACACACACACACACACACACGCCAGGCACACTTTACTACACCCCCCCCCCGTCACACTGACACCAAGCAGTTTTTTTTTTCTGATTACTGCATGGTGTCAGTTTGTGACAGTTAGTGTGGTAGGGCAGTTAGTGTTAGCCCCCTGTAGGTCTAGGGTACCCCTCTAACCCCCCCTAATAAAGTTTTAACCCCTTGATCACCCCGTCACCAGTGTTGCTAAGCGATAATTTTTCTGATCGCTGTATTAGTGTCACTGGTGACGCTAGTTAGGGAGGTAAATATTTAGGTTTGTCGTCAGCGTTTTATAGCGTCTAATAAAGGTTTTAACCCCTTGATTGCCCCCTAGTTAACCCTTTCACCACTGAGCACCGTATAACTGTTATGGGTGACGCTGGTTAGTTCGTTTATTTTTTATAGTGTCAGGGCACCCGCTGTTTATTACCGAATAAAGGTTTAGCCCCCTGATCACCCGGCGGTGATATGCGTCGCCCCAGGCAGCGTCAGATTAGCGCCAGTACCGCTAACACCCACGCTCGCAGCATACGCCTCCCTTAGTGGTATAGTATCTGAACAGATCAATATCTGATCAGATCTATACTAGTGTCCCCAGCAGTTTAGGGTTCCCAAAAACGCAGTGTTAGCGGGATCAGTCCAGATACCTGCTAGCACCTGCGTTTTGCCCCTCCGCCCGCACACTCAAGTGCAGTATCGATCGATCACTGTCACTTACAAAACACTAAATGCATAACTGCAGCGTTCGCAGAGTCAGGCCTGATCCCTGCGATCGCTAACAGTTTTTTTGGTAGCATTTTGGTGAACTGGCAAGCACCAGCGGCCTAGTACACCCCGGTCGTAGTCAAACCAGCACTGCAGTAAGACTTGGTGACGTGGCGAGTCCCATAAGTGCAGTTCAAGCTGGTGAGGTGGAAAGCACAAGTAGTGTCCCGCTGCCACTAAGAAGACAAACACAGGCCCGTCGTGCCCTTCCTGCTGCATTCGCCAATCCTAATAATTGGGAACCCACCGCTTCTGCAGCGCTCGTACTGCCCCCATTCACGTCCCAACCAAATGCAGTCGGCTGCATGAGAGGCATTTTTATGTCCTCCCGAGTACCCCTACCCAACGAACCCCCCCAAAAAAGATGTTGTGTCTGCAGCAAGCGCGGATATAGGCGTGACACCCGCTATTATTGTCCCTCCTGTCCTGATAATCCTGGTCTTTGCATTGGTGAATGTTTTGAACGCTACCATACACTAGTTGAGTATTAGCGTAGGGTACAGCATTGCACAAACTAGGCACACTTTCACAGGGTCTCCCAAGATGCCATTGCATTTTGAGAGACCCGAACCTGGAACCGGTTACAGTTATAAAAGTTAGTTACAAAAAAAGTGTAAAAAACAAAACAAAAAAATATATAAAAAAAAAAAAAAAAAAAGTTGTCGTTTCATTGTTCTCTCTCTCTATTGTTCTGCTCTTTTTTACTGTATTCTATTCTGCAATGTTTTATTATGTTTTATCATGTTTGCTTTTCAGGTATGCAATTTTTTATACTTTACCGTGCTTTATTGTTAACCATTTTTTTGTCTTCAGGTACGCAATTCACGACTGAGTGGTTATACCAGAATGATGCCTGCAGGTTTAGGTATCATCTTAGTATCATTCTTTTCAGCTAGCGGTCGGCTTTGATGTAAAAGCAATCCTAGCGGCTAATTAGCCTCTAGACTGCTTTTACAAGCAGTGGGAGGGAATGCCCCCCCACACCGTCTTCCGTGTTTTTCTCTGGCTCTCCTGTCTCAACAGGGAATCTGAGAATGCAGCCGGTGATTCAGCAAGCTGACCATAGAGCTGATCAGAGACCAGAGTGGCTCCAAACATCTCTATGGCCTAAGAAACCAGAAGCTACGAGCATTTCAAGATTTAGATTTTGCCGGATGTAAACAGCGCCATTGGGAAAGCATTTTATCACATCGATCTTGGTGTGGTCAGATGCTTTGAGGGCAGGGGAGAGATCTAGGGTCTAATAGACCCCAATTTAAAAAAAAAAAAAAAAAAAATAGTACCTGTCATTACCTATTGCTATCATAGGGGATATTTACATTCCCTGGGATAACAATAAAAATGATTAAATTAAAAAAAAAAAAAAAAATATATGAAAAGGGACAGTTTAAAAATAAACAAAAAAATAAAGGAAAAAAAAAAAGTGCACCCCTGCCCCCCCCTGATCTCACGCTAAGGCGAACGCAATCATCGGTCTGGCGTCAAATGTAAACAGCAATTGCACCATGCATGTGAAGTATCGCGAAGGTCAGATTGAGGGTAGTAATTTTAGCAGTAGACCTCCTCTGTAAATCTAAAATTTAAAAAAAAAGTGTGTTTTTTCCAAAAAAAAAAAAAAATCGCTGCGCAAATACTGTGTGAAAAAAAAATGAAACACCCACCATTTTAATCTGTAGGGCATTTGCTTTTAAAAATATATATATAATGTTTGGGGGCTCAAAGTAATTTTCTTGCAAAAAAAAAAAAAAAAATAATTTTTTCATGTAAACAAAAAGTGTCAGAAAGGGCTTTGTCTTCAAGTGGTTAGAAGAGTGGGCGATGTGTGACATAAGCTTCTAAATGTTGTGCATAAAATGCCAGGACAGTTCAAAACCTCCCCAAATTACCCCATTTTGGAAAGTAGACACCCCAAGCTATTTGCCGAGAGGCATGTCGAGTCCATGGAATATTTTATAGTGTGACACAAGTTGCGGGAAAGAGACACATTTTTTTTTTTTTTTTTGCACAAAGTTGTCACTAAATGATATATTGCTCAAACATGCCATGGGAATATGTGAAATTACACCCCAAAATACATTCTGTTGCTTCTCCTGAGTATGGGGATACCACATGTGTGAGACTTTTTGGGAGGCTAGCCGCGCACGGGACCCCGAAAAACAAGCACCGCCTTCAGGCTTTCTAAGGGTGTAAATTTTTGAATTCACTCTTCACTGCCTATCACAGTTTCGGAGGCCATGGAATGCCCAGGTGGCACAAAACCCCCCCAAAACGACCCCATTTTGGAACGTAGACACCCAAAGCTATTTGCTGAGAGGTATAGTGAGTATTTTGCAGACCTCACTTTTTGTCACAAAGTTTTGAAAATAAAGATTTTTTTTTTTCTTGTCTGTCTTCATTTTCAAAAACAAATGAGAGCTGCAAAATACTCACCATGCCCCTCAGCAAATAGCCTCTCAGCATAGGGGTGTCTACTTTCCAAAATGGGGTCATTTGGGGGGGTTTTGTGCCACCTGGGCATTCCATGGCCTCTGAAACTGATAGGCAGTGAAGAGTGAAATCAAAAATTTACACCCTTAGAAATCCTGAAGGCGGTGATTGGTTTTCGGGGCCCCGTACGCGGTTAGGCTCCCAAAAAGTCCCACACATGTGGTATCCCCATACTCAGGAGAAGCTGCTAAATGTATTTTGGGGTGCAATTCCACATATGCCCATGGCCTGTGTGAGCAATATATCATTTAGTGACAACTTTGTGCAAAAAAAAAAAGTGTGTCACTTTCCCGCAACTTGTGTCAAAATATAAAATATTCCATGGACTCAACATGCCTCTCAGCAAATAGCTTGGGGTGTCTACTTTCCAAAATGGGGTCATTTGGGGGGGGGGGGGGTTGTGCCATCTGGGCATTTTATGGCCTTCAAAACTATGATAGGTAGTGAGGAGTGAAATCAAAAAATTACGCCCTTAGAAATCCTGAAGGCGGTGATTGGTTTTCGGGGCCCCGTACGCGGCTAGGCTCCCAAAAAGTCCCACACATGTGGTATCCCCGTACTCAGGAGAATCAGCTGAATGTATTTTGGGGTTCAATTCCACATATGCCCATGGCCTGCGTGAGCAATATATCATTTAGTGACAACTTTTTGTATTTTTTGTCATTATTCAATCACTTGGTACAAAAAAAAAAAAAAAATAATATTCAATGGGCTCAACATGCCTCTTAGAAATTTCCTTGGGGTTTCTACTTTCCAAAATGGGGTCATGGGGGGGGGGGGGGGGGGGGTTTGTACTGCCCTGCCATTTTAGCACCTCAAGAAATGACATAGGCAGTCAAACTAAAAGCTATGTAAATTACAGAAAATGTACCCTAGTTTGTAGATGCTATAACTTTTGCGCAAACCAATATACACGTATTGACATTTTTTTTTACCAAAGACATGTGGCCGAATACATTTTGGCCTAAATGTACGACTAAAATTGAGTTTATTGGATTTTTTTTTTATAACAAAGGAGTAGAAAATATCATTTTTTTTTCAAAATTTTCGGTCTTTTTCCGTTTATAGTGCAAAAAAAATAAAAACCGCAGAGGTGATCAAATAACATCAAAAGAAAGCTCTATTTGTGGGAAGAAAAGGACGCAAATTTTGTTTGGGTACAGCATTGCATGACCGCGCAATTAGCAGTTAAAGCGATGCAGTGCCAAATTGTAAAAAGTGCTCTGGTCAGGAAGGGGGTAAATCCTTCCGGGGCTGAAGTAGTTAAGCCAGTTGTGCGCAAATGATTTCCGAGACTCAACTCCACACTCTGAAGAATGATTTGATCAGATTCTGGATCCATGTCCTCATGAACCTCCTCTTTCCCTGAGAGGCCAGGATACGGGAGTCCACATGGCAAAGTTTTGCTCTGCTTTACACTGTTCATCCCTCCTTCCCCTTTCTTCTCTGGCACTCTCCCTTTGGGCCACAGTGTGGGGCATTTGACCCAGAGCAATCAAGGGGCCTCTCCTCACCCCCTTTCCTACTATTCCTACCCTCACCCCGCCCGCTTTTTTTCTTTGGTTTTCTCTTTTACAGAATATATCCTTCTGGTTTTCTAATTTTTATTTCTTTCTGTACTTAGTTATTTCATTTTAAATTAACTTGCAGTGTAGGCAGATAGTCTTATACTTAATCTGACCCTACTGTGAGGGTTCAGCACTGTGGTAGCTGGTACCACTTCCCTGAAGATCCTATTAGGTATTCCCATCTTTTTTTTTTTTTTTTTTTTTAATACAGTATTTAGGAATGTCTCCCTATAACTGGTGGGGATTGTTATTTACCATGTGACTGTCTACGTAAAGATTTCTGTGGACTTTATGGTTTATTGCCTTTCTGCATGTATCGTATACTAAACATTTTCCTTGTTCTTTAATAAAACATTTTTGGAAGAAAAAGTTTATAAATTAAATGACAAAAGATGATCTCGTTGTCAAGGTTATACCAGTCATCAACTTGGTGATCAAAACATCTGCTTAGTCCATTATTCTCAAATGAAAAATAAACTTCTAATCTAAATACTTTCTATTTTCAAATAAAAGTTGTGTTTAAAACACAGAAATATTGAGTGGCTCTTCATTTTAATACTCTGCAAGTGTTTTTCTACATAGGTAGCAGATGGATCCAGAGTGAGGCAGATTCAGTGCAGACATTTAGAGTATGCTATAAGTGATTTACCATACTTGTGCATGAAATCTAGATAAAAATTCAGAAATAAATCATTGTGCAACATTTTTGGAACTTTGTGTATTTTCTTTACTAGAACGTCAGGTATGTGTTATTACTGACTACTACAGCAAATCCCTAGTGAAAAGAAGTTGCAATGGAGAGCATTTGCTGTTTAGTTACACCTCTGAGTAGACCTTCTAAAACAGGTAAAGTTTACTAGCTGTTGTATTTCTCTATATGGAGAGAACCGTAGGAGCATTAAGAGATTAAGAGAGAATAATGTCAGCTTTACAAATATAGGTCCACTAGCAACTTGGGCTATTCTGCTGAATAAGTTTGTTCCCCCAAATATTTTTTTTTGGATTCAATCCTTACAGGCCAAGAATGCTTTCATTTTTGTAGACAATTTTGCCTTTTATGGCCACATATTCAATTAACTCCTGATGGCCTCCAAACTGATAAATCAGATGTTCCCACCTGAAAAGAAAAAAAGAAAACCTTTTATAAATTATTTCAGGTGAACTCTATGGAGATATAAAAGGACATTCATTTTTGCGGCTCTGTACAGATTATTAAATGTCATTTTAAATGCAAGCAGTATCAGCCACTTGCAGTCCCTTTACAGCCTGGCTGGAGTGTGAGAGCAAGATTAAGCACAAAGAGCCAATCAGTTCATATGCTGGCAAGGAGCATGTTAATAGGAGGAGGAAGCAGAGTAACAGGTAAGTGAGAGATGAGCTCATTGCTGTGCTGCTTCTATTTTCACTGTCCAGTTAGAAGCTGTTGGAGGGGCTCAAATAAAGTGGATGCTGGACATCACACTGAGGACATCTAGTGGCAGAAAAAAGTATTGCATCTCTGGACTAAATCTGAATATTACAGCAGAAGTTGGTTTTGTTATTTTAATATTCATTTTTCTTTTTATCTGGAGTTCTGTTTCAGGAAAAGATTGCCAAATCTTTAAAAAAAAAAAAAAAAAAAAAAAATGGGAAAACAAAGTTTGGCTTCAATAAAACACTTTCAAAATAAATACTTCAGATGTTTACCTTTTGGTTACACAATATGTATGGTGCATTATAGGGAGTTTTATACTATGTGTGTGAACTTCCACGCTTGTTTAAAAGCTGAAATCCAGGCATAAAAACTGTAAATAAAATATATTCCTCAATAGCCACAAATGATATAAGGCCAGATTCAAATTGCTCCGACATGGAAGTCGGACGACTTCCGGTCAGACTTTACCCTACGACTTCATGTCCGACTCCCATGCTACTTCAACGAACGGGATCTGACTTTGATCCGACCATACCAGGCCTTTGAGTCTGTTATGAATCTTGAGGGGGGAACCCCACGCCAAAATTAAAACACACTGGTGTGAGCCCCCCTATGACCATACCAAACCCTCCAGTTTGGTATGGGTTTTGAAAGGAAACCCCCATGGCAAGAAAAAAAAAAAAAAAAACCACACGGTATGGGGTCTCCCCCACCTGGACCATACCAGGCCTCATGCCCTCGACATGGGGGGGCACGGGGGGCTCTGAACCCCCCCAACCCCAAAGCACCTTGTTCCCATTAAGGGAACTGGGGGGTGGGTGGCTTATCAGAATCTGGAAGAGTGAGAGCTAGCAGAGGGAGAAGAAATTAAACAGAGGGAGAAGAATCAGAGGAAGAAGACACGCTGGAGCTAGGACAGGGGCGACATTCCTCATTTTTAATAAAAAAGGACTGTCAAAAATCTGTGTACTGTTTTAATTTTTTTGGACACTTTTTTGGGTGCATGAGCATGGGGTACAATGTACCCCATACTCATTCACAGAGGGGGGGGGGGCAGGATAACCCCCCCCCCTTTTCTGACCTGCCGGGCTGCGTGCTCAGATAAGGGCCTGGTATGGATTTTGGGGGGCCCATCCTGTTTTTTGGCGTGGGGTTTCCCCTCAAACCACCTATTTCTTGTACACAAATGTTGACACTGATGAATATTTTATATTATTAAATCAGCGCTGTAATATTTATTTTGTTATTAAAGCCCAATATTATCATGCAAGAGTAGTAGTGACATCCTCACTATGTTGCACAGTCTGTGTAGGAACCTGAGCTGTGAGAGAGATTTGGTAGGTCCACTCATTACAAGCTGCCCACAAAGAACTACAAAGAGCGGATACAAGACCAGACCAGTCACTATACACAGAGTGTGTAGCAGTGGCTGGTCTTCATCAAAGGAAGTTCCTGCATAGACTCAAAGTGCAGGAGTTGGATTAATGCACAGATCTGGTAAAAACAAAAAAAACAAAAAAAACAAAAAAAAAAAAAAAACACAACACAGAAAAGGACACCAGGATTAAAGTAATATTAAACATGCTTTTTGTACTTCACCAATATTTGTTAAGCCTGGTGTTTAGTTTTAAGGGAAAACTATAGTGCAGGGATATGCAATTAGCAGACCTCCAGCTGTTGCAGAACTACAAGTCCCATGAGGCATAGCAAGACTGACAGCCACAAGCATAACACCCAGAGGCATGATGGGACTTGTAGTTTTGCAACAGCTGGAGGTCCGCTAATTGCATATACCTGCTATAGTGTATAGGTTAAGACATCCTTGTAATCTTTACCCCGTACTTTTTTTTTTTTTGTTTTTTAACTTCCCATTAAATATTTGGAATTTGTCTTAGAGACAGGCTCTGTATTTCAATGATAAATCTCAGCCTGAGGCTATACGGTTTCCAGTCAGTCCAACGTGTCTGATAGATTTAATTTGGGAGCGGAATAGTAAGGTTCCACTATGCAGCATCACTAGAAACCCTTGCATATGATAAACGGGCAGGGAGGTCACACTGAATCTAGAAGGCTTCATGAGCAAGGGTCTTAGACAGCACAGCCTGCACAATGTACTGTATGTATATATTTATTTGTAAAACTTTATGGAGAAACAGTGTTTAAAACATTACAGTATTAATATTAGAACGTTCTCTGAATGTCACAGGTTTGTCCTCAAAGGTTAGCTCAAACCCTCTCCTATTTTTTTCCCCTGGATTCCACCCTTTTCTCCCTCTTCTCCTTCTCTTTCTTATTCCATTTCCCCCTTACCATATCCGAATGTGCCGATCGCAGGATTTAGCACACATTACCCTTAGTTATGGGTTCCTGTGCTTAAATTATGTGAGGTACATTCTTATCATGGTACATTATTTTGGTTTATGTTACAACCTATTTTTGATACATGGTTTGTACTGTACAACTTACTTATTGAGATGAATATATGGACCTTCTGCTATGTTCTTTTATCTTGATATACAATAAAACATATTTGACTCTAAAACATTACAGTATATAGGGACCGTGCCTTACGCCGACATGTCCTTTGTTTTGTTTGTGCTTTTTGGTATTTGACAAGTTTCTCCTAAGCCCAAGAACATGGTTTGATTCTGCCTGCCACTGTTGGGTGTTCTTCAGTGGACAAAGTAAGAAGATACACTGTATAGAGTAATGCATATTTATTCTGCCCTAGCCAATTACTGGGAAGTTTATGCCACTGGGAATTGGATAAGTATTTGGAGAGACGTTCTAGAAGGGTCCTTGTTTCCTAGCCTCTGGTAATGAGATGTGTGCAGCAAGGTCCAGTCCTACCCCACCAGGAAACTGCTTGGGGAAGGTGTAGCCCCAAAATAGCCTAGACTTTGCCTTCCAGGCCCTTGCTTGGAGAAGGGAACCAAGAAGAGTGGTTGTTCTCCGATCTGTCCTTCTCGACCTAGAGTGTCCCAAGCTGTCCTGTGGCAATGACCAAAAAAGCTGAAAAGGTAACCACCCATCGACTTTACATTAGCCCGTATTAGAGGCATAAAGAGTCTTACAAATGACATGTGGCAGGGGTCAAAAGATATTGGAAGAAAGTTGTCCATCTGGGTCTGAGTAGAGAAGTCCACTGTGTGGAAAGGAATTTTAGCTGCCATCTTTGGGTATCCTGTACCCCTAACCCTCTCTACCCAAGATAATTGAGCCAATAAATTAAAGATATTGAATTCTGTCGCCAGTAGGCGGGCATTTTGGATACAGCTACAGGGCAGGCCACCAGTAAGGAAAGCAAGAGAAGCAACTCCTAAGGGGGCCAATACAACAATTATTATGCACTGAAAGAAAGGTTTTACATTAAAAGAGTTTCAGGATGAAAGTGGTATCTAGGCAAGTTAAGTAAAATTACTGCCTGCCCGGGGATGCATGGAACACCTAAGCATCACCGTGCAGGTAAACACGGCCTTCCATGGGTGTACGCTTTAGTATGCCCCATGTGAACAATTCCTAACAAAAATATAGCAGTGAGTTCATTAAAACAGTCAAATTATTCCTGTGAAAGATAATCAGTATGGTAGACAGCTGAAACATACCTTGGGGCATTTATAACAACAACATCGCCTTGTTTTCCAACTTCAAGAGAACCATGTGTATGAGATTCTCCCAGGGAGTATGCAGCATTAATTGTAGAAGCAGCAAGGGCTTCTTTCAGAGACATTCTCATATTGACACAAGCCAAGTGCATCACCATAGGCTGAAAGCAACAAGAAAACATCACTTATAAATTTGCTACTGCTACAGCAAACAATATAAATCAGCCACAAGAGACTTACCCTAGGTTCACACCTATGCATTTATTAGTGTGTTTTGCAGTTTAACCAAAAATATGTAGATGAACATTTAATAATTGGCCTAAACTGATGAATAAAATTTGTTTTTGTTTTTTTTTCGATATGCATTATAGCAAAAAGAAAAAAAAAATTTATATTTTTTTTTCTCAAAATTGACGCTCTTTGTTTATAGCGCAAAAAATAAAAACCGCATATGTGAAAAATATCAAATATCATCATAAGAAAGTGCTATTTGTGGGAGAGAAAAAAAAAAAAAGGAAGGAAGCCAATTTTGTTTGGGTACAGCGTTGCATGGCCTGCGCATTTGTCAGTTAAAGCGACGCAGTGCCGTTTCGCAAAAAATGGCCTGGTCATTAAGGGGGTAAAACCTTCCGGGGATGAAGTGGTTAAGTACCACTTAGCTGGTTGCTAAGCAGGGAGGGGCGCTGCCTCCCCGCTGACTGTAAATATATAAATATAATAATAAATAAATAAAAAAAATGACCCCCCCTTCAAGTCCATACCAGACCCTTATCTGACCATGCAGCTCTGCAGGTCAGGAAAGGGAGGGAACAAGCGAGCGAGCGCATGCCCCCTATGTTGAGGGCATGCGGCCTGGTATAGTTAAATCGGAGTTCCAGTCAGAAAACAAAAAAACATTAAGCTGCATTCAATACAAGGAACAACCTTTGGAAAAAAAACATTTTTACTCACCTTTTCAGGTCTGTTGCTAGGGGGTCCCTCGTAATCTGCCTCTTCCTCTACAAGGCGCCTGATGTAATTTCCCTCGGCACCCGTGCTCGCTAGTGCTCCTGGGAGAGGTCTCATCATTTCCCAGGAGTCACTGCGCAGCACTGAGGGCTTCGTTGCCATCACAACGGGGGCGGGCACTTCCGACGCCCGTTGTGATGGCAACGTCAGAAGTGTACACCCCATGCGTGAGAACGGCGGTGGAATAACGATGGTTAACATTAGAAGATAGAAAGAGAATGATTTAAAAAAAAAAAAAAAAAAAAAAATCATATATGTGGTTGGAACTCTGCTTTATGGGGGGGGGGGGGGGGGGGTGCTCGCTCGTCCCTTTCCTGACCTGCCGGGCTGCATGCCGGCAATTTATTTTCTTTTTTACATTCAGCTGTCAGCAGGGAACCGCTGATGACTCAGTTAAGGACGTGGCGGCCGGCTTCTTGGCCCCTCCTTAGCAACCAGCTATATACAGTGTGTAAAAACACAAGACGCACTGCAAAACATGCCTGAAAAACACATCAAGTGCAGTCGCATAGGTGTGAACTTAGCCTTAGACGGCATTTCTGTAAATACTCAATTACACAAGTGCTTATAGTGTATTCGATTTGGATACAGCAGGGAAGCGTTAGAACTTATGTCAGATTTTTATTGCTGTGTGTTTCTGCTGGGAAAAGAAAATCACCATCCATACTCGTTCTGGTGACTACTGTCACCATAATAAAAGTAAAGGGGAAATCTTGTGGTGCTGGTGACAATGGTCTAAGAGGAGATATTACTAACTTTTGAGAGATTTCCTTCCACTTCCTGTTGTGTTTACAGTAAGTGAAATCTCACTTGTAGGACAAAGATAACAAAAAGTCCTGAACAAGTATTTTACCCACTATATCCAAAATGTAAAAAGATTGATTTTCACCAGTTTTTCTGGTTTACTTCACATTGCTGTTCGCCATATTGAATAAGGATTAACAACCCAACAGAAAGTATGACTGAACCCATTTTCTTATTACAGTTACATACTATGCCAGCTAATAGACCCATTTATTTCCTTACTATTGGAAGAGTTTACCCACTTCAGCTCCAGGACTTTTTCTAGCAAAAAATACAGATTTTTTCTGTATTTTATTTCACACAGTATTTTGCGCAGTGGTTTTTCAAATGCAATAACAAAAATAACCCCCCCCCCCCCCCAAAAAAAACATAACCCACTTTTTTGTAAAATATAAAAGATGGTACACCGAGTAAATAGATTCAAAACATGTCACGCTGTAAATTACAAAGCATGTAAAATTTTACTGTCTATAGGTGATGCTTTAAAAGTCTTTTGTTGGAATGATTGCCCATGACCTGAGGTTCATGGCAATACTTCACACATGTGGGAAGAATGCTGTTTGAGTGCGGAACTGACGCATGGTGTGACGAGGGCACTTTACATTTTCTTTTTTAAATTATTAATGCATTTAAAAATGTATCGGATCTCCCATTTAGAGGGGAGAAGTCTAAACAAACCATGGAAGGCAGCTATAACACACCCCCTCCCTCTGCTTGTGATAGTAATCATGCGGTTCGTTAGCCACTCCGATTGTTATTACAAGAGAGCTGACTGCCGAGAAAACAAAACACATTGTACTGGGATGATGCCTGCAGAGGGGATGGACATTCTCACCGTACGGCGGGGTGTCATGCAGGAATGCTTGCTGGAAGGTGCTGGTGGTGGACACCAGTAACCACATCCCTGGGTTGCTGAAGCTGTTACCCTGTTACCACGCAAACTTTTTATCTGATTTGTGATCACTATTTTTACCCATTTTTACCTGATGTTTGTGAAGCATTCCGTTTTGTCTTTGATGGTTTCCAATAAACCTTTTTTGCTGGTTCATGCACCATGTGGAGATTTTTTTTTCCCTTACATGGATCCCATCTGATGTGGTGAGAGCTGCACTTTCCAGTCACCTGTGTGCTATAAGAGGGGAATCCATCCATCCGAGGATTCAAAAACCATCCCGTTTCCAAGGCTGCCTCGGATGTGGTTACTGGTGTCCACCACCAGCACCTTCCAGCAAGCATTCCTAGGATCGATAGATCCATAAGCCTGCATGACACCCCACCGTACGGTGAGAGTGTCCATCCCCTCTGGTAAGCGCATTTACCCCTTCATTTTCGTATGGACTCCGAATACATGAAGATTATCTGCTTGACCTAAGAATTCACATGTGTTTTTTTCTGTTATGTATGTCACAGTGCCTTTGCTAATAAGTTTATATTACACTATGGACATTACTCCTAACAACTGGGATTTGTGCCTCCATGCTAATTGTGATCTTTAATATACATGTTTGATGGACACCAGTGGTGTATTTAGGTTTTGTGCTGCCCTAGGCCTGACTAAACTCATGCACCCCCTAATTTAAATATGGCCCACACCTTCCTGTCAAGGCCACACCCCTGCCTGTTTAAGACCTGCTTTATCTGCAAACCACACCCCTGCCTCTTTATGCTCCACCTTTTACTCAGAGCTCCACCTCTTAATCTCTGTACATTAGCACACACAATCACACACCATTCTCTCAATACTTACATCAATCACTCATCAAGAACCGTCAGTGCAGCCTCATCAATGGCACCTTCCGTTTTATGGGGGTGCAAGTTGTCCCCCCCCCCCCCCGTCCAAGTACTGCCCATAATAGTAGCAAGTGCCACGCTACAGCAGCTTGTCTGCCTAGGCCAAGACACGGCACTGGCTGGCACTTGAACAACCTGGTTTTAGCATTTTATAGTCAGTTTACAACAGCAAATGTGTAAACACATTGCACTTCAGAATCTAATGTCTGAAGCACTGAGCATGTCACATTGGTGGGCAATTGCTGTAATATTGGTATAAAAACAATATGCAACTATTCATACGCAAGAAACTTGCACAACAGCTGCCATTTCACAAGAGCACTTACCATGGAGTAACAGTATGCATTGGGATTAAAGTCGCTTCCAAGAGATACAATGACCCCAGCACTGAGCATGTCTCTAGCTCGAGGTTGTTTGAGTCTTAGAAAGGAGAAAAATAGGAGTTTTTCATTAATATTTAGACTACACAAAATACAACTGAATGTAGCTCTGGGCTTGGCAGGGGGAGGGGAGGATGGACCGTACCCTATGTCGTGCTTAACCCGCACTTGGCAAATGAATCAAATTGAAATGTGAGGTAGTAGAAAGCCTGACTGCAGCACTCACCAATATTCACACATGAATATTGAAAGACAACTAAAAAAATAAAAATAAATTAGTGTTGCACTGTTAGGAAAACCTCTAATTCAATATATAGTGTATACCAGGGGTAGGCAACTCGTGGCACACAAAGCCTCTTTGCCGACACTCGACTCACTCCCCATCAGCAGAGCAGTGCAGGGAAGTATCAGTGCAACACTAATGCATTCCAATTTCAGAATTCCCCACACAGCACCTGCACTGAGGGGGAGGCCCTGCACCCCCACATATTGTAAAAGATGGGAAACATTGTTCGGTTCTCTAACTTTGCTGTAGCCGCGATCGTCAGCTTTTGTGATGGGGAAGAGATTGGGTGCAGTTCTGCTAAGGGGGGGGGCCCTGTTTCCAGGAAGAGGACTGTCATCGGCCACTGATGAAGCCAATTCTAGTCCTGCTAGCCCCGCCCACCATCTGGAGGAAGCTGTCTCGCTTGGTTGCCACCATCAATCTCAAAGAAGGGATTTCACTGTGATTGAGAAAACCACAATCAGATGACAGTTTGTGGAATTACTGCTGAGCTTCTGGGAACTTTGTTGAAATGATTACTGAACCTTTGTGTCACTTACTACTGAACCCCGGCACTGTGTCCCTTTAAGCCACAGCCAGTATTCAGTGCAATGTAAATCACACCCAACTGTCCCTGTGGCGCGGAGCGCCACTTTTCCTCAGCTGCGGGGGCCCCAACTTATGATACTGCACATAGGCCCAAGGCTTTCGGCTGAATCCACACGTGTTAAGAGTGATCTGAGATGTGAAGGTGCATGAATTGGGGCTGATCTGAGGCGTGTGAGTGCAGGATGTTAATTTCTCATTACTAAAGTAGTTTACTGCATTTACTTTATAAAAAAATCCTTTTCGTAATTGAGTGTGAAGTTGACATTTTTTGTTATAAAAATCGACACACTCTTTTTTCTTCAAATTTCTTTGAAAACATTTTTTTTTTTTTTTTTTTTTTTTTTTTTTTGGCGAAAAAATTTATATACGCTTCTACAAACAAAATATCAAAGTTCACCAAAAGTGTGCAAAATCCTCATGCAGCTGCTGTGGGCCAACCAAGTGAATATAATGCCACTTACCAGATCCTTGGACCCCACAACTCAAGAGGGGTCTAAATTAGCACTTAGATGGATGGATGGCTCTAGCACTCACATCTCAGCAAGCCTCAAGCCTTAATGTCTCATGAATGGCATGCTCCAAAAGTGGTCACTGGATCTCTTCTCGTATACCAGTCTCAGAAGCAAAAACACGTACCAGATAAAGAGCAAGGAAATTTCATAGTGAAGTACAGTTTAACCTCTTGCCAAACAGCCACCGTCATTCTACTGCAGCAGGTCGGCTCTCCTGTGCAAACTGCCGTAGGTGTACGTCGGGCTTTGCACAGGAGATAGCAGGCACGCCGCAGGTTTGTGCCCGTAGGCTCGATGTCCACCAGCGACATGTACATGTCGCGGTGTACAGAGGCAGAACAGGAAACTACCCATGTAAACAAGGCATTTCAAAGTTCTGTCAGATGACATGTCAGATCTTCTGTTCCCAGTGATCGGGAACAGCGATCTCCATCATGTCCCTGGTAGCCTATCCCCCCTGTAGTTAGAACACACCCAACCCCTTGATTGCTCCCTAGTGTTAACCCCTTCCCTGCCAGTGTCATTTTAACATTGATCAGTGCATTTTCATAGCACTAATCGATGTAAAGTCATTGGTCCCCAAAAAGTGTAGTTTGGGGTCAGCTTTGTCCACCGCAATGTCGCAGTCACGCTAAAAATTGCAGATCGCCACCATTACCAGTAAGCAATAAAAAAAGAAATAGAAGTCCCTAAATCTATCCCATAGCTTGGTTTGCGCAAAAGTTATAGCGTCTACAATCAATATACATCTATTGCGATTTTTTTTAACCAAAAATATGTACAAGAATATATATTGGTCTAAACTGATGAATACATTTTTGTATATTTTTTTTGGATATGCATTATAGCAGAAAAATAAAACAATTTTTAATTTTTTTTCAAAATTGTCATTTTTTTTCTGGTCTATAATGCAAAAAATAAAAACTGCAGAGATGATCAAATACAACCAAAAGAAAGCTCTATTTGTGAGGAAAAAAAAAAAGTAAATTTTGTTTGGGTACAGCTTCGCACAACTGCGACGCAGTGCCTTATCGCAAAAAAATGGCCTAGTCAATAAGGGGGGGGGGCAAATTCTTCCGGGGCTGAAGTGGTTAAAAAAAAAAAAAAAAACACACACATTTAACCAACCAAGTGGGTACTCATAAAAACAGATAGTATGACAAGCATATCACACAGCGTTGCCGACTCCCTGGGCAGGCATGATAACGTCACAGCTAAACTCTGCCCTATGCACGTTATGTCCAACAGAACGTCTTCCAGAGTTACTTTTGGGGTATGCCATTTACATGAGAGAGGCTTGCTGAGGTGTGAGGAAGAGAGCTAGAGCAATTCATCTATGCAGGATTTCTCATCTTTCAAATGCCGATTTCGATTTCTTGAGTCGTGAGGGTCTAAAGATCTGGTAAGCAGCAATATAATCACTTGGTGGTTGGTACACAGCAGCTGCATGAAGATTTTGCACACTTTTGGTAGACTTTGATATTTCATTTGTATGACTTTTTTGGATTGGTTTGTTATACACTATATTGAATTAGAAGTTTTCCCGACAGCGCAAAACATTTTTTCTTCTTTCGGTGGACTGTTCCTTGATTAGCTGTTGCTACAGCTGAAGAGGACCTGCTCCTAGTAGCCCTGGGAAAGGAGGACTTCTGGATTGGCTGCTGGTCATATTTGGACCCTCTCAACATTGGAAGAAGCAGGAGATTCATGTGGGATTTGATTATAGGGCTCTGGGACCCATTTAGAGTGCCCTGGGATCAGCGTTAAGTTTGACGTCAAAGTTAAATTTAGTTTTAGCCATGCTCGACTAAAATTTCATTTAAAGTTTTAGTCATATTTTAGTCATCCGAATTGTTTTAGTCGTATTTTAGTTGTCTAAAAATCTCCAGTACTATGGCAGGCTGTATTGTCTGAGAGATACAGGCTCCCTCTGCCTGCCTACTAGGAGTTCTGGAACAATGCCCTGCAAACCACAGTCCAAAATGCTTTAAAAACTTGTAAAAAGCTGAAAAAAAAAAAAAAAAAAGCCAGTAAAACGATATGCTCAGGTGTGAGTGGAGCCTTAATAGCAGGTTATTAAATTTTTACTCCAGAAGTATATAAGGAGTTTGGAAATAGAGAAATGCTTAAAGCGGACCTTCAATCATTTTTTCCATCTTACCAGCTATTAAATCTTCTGCTCTTGTGGTTTTAACTTTGGATAGTAAAACTTTTTTTCTGCCAGTAAATACCTTATACAGCCCATTTCCTCTTTCCTGTCTGGTAACAAGCCTAAGTTTTTTTTTTTTTTTACATCATGCACAGCTTTCTCTCTCTGGTGAGAGCTTGCTAGGAAGGGAGGGGGGATGAGTCATAAGACAGCCAATGTGAGCTGCAGAGCTGGGAGGTGTGTGTGTGTGTGTGTGTGTGTGTGCGTGTGTGTGTGTGTGTGTGAGTGAGTGAAACCAGGAAGTGAACAGGCAGCAGCTTCAGCTGCCCACAGTTATTATGGCTGCAGCCAGACTTAGTGGAGGGGGATTTATGCAGCATATTTGGCAAGTACAGAATCACAGTATACAGTATCTCACAAGAGTGAGTACACCCCTCACATTTTTGTAAATATATTATATCTTTTCAAGTGACAACACTAAAGAATTGACACTTTGCTACAATGTAAAGTAGTTTGTGTACAATGCCTTCGCCACATTTACAGGACTCACGGTTAACTGGTTCAAGTCTCTACTGTTCCCGATAGATCCAAGCAGCTAAGACAACAGCCCCCCTGGATACTCCTTTACAGTGGGTGGATATCTTTAAATATCTAGGGGTTATGGTCTCCTCCCAGGCCTCTGATTTCCTTTCCTTAAATCTAGTTAGTTTTACTCGAGGTAAAGGTCAAACTAAAAAGGCATAGGAGAATTTACCATTGTCCCTGTTGGAACGCATCAATCTAATCAAAATGAAAAATTATCCCCAAGCTCATCTACCCATTACGGAATTCTCCACAAGCCTTTTTAAAAAAGTTGAACCAAATTCTCATCCTTTCTTTGGGGTCCCAAGCCGCCCAGATACAAACGGAGCACTTTGATGCGACCACGTACACAGGGTGGTATGGCCTTTCCCAATTGCTACAAATATTTTTTTGGCTACTCAAGTGGTGACCGAGTCCTGATTTGTTCATATCATCCACAATGCTGGAGGCTGCAGTGGTCGGGTCCGTGGAGGCGCTTAAATTCTTGGTTTACAGAGGACCACGAGTCCCCTATGACCTGACCCCTTCCATGCTTACTACTCTGCGGGCTTGGAGGGTGGGACTGGCTGGTGAGGGTTATTAAAAACACAGCTATTTCCACTAACGCACCGATTTGGCTGAATCCCAACTTGTCACACATCTACTAGATATCTGACAACTATGCTTGGGCCAAGTATGGGTATTAACCTCGCAAGCAGCATCACACCAGTCCTTAATCCCCTTATCTCAACTTTCCTCTGCATATAAATATGCCCATTATAATTTTTGTCATCTACAACTTTCTCATGCTTTTTCAGCACAATTTTCCCAATCCTCCTGCACGGTTGTCCAGTCGGGGTTGGAATAAACACTCTGAACAGAGTGGTGAGAAGCCCACTGCACACCTATATTCACATCTAATATTTGCGTCACTGCGTCTAGCGAGGCTCAGGGCTTGCTGGCAACGCGACATTCCTGCACCTGATAACGATGACTGGGATGTTTGGGATTTGCCTTTCAGATCTTTGGTCTCAATACGTGACCGTCTTGTGCAATTTCAAATTGTACATAGAGCATATTTCACACCTCATAGGCTTTACGCGATGAACACATATTTCACCGGAATGCTGGTGGTGTGGTAGCTCACCAGATTTTTCACACAACTTTTACCACTGTCCCAGGGTCAGGAAATATTGGTTAGAGGTTCTGGCTCTGATAGATCTGGTCGTCTGTACTGTTTGCAGCATTGTTGTGCATAATCTTTATAAGAGGCTTCCTTCTGGGACGACAGCCATGCAGACCAATGTGATGCAGTGTGCGGCGTACAGTCTGAGCACTGACAGGCTGACCTCTGCAGCAATGCTGGGAGCACTCATAAGTATATTTCCCAAAGACAATCTCTGTATATGACACTGAGCCCCTGCACTCAACTTCTTTTGTCAACCATGGAGAGGCCTGTTTTGAGTGTAACCTGTCCTGTTAAACCGCTGTATGGTTTTGGCCATCATGCTGCAGCTCAGTTTCAGGGTCTTGGCATTCTTCTTATAGCCTAGGCCATCTTTTTTTCAGATCCTCAGAGTTCTTTGCCATAAGGTGCCATGTTGAACTTCCAGTGACCAGTATGAGAGAATGATAGAGATAACACCAAATTTAACACACCTGCTCTCCATTCATAGCTGAGACCTTGTAACACTAAACAAGTCACATGACACTGGGGAGGGGAAAATGGCTAATTGAGCCAAATTTGGATATTTTCACTTAGGGGTGTACTCACTTTTGTTGCCAGCGGTTTTGACATGAATGGCTGTGTGTTATTTTGAGGGGACAGCACCTTTACACTGTTCTACAAGCTGTACGCTCACTACTTTACATTGTAGCAAAGTGTCATTTCTTCAGTGTTGTCACATGAAAGGGGGTGTAATCACTTTTGTGAATATATATAAATAAGTGGTTGCAGAATGGCAAAGATGTTTTTATTACACATTGTGTGAGCAGACTGCAGTTCCTCTTTAAAGTGGAGGTCCACCCTAAAAAAAAAAAAAATTTGCATTAAAAAAATTTTTTGACTCACCTGAAATGGCTGTTGCTAGGCAGTCTTCCTAATCTGCCTCTTCCAACGCTGCGGTGATCTTCAGTCTTCTCCTCCCGGCGTTGTCTTCTGGGGAACGGGGCGCGGTGTGTTATGGGAACTGTGTGTGTCCCACAACGCATCGCTTCCCATTCACAAAGCGCTGCGCGACTCGTGCATGCGCAGTAGGAAACGGGCAGTGAAGCCGTAAGGCTCCACTGCCTGTTTCCCTTAGTTAGGATGGCAGTGCCGGAACCCGAGAGCCGAAGGACGGGTCGGCCTCGGGCGGCCGACATCGCGGGCACCCAGGACAGGTAAGTGTGCTTATTTAAAGTCAGCAGCTACAGTGTTTGTAGCTACAGACTTTAATTTTTTTTTTTCCCGGCCGGAACCCCGCTTTAAATAATGCATTACAATTTAACTAAACCCATTCGATTTTAGTTTCCTAAAATGTACTGGAGATTTAAATCTCCAGTGCAGACTAAATTAAAAATTTGAATTGATTTTCATCATAGTTTTCATCAATTGACTTAATTCTATTTTTGTTTAATTTTTGTCACTGAAAACAATAACTGTGCTGACAATAACTGTGGCAAATATGTTTTCATTGGCAAAATTAACACTGCTTGGGACCCAGGACTAGAGAACATAGTGCCCTGTGAGTGCGTTGTAAGTGGAGAACAGGACTGAGGGCTCACAGACTACTGCTATACAGATCCTGGTTAGAGTTTCCTTTTGGTTTATGAGAGCAAAGAGTGGGCTGCAGTAGCGGCCCGTACATTGTGGGCGCACGGGCGGCGCCCCCCCTATCCCTGCTGCAGCCCCCTCATCCATACGCCCGGCCCCTTTAAGGATGCATGGATTCCTATGGTGGGGGTGGGAGGGGGTGTATTTTTTTATCACCCGATTAGAGCCATAGGCTTCAAAAAAGGGTGGGCTTGGGGCACAGAGAGTGCGCCCTGATCCCACCCAATTGTGTGACAATAGCGAATGAGAGACCTGTTTCCCGACTGGCCAAAGCGCCAGACATCCCTATTGGATGCTCAGCACTTTGGCAGAACTGGGACGGGGAAGCGAGAGGAGACGCCGGAGAAGATGACAAGGTAAGCGCCGATCCATCCGCAGGTGGGGGGGGTTTGTTGTGTCCTGCGATCCGATCCATCCGTGGGGGGGGGGGGTTGTGTCCCGCGATCCGAAGCTGATCCATCTACGGGGGGGGGGGGGTTGTTTGTGTCAGTGTTGTGTCCAACGGTCTATCCTCGGGTGGGGATGTGAGAGAGGGGTGTCTGGCAGCATTTGATGTGCACAGTGGCAGCATCTGATGATTTTTTTTTTTTTTTTCAAAATTTTTTTGCCCCCCCCCCCCAACAACTTTGAGCACCAGCCACCACTGGGCTGTTGCCTGGGCTATGTGCTAGTGAGCTCAGGAATACACATGTACAGTAGACTGTTACTGAACTGTGCTAAAGGAGGAAAGCTGCAAGAGGACTTTCTACCTAGAGCCCAGACAGAGTGAGGGGCTAAACGGTTTGTTATTGGGAGGTGCTGACCATGTGCTGCTGCCAGAGGATCTGTTCTGCCAGAAGAAGTGTGCGGGGATCGGACTGCTCTGATATTACCACAGCACGTTAACACACAGGTATATGTTGGTTGCGATGCATTTGCGGCTATATATATTTTTTATGGCACCAGCAGGCCAAATATATGAGTTAAATTCTGGATAATCTCAGAAGCATCCTATACTGATCTAATTGACACAGGCCCAAAACCCATGGACACCGGCCCTTATGCACTTTATTTCTGAAATTGCTGAGAGATTTAAATGGGCCCAAATGTTCTTAGCTTAGAGGGCTATAAGAAATCTACTAGCAGAATACTAGTATTAGATATATATGCATCCAAACTGTTGACCTACCCAATACTCTGTTAGCAGAGAACCATGCATCAGGTAATGTATAGGACAATGGTTTAGCTTGATGAGGTATAGCCGATTCTTGACTTGTCAACCTAAAATAATTCTGTATAAATCTGCTTTATGCAATCAATTTGCCAATAAGTGTCACACATGCTGACATTTTTATGTCAAATCTGGTAGAGAGAACTAAAAAAAAACCCAATATATTACCTTAGAATGTAGGCAGTTGTTGGCAACAAAATGGCAGAACACTTGGCTGCAGCCATTGCAGCGATTCCTTTATCACTTATTTCTTCTAGGTGACTCACAGCATGCGCTCCCAATTCTGCACCCAGCTTAAAATGGGGGAAAAAAAAAAAAAAAGTCAAACTAATAAAAATCCATGATGATTTAAAAATATTCATCTAATGTTCTGTCTTTATATAGAATGCAGATTGCATATGCCAATTGTGACCATTACATTTTATTTTCTGATTTTTTTATTGAAGTGATCTTGAACTCAAAAAGTGAAGGTCTGCTCTGTTATAGGGAACAGCGAGAAATGTCAAAGTGTACTTTTTATTTGATGAGAATGGGGTAGGAAACAGTTTACTATGCACGTTTACTGGAATCAACCCTCCATAATTCCCTCCTGCAGCAGCTGAAAGCAGATGGGAGAGGAAGGAGAAGTCAGATTTCAGATGCAGTACTACACAAGATTGGCTACAATAAATGCCACCCCACCACCCCTCCTGTCCAAGTTTCCCTTCTGTTGTCAGCGCACCCCCCCCCCGTTGAACTAATGGAGCCATGCTTCTGTGTGTTGAACTACCTCACCTGGAGATGTAGCCCCAGGGCCCTTGGTAGTAGCTGACTACATCTGAAAAACAACTCTGGGGTGCTTGGCTCCCATGCCCCATCTTACTATGCTTGGAGTTTTGAATCATTTGCAAATTAGTTTAAACCCTAGTGTATGGGTGGTTTCATTTAACTTACAATCTGCACAGAACAAAAAAAAAAAAAAAAAAAAAAAAAAAAAAAAAGTAAAACCAGAATTTAATAAAAGTTTGTTGCAATTTAAATAGTCAGGAAGTTATCACCATTTTCCAGTAAATCTTTGACTTGGAGTAAATACAGGTTCTTTGAAGCTACCTACACTTAGGCTCGGTTTACATATATGCAAATTCGATGCGTTTTGATCTGCATAATATGTGAACTGAACGGCTTTTAATGGAGCCGGTTCACCTATGTCCGAGATGGCCGGAGCCAATCACTTGTGCTGCTGTGCAAAAAGCATGCTGATAGGAGGAGCGATAAGCTTATCAATGTAATGCTTTTCCCATCACTGTTCAGTCACAGGTAAGGGTGGAGAGGAGACCTGTAGGCAACGCTGTATCCTGGCCTAGGCCGACAAGGCCCAGGCCAGCACTTTGCAGGCGGGCAGCACAGAAAGAGTCCCCGCCGGCTTGCGCTGTTAGTGTAGCGCCAGTCTTAGGGGGCGGACTGGGCTGAGAGGCAAAAAAAGTCTAGCGCCCCTATAAAGCGCCTGCACTGCTTCCAGTATGCGGGCGGCCGGCATTCTGCAACTGTGGGGGGGGGGGGGGGGGTGCGCCACTTCTAATTTTGACTGTCCCATCATCCTGGACCACAAACCTTCCTCACTGTGCTATACGTTTTCTGCTGCACAATTGGCATGGTTATATCTTCTTAGTCCTCTCCGTAAAATTATCAGAAATTTGTGCTTAAAGTAGAACTGTAGGCAACACTTTTTTTTTTAATTTTGGAAAGAGTAAGGGAGGGTTATAGCCCCTGTCAGTTTATTTTTTTACCATCCTTGTTCCATTGCAGAGATTTCCCTTCACTTCCTGCCCCATAGCCAAACAAAGTGAGAGGAAATCTATGCAAATTAAGGGAATCCATCCCCCCCCCCAGGCCCTCAGAACTAGTGTCCCCACTCAAAAATTTCAGGGAGGGTCTTAAACAGTAGGGGTGGGTTATATTTAAATTAGGGGGTGCACAAGTTTAGTCAGGCCTAGGGCAGCACAAAACCTAAATACACTACTGCCTATAGGCCTTACTTAACTAAGGAAGAAAAAAAAAAAAAATCTCCTCCCCTGCCAGACAGGAGACAGTGGTAATTCTTTGTGCATGATCCAAAAGAAACGATGGACCTGTTGACCGTGAAGAATCTGCAAAGGCACTCATGGACACTGGCTGGTGGCAAGATCTGCAGAATTAGTGTCCATGGGAACAGAATGCCATTGTTCAGGCTTGGATGATTTCCTAATCCTTTCTACTCAATTGTTGACATAGACAGAAAATGGTTTTGTCTGGTATATAAAACCCAGAACATTTTTAATTTTCTGTATAGAATTTGACATCTATCTGCTATTTCCACAGATAGCACAGTCCAACAGAGTTCAAACCTAGAAAATTGTCTGCTCAGGCGTCAACTTTGCTTTGCCAAACAGAAACTTAACATGGGTTTGATTACAAGAGTCTGTCACCCTTCTTGCACTTTTCTATCACTAGGTGGCCGGGCACTTGGTGGTAGTAGATATGAGAAGGGCAACGCAAGGTCAAGTTATGGGTCTATGGGGCATCTCAGCCAATGTGCAGGGGTTTTCTTGAATCCCTTGGCCCGCTGGGAGAGCCAAAATATTCGGGTGGATTCAGGTGATCCATGTTCTATGCCACCTGGACTGCTGTCTGGGTGGATGGGTGTTGTACTGCCCAGGCTGCTAGGCCGGAGATGGGGCCTATCCCAGGCACATCTGGCTTCTAGGCTGTCTGAGGGCCTATCCAGAACCAAGAGAGTAGCGCAGGGTTGGGACTGCGGCTTGCAGTCCAACCAAAAGTAACTGTTCTGCTGGCCGGAGAACCTGTCGTGGTCGGAGGTAGAGGGGAAGCTGTCGCCAGTAAGCCTCGGTTCACACCAGAGGCGGCACGACTTGCAGGTCGCCTCACCGAGGCGACCTGCACACGACTGCCCGGGTGACTTGCAAAACGACTTCTGTATAGAAGTCTATGCACGTCGCCCCAAGTCGCCCCCAAAGTCGTACAGGAACCTTTTTCTAAGTCGGAGCGACGCTCCAAAGCACAGAACGGGAGGCGACTTGTCAGGCGACTAGGTCGCCTGATAAGTCGTCCCTGTGTGAACCGAGCCTAAGGGACTATCCGCCTAATTACCAGGGACCACAGTGAGTAACTGAAGCAAGTACCGGAGTAGCATTCTTACCAACCAGGGACAGTAAAGAATCGGGACACTTCAGTGGGTATCAAGCCAGGGACCCAGCCAGCGGAGGTGATGCTTGCAGAGCAGCCTTGTGTGTCAAGCCAGGGACCGAGCAGGCCAGCGGGGGTGAAGCTTGAGAGGTATCTAGAGTACCAAGCTAGTGACCTAGCAGAGAAGGGGGGGGGGGGGGTGACGCTTGAGGAAGATACCACCGTGAAGATTGGAGGAGCTTAAGGGATTCAGTTGCAGTGAATCAGTGAGTCTAGCAAGACCGGGAGCTCAGTGGGCTGAAGAACTACAAGGAGTGATTGCAGTGGTCTAGAAAGAACTGTTAAGCTTTGTGTTAGGAACTGTTAAAGACTTGCCATAGGAGACACCATTCCCGCACATGCAGATGTGGCATTTTGCTGGATGCCTTTCCCTGCATGACTGTCCTCTATCGAATTCTGGGAGTCTGCCAATTGAACTTGCAACTACCTAAGGGTGTCCTGGCCCTAACCATCTTCCCCCCAAAGGTTTGTTGAGAAATAAACTCGCATTCAAGAAGTGTCTGGTGCCCAATGACCTTAATCATCTTGCACCCACCATGCCTCAAAACCCACTATACACAGAAGGAGGTCAGCTATCTCTGGCCCTGGAGGTCCTCATTAGACTGAAGGAGGCCTGGGACCTTGCTACATCCGTCTTTATTGATGGCTATGTGAAGGTAAAGTATCTCCAGGGCCTCCAACACTCCCTGAAAGCTTCCTCTGTATTGTTTAGGGTGGCAGTTAGTTCCTCTATATGGAGGATGTCATTGACTTTAGCATAACGCAGGACCTTAGTTAGCCGCTATGACTGCCTCCAGAGCGAAGAGATGCAAGCTCTAGCTTGCATTCACTAGATGTACTGTATATAGTGAGTGATTGTTTGCATTTCTGGATGGGTCTCTCCGTCAGGTAAAGTAAGCATGCCACTGGATTCCCACTTAGGTCAACTGATGTCTGGTGCTTAAGGGTAGCTGTCACATCTTCCCAAAAGGGGCCATTGCCAGAAGATATGGGTCATAGCACCCACCACTTGATTGCATTGCCAGCAGGTGTCCAGATCACTGCTATGTTTCAAGTGAGGTATGCGGTACCATCTCAAGAGAATTTTATACCTCACCTCTTGGTACTGGTTAGCTATGGATGATTTGTGGGCTAAGAAAATATTTCCTGCTTCTTCAGGCATAAACGGAGTCTCCACGATCTGTTCCCATTGACGTATGTCACAGCCAGATAACTATAGAATAAAGAGTGTGTGTCTGGTCGGTTCCCATTTCCTACAGAGTGACTAATAGAGAGTAAGTGTAATTAGAGGTCTGAAAAGTCTACAAGTAGTGTCTGAGTTGGATGGTACTCCAACAGTTTAAGGGAGGTTCAGAGAGCGCTTGGCGATGTCAGTCTGAGAAGGGAATCCTCCATGGGGCCAAAAGTCTATCCTAATCTGCCCTCATGCTTCAATCTCCTAAAAGGTATCATTTTGTAAAGTTGGGGTTACCAAGGATCGATGTCATGGGTGAGGGCAACAGAGAAAAGTCAGTTGTACGAGAAAATGATCTAGCTATAAGTAGAGGTAGAGAAGCACCGATCAGTGGGTGATTCTGCATGTCTTCCAGAGGTTCCAGAAACAGTTAGGAGAAGTCTAGGAAGAGCTAGCTGGAGTTTTGAGGGCCCTGACCAATCCCCAAATACTCAGGGTCAGCCCAGCAGGGGCAGTGTGGAGTTCAGGTGGAAGATGGAGTTGTAGCGTTAGGCTGTTGAAGGCCTTTGAGTGTAGCTCCCCAGTCTGGAGGGGGGGGGGGGGGTGTGAACCTGGGCTCAGGTGTGGAAGGGACCCCTCCTCATGACACGCAGGGGAAGGAGAGGACAGCAGGAGGCATGTGAGAAAGGAGAGGACAGCAGGAGGACATTGCCAGGTAAAGCTCCAGGGAGAAAGACAGCCATGTGGGCTGGTGAGTGTTGCAGTCAGAGGACTGAGAGGCATGCGTGAAGTGACTGGGTGCAAGCAGTCTGGGATGGATACAGAGTCTATCTGGGAGGACTGTGGAGAAGTAGCCAGAAGGACTAGTGAAAGGGGCAGCTGCAGCCATACGGGCTGGCAGTGCCTTGAAGAAGTGGTACTCTGATGCAAGCTGTCCTTTCCCGTGGCTACTGCTCAAAGACCTTAATTAATGCTACAATACTAAAGGGGTCCGTGGTCCCTGCCTGCAAAGGGTATTCGCTTTGGATCTGACTGAGTCAGTGTCAGACCATCCTGTCAGTGCTAGCTGGTCCTGGGAGTTGTAGTTCTACAAGCAAGTCTGTGCTGAAGGTAGAAGAGGAGTGTGTATATACTGGATGTATATATAGTTTGTGTCCCTGAAAAGTTTCTACTGATCAAATAGGCATCCCATAACAACCATTCCCCATCCAAGTTTAAATTCCCCTAAATTAAAAAACAAAAACAAAGTTACAAGCTTATTGACTCCAGAGTGAATGGAAAATTCATGTGCCTGACTATGCAGGGTGGGAGATAACCATATTCACCAGTGGCTCCTGCAGGGGTAGCACTAAATACATGAAAACCTGTGTGTGCGCAGATGGCCAGGGAAGGGAAGCAAGCACATGCGCAGGTATGCCACGGGGCTCTTTCAGTAACCAAGCCCTGCGGCACATCTGAACAGGCCACAGAGGGCAGGGGAAAAAATTCTCACCTAGGTGAAAAGTCAGAAAGACAGAATTCCATTAAGGCTGGGTTCACACTATTGCAAATTGGATACAGGGGGGGGGGGGGGGGGGGGGGGGAGGCAGGGCAGCACAACATGCCCTTTGGGGCAAAGGTCAACTTTAAGGTTTGAGGCCTCGGTTATTCCTATAGGGAGCTGTACTTATGGTGGCCTCTAGCTTTCCCGCAGAGCAAGTCCCTCCTCATAGGAATGAATGGGATGGCAGCATGCATGTGCAGGATCACGATAGCCCTGTAAGAACATTTGATGAAGCAAGCCTGTGCAGTTCCAGGCAGGGCCACACAGTGAAGATGGCTGGATCTAGTACAAGTATATTTCTTCAGATAAGTTGCTCTCAGAGAGATGGAGCCATGCCATAGGGGACAACCAAAAGGTACAGTTGTCTTTAATGCTAGCTTGTTTCCAGTGCTCAAGCCCACAGTGAAACTAAAGGAGGGCCATAGAGGAAGCAATTTTCTTTCTGCAACCACAGGTGTTCTTGGCTCCCCCCCCCCGGGAGAACTAAGTAAATATTGCTAGCGGCTATAACAGCCACTAGCAATAAAATTGCATGTAAAATCTGGACAGGCTGGTCGTACCAAAGTTGATCGATCAATCAACTTGAATACATTCAGCCTGCCCATACCTGGTTCAAATCAAAGCCGGTTCCTGCTGAATCGGCCAAGGTTTGAGCAGTCTGTGGCCTGCTTAATAATGCAGGCTGAACAACTAATTTGACTTGTTTGACATACTAGCAAACTACAGTAAAAATTGTACATTATTGACCTTATCAGTGACATATTGGAAACTATAATTAATAAAAGTGTGAATTTGAAGATTAAGAGATAAAAAAAAAAAAAAAAAAAAACACACCACACACACCTAAGGGATCAGAGAAATAATAGATTATACCTCTGCAGAATTCATAGGGTTGAGTTCATCCCCATGAAAATTCAAATGTAGTCCTATAGCTTTCCCAGCCTGAAGGATTCTTCTCGTTGATTCAAGGTCAAACACGCCTTTTTCACAGAAGACATCAATGTTGTCCACGTGAATTTCTGCATTTAGAGCCAATTGCTTGAGAGCAGGGAGATGATTTTCAATTATGTCCTTGGCTGCCGTTTCTGCAGTTTTACCTCTAGAAAAATGTAAATGTAAACAATCAATTTATTCCATATTAGTATGAAAGCCACTACTAGTAGCCTGAACATCCAGGAAAATCTCTTATTCAGAACCCAGGGTTCAGGGCACTC
Source organism: Aquarana catesbeiana (assembly GCF_042186555.1). Classification (NCBI taxonomy): domain Eukaryota; kingdom Metazoa; phylum Chordata; class Amphibia; order Anura; family Ranidae; genus Aquarana; species Aquarana catesbeiana. Next base: position 279,518,613 of record NC_133326.1, read on the forward strand.
TGGATGGTCTAATATGCACATTATTAACCAGTTTTGCTGGTTGGATGCTTGCGCTCCCTTTCCTCATAAACCAGTGAAAGTCAGGTGTTGCCAACCATCAGTATTTTTACTGACAGCCAGTAAAAAATGGGCACATTTCTCCTGCCAGTAAATGGTTGCCAGTATAGTATATGGCTGCGACGCTCAGTTCACGCAGTTCCAGTTCAGAGCCGGCTGAGACCATCCAAGTGCCTGCTACAGTGTGTTAGAGTGGTACTGGCAGGTCTGGTGGAGGCAGTGCCTAAACGTGTTGTGTGATGTCATGTTGCAAGGGAGCCTCATGCGTGGGTCTGTGGGACAGGAGCAAGGCAAGCCAGGAGCGGGACGGTCAGTGCTGTTTGGACTGGAGTGGACGGAAGGGACCACCTGTCGTGGAGAGAGATTGTCACTGAGTCAGGACAGGACTGTGTAGTGTTGGTGAGGTGTCATTCTAATTTCTTGCTCTGAGTCATGTTCCTGAGCTACTTACTATATTGAAAATAAAATAAGAAATATGCTTTTTTCCTTAAGATCCACCGCAATCACATTCCTAATTGCATACTGTACTTGATTGTAGCCCAATTAAATTAGTTTGCACTTAAAACCGTAATTTTGTAACCTTTGGAAATGCCAGTAAAAAAAAATAAACAAAAATTGGCTGTGCCTGTAAATTTTGGATGTAGCGTCAGCAAATTTCAATCTGGTAGGTTGGCAACACTGGAGAGAGTGCCCACTACAGTTACATAGTATGTGAGGGTTGAAAAAAAACAAAAAAACAAAACAAACACCACACAAGTCCATCAAGTCCAATCTATGTGATTTTATGTCAGTATTACATTGTATATCCCTGTATGTTGTGGTCGTTCAGGTGCTTATCTAATAGTTTCTTGAAACTACCGATACTCCCCACTGAAACCACTGCCTGTGGAAGGGATTGCCACATCCTTGCTGCTCTTACAGTAAATAACCCTCTACACAGTTTAAGGTTGAACCTCTTTTCTTGAAATTTTAATGAGTGGCCATGTGTCTTATTAAACTCCCTTCCACAGAAAAGCTTTATCCCTATTGTGGGGTCACCAGTATGGTATTTATAAATTGAAATAATATCCCCTCTCAAGCGTCTCTTCTCCAGAGACAATACTTTCAGTACTTATAACCAATAGCCTCCAGTCCCTTTATTAGTTTTGTTGCCCTTCTCTGTACTTGCTCCATTTCCAGCACATCCTTCCTGGGGACTGGTGCCCAGAACTGGACAGTATACTCCAGGTGCGGCCGGACCAGAGTCTTGTAGAGTGGGAGAATTACCACTTTATCTCTTGAGTTAATACCCTTTTTAATGCATGCCAATATTCTGTTTGCCTTGTTAGCAGCAGCTTGGCATTGCATGCCATTGCTGAACCTGTCATCTACTAGGACCCCCAGGTCCTTTTCTATCCTTGATTCCCCCAGTGAGTAGATTGCATTCATGTTTTTGCCACCCAAATGCATTCATTTAAAATTTTTCCACTTTAAACCTCATATGCCATATAGTTGCCCACCCCATTCATTTGTTCAGTTCCACTTGCAAGGTTTCCACATCCTGCGGAGAAGTTATTGCCCTGCTTAGCATCATCTGCGAATACAGAGATTGAGCTGTTCACCCCATCCTTCAGGTCGTTTATGAATGAATTAAAAAGGATTGGTCCCAGGACAGAACCCCGGGGGACCCCACTTTCCACCCCTGACCATTCTGAGTACTCCCCATTTATCACTACCCTCTGAACTCGCACTTGTAGCCAGTTTTCAATCCATGTTCTTTGTTCTTAAGATTTTATCCCAATTTATATCTTCTAGCAAGGTTCATAGTTTAGGGACGTTCGCCCTTTTGAAATTCAAAAGTGAAGTGAAGTGTCTTTGTACTCCCCTTATGTTTCATATTTGCAATTTATACTGAAGCCAATTGACCTGTGATCACCGTTTCCTAAATTGTCCCTTATTTCCACATCCTTGATCAGGTCTGTATTGTTGGTAATCAGTAGGTCTAGTAATGTTTTGTTTCTAGTTGGTGCGTCTACCATCTGACCCATGAAATTTTCCTGCAAGACATTTAGGAACTGGCGAGCCTTAGACGAATGCGTGGTTCCTTCCAGCCAGTCTATGTCTGGATAATTAAAACCCCACCATTACGATGACACCTCCCATCCTTGCCTCAAATCCAATTTGTGATAGAAGGTCCGTCTCCCCCTCCTCCCTCAGGTTAGGGGGCCCATAGCATACTCCCAGTATTATTTTCGCCTTAGTTTCATCCCTATGGAGCTCTACCCATAAGGATTCCACCTCCTACCTAGCTCCCCTAGTGATGCAATTTCTCACATTCACTTGTACATTATCCTTGATATACAGGCATACCCCTCCCCTTTTTTACCCTCCCTATCCCTGCAATAAAGGGAATACCCTTGAATGGTTGCCAGCCAATCATGAGAGCTGTTGAACCAAGTCTCTGAAATTCCCACAAAATCTAAATCCTCCTCGTACAACAGTATCTCTAGTTCTCCCATCTTGTCCACCAGGCTCCTGGCATTGGTAAACATGCCGCATAGTGTAGATCGGTCACATACTGTCTTTTTATTGGGTGTTCCGAGGTTTTCAAATAGGACTTGTTACTATACTTACCCCGGGTTTATGTGCTTTAGTCAACCTACCATTAATGCCCCCAATACTACCCTCTGGAGTATGTTCCGCACTGACTATCTCTACCTCTGGACCCTCCCCCCCGTTGCCTAGTTTAAAAGCCCCTCTAACTTTTCGGCCATCTTCACTCCCAGCAGATCTGCACCATCCTTATTTAGGTGCAGTCCGTCCCTTCCATAGAACTGGTGACAGACTGAGAAGTCAGCCCAGTTCTCCAGGAACCCAAACCTCTCCTTACTACACCAGCTCCTCAGCCACTTGTTTATTTCCCTAATCTCCCTCTGCCTTTCTGGTGTGGCTCGATGTACCAATAGCATTTCTGAGAATACTACCTTGGAGGTTCTTTTCCTCAATTTAGCTCCTAAGTCCCTAAAATCGTTCTTTAGGACACTCCATCTGCTTCTGACTTTGTCATTGGTGCCAAGTGCACCATGACAGCCGGGTCTTCCCCAGCCCCTCCAAGTAATCTGTCCACCAGATCTGTGATGTGCCGAACCCGAGCGCCCGATAGACAGCATACAGTTCGGCGCTTCAGGTCTTTGTCACAGATTGCCCTCTGTCCTTCTAAGAATTGAGTCCCTTACCACCAGAATCTGTCTTTCCTTTCCCTTGGCTCCCCCCCCCCCCACTCTCACTGGAGTTCCACTGGCAGCTAGGGGAGTCCCTCAGCTCCAGCAGTGCTGGTCCCTGACTGGTTTCACCAATGTCACTCAACGGGATATACTTATTGGGATGTTCCATCCAACGATAAGCCAACAGTGATAAGCCGATGGCAAGGCCTTGGAGGTAAGAGGGTGAATACCTGGCTCTAGAATAATAAGTTGTTTATTTTTGAAAACTAGGGAGCCCACAAATTAAGGGCACTGAACAAGAGTACTGACTTGACATGCAGGCACCTAGAGTATGTAGTGTCAACAAAGGTTTAGGCAAGTTTTCTTTTTGGTCGTTTTGGGTTTCCTCCAAGATTAAAAGGAGTTTCTATTATAAAGTAAAATGTGTGTAATAGGAATGTTAGTCTTAAAATTCTTCTAACACAAATAAAATATATCTTACTTTGGTACTGAATGGGCACCACAGTATGTAGAGGAAATGCCAATGTCCAATTCCCTGTGAGCACGCTCGATCACTCTTAGCATCTTCATTTCTGTCTCCAGCTTTAAGCCATATCCACTTTTACACTCTACTAATGTAGTTCCTGCCCTGAGCATTCGCTGTAGGCGCTGTTTAAAGCTGCAGTACAGATCTTCCTCTGAAGCAGCTTCTGTATGATCCACTGTAAAATGGATTCCTCCTCCAGCCTGGTGAATATCCATGTACGTAGCACCTGCAAGCTAAAAGCAAATTGATCGAATAAAAGATGAATGGTAACAATGTCATCACCGATCATATATTTTATTGAAGAGCAACTCTGGCTTTGTTCAGAAAAATGAGCAGGAAATTACAATGTTGGGAGCATTCCGTATCCAGATAGGGTACATTACTTCCCCAGCTACCATACTTAAAAGAAACATATTGATTTTTTTATCATCAATAGAAAATTATAACTGGCTACAAGATTTTTTTTTAGATTAATCTTAAAATGACAAAAATTATATATACAGTATACCATTTTTTTTTTCCAACAATCGCTTCATACACATAACGAGATAACATTGAATTTGCAATACAGAGATTAATATATTATACTAGTATATTGAGAGCTGTTCCTTGGTACGGATTTTAAGGGGGAACCTCAAATAAGAAAAAAAATAAAAGCGTGAGGGGGCCCCCCAAAAGTCATATCAGATCCATAGCTGAGCATGCAGCCTGGGTAGCCAGGAAAGGGAAAGCCAAGAGTGCGCCTCTTTCACTCTCAGAACCATACCAGGACATGTGCCCTCAATGTGGAAGGTACTTTGCCAGGAGGGATCCTCTGGCAAAAGCACCTTGTTCCTATGTTGATAGGGACAAGGTCCTCTTCCCCACAAACCTGTTCCGGTGGTTGTGGGGATCTTTATTGAAATCTGGAAGCCCCATTTAAAAATGAGGAGAAGGTACTGCACCCCCCCCCCCATATGAATGGGTAAGGGGTACACTCCTACTCATTCACAAGAAGAAGAAAAAAAAAAAAAAAAAAAAGAAAGGAAGAAGGGTACCCTAAAAATAAAAAACACACCCCCAAACATTTGACAAGTCCCTTTTTTTTTTTTAACTCAAAAAAGTCCAATGTACATGCATCATCAGTCATGTTGTCTAGCTATGCAAGTCGATTGCAATGAGTGATGGTCACAACCCATCAAAAGACAAAAGACAGAAAACAGATGAACACTAAGACAAATCCAATCTTGTGATTTCCCTTGTGCTGAATGACATCTCCAGGCCCCTGCTGCTAAATAAAGGGTGGTGGTGGGGTTATCCTGGTGACGTCATTGACCAAATATGGGCATGCTCACATTTGGGCAATGAAGTCATAAAGGGCAGGGGAGTTACAGATTTTGAAAATGTAATGCATCTCGGAGGGGGTACATACATACATACCCACTGAATATAAAGAGTGAATATACAAGATGTGTGTGATTGAATATATACAGTATCTCACAAAAGTGAGTACACCCTTTACATTTTTGTAAATGTTTTATTATATCTTTTCAAGTAACACTGAAGAAATGACACTTTGCTACAATGTAAAAGTAGTGAGTGTACAGCTTGTATAACAGTGTAAAATTTGCTGTCCTCTCAAAATAACTCAACACAGCCATTAATGTCTAAACCGCTGGCAAGAAAAGTGAGCACACCCCTAAGTGTAAATGTCCAAACTGGGCCCAAAGTGTCAATATTGTGTGGCCATCATTTTCCAGCACTGCCTTAACCCTCTTGGGCATGGAGTTCACCAGAGCTTCACAAGTTGCCACTAGAGTCCTATTCCACTCCTCCATGATGACGTCACGGAGCTGGTGGATGTTAGAGACCTTGCGCTCCTCCACCTTCTGTTTGAGGATTCCCCACAGATGCTCAATAGGGTTTAGGTCTGGAGACATGCTTGTCCAGTCCATCACCTTTACCCTCAGCTTCTTTAGCAAGGCAGTGGTTGTCTTGGAGGTGTGTTTGGGGTCACTATAATGTTGAATACTGCCCTGTGGCCTAGTCTCTGAAGAAAGGGGGGGGGGGAAATCATGCTCTGCTTCAGTATGTCACAGTACACGTTGGCATTCATGGTTCCCTCAATAAACTGTAGCTCCCCAGTGACAGTAGCACTAATGCAGCCCCAGACTGACACACTCACCACCATGCTTGACTGTAGGCAAACAACTTGTCTTTGTACTCCTCACCTGCACGCTTGACACCATGTGAACCAAATAAGTTTATCTTGGTCTCATCAGACCACAGGACATGGTTCCAGAAATCCATGTCCTTAGTCTGCTTGTCTTCAGCAAACTGTTTGCATCATCTTTAGAAGAAGCTTCCTTCTGGGACAGGCATGCTGACCAATTTGATGCAATGGGCGGCGTATGGTTTGAGCACTGATAGGCTGACCCCCCCCACCCCTTCAACCTCTGCAGCAATGCTGGCAGCACTCATACGTCTATTTCCCAAAGACAACCTCTGGATATGACGCTGAGCACGACGTGCACTCAACTGCTTTGGTCGACCATGGCGAGGCCTGTTGAGTGGAACCTGTCCTGTTAAACCGCTGTATGGCCATCGTGCTGCAGCTCAGTTTCAGGGGCAATCTTCTTATAGCCTAGGCCATCTTTATGTAGAGCAAAAAAAATTTCTCAGTTCCTCAGAATTCTTTGCCATGAGGTGCCATGTTGAACTTCCAGTGACAAGTATGACAGAGTGAGAGCAATAACACCAAATTTAACACACCTGCTCCCCATTCACACCTGAAACCTCGTAACACTAACAAGTCACATGACACCGGAGAGGGAAACTGGCTAATTGGGCCCAATTTGGACATTTTCACATAGGGGTGTTCTCACTTTTGTTGCCAGCGGTTTAGGCATTAATGGCTGTGTGTCGAGTTATTTTGGTGGGACAGCAAATTTACACTGTTATACAAGCTGTACACTCACTACTTTACATTGTAGCAAAGTGTAATTTCTTCAGTGTTGTCACATGAAAAGATATAATACAATATTTACAAAAATGTGAGGGATGTACTCACTTTTGTGAGTTACTGTATAATAAAAAAAATATATATAACTTACTTTCATTGCAAACTCATGTACTCTGTCACCAGCCCACACAGGATGAGTATGTGCGTCCACAAATCCTGAAAAGCAAGGTGTAATAAGAACATTATTTTCATTTGTATGTCAAGTCCTATGGGGTCCATAGTGTAAATTGTCCATAAAAGTGTCCATTCAGGGCTGTGCTGGGGGAGGAGGATAGGACATTGGTGGACACACAGCATTATTGGTTACTAGGGTGCTGGCAGCCAGGCACACATTATTGGATGCTATATTGCATGCAGCCACCTACACTATAACCACCGATGATGTAGTGAGGCCTGGGGGCTGAACCTATACACAGCTGAACATGCAATGAGGATGAAGTGTCCAGTGCTGCCCCCTACTGTGCCTCCATGAGTGGCACCCGAGGCGGACTTCTCAATTAGCCCCATGGACATCATGGCTCTGATTCAATTTATAAAGCAGCTGTATTGAGAAGAATTGATTGTGTTACAAGTAGTATAATCAATCTGTGAATGGGAGTGTTTGATCAGTCAGTCACAAAATTCTCTCCTTCAATTACAGATTGTGCATGGCATGCCATTTAAATGGAAGAAAGAACCTCTCACTGCCAAAGAAGGTAAATGTCTTTAGTGCAGGTGAGCCTCGAGACCCAAAGCTGTTAACCCTTACAGTATTGGAACATCAGCAGGAGTAAGAAGACAGGGCAGCCATGCAGTGAAGATTTCTACAGAATTCAGCAGCCAAAACATCATGGGACATAGTTTATTACAGAAAATATATATAACTAAAGCTGTGGAAAAAAAAAAAAAAAAAAAAAAAAAAAAAAAAAAAAAAAAAAAGTTTTTTTAGCTGAACTTCAGCTTCAAAATGGTATTATTGAACTCAAAAACAAAACATTATATTGCAGTTTACCATTTTTAGATGTAATGGCTGCATTTATTTATTTATTTTTTTTAAGCTTTCTATTTTCATCTGGTGACCCAGACTGCAAGTCTCTTTTTCAAAAGAACAAGCTCTCGAGCAGAATGTACCAGTTACTGAGATCAGACAAACCATTTAACACTTGCAGGGTGCTTACATGTATCATCTGTTTTATATTTATGGAAAACCTTTTCCCCAAAATGGAAAAAAATGGTTTGCTGTAACTGCTTATATATTATAAGGTTAAGTATTATATGCTTAAAGTGTTACTAAACCCAGGACCCTGCATTCACTATAGCTGGTCTCCCACAGGACACAGAACTTGGAAACGCAATTGTTTTACTAAGGCCGCTTTCATGCTTGTGCGACCTGAAAGTTGCACGATTTTAAGCAATGCCTCTGTAAACTTCAGGTCTATGGACCTCAAATTGCATCAAAGTCAGACCAAAGTAGTGGAGGGACTACTTTGAAGTCACAGAGATATGAATGGTACTCATTGGAAATCATGGGGTAGGACTTGTCATGCGACTTTGCAGTCTAAAAATCACAGAACAAGTCGCACAAGCGTGAAAGGGGCCTAAATTTAAACTGCTAAATATCTTTTCTCATCAGCAGTTAGAGCAGCCTTGTGACTTCTATCAGTGTCTGGTTAAACTTTGGAGGAGGAGGAGTTTTCATTCTCCTCCGATTGTCCTTTGAGAATGCAGGACCCTTTACCCTCTGTCTGGACAGTGCCGATTGCATGTGATCAGCACAGGGCCACTCTCCCAAGATTTTTTTTTTTTTTTTTTTTTTATATAAAACGCTCTACCAATACACACCAAACTGAGCATGTGCAGCTTGTCCCTTAGCCTTTGTTCGATCACGAGATGGGTTGGGGACAGTGGAAGAAGGGGAGGATCAGAGACAGGGTCAAACAGCCTTTTTACACAATTCAGCGCCTTCAACCCCTTAGATTTCACAGTGAGTATAACAAGAATGCTTTACTACATATACAGACTGATTTTACAGTTGTGGGTTTACGAACAATAAGTATCTGCTGGAGTTTGGCTTCAACTTGTTAGTGTATCTAACTGCTGGTACATCTAGCACTCTCGTCCCCCCAGACTGAATATTGCTGTCCAAAAGGTGCCCCCTGTGCTCATTCATTCAGAGTAGCGGCACTAATACAGAAGGTGTATTACTGGCCAGATCACCAGGTGAAAACAGGAGGTAAGAAAAAAAAAAAAAGAAAACAAATGCAGCTGCCACATCGAAGGATTGGTAACCTACAATTACATTACATTTTTAGTTTTGGGTTTTAAAGGATAAGTTCACCTTTCATAATAAATGGAAGCGTTTTCCCAATGCCATTTCTGGCCCAGCTACCCCAGTGTGCTTTTCTCTCACTTACCTTATCCACAGAAGGTTTAAAATCTTGTCTGTTTACTTGAATTTTTAAAATGATTTTCAGATTCCATCACTTCCTGTAGATTCTCAGCATTCACTTCTTGCAGTCCATTTCCCAGAAGCCTTCACTTCCTTGTTGCATCACAGAAGAGGGTGTGATAAGGTGTGTTCGCCGCTCTGGACCACCCCTCTCTAATTACAATACAGTAGAACCAGTGGCGTAGCGTGGGGGGTGCGAGGGGGACGCAGGCCCCGGGCGCAACATTTGGGGGGGGGGGGGGGGGGGGCGACATCCTGCTCCAGTATGTGTCACCCTCTCTCCATACAGCTAAATTCTGTTCTGTGACCCCGCGCTCCGGCCGCCATGATAATTCTCAGGCCGGCCCCTGGCGCCCTGTGATTGGGGTCATGTGCGGCAGGTGGGGCTGGCCTGTACTCAATCGCGGGGGGAGCGGGGCTGGCCTTTGTTGTGGCCGCCGTCTTCTCCTGCTCCTCCTCTCCAGCCCGGGTCACCAATCATGACGGCCGTTGCGGAAGGCAGTCTGTGGCCGCTGTCTTCTCCTCCTCTCCGGCCCACTGAACATCATGACCCTGTCGGCTGATCATCATGTCCCCGCCGGGGCAGGCAGTGTGACAGTCGGCGGCGCAGAGGCAGAGCAGATGGAAGAAAAAAAAAGGTAAGAGACTCACTTGGCCCGGGGGGGGGGGGGGGGTTGGGGGGGAGTAGATATGGTCTGAGGAGAGTGAGCAGCCAGAAAGTTAGCGTATAGTGTAATGTGTAGTGTTGTAGGTAGTGTATAATGTATTGTGTGTAGTGTATTGGTCTGTGGGTAGAGTGTTGTGTAGCAGTCAGTATGTAGTGTATTGAGTAGTAGTGGTCTGTGTCTAGTGTATTGTGTAGTGGTCAGTGTGTAGTGTAGTGGTCAGTGTGGTGTGTGGTCAGTGTGTAGTGTAGTGGTCAGTGTGGTGTGTGGTCAGTGTGTAGTGTAGTGGTCAGTGTAGTGTAGTGGTCAGTGTGGTGTGTGGTTGGTGTGTAGTGGTCAGTGTGGTGTGTGGTTGGTGTGTGGTTGGTGTGTAGTGTAGTGGTCAGTGTGGTGTGTGGTTGGTGTGTGGTTGGTGTGTAGTGTAGTGGTCAGTGTGGTGTGTAGTGGTTAGTGGTGGTCAGTGTGGTGTGTAGTGGTCAGTGTGGTGAGTAGTGGTCAGTGTGGTGAGTAGTGGTCAGTGTGTAGTGTAGTGGTGTGTAGTGGTCAGTGTGGTGTGTGGTTGGTGTGTAGTGTAGTGGTCAGTGTGGTGTGTGGTTGGTGTGTAGTGTAGTGGTCAGTGTGGTGTGGTTAGTGGTCAGTGTGGTGTGGTTAGTGGTCAGTGTGGTGTGGTTAGTGGTCAGTGTGGTGTGGTTAGTGGTCAGTGTGGTGTGGTTAGTGGTCAGTGTGGTGTGGTTAGTGGTCAGTGTGGTGTGGTTAGTGGTCAGTGTGGTGTGGTTAGTGGTCAGTGTGGTGTGGTTAGTGGTCAGCGTGGTGTGGTTAGTGGTCAGCGTGGTGTGGTTAGTGGTCAGCGTGGTGTGGTTAGTGGTCAGCGTGTAGTGGTTAGTGGTCAGCGTGTAGTGGTTAGTGGTCAGCGTGTAGTGGTCAGCGTGTAGTGGTCAGCGTGTAGTGGTCAGCGTGTAGTGGTCAGCGTGTAGTGTAGTAGTCAGTGTGGTGTGTAGTGTGTAGTGGTCAGTGTGTAGTGGTTAGTGGTGTGTAGTGGTCAGTGTGTAGTGGTTAGTGGTGTGTAGTGGTCAGTGTGTAGTGGTCAGTGTGTAGTGGTCAGTGTGTAGTGGTCAGTGTGTAGTGGTGTGTAGTGTAGTGGTCAGTGGATAGTGTAGTGTATTGTGTAGTAGTATAGTGTAGTGGTCAGTATAGGAATCAGGTAGGTCAGTGCGTGGTGTTTAGTGTAGTGGTTAGTGTGGTGTGTAGTGGTCAGTGGATAGTGTATTGTGTAGTGGGTAGTGTAGTAGTATAGTGTAGTGGTCAGTATAGGAATCAGGTAGGTTGGTGTGTAGTGTAGTGGTCAGTGTATAGTGGATTGTGTACTGGATTGTATAGTGTAGTGGTCAGTGTGTAGTGGTCGATGTAGGAATCGTGTAGGTTGGTGGGGTGTGTAGTGGTCAGTATAGGAATCAGGTAGGTCAGTGTGTAGTGTAGTGGTCCTTGTAGGAATCGGGTAGGTCAGTGTAAGGGTCAGTATAGGAATGAGATAGGTCAGTGTATTGTATAGTGTAGTAGTATAGTGTAGTGGTCAGTATAGGAATCATATTAGTGGTCAGGTAGGTCAGTATTATTGTAGGAAGGGAAGGGACTCAGGGAGTGCGAATTGTCCGCAGGTTAGGGGGCGCAAATTACTTGCCTTGCCCCGAGTGCTGGCAACCCACGCTACGCCACTGAGTAGAACCTCGGATTACGAGCATAATCCGTTCCAGGAGTATACTCGTAATCCAAAGTACTCGCATATCAAAGAGTTTTTCCATTGAAGTCAATGGAAACTAAAATAATTTGTTCCACATTGACTTCAATGGGATGCAATACCGCATGCGGCCAGAGGCGGGGGGCACCGGAGAGCCTCGGAAACGGCCGAAAAAGCGCGAGCACACTTCGGTGGACCTCGGCAAACCTCGGAAAGACTCCATTCACAAGCCTTTCCGAGGTCAGCCGAACTGTCCTCGGGCCTTTACGTGCATTTCCGAACGCCGACTTTCGGCTCTGCTCGGCTCCGGCACCCCCAACTCAGGCCAAAACTGTACTGCACAGCGCTTTTGCGAGAAAATACTCACAAATTGAGTTAGGATTTTTAGAAATACAGTGCTCGGTTTGCTAAACGCTCGCTAACCGCGTTACTCGCAAACCGAGGTTCCACTGTACTACCTTCCACCCACTTTCTATACAGTCTGATTGTACAATCTTTTAGATCTCCCATCAGCTATGTAGTACAAGGGCCTGTCTGATTTGATAAAAATGTAATAGATTTGTCAGGGTGGTCCTCCTACTCCACAGTTCTGGCAAATCTAAAGGAATTTTACAGATTGCATAATGTATGGCCATCTTTATAAAAGTTCATAAGAAGGAGTGGACAGAGACACTCAGTTGTCAGGCCCCGTTCACATCTCTACACGTAGCAGAAATTTACATACCCGCATGCGTCGTTTTGGAGCATTTGCACTCGTCACTTGAACGGGCTGCCCTACGTGCCGCAATTGCCCCAGAGAATTTTTTTTTGAAGCGGAGCATGGTGAGTTACTGCAGTTTTTGGTGCAATTGGGGTGCCTTTAACATTTAATAAACACAAAAGCACAATGTACATTTGCAGTGTTTCTGAAACGCAAAGCGCACCTTTTCTATGCAGTTTGCCATGCATTTGGAAACACACATGTGAATGGAGTCTCATTGTTCTTGCGTAAAAAAACACCAATTTCACTTTCAGGCCCCATTCACACCTAGAGTAGTGGGAGCGCATATGTTTTGACTCGTTTTTCCAGTGACACACATAGGGCAGCCCATTCATTTTAATGGACTGTGCTACACATGTCAAAGTAGCTCATGGGATATTTTGGCGTGGGGAGAGTTGCACAATTTTTACTGCATTTGTCACTTGTTTTTTCATGTGGCAAAATGTGTGTTTGCTTCTGTGTTTGGTGTGCCGTTAATTAACGACACTGAAAGTGCAACTAGGTAATATCAGGTGTATAAATGTGGGCATACACTATACAAACTGTACAATCACCTTTAGATTTATCAAAACTATATAATAGGTGGACACACTATTTATCCAATCAGTCTGTATCCAATCAGGCAGGCCCTGGTGCTACATCAGGAGTGTCCCATGAGCTGCATGTGGCCCCAGGGAGTTTAGTGTGCAGCCTGAGTCCATGTGAAGGGGCGCTGGAGAAGCCCAGCATATGCATGTGTGGAGAGATGCCAGGGATGCTATGAAAACTTAGTTGATGGGTGAAGGGTGCGCTAATGAGGTCAGCTGGTAAACTCCTTCCTGTGTCTTACTGGTTTCTCTGTCCCAAATCTATACCAGGGAGTCTCTGAAGCTTTCTAAGAAATATAGCAAGGGCAAGGCCTTGTTCTGAAAATCAAAGAAAGCTTGTATTCTTTTGCAACCTAGGTACATTAATGGTATATTGGTACATAGGGGAGCTGGAATTTAGAAAAAAAAAAAGTGAGCTTAGCCTTTAATACCACTTGAAGGACAGGAGTAGTGCAGTCTCTATTTTTGCAGTTCCTAATTAACTTTTGGCCATTATGGAGCATATAATCTCTTACCTGGCAGAACACATTTTCCAGAACAGTCAATGACTGTTTCAAACTCTGCTTGAGAAAATTGATTACGTATCGTCTGTGTGGTTCCTACAGCCTTTATGAATCCGTCACTGCAAATTACATTGACAAAGTGTTACACAATGAGTTTTGTACTGGTATGTAATGTAAATTTATGCGCATATGGAGGAATTTTTTTTTTTTTTTTTTTAACAATGAATAACAAAAAACAAAACAAAAAAAAAACCCCACACACATAGAAAATATAAAATGAACTGCATCAGGGATGTATGGACAGAGTGTTGTGCAGAAGAGGAGTAATTATATCCAATTTCAGACAAATTTCCTAGGAGATCTTAGTTTCCTTCATAAAATTCTGCCCTCCCCTGGTTAACAGTAGTACTGTAGTAATATGAAATACCCTTAGGACGACTTGTTCCCACAATAGTGTTGGTCTCTGAAAAGCGATCCGTGATCAGATTGCTCTTCAGAAAGCATTTGACAGGTGGTGAGGAGGCATTGTAGGGCCTTCTCAGTGCCTGCTTTAACCCCTTGAATCCCGTACTAGCACACCACAACCAGATGCATTGCACCTGGTTGCAGGATGCTTGCAGAGCGCCCCCATTCACTTGAATGGGTCACATTTGTCGGCACTACGCCTGCCAAAAGTGACAGGGGGTATAATTCCTTCACACAGCAAAGCATCATGACCTCAACATGTGTACACACCCCAACGCTGCTTCTGCAGCTAAAGGGGGTAGCAGTTGGGGGGCTGTAAAATTGCAGTTCCATCGCAGCATTTTAAAGCTCCCCAGTCACTAGTGTGAATGAGATCTTAGCCAGTCTTGAATACACGTTTACAGCCCAAAAGTATGGTGTGGCTATTTTTGCATAGTTACTAGACATGTGCATTCGTTTTCGTCTGAATGCATTTTCATCCGAATTATTAACGATAACGAAAGTGCAGAATCCGAAAGATCCGACATAAACAAATGCTTTATTTTCATTTTCGTTGTGACAACAGTTCGATATAGATAGGAGATTTGACATGATGATGACGACAATAACAATCTGTGTCCATCAAACCTGTGGTTGAATGTGCCAACCTTAAGAGCCCATTCACACAGGGACGACTTGTCAGGCAACCTAGTCGCCTGACAAGTCGCCTCCCGTTCTGTACAATGGAACCATTCTAATCGGAGCGACGCAAGTCGCTCCGACTTAGAAAAAGGTTCCTGTACGACTTTGGGGGCGACTTGGGGCGACTTGCCTAGACTTCTATACAGAAGTCGTTTTGCAAGTCGCCGCAGAAGTCGTTTGCAGGTCGCCTCGCTGAGGCGACCTGCAAGTCGTGTTACCCCTGTGTGAATGGGCTCTTACTCTATTAGTCCAAGATTATTCTACATAGAGAGAAAAGATTGCTGCTTGAATTGGGTGGGGGAAGTAAAATAAAAATAATGATAATGATGAATGTTATTGGCTGATTGTAACCAAAGAGGAGGGGCAGTAAAATAGCTAGAACCAAGTACACACGTACAGCCAACTTACTTTCACTTACGATTTGCTAGCAGAGACAGACACTGAATAATTTCAGAAGACAGTCAATCTTAGCAGGTCCATTTGTCAGAGAACCTGAATTATTTAGCAATTAATCATAAGCACAGCAGCAGAACAATAGTGAAGCAAGCTACAGTTCAACTTAACTTTTTCATAATAATCTGCTGCTATTGTGTTAGTGTTGTGAACGTGATAGTGATACTAGTGTTGCAAGTGTTGTGATAGCCTCAGAGGCTGCCCGTGTTGTGTGTGTGGGGATTTATTATTATAGATCCTATATACCCTATCTTGTTACCTGTCTGATCAGTGATCACTATCACCAGTCCATTTTCTGTTTGAACTATATACATTCAACATGAGCGACGAAGATTCAACAAAGCAGCGAAACATTCGACAGACACCATGAGCCTTCAATGACAGATTCGACCTTAATTAATTTGGATTTTCGGACTAATGCAATTTTTAACGAAAAACGAAATAAATAAAATTAATTTTGGGAGTAACTAAATAAATTTTATTTTTCGGACGAAAACGAAATTTTGAAACGAAATATTTCAGTGTGCACATGTCTAATAGTTACATCGGTTCAAGATAGACCAATGTAACTATGAATGTGCCATACCTGGCCGATTCCAGTGAATGCTGGAAATCCCTGTAGTAGGCACTACATTAAATTGCGGCTGGTTTCCAGGTCCTGTGCTTAACGTCAGTCCTGCTGCTTACTGGACGTTGCTTGCTCAGTAAAGCGCCCAGGGCCTTCTTTAATGCAGGGCAAATGGGACAAATGCCCCGGGGCCTAGTCTTTGTTGGGGGGGGGGGCCCAAAGCAGCTGCCCTGTTTGCCCCACGCTGTCCACAAATTGAGGCCCCGATGATGCACCACAGAGTGCACCAGGGACATGGGAAGCAGCGATGTATTACCCAGCCAGCAGAAATAGGGTGGGGCTGGGAGCTCCACTGAAGCTCTGACCCCACCCCATGCAGCCTATGTATTCAGGAAGGAGCTGTTGTAGTATAAGCTGAGAGCTTACTGGTAGCCCCAGACCTCTCTATTCCCCAGCCAGCAGAGAGGGGCAGGGCCAGAAGCTCCACTGATGCTCTGACACTGCCCCATGCAGCCTGTGTACTCGGGAAGGAGGGCTGTAGAAAAATTTAAAGTGGGAGCCCTGTCCCTGGACCTCTAAAAGTGCATGATGAGCCCGGCTGGCCAGGTATGTCCTTCCCCCATAGACTGCCTGACTTCTATTCTAAACCCTGAGCTGTTGTTCAACTGCAAAGCTGTGCATTTCTGAAAAGGTCTTCGACCGCCTTCTGCAGTATGTCAGCCATCTCTGATCGCCTCCTGTAGTATGTCAGCTTTTGTCCCCTCCCGCCTCATGAGCCGCTCGGACCAGTTTCATTAGAAAGCTGGCCGTCTGCTGAAAAAAAAAAAAAAAAAAAAAAAAAAAAGGGGGGGTACTGGGGTTATCACCGATATCTTCAGCCATAATCCCGGTAAACCACAATGTATACAGTATCTCACAAAAGTGAGTACACCCCTCACATTTTGTAAATATTTTATCATATCTTTTCATGTGAGAACTTACACTTTGCTACAATGTAAAGGAGTGTACAGCTTATATAACAGTGTAAATTTGCCGTCCCCTCAAAATAACTCACACAGCCATTAATGTCTAAACCGCTGGCAACAAAAGTGAGTACACCCCTAAGTGAAAAGGTCCAAATTTGGCCCAAATAGCCATTTTCCCTCCTCGTTGTCATGTGACTCGTTAGTGCTACAAGGTCTCAGGTGTGAACGTGGAGCAGGTGTGTTAAATTTGGTGTCATCACTCTCCTTCACTCATACTGGTCGCTGGAAGTTCAACATGGCACCCCTCATGGCAAAGAACTCTCTGAGGCTATGAAAAAAAGAATTGGTTGTTCTACATAAAGATGGCCTAGACTATAAGAAGATTGCCAAGACCCTGAAACTGAGCTGCAGCAAGGTGGCCAAGGCCATACAGCAGTTTAACAGGACAGATTCCACTCAGAACAGGCCTTGCAATGGTCGACCAAAGAAGCTGAGTGCATGTGCTAAGCGTCATATCGAGAGGTTGTCTTTGGGAAATAGATGTATGAATGCTGCCAGCATTGCTGCAGAGGTTGAAGGGGTGGGGTGGTCAACCTGTCGGTGCTCAGACCATACACCGCATACTGCATCAAATTGGTCTGCATGGTTGTTATCCAAGGAAGCCTCTCCTAAAGATGATGCACAAGAAAGTCTGTCTTCAGCAAACTGTTTGCGGGCTAAGGACATGGATTACTGGAACCATGTCTTGTGGTCTGAGGAGACCAAGATAAACTTATTTGGTTCAGAAGGTGTCAAGCATGTGTGGCGGCAACCAGGTGAGGAGTACAAAGACAAGTGTGTCTTGCTTACAGTCAAGCATGGTGGTGGGAGCATCATGGTCTGGGTGAGTGCGTGCATGAGTGCTGCCAGCACTGGGAACCTACAGTTCATTGAGGGAACCACGAATGCCAACATGTACTGTGACATACTGTAGCAGAGCGTGATCCCCTCCCTTCGGAGACTGGGCCGCAGGGCAGTATTCCAACATAACGACTTCAAACACACTTCCACGATGACCACTGCCTTACTAAAGAAGGTGACGGTAAAGCTGACAGACTGGCCAAGCATGTCTCCAGACCTAAACCCTATTGAGCATCTGTGGGGCATCCTCAAATGGAGGGTGGAGGAGCGCAAGGTCTCTAACATCCCCCAGCTCCATGATGTCATCATGGAGGAGTGGAAGAGGACTCTAGTGGCAACCTGTGAAGCTCTGGTGAACTCCATGCCCAAGAGAGTTAAGGCAGTGCTGGAAAATAATGGTGGCCACACAAAATATTGACACTTTGGGCCCAATTTGGACATTTTCACTTAGGGGTGTACTCACTTGTTGCCAGCGGTTTAGACATTAATGGCTGTGTGTTGAGTTATTTTGAGGGGACAGCAAATTTACAGTGTTCTACAAGCTGTACACTCACTACTTTACATCGTAGAAAAGTGTAATTTCTTCAGTGTTACTTGAAAAGATATAATCAAATATTTACAAAAATGTGAGGGTGTACTCACTTTTGTGAGATACTGTATATACACACGTATTGTGGTCAGTAAGTGGTTAAGGGGCAGACTGGTTGTTCCCACACAAAATGATAAATTGTTTGATATATTGCACAGTTGGAGTTTCACAAAAAAAAAAAAAAAAATATCCAGCTTACTTACAAAATGGCTACCTTTTGTATCATCTGCCCCTCAATTTTAAGCTGCCTACACATTATACGACTTTTTTTTGCTCGATTTCCTCCAGATTAAGGCTACTTTCACACTTAAGCGCTTTTCAGGCGTTTTAGCGCTAAAAATAGCACCTATAAAGCACCTCTCAAGCCACCCATGTGGAAGTCTGAGTGCTTTCACACTGGGGCGGTGCGGGAACGGCGTATACACCGCTCCTAAACTGCCCCTGCCATTGAAATCAATGGGCAGCGCTTTTCTGGCTCTTTTAACCCTTTCCTCGGCAGCTAGCCCCCGCTATCAGCCAAAAAGCACCGCTATAACAGTGGTAAAGCGGCGATAAAACTAGCAACGCTTTACCGCTAACGTGCCACAGTGTGAAGGGGGGGGGGGGGGTCTTACCTTTAGCTATGTAATACAAGGACCTGCCTAATTGCATACACATTGAAAGTGTGAGGTTTGACCTCATTATATGGTTTTGGTAAATCTAAAGGAAAATTGCACAAGAGAACTGTATAATATGTAGTTAGCTTTAGATTATGAGCTTCCACAAACAGAGCCCTCCTAAAGCGGGCCACACGTTGGTCAGTTTTTTTTTTTTGTTCAGCCAACAGGTTGAATGAAAAAAACAAAAACAAACCTGTCCCGATTCCCCTATCCACACATTCAATGTGGATTCGGGAATCCTTCCTGCTCTGTCATAGTATTCTGACTCTGGGTTCCCCTGCTGTCAGAATACACTGATCAGTGCTGCATGCGCTAAATCGGATGGAAATTTTTCAGCAGGACCATCCATGAGAAGTCGACTGATAGAACAGGAATGGCAATAGACGGATTGCATTTTTCTCCTTGTATGGCCAGCTTAACCCTCTTGAATTTATTTTTATTGCAGCTGTACTGTATCATTTAGTTGCGGCTGGTTGGGAGGAAAAAAAAAAAAACAAAAACACACACCTGTAAGGTAATTGCATAATGTGCATCACATACTGGCACATTATGGAATACTTACCCTAGAACGAAGCCCTATTGCGGTGTGCTGTCACCGCTGAGACGGCTGACATCTTCCCCCAGGCTCTCTTTTGGGTCTGCGCGCTCTGGCTGTGTCATTGGCTGGACCTTCAGAGCGCATGTGCCACTGATGTCACCGGCTGCATGCAGGGCAAATATCTCCTAAACGGTGCAGGTTTAGGAGATATTTTACCTACAGGTAAGCTTTATAATAGGCTTTCCTGTAGGTAAAAACAAAAGCGGGCTTTACTACCACTCGGGGGGTGGAGGGCCCGGTCAAGGAAGGGGGCTCACTGGTATCGCCTGCTTGGACCTTTTTTTGTCCTGGACAAAATGCTTGTGGCCCGCAGCGATAGCATAGCACTAGTGATGATCAAGAGGGAGGAAGGCCCAGCCCGGGTAGAAGAAGCAGGGCTGCCTGCTGTGACAACTTTGATAGAATCGTCGGGCGCCCGCAGACAGTCACACAAAGTCCTGCCTCCTGGACTTTGTGTGACTATGAGCACCAGAAACACCAGGCGCTAGGAAAAGCAAAGCTGTTCTAGCGAGCGATCCCTGCTCTGTGTAATGATCCGGCGGGCTCCTCTTCCTCTTCTCTGTCCCGGATAGGGCAAAGGCCACCACCTCCCTCCGAGTCCCTCCCTCGCCTCAGCAAACCATGCCCGGAAGAGGAGAGGACACACCAAGCCAGCCACAGCAAGGCCAGGGTGCCAGTCAGCCAGCCACCTATGCCGGAGACCCACCCCCAGCAGGGCCAGGGTGCCAGCCAGCCACCCACCCACGGTGACCCACTCCCCAGCAGGGCCAGGGTGCCAGCCAGCCAGCCGCCCACAGTGACCCACACAGGGCCAGGGTGCCAGCCAGCCAGCCACAGTGACCCACACAGGGCCAGGGTGCCAGCCACGGTGACCCACACAGGGCCAGGGTGCCAGCCACAGTGACCCACACAGGGCCAGGGTGCCAGCCACGGTGACCCACACAGGGCCAGGGTGCCAGCCACGGTGACCCACACAGGGCCAGGGTGCCAGCCACGGTGACCCACACAGGGCCAGGGTGCCAGCCACGGTGACCCACACAGGGCCAGGGTGCCAGCCACGGTGACCCACACAGGGCCAGGGTGCCAGCCACGGTGACCCACACAGGGCCAGGGTGCCAGCCACGGTGACCCACACAGGGCCAGGGTGCCAGCCAGCCAGCCACGGTGACCCACACAGGGCCAGGGTGCCAGCCAGCCAGCCACGGTGACCCATCCACACCAGGGCCAGGGTGCCAGCCAGCCAGCCACGGTGACCCATCCACACCAGGGCCAGGGTGCCAGCCAGCCACTCACAGCAGAGCCAGAGTGCCAGCCAGCCACCAACGATGACCCACCCTCACCAGGGAACCAGCCAGCCACAGCTACAGTACCCATAGTTAAGGTAAGACGAGCGCTACACAGTGGCAATTTTATTTCTACTTTGTTAGAGGTTGGGGCGGGGTGAGAGTCATGGTACAATGAGGGGGTCCCATGTGAGTGAAGGTGCTCACTGTACACTCTTTTAGAAAGAGGCCCTATTATACTCCTTTGTAGTCGCTAATGGGACTCTATAATGGACACTGAAAGGGCCTCTGTTAGAGAGGCCCCCCTCCAGGTCCCATTAGACTCCTTTGTAGTCTCTAATGGACACGTTTAGAGACAGAGAGAGATCCCCCTCCAGGTCCCCCCCCCCAAAAAAACAGATATTTTACTTTGTGCAAAATGTAGGACGGAGCCTGGGCATGTCATGGGCCTGACAGGGAACCCTTGCTTTATTTGGTCCGGGCGCCCTGAGTGTTGTCAGTCCTCCCCTGCTTCTGCTTTAAAGCGCCGTGCAAACTGTTGGCACTACAGGAGGTCCCCAGATTACAAGCATCCGACTTACAAAACGGAGGGAGGGAGAAAACAGGAAGCGAGAGAAAATCTACCCCTAGGAAGGGAAATTCACTCTTGTAAGAGTTATTATGGTGAAAAGGTGTCTCCATTGAAGCTTTAGCACCAATCCTTGGTTTTCACAACAACCCAAATTTTCAAAATCCAATTGTCATAGGGACAAAAGTGAAGCAAAAATCTTCTGAACAGGGGCACAGACTGCAAAACAAATGTTACAGGGGTGTTAACCCTTCCCTACACTATCAAAAAAAAAATTGTTTTGGCTGGAGCTACACTTAAAAATTTTACCTGCTCTGACTTACATAAAAATTCAACTTAAGAACAAACGTACAGACTTCATCTAGGTTTGTAACCCAGGGACTACTACTACTACTACTACTCAAAATACTTTTTCACTACAACCAAATGTCTCTAAATGCAAATAAACATCTATGCACAACAGAAACCTTATATTTAACATGTCGTTGTGCTTGTCCGCTTTCAGAAAGGTAAAAAAAAACACGCCGACTTACTTGCCAATCACCAGGCTGGCTTTCTCCAGTACTGCCAAATGCTGCATTCCCTCCTGGAGCAGGAATTGTTCTTCATTCCTGCAGACAAGGACCATTTGCTCTGCATTTTCCAACAAAAGCCTAAATTTGCAGGACATTTTTTTAACCACAAGCTTCCTTGTAGAACACCAATCTATGTTAGACTCACACTGACCACAGCAGAGAATGTGTATTGCACAAAGGCTACAGCAATCACAGAGACAACAAGGGCCAGGTGGGTTTTGTAACCTCCCTCTTGTTAATATTCTTATTACTAAAACCTGACAAAGTTCCTGTTCAAGGCTCACTGCTCTCTACTTTTAGTGCTTACGTTGTTTTTGGCAAAGGCCTATGTTTTATATTGCAGGTATCTGAGTAGGTGATGTGTAACCCTATGTAAATATTTGCCTTATTTTTGACAGTACTTTGAAATGGTTAGCATGGTGCGCCCTCTGCTGCAACATAAATCGTTTCTAAATTCAAAGTGGTATGATTGTCTCCAGCACAGGAGTCAAAGTTATATCTTGCAATGGGGAAACCCGTTCTGGAGATACTTGTCAAAAGTTAGATTTCGCCAAGATTTGAGCTGGCGATACAATACCCTGTTTCCCCGAAAATAAGACCTAGCGTGATGGTCGGTGATGGCTGCAATATAAGCCCTACCCCCCCAAATAAGCCCTAGTTAAATTCCTTGTAGGTCTTATTTTCAGGGTAGGGCTTATTTTCAGTGAAACAGGGTAGGGCTTATTTTGGGGGTAGGGCTTATATTGCAGCCATCACCGACCATCACGCTAGGTCTTATTTTCGGGGAAACAGGGTAGTAGAAATTATTTCACAATTTTTTGCTTTCAGAACGCTCACTCGGTTTTCTAATCATTAGTGGGGTCAAATGGACGTTCGCTTTCAATCATAGTGACAACAAAATGTGAATTAGGGTGGAAGATTTATTTTTTTTTTCTAACAAACAAATTATTAACAGTGTTTTTGTTCAGGAAAGTTTATTTATTTCAAAACCAATTGTAAAAGCAAACTTTTTAAAGTACATTTGAACAAAATTTTTCATTTCATGTGGATATTGATACATTAGATTTGATTCCTTTATCAATCTAAAATGCAAAGTGTTCTCTCAGTGACACCTGTGCCGCGTTTTGGAGGAGGAAGATTTATGTTAAATGAGGACACAGCAGCACAAGGAGCACATTTCACTGAAAATAATGTCCCTTGTGCTTATTCTTGATTACTTAAAAAAAACAAAACTTTTGCTGCCAGAGTCGTTTTTGCTCTTTTTTATGTACGTGTTTAAAAAATTATTTTAGGCCTTAAGATTATGTGAAATCCCCAAACATTATATATTTTCTGAAAGGAGACACCCTACACAATAAAATAGTGGTAGTTGCAATTTTTTATGTCACACAGCATTGGTTCAACGGTTTATGAAATACAAAATGTAAGCAAAAACTAGTAAATAGATACTCAAAATGTCAATGTCAAGGCACAACTTTTTTTTTTCATTTTTAATAGAATAAGGGAGGTTTATAACCCCTGTCAGATTTTTCTTTTACCATATATGTCCCATTGCAGAGATTTCCCTTCACTTCCTGACCCATACCCAAGCAGGAAGTGAGAGGAAATCCCTGCAAATTAACCACTTCAGTCCCGGAAGGATTTACCCCCTTCCTGACCAGAGCACTTTTTGCGATATGCCACTGCGTCGCTCTAACTGACAATTGTGTGGTCGTGCGACATTGCACCCAATCAAAATTGATGGCCTTTTTTCCCACAAATAGAGCTTTCTTTTGGTGGTATTTGATCACCTCTGCGCTTTTTATTTTTTACGCTATAAACAAAAAAACAGCGCCAATTTTGAAAAAAAAGCAATATTTTTTACTTTTTGCTATAATAAAAAATATATAAAAAAACAAATTTCTTTCTCAGTTTAGGCTCATATGTATTCTTCTACACATTTTTGGTAAAAAAAAAAAAAAAAAATCGCAATAAGCGTATATTGATTGGTTTGCGCAAAAGTTATAGCGTCTACAAAATAGGGGATAGATTTATAGCATTTTTATTATTAATTTTTTTTTCATTAGTAATGGTGGTGATCTGCGATTTTTATCGTGACTGCGACATTATGGCGGACACATCGGACACTTGACACCATTTTTGGACCATTGTCATTTATACAGCAATCAGTGCTATAAAAATGCTCTGATTACTGTGTAAATGACACTGACAGGGAAGGGGTTTAACACTAGGGGGCGATCAAGGGGTTAAGTGTGTCCTAGGGAGGTGTTCCAACTGTGGGGGGGATGGGCTTCCACTGACATGACAGCGATCACTGCTATCGATGACAGGGAGCAGTAGATCCCTGTCATGTCACTAGGCAGAATGGGGAAATGCCTTGTTTACAAAGGCATCTCCTCGTTCTTTTGCTCCGTGACACAATCATGGGCCCCCGGCGGACATTGAGTCTGCAGGACCCGCGGGCACGTCACGGAGTATGCGTGTGTGCACACACAATGCTGCGATTTAAAGGAGACGTGCCTGTACGGGCATTTGCCCAGCCGTGCCATTGTGCCGACGTACATCGTCATACGCTGGTCAGCTAGTGGTTAAGGGAATCCCTTGTGGACACCCAGGTCACCAAAACTAGTGTTCCCATTGGAAGATTTCTCCTCTTACTTTTCTGGGGTCAACCAAAAATGTGGTATTTTCTTTTACTTTCACTTTCGGTGATAATGGTAAACGGGACAAATAGAGAGGGTGAACTGACACGCAATCTAATCCCTCTCCACTCTATCCAAAACTAAAAGAAAAAGTTTTGCCTTTAGTTATACTTTAAAATTGGGTGTGCCCATGCAGTGGCTTCACTAGGGTACGCACCCCTCCTCATCCCCATATGGGATACTTCCATCCAGGCATTCCTTGCTTCTTTTTTGGGGTGGGATTTTCAATTGGTATGAATAGTTTTTAAATGATCAGTCCTGTTATATCACTCTTTACTAGATATCACCATAGGCGGGTGCAGGGTGTGTGCCGGGTGTGCCTGTGCACACCCTAATCCGGGGGTCAGCAACCCATCGATCACAATCTACCTGTTGATCATGGACAGGTGATAGACCATAATCCTTCCTTGCTGACTCCTGGAACCTGGACAGAAGGGGAGGCATTAACTGGATCTGATCTGTATTTTCCTCCTGCAGTTTTTGAAAGTTCGCTTCTCCTCCTCTCTCTCCCACTGGCATTTAGCAGCTGGAGGAGGAAAATACAACGGATCGGTACTACCGTAGTATATGCCACCCCCGCATCCCCTAGTGTACCTGTTCCTCTTCATTTTTTCAATACCAATCACTCACAATGTTCATTCATAACTGAATAATATTAAACTGTGTTTACTATGCTTCAGTTTGTGAATGAACAGAAAGTGGATCAGCGCAGAGCACTTCCCATTCATTCACTGTTCAGTGCAGCTGTGGCCGGAGAGAAAGGGACTGGGAAATCTCCGTTTTCAATCCCTTTCTCTGTCTCAAAAGTGAGACATCAGGGGTCTGTTTGGACCCCTGATATTTCATCAAAGCCTCCCAATGGGGCTCCTAAAAAATAATAAAAAAATAAAATAATAGAAAACTACTTACTGGCACTGTCCACTGCCCTCCTGACAACGTGCCCTCCTGACAACGTCCACTGCCCTCCTGACACTGTTCACTGCCCCACTAACACTGTCCAGGTTTTAATACTATAAAGAAAAATTACGCTGCGCTAAAGTGTAGTAATCAATAAATTCAAAATATCTATAAAAAATCAATCCTGCATAATGTGCTAAATAACCACACTGTGTAAAATACTAGCAATATAACTAATATAATAATATATGAATAATAACTAATAAATAAAGAAATGTCTATATAAAGACAATAAATAAACACAATAAAGTGCAAAGTGCATAAACAATAAAGCAAACACACTAAAGTGTATAATAAATGCAAGAAGTGCTCAGTGTCACACAATTACTGTGATCAACAATCATAAAAGCAATGCTGCAAAGTGATCAGTGAACTCCTATAGATCAAATCACATAAGTTTAAATGATATATGTCCATAGATGCAAATCCAGCATGCTTCTAGTGTTCATTGTGCTGTAAAACCATGCTCCGGTGCTATCCAGTGACCCCCCAGGTATTGCGCTCTCCTCAGAGTGTGTGACTCGGCTGTTACACAAGTCAAAACACGCTTTGGAGCCATCCCAAGGCTCTATGACGATCACCTGATGCACGGCTTCAATGCAGCTTCAAAATGTATATATGGGAAAAAGCTTGATGGTGTAATAAGGTTTAAAACATTTTTTTATTATATAAAATCCACTCCCGACAATGGGGTACTCACAATTTTGGGGTGCGTCAGTGCACCAATCTATACAAAGACTTCAAACAGCAAACGGTGATGAGGGTAAAGCATGCGTCACATCCCAAACAAACACTCTGTTCCTTGCTCCATCCTGGCCCCTCCCCTATGCGTGTTTGACACTGGGATCACGTGTCTTCATCAGGGGGATATGATTGGACGGACGCACTGCAGCCTAAATACACTCATCGCGGCCACTTTACCATGGACCGCGGACACTCTAGTGCAGACCAATTTTTGGGGATTTTTCGGGAGGGGCGACCTACATTTTTGGGAGGGGCGACCCACATTTTGGGGATTTTTCAGGAGGGGTGACCCAATTTTGTTGATTTTTCGGGATGGGCGACCCACATTTTCGGGAGGAGCGACCCAATTTTGGGGATATTTCGGGAGAGGCGACCCAATTTTGGGGACTTTTCGGGAGGGGCGACCCATATTTTTGGGAGGGGCGACCCACATTTTCGGGAGGGGCGACCCAATTTTGGGGATTTTTTGGAAGGGACAACGCAATTTTGGGGATTTTTCAGGAGGGGCAAGCCACATTTTCGGGAGGGGCGATGAAATATTGGGGACTTTTCGGGAGGGGCAACCCATATTTTTGGGAGGGGCGACCTACATTTTTGGGAGGGGCGACCCACATTTTGGGGATTTTTCAGGAGGGGTGACCCAATTTTGTTGATTTTTCGGGATGGGCGACCCACATTTTCAGGAGGAGCGACCCAATTTTGGGGATATTTCGGGAGAGGCGACCCAATTTTGGGGACTTTTCGGGAGGGGCGACCCATATTTTTGGGAGGGGCGACCCACATTTTCGGGAGGGGCGACCCAATTTTGGGGATTTTTTGGGAGGGACAACCCAATTTTGGTGATTTTTCAGGAGGGGCGACCCACATTTTCAGGAGGGGCGATTCAATTTTGGGGACTTTTCGGGAGGGGCAACCCATATTTTTGGGAGGGGCGACTCACATTTTCGGGAGGGGCGACCCACATTTTGGGAATTTTCGGGAGGGGCGACCCACATTTTGGGGATTTTTCGGGAGGGGCGACCCACATTTTGGGGATTTTTCGGGAGGGGCGACCCACATTTTCGGGAAGGGCAACCCACATTTTGGAGATTTTTCGGGATGGGCGACCAACATTTTCGGGAGGGGCGACCCAATTTTGGGGATTTTTTGGGAGGGGCAACCCACGTTTTGGGGATTTTTCGGGAGGGGCGACCCACATTTTGGGAAGTTTTCGGGAGGGGCGACTCACATTTTCGGGAGGGGCGACCCACATTTTCGGGAGGGGTGACCCAATTTTGGGGATTTTTCAAGAGGGGCGACCCACATTTTCGGGAGGGGCGATTACATTTTGGGGATTTTTCGGGTTGGGCAACCCATATTTTTGGGAGAGGCGACCCAATTTTGGCAATTTTTCAGGAGGGGCGAACCACATTTTGGGAATATTTTGGGAGGGGCAACCCAATTTTGGGGATTTATTGGGAGGGGCGACCCAATTTTGGGGATTTTTGGGAGGGGCGACCCAATTTTGGGCATTTTTCGGGAGGGGCAACCCACATTTTTGGGAGGGGCGACCCACATTTTGGGGATTTTTTGGGAGGGGCGAGACCCACATTTTGGAGATTTTTATGGATGGGTGACCCACATTTTCGGGAGGGTCGACCCAATTTTGAGGATTGTTCGGGAGCTCAGCGAAGCTGGCCCCCCTACAATCAGCACAAAAAAAAACTTAAGTGTGTTTCTTTAGTGCTACGTTTGTGCTGTTTTGTGCCGTAAAAATTTACATTTGTGCTGCTTTTATTTTTAAGATATTAGCAATTGTTTTTTCCAGACTATGACGTCACCTAGCCCCCCTACAACGCCCAAATGACACAAAACTGGTCTCGTTGGTTAGTGCTACGTTTGTGCTGTTTTGTGCTGCTAAAAATTCCGTTCTATCTTTTATCGTTTTTGCGTTATTAATGATTTATTAAAGGTCACCAAAGGTCAGTCAGCCCCCCTACAACGCCCAAATGACACAAAACTGGTCTCGTTGGTTAGTGCTACGTTTGTGCTGTTTTGTGCTGCTAAAAATTCCGTTCTATCTTTTATCGTTTTTGCGTTATTAATGATTTATTAAAGGTCACCAAAGGTCAGTCAGCCCCCCTACAATGCCCAAATGACACAAAACTGGTCTCGTTGGTTAGTGCTACGTTTGTGCTGTTTTGTGCTGCTAACATTTCCATTCTATCTTTTATCGTTTTTGCGTTATTAATGATTTATTAAAGGTCACCAAAGGTCAGTCAGCCCCCCTACAACGCCCAAATGACACGAAACTGGTCTCGTTGGTTAGTGCTACGTTTGTGCTGGTTTGTGCTGCTAAAATTTTTATTTGTGCTGTTATGGTTTTTAAGTTATAACAGTTTATTTTTTTTTTCAAACCCCACTCACTTTGCCCACCCTACAATCAGCACAAATAAAAACTCAAGTGTGTTTCTTTAGAGCTACATTTGTGCTGCTAAAATTTCCGTTCTACCTGTTATCGTTTTTGCGTTATTAATGATTTATTAAAGGTCACCAAAAGTCAGTCAGCCCCCCTACAACACCCAAATGACACAAAACTGGTCTCGTTGGTTAGTGCTACGTTTGTGCTGTTTTGTGCTGCTAAAAATTCTGTTCTATCTTTTATCGTTTTTGCGTTATTAATGATTTATTAAAGGTCACCAAAGGTCAGTCAGCCCCCCTACAACGCCCAAATGACACAAAACTGGTCTCGTTGGTTAGTGCTACGTTTGTGCTGTTTTGTGCTGCTAACATTTCCATTCTATCTATTATCGTTTTTGCGTTATTAATGATTTATTAAAGGTCACCAAAGGTCACTTAGCCCCCCTATAATGCCCAAATGACACAAAACTGGTCTCGTTGGTTAGTGCTACGTTTGTGCTGTTTTGTGCTGATAAAATTTCCGTTCTATCTTTTATCATTTTCTCGTTATTAATGATTTATTAAAGGTCACCAAAGGTCAGTCAGCCCCCCAACAATGCCCAAATGACACGAAACTGGTCTCGTTGGTTAGTGCTACATTTGTGCTGGTTTGTGCTGCTAAAATTTTTATTTGTGCTGTTATGGTTTTTAAGTTATAACAGTTTTTTTTTTTTCAAACCCCACTCACTTTGCCCACCCTACAATCAGCACAAATAAAAACTCAAGTGTGTTTCTTTAGTGCTACATTTGTGCTGTTTTGTGCTGCTAAAATTTCCGTTCTACCTTTTATCGTTTTTGCGTTATTAATGATTTATTAAAGGTCACCAAAGGTCAGTCAGCCCCCCTACAAAGCCCAAATGACACAAAACTCGTCTCGTTGGTTAGTGCTACGTTTGTGCTGTTTTGTGCTGCTAACATTTCCGTTCTATCTATTATCGTTTTTGCTTTATTAATGAATTATTAAAGGTCACCAAAGGTCACTCAGCCCCCCTATAATGCCCAAATGACACAAAACTGGTCTCGTTGGTTAGTGCTACGTTTGTGCTGTTTTGTGCTGCTAAAATTTCCGTTCTATCTTTTATCGTTTTCTCGTTATTAATGATTTATTAAAGGTCACCAAAGGTCAGTCAGCCCCCCAACAATGCCCAAATGACACGAAACTGGTCTCGTTGGTTAGTGCTATGTTTGTGCTGGTTTGTGCTGCTAAAATTTTTATTTGTGCTGTTATGGTTTTTAAGTTATAACAGTTTTTTTTTCAAACCCCACTCACTTTGCCCACCCTACAATCAGCACAAATAAAAACTCAAGTGTGTTTCTTTAGTGCTACATTTGTGCTGTTTTGTGCTGCTAAAATTTCTGTCCTACCTTTTATCGTTTTTGCGTTATTAATGATTTATTAAAGGTCACCAAAGGTCACTCAGCCCCCCTACTACACCCAAATGACACAAAACTGGTCTCGTTGGTTAGTGCCTCATTTGTGCTGGTTTGTGCTGCTAATATTTTTATTTGTGCTGTTATGGTTTTTTAGTTATAACAGCTTGTTTTTATATTTGTGCTTTTTTGTGTCATAATAAAAATTTTTGCTGCTTTTTTTTTAAGATAATAGCAATTTGTTTTTTTCCAGATGATGACATCACCCTGCTCTCCTGTCACGTACCTGGTTAGTGAGCTCCTGGTTAGAAAGCAGCCATGGGAGCACAGTGAGGTATGAGTGCCTGTGATCAGTCCAGAAGTCTGCGTGGTGGCAGCAGTCAGCAGGACCATGTGGCGGCAGAACCAGCTGGTGGCAGATGAGCTGGCACTGAGCTTGGCTGGTGGCAGACTGTGGATAAGCAGCTGGAAGCAGGAGACAGATGAGACCTTGCTGGGCTGAAGAGCTGTAGCAGGCTGGATGAGCAGGATGCAGGGTCAGATGAGCCGGGTCCATAATGGTCAGGCAGATCAGGCATAGACGGCACACAACAGGATAGTCGGGTCACAAACCAAGTCAGCAACAGGAGGTAGATCAGGCAAGAAGAGAAGGCAGAAGCAGAATCCAGAGACAAGCCAAGGTCAGGGCTGGTAGCAGTCAAACGGAGGTCAGGAGTAGGGATGAGCCGAACACCCCCCTGTTCGGTTCGCACCAGAACATGCGAACAGGAAAAAAGTTCGCTCGAACACGCGAACACCGTTAAAGTCTATGGGACACAAACATGAATAATCAAAAGTGCTAATTTTAAAGGCTTATATGCAAGTTATTGTCATAAAAAGTGTTTGGGGACCCGGGTCCTGCCCCAGGGGACATGGATCAATGCAAAAAAAAGTTTTAAAAACGGCCGTTTTTTCAGGAGCAGTGATTTTAATAATGTCAAACAATAAAAGTGTAATATCCCTTTAAATTTCCTACCTGGGGGGTGTCTATAATATGCCTGTAAAGGGGCGCATGTTTCCTGTGTTTAGAACAGTCTGACAGCAAAATGACGTTTTGAAGGAAAAAAAGCCATTTAAAACTACCCGCGGCTATTGCATTGCCGACAATACACATAGAAGTTCATTGATAAAAACGGCATGGGAATTCCCCACAGGGAAATCCTGAACCAAAATTTAAAAAAAAAATGATGTGGGAGTCCCCCTAAATTCAATACCAGGCCCTTTAGGTCTGGTATGGATATTAAGGGGAACCCCGGCCAAAATTTAAAAAAAAAAATGACGTGGGGTTCCCCCTAAATTCCATACCAGACCATTCAAGTCTGGTATGGATTTTAAGGGGAACCCCGCGCCAAAAAAAAAACAAAAACAAAAACAAAGGCCGCAGGAAAAGAGGGGGGGACGAGAGTGCGCCCCCCCTGAACCGTACCAGGCCACATGCCCTCAACATTGGGAGGGTGCTTTGGGGTAGCCCCCCAAAACACCTTGTCCCCATGTTGATGAGGACAAGGGCCTCATCCCCACAACCCTGGCCGGTGGTTGTGGGGGTCTGCAGGCGGGGGGCTTATCAGAATCTGGAAGCCCCCTAGCCCCCTTTAACAAGGGGACCCCCAGATCCCGGCCCCCCCCCCTGTGTGAAATGGTAAGGGGGTACTTACCCCTGCCATTTCACTAAAAAACTGTCAAAAATGTTAAAAATGACAAGAGACAGTTTTTGACAATTCCTTTATTTAAATGCTTCTTCTTTCTTCCTTCATCTTCTTCTGATTCTTCTGGCTTTTCTGGTTCTTCCTCCAGCGTTCTCGTCCAGCATCTCCTCCGCGGTGTCTTCTATCTTCTTCTCCTCGGGCCGCTCCACACCCATGGCATGAGGGGAGGCTCCCGCTCTTCTCTTCATCTTCTTCTTCATCCTCTTCTCTTCTTCCTTCTTCTCTTCTTCATTTTCTTCTCCGGGCCGCTCCGCACCCATGCTGTCATGAAGGGAGGCTCCCGCTGTGTGACGGCGTCTCTTCGTCTGACGGCTCTTAAAAAACGGGGGCGGGGCCACCCGGTGACCCCGCCCCCCTCTGACGCACGGTGACTTGACGGGACTTCCCTGTGACGTCACGGGGAATGCCACAGGGAAGTCCCGTCATGTCCCGTGCGTCAGAGGGGGCGGGGCCACCCAGTTATTTAAGAGCCATCAGACGAAGAGACGCCGTCACAGAATGGAAAGTAAATAGGCACAAATCAACACAAACGTGGCACTAACCAACCAGCCTGTTTTCATTTTGTTTGGCTGCTGTAGGGGGTGTCAGGAAAGGCTTTCGCATAGCACAAATGATGTCTCCCTGTACATACATATGCGCATGCGCAGACTGGCAACTGGCTGGGCAGATGAGCGTGAGCCTGTCACCAATGCTGGCACCAGACAGACTATTTAAACAGGCTGCAATTTGGTGTGCCGCTTCTGTGTGTTCATTCCTGATTCCTGTGTTTGACCTCTGATCCTAACCCAGCTTGCTCCTGACCTCCGTTTGACTGCTACCTGCCCTGACCTTGGCTTGTCTCTGGATTCTGCTTCTGCCTTCTCTTCTTGCCTGATCTACCTCCTGTTGCTGACTTGGTTTGTGACCCGATTATCCTGTTGTGTGCCGTCTATGCCTGATCTGCCTGACCATTATGGATCCGGCTCATCTGACCCTGCATCCTGCTCATCCAGCCTGCTACAGCTCTTCAGCCCAGCAAGGTCTCATCTGTCTCCTGCTTCCAGCGCAGTCTACTGGACTGATCACAGGCACTCAGACCTCACTGTGCTCCCATGGCTGCTTTCTAACCAGGAGCTCACTAACCAGGTATGTGACAGGAGAGCGGGGTGATGTCATCATCTGGAAAAAACAAATTGCTATTATCTTAAAAGTAAAAGCAGCACGAATTTTTATTATTATGACACAAAAAAGCACAAATATAAAAACAAGCTGTTATAACTAAAAAACCATAACAGCACAAATAAAAATTTTAGCAGCACAAAACAGCACAAATGTAGCACTAAAGAAACACACTTCAGTTTTTATTTGTGCTGATTGTAGGGTGGGCAAAGTGAGTGGGGTTTGAAAAAAAAAAAACTGTTATAACTTAAAAACCATAACAGCACAAATAAAAATGTTAGCAGCACAAACCAGCACAAACATAGCACTAACCAACGAGACCAGTTTTGTGTCATTTGGGCGTTGTAGGGGGGCTGACTGACCTTTGGTGACCTTTAATAAATCATTAATAACGAGAAAACGATAAAAGATAGAATGGAAATTTTAGCAGCACAAAACAGCACAAACGTAGCACTAACCAACGAGACCAGTTTTGTGTCATTTGGGCATTATAGGGGGGCTGAGTGACCTTTCGTGACCTTTAATAAATCATTAATAACGCAAAAACGATAATAGATAGAACGGAAATGTTAGCAGCACAAAACAGCACAAATGTAGCACTAACCAACGAGACCAGTTTTGTGTCATTTGGGCATTGTAGGGGAGCTGAGTGACCTTCGGTGACCTTTAATAAATCATTAATAACGCAAAAATGATAAAAGGTAGAACGGAAATTTTAGCAGCACAAAACAGCACAAATGTAGCACTAAAGAAACACACTTGAGTTTTTATTTGTGCTGATTGTAGGGTGGGCAAAGTGAGTGGGGTTTGAAAAAAAAAAAAACTGTTATAACTTAAAAACCATAACAGCACAAATAAAAATTTTAGCAGCACAAACCAGCACAAACGTAGCACTAACCAACGAGACCAGTTTTGTCTCATTTGGGCATTGTAGGGGGGCTGACTGACCTTTGGTGACCGTTAATAAATCATTAATAACACGAAAATGATAAAAGATAGAACGGAAATTTTAGCAGCACAAAACAGCACAAACGTAGCACTAACCAACGAGACCAGTTTTGTGTCATTTGGGCATTATAGGGGGGCTGAGTGACCTTTGGTGACCTTTAATAAATCATTAATAACGCAAAAACGATAAAAGATAGAATGGAATTTTTAGCAGCACAAAACAGCACAAACGTAGCACTAACCAACGAGACCAGTTTTGTGTCATTTGGGTGTTGTAGGGGGGCTGACTGACTTTTGGTGACCTTTAATAAATCATTAATAACGCAAAAACGATAACAGGTAGAACGGAAATTTTAGCAGCACAAAACAGCACAAATGTAGCACTAAAGAAACACACTTGAGTTTTTATTTGTGCTGATTGTAGGGTGGGCAAAGTGAGTGGGGTTTGAAAAAAAAAAAAAACTGTTATAACTTAAAAACCATAACAGCACAAATAAAAATTTTAGCAGCACAAACCAGCACAAACGTAGCACTAACCAACGAGACCAGTTTCGTGTCATTTGGGCGTTGTAGGGGGGCTGACTGACCTTTGGTGACCTTTAATAAATCATTAATAACGCAAAAACGATAAAAGATAGAACGGAAATGTTAGCAGCACAAAACAGCACAAACGTAGCACTAACCAACGAGACCAGTTTTGCGTCATTTGGGCATTGTAGGGGGGCTGACTGACCTTTGGTGACCTTTAATAAATCATTAATAACGCAAAAACGATAAAAGATAGAACTGAATTTTTAGCAGCACAAAACAGCACAAACGTAGCACTAACCAACGAGACCAGTTTTGCGTCATTTGGGCATTGTAGGGGGGCTGACTGACCTTTGGTGACCTTTAATAAATCATTAATAACGCAAAAACGATAAAAGATAGAACGGAATTTTTAGCAGCACAAAACAGCACAAACGTAGCACTAACCAACTAGACCAGTTTTGTGTCATTTGGGTGTTGTAGGGGGGCTAGGTGATGTCACAGTCTGGAAAAAACAATTGCTAATATCTTAAAAATAAAAGCAGCACAAATGTAAATTTTTACGGCACAAAACAGCACAAACGTAGCACTAAAGAAACACACTTGAGTTTTTATTTGTGCTGATTGTAGGGGGGCCAGCTTCGCTGAGCTTTGTTCGGGAGGGGCGACCCAATTTTGGGGATTTTTCGGAAGGGGCGACCCACATTTTTCGGATTTTTCAGAAGGGACGACCCACATTTTGGGGATTTTTTGGGAGGGGCAACCCACATTTTCGGGAGGGGCGACCCACATTTTCGGGAGTGGAGACCAAATTTGGGGGATTTTTCGGTTTTATGGGAGGGGCGACCCACATTTTGGGTAGTGTTTAGGCGACCCAATTTTAGGGATTTTTCAGCAGGGGAGACCCGCATTTTCGGGAGGGACGACCCACATTTTGGGAAATTTTCGGGAGGGGCAACCCACATTTTCGGGAGGGGCGACCCACATTTTCGGGAGTGGAGACCAAATTTTGGGGATTTTTCGGTTTTATGGGAGGGGCGACCCACATTTTGGGTAGTGTTTGGGAAAGGTGAACCACATTTTCGGGAGGGGCGATCCATATTTTGGGGATTTTTCGGGAGGGGCGACCCACATTTTCGCGAGGGGCTAGACAATTTTGGGCATTTTTCGGGAGGGGCGACCCAATTTTGGGGATTTTTGAGGAGAGGAAACCCAATTTTGGGGATTTTTCTGGAGGTGCAACCCAATTTTGAGGAATTTTCGGGAGGGTCGACCCACATTTTCGGGACCCACATTTTCAGGAGGGGCGACTAAATTTTGGGGATTTTTCTGGAGGGGCGACCCAATTTTGGGGATTTTTCGGGAAGGTCGACCCGCATTTTCAGAAGGGGCGACCCACATTTTGGGGATTTTTCAGGAGGGGCGACCCACATTTTCGGGAGGGGCAACCCACATTTTCGGGATTTTTCGGGATGGGCGACCAACATTTTCGGGAGGGGCGACCCAATTTTGGGGATTTTTCGGGAGGGGCAACCCACGTTTTGGGGATTTTTCGGGAGGGGCGACCCACATTTTGGGAAGTTTTCGGGAGGGGCGACCCACATTTTGGGAAGTTTTCGGGAGGGGTGACCCACATTTTCGGGAGGGGCGACCCACATTTTCGGGAGGGGTGACCCAATTTTGGGGATTTTTCAAGAGGGGCGACCCACATTTTCGGGAGGGGCGATTACATTTTGGGGATTTTTCGGGTTGGGCAACCCATATTTTTGGGAGAGGCGACCCAATTTTGGCAATTTTTCAGGAGGGGTGAACCACATTTTGGGAATATTTTGGGAGGGGCAACCCAATTTTGGGGATTATTGGGAGGGGCGACCCAATTTTGGGGATTTTTGGGAGGGGCGACCCAATTTTGGGCATTTTTCGGGAGGGGCAACCCACATTTTTGGGAGGGGCGACCCACATTTTGGGGATTTTTTGGGAGGGGCGAGACCCACATTTTGGAGATTTTTATGGATGGGTGACCCACATTTTCGGGAGGGTCGACCCAATTTTGAGGATTGTTCGGGAGGGGCGACCCAATTTTGGGGATTTTTCGGAAGGGGCGACCCACATTTTTGGGATTTTTCAGAAGGGACGACCCACATTTTGGGGATTTTTTGGGAAAACCCACATTTTCGGGAGGGGCGACCCACATTTTCGGGAGTGGAGACCAAATTTGGGGGATTTTTCGGTTTTATGGGAGGGGCGACCCACATTTTGGGTAGTGTTTGGGCGACCCAATTTTAGGGATTTTTCAGCAGGGGAGACCCGCATTTTCGGGAGGGACGACCCACATTTTGGGAAATTTTCGGGAGGGGCAACCCACATTTTCGGGAGGGGCGACCCACATTTTCGGGAGTGGAGACCAAATTTTGGGGATTTTTCAGGAGGGGCAATCCATATTTTCGGGAGGAGCGACCCAATTTTGGGGATTTTTCGGGAGGAGTGACCTAATTTTGGGGATTTTTCGGGAGGGGCGACCCACATTATTGGGAAGGGTGACAGAATTTTGGGGATTTTTCGGGACAGGCGACCCACATTTTAGGGATTTTTTTGGGGGGGCGACCCACATTTTGGGGATTTTTTGGGAGGAGTGACCCACATTTTTGGGAGGGGCCACCCACATTTTGGGGATTTTTCGTGATGGGCGACCCAATTTTGGGCACTTTACGGAAGGGGCAACCCATATTTTCGGGAGGGGCGACCCAATTTTGGGGATTTTTCGGGAGGGGCGACCCAATTTTGTGGATTTTTCCGGAGGGGCGACCCACCTTTTTGGGAGGGGTGACAGAATTTTGGGGATTTTTCAGGACAGGCGACCCACATTTTGGGGATTTTTTGGGGGGGCGACCTACATTTTGGGGATTTTTCGGGAGGAGCGACCCACATTTTTGGGAGGGGCAACCCACATTTTGGGGAATATTCAGGATGGGCGACCCACATTTTCAGGAGGGGTGACCCAATTTTGGGGATTTTTCGGGAGGGGCGACCCACATTTTCGGGAAGGGCGACCCAATTTTCAGGATTTTTCCGGAGGGGCAACCCAATTTTGGGGATTTTTCAGGAGGGGCGACCCAATTTTGAGGATTTTTCGGGAGGGGTGAGCCACTTTTTTGGAACAGGCGACTTACATTTTGGGGATTTTTCGACAGGGGCGACCCAATTTTGGGGATCTTTCGGGAGGAGCGACCCACATTTTCGGAAGGACGACCCAATTATCGGGATTTTTCGGGAGGGGCGATCCACATTTTCAGAAGGGGCGACCCAATTTTGGGAATTTTTCGGGAGGGGCGACCCAATTCTGGTGATTTTTCGGGAGGGGCGACCCAATTCTGGGGATTTTTCAGGAGGGGTGACCCACATTTTTGGGAAGGGCGACGCAATTTTGGGTATTTTTCAGGTGGGGCGACCCACATTTTAGGGATTTTTCAGGAGGAGCGATCCAGAATTTGGGAAGTTTTCGGGAGGGGCGACCCACATTTTTGGGAACGGCGACCCAATTTGGGGATTTTTCAGGAGGGGTGACCCAATTTTGGAGATTTTTCGGGAGGGGCGATGAAATTTTGGGGATTTTTCGGGTGGGGCAACACATATTTTCGGGAGGGGTGACCCAATTTTGGGAATTTTTTGGGAGGGGCGACCAACATTTTCAGGAGGGGCGACCCAATTTTGGGGATTTTTCAGGAGGGGTGACCCAATTTTGGGGATTTTTCGGGAGGGGCGATGAAATTTTGGGGATTTTTCGGGTGGGGCAACCCATATTTTTGGGAGGGGTGACCCAATTTTGGGGATTTTTCAGGAGGGGCGACCCACATTTTCGGGAGGGGAGATGAAATTTTGGGGATCTTTCGAGTGGGGCGGCCCACATTTTCGGTAGGGGCGACCCAATTTTGAGGATTTTTTGGGAATGGCGACCCAATTTTGGTGATTTTTCGTAAGGGGTGACCTAATTTTGGGGACTTTTCGGGAGGGGCGACCCAATTTTGGGGATTTTTCGGGAGGAGTGACTCAATTTTGGGGATTTTTCAGGAGGGGTGACGCAATTTTGAGGATTTTTCGGGAGGGGCGACCCACATTTTCAGAAGGGGCGCCCCACATTTTGGAGATTTTTCGGAAGGGGCGACCCACATTTTCGGGAGGAGAGACCAAATTTTGGGGATTTTTCGGGAGGGGCAACCCACATTTTCGGGAGGGACGATCCACTTTTTCTGGAGGGGCGACCCACATTTTGGGGATTTTTCGAGCGGGGCGACCCAATTTTGGGGATTTTTCAGGAGGGGCGACGCAATTTTGAGGATTTTTCGGGAGGGGCAGCCCACATTTTCGGTAGGGGCGACCCAATTTTGGTGATTTTTTGGGTGGGACGACCCAATTTTGGTGATTTTTCGTGAGGGGTGACCTAATTTTGAGGACTTTTCGGGAGGGGCGACCCAATTTTGGGGATTTTTCGGGAGGAGTGACTCAATTTTGGGGATTTTTCAGGAGGGGCGACGCAATTTTGAGGATTTTTTCGGGAGGGGCGACCCACATTTTCAGAAGGGGCGACCCACATTTTGGAGATTTTTCGGAAGGGGCGACCCACATTTTCGGGAGGGGAGACCAAATTTTGGGGATTTTTCGGGAGTGGCCAGCCCACATTTTCGGGAGGGACGATCCAAATTTTCTGGAGGGGCGACCCACATTTTGGGGATTTTTCGGGAGGGGCGACCCAATTTTGGGGATTTTTCGGGAGGGGCGACCCAATTTTAAGTATTTTTCAGGAGGGGCAATCCAATTTTGGGGATTTTTCGGCAGGGGCGACCCAATTTTAAGGATTTTTCGGTAAGGGTGGCCCACATTTTTGGAAGAGGCGACCCACATTTTTGGAATGGGCAACCCACATTTTCGGGATTTTTCAGGATGGGCGACCCACATTTTCAGGAGGGGCGACCCACATTTTTGGGAGGGGCGACCCAATTTTTGGGGATTTTTCAGGAGGCGTGACGCACATTTTCGGGAAGGGTGACCCCAATTTGGGGATTTTTCGGGAGGGGCGACCCACATTTTCGGGAGGGGCGACCCACATTTTCAGGAGGGGCGATCTACATTTTGGAGATTTTTCGAGAGGGGCGACCCACATTTTGGGGATTTTTCAGGATTGTCAACTCAATTTTGGGGATTTTTCTGGAAGGGCGACCCACATTTTCGGGAGGGGTGACCCAATTATGGGGATTTTTCAGGAGGGGTGACGCAATTTTGAGGATTTTTCGGGAGGGGCGACCCACATTTTCAGAAGGGGCGCCCCACATTTTGGAGATTTTTCGGAAGGTGCGACCCACATTTTCGGGAGGAGAGACCAAATTTTGGGGATTTTTCGGGAGGGGCAACCCACATTTTCGGGAGGGACGATACACTTTTTCTGGAGGGGCGACCCACATTTTGGGGATTTTTCGAGAGGGGTGACCCAATTTTGGGGATTTTTCAGGAGGGGCGACGCAATTTTGAGGATTTTTCGGGAGGGGCAGCCCACATTTTCGGTAGGGGCGACCCAATTTTGAGGATTTTTTGGGTGGGACGACCCAATTTTGGTGATTTTTCGTGAGGGGTGACCTAATTTTGAGGACTTTTCGGTAGGGGCGACCCATATTTTTTGGAGGGGCGACCCAATTTTGGGGATTTTTCAGGAGGAGCAACCCAATTTTGGGGATTTTTCGGGAGGAGTGACTCAATTTTGGGGATTTTTTGGGAGGGACGACCCAATTTAGGTGATTTTTCGGCAGGGGTGATCCACATTTTCAGAAGGGGTGACCCAATTTTGGGAATTTTTCGGGAGGGGCGACCCAATTCTGGGGATTTTTCGGGAGGGGCGACCCAATTCTGGGGATTTTTTCGGGAGGGGCGACCCACATTTTTGGGAAGGGCGACCCAATTAAGGGTATTTTTCAGGAGGGGCGACCCACATTTTAGGGATTTTTCAGGAGGAGTGATCCAGAATTTGGGAAGTTTTCAGGGGGGGCGACCCACATTTTTGGGAAGGGCGACCCAATTTTGGGGATTTTTCAGGAGGGGTGACCCAATTTTGGGGATTTTTCGGGAGGGGCGATGAAATTTTGGGGATTTTTCGGGTGGGGCAACCCATATTTTTGGGAGGGGTGACCCAATTTTGGGAATTTTTTGGGAGGAGCGACCTAATTTTGGGGATTTTTCAGGAGGGGCGACCTAATTTTGGGGATTTTTCAGGAGGGGCGGCCCATATTTTTGGGAGGGGCGACCTAATTTTAGGGATTTTTCGGGAGGGACGAACCAATTTTGGTGATTTTTCGGGAGGGGTGACCTAATTTTGTGGACTTTTTGGGAGGGGCGACCCATATTTTCTGGAGGGGCGACCCAATTTTGGGGATTTTTCTGGAGGGGCAACCCAATTATGGGGATTTTTCAGGAGGAGTGACTCAATTTTGGGGATTTTTCAGGAGGGGCGACACAATTTTGAGGATTTTTCGGGAGGGGCGACCCACATTTTCGGGAGGGGAGACCAAATTTTGGGGATTTTTCGGAAGAGGTGAGCCACATTTTTGGAACAGGCGATCCACATTTTGGGGATTTTTCAAGAGGGGCGACCCACATTTTCGGGAGGTGTGACACAATTTTGGGCATTTTTCGGGAGGGGCAACCCAATTTTGCGTATTTTTCGGGAGGGGCGATCCACATTTTAGGGAGGGGCGACCCAATTTTGGGGATTTTTCGGGAGGGGCGACCCACATTTTCGGGAGAGACGACCCAATTATCGGGATTTTTTGGGAGGGGCGATCCACATTTTCA
The DNA here is from genome assembly GCF_042186555.1 of Aquarana catesbeiana. NCBI lineage: Eukaryota > Metazoa > Chordata > Amphibia > Anura > Ranidae > Aquarana > Aquarana catesbeiana. The sequence continues at coordinate 279,559,811 of NC_133326.1, forward strand.
GAAGGGGCGAGCCCATTTTGGGAATGTTTGGGGAGGGGCGACCTACATTTTCGGGAAGGACGACACAATTTTGGGGATTTTTCGGGAGGGGCGACCCAATTCTGGGCATTTTTCAGGAGGGGCGACTCAATTTTGGGGATTTTTCAGGAGGGGCGACCCAATTTTGGGGATTTTTAAGGAGGGGCGACCCACATTTTATATATTTTTTGGGAGGAGCGATCCAGATTTTGGTTAGTTTTCGTGAGGGGCGACCCACATTTTTGGGAGGGGCGACCCACATTTTTGGGAGGGGTGACCCAATTTTGGGGATTTTTTGGGAGGGGTGTCCCAATTTTGGGGATTTTTCAGGAGGGGCGATGAAATTTTGGGGATTTTTCGGGTGGGGCAACCCATATTTTCAGGAGGGGTAATCAATTTTGGGGATTTTTCAGGAGGGGCGACCCACATTTTCGGGAGGGGAGATGAAATTTTGGGGATTTTTTGGGTGGGGCGACCCAATTTTGGGGATTTTTTGGGAGGGACGAACCAATTTTGGGGATCTTTCGGGAGGAGTGACCCATATTTTCGGGAGGGACGACCCAATTATCGGGATTTTTCGAGAGGGGCGATCCACATTTTCAGAAAGGGCGACCCAATTTTGGGAATTTTTCGGGAGGGGCGACCCAATTCTGGGGATTTTTCGGGAGGGACGACCCAATTCTGGGGATTTTTCGGGAGGGGTGAAACACATTTTTGGGAAGGGCGACCCAATTTTGGGTATTTTTCAGAAGGGGCGCCCCACATTTTGGAGATTTTTCGGAAGGGGCGACCCACATTTTCGGGAGGAGAGACCAAATTTTGGGGATTTTTCGGGAGGGGCAACCCACATTTTCGGGAGGGACGATCCACTTTTTCTGGAGGGGCGACCCACATTTTGGGGATTTTTCGAGAGGGGCGACCCAATTTTGGGGATTTTTCAGGAGGGGCGACGCAATTTTGAGGATTTTTCGGGAGGGGCAGCCCACATTTTCGGTAGGGGCGATCCAATTTTGGTGATTTTTTGGGTGGGACGACCCAATTTTGGTGATTTTTCGTGAGGGGTGACCTAATTTTGAGGACTTTTCGGGAGGGGCGACCCAATTTTGGGGATTTTTCGGGAGGAGTGACTCAATTTTGGGGATTTTTCAGGAGGGGCGACGCAATTTTGAGGATTTTTTCGGGAGGGGCGACCCACATTTTCAGAAGGGGCGACCCACATTTTGGAGATTTTTCGGAAGGGGCGACCCACATTTTCGGGAGGGGAGACCAAATTTTGGGGATTTTTCGGGAGTGGCCAACCCACATTTTCGGGAGGGACGATCCAAATTTTCTGGAGGGGCGACCCACATTTTGGGGATTTTTCGGGAGGGGCGACCCACATTTTGGGGATTTTTCGGGAGGGGCGACCCAATTTTGGGGATTTTTCGGGAGGGGCGACCCAATTTTAAGTATTTTTCAGGAGGGGCAATCCAATTTTGGGGATTTTTCGGCAGGGGCGACCCAATTTTAAGGATTTTTCGGTAAGGGTGGCCCACATTTTTGGAAGAGGCGACCCACATTTTTGGAATGGGCAAACCACATTTTCGGGATTTTTCAGGATGGGCGACCCACATTTTCAGGAGGGGCGACCCACATTTTTGGGAGGGGCGACCCAATTTTTGGGGATTTTTCAGGAGGCGTGACGCACATTTTCGGGAGGGGTGATCCCAATTTGGGGATTTTTCGGGAGGGGCGACCCACATTTTTGGGAGGGGCGACCCACATTTTCAGGAGGGGCGATCTACATTTTGGGGATTTTTTGAGAGGGGCGACCCACATTTTGGGGATTTTTCAGGATTGTCAACTCAATTTTGGGGATTTTTCTGGAAGGGCGACCCACATTTTCGGGAGGGGTGACCCAATTATGGGGATTTTTCAGGAGGGGTGACGCAATTTTGAGGATTTTTCGGGAGGGGCGACCCACATTTTCAGAAGGGGCGCCCCACATTTTGGAGATTTTTCGGAAGGTGCGACCCACATTTTCGGGAGGAGAGACCAAATTTTGGGGATTTTTCAGGAGGGGCAACCCACATTTTCGGGAGGGACGATCCACTTTTTCTGGAGGGGCGACCCACATTTTGGGGATTTTTCGAGAGGGGCAACCCAATTTTGGGGATTTTTCAGGAGGGGCGACGCAATTTTGAGGATTTTTCGGGAGGGGCAGCCCACATTTTCGGTAGGGGCGACCCAATTTTGAGGATTTTTTGGGTGGGACGACCCATATTTTTTGGAGGGGCGACCCAATTTTGGGGATTTTTCGGGAGGAACAACCCAATTTTGGGGATTTTTCGGGAGGAGTGACTCAATTTTGGGGATTTTTTGGGAGGGACGACCCAATTTTGGTGATTTTTCGGCAGGGGTGATCCACATTTTCAGAAGGGGTGACCCAATTTTGGGAATTTTTTGGGAGGGGCGACCCAATTCTGGGGATTTTTCGGGAGGGGCGACCCAATTCTGGGGATTTTTCGGGAGGGGCGACCCACATTTTTGGGAAGGGCGACCCAATTAAGGGTATTTTTCAGGAGGGGCGACTCACATTTTAGGGATTTTTCAGGAGGAATGATCCAGAATTTGGGAAGTTTTCAGGGGGGGCGACCCACATTTTTGGGAAGGGCGACCCAATTTTGGGGATTTTTCAGGAGGGGTGACCCAATTTTGGGGATTTTTCGGGAGGGGCGATGAAATTTTGGGGATTTTTCGGGTGGGGCAACCCATATTTTTGGGAGGGGTGACCCAATTTTGGGAATTTTTTGGGAGGAGCGACCTAATTTTGGGGATTTTTCAGGAGGGACGACCTAATTTTGGGCATTTTTCAGGAGGGGCGGCCCATATTTTTGGGAGGGGCGACCTAATTTTATGGATTTTTCGGGAGGGACGAACCAATTTTGGTGATTTTTCGGGAGGGGTGACCTAATTTTGTGGACTTTTTGGGAGGGGCGACCCATATTTTCTGGAGGGGCGACCCAATTTTGGGGATTTTTCTGGAGGGGCAACCCAATTATGGGGATTTTTCAGGTGGAGTGACTCAATTTTGGGGATTTTTCAGGAGGGGCGACACAATTTTGAGGATTTTTCGGGAGGGGCAACCCACATTTTGGAGATTTTTCGGAAGGGGCGACCCACATTTTCGGGAGGGGAGACCAAATTTTGGGGATTTTTCGGAAGAGGTGAGCCACATTTTTGGAACAGGCGATCCACATTTTGGGGATTTTTCAAGAGGGGCGACCCACATTTTCGGGAGGTGTGACACAATTTTGGGCATTTTTCGGGAGGGGCAACCCAATTTTGCGTATTTTTCGGGAGGGGCGATCCACATTTTAGGGAGGGGCGACCCAATTTTGGGGATTTTTCGGGAGGGGCGACCCACATTTTCGGAAGAGACGACCCAATTATCGGGATTTTTTGGGAGGGGCGATCCACATTTTCAGAAGGGGCGAGCCCATTTTGGGAATGTTTGGGGAGGGGCGACCCACATTTTCGGGAGGGACGACCCAATTTTGGGGATTTTTCGGGAGGGGCGACCCAATTCTGGGCATTTTTCAGGAGGGGCGACTCAATTTTGGGGATTTTTCAGGAGGGGCGACCCAATTTTGGGGATTTTTAAGGAGGGGCGACCCACATTTTATATATTTTTTGGGAGGAGCGATCCAGATTTTGGTTAGTTTTCGGGAGGGGCGACCCACATTTTTGGGAGGGGCGACCCACATTTTTGGGAGGGGTGACCCAATTTTGGGGATTTTTTGGGAGGGGTGTCCCAATTTTGGGGATTTTTCAGGAGGGGCGATGAAATTTTGGGGATTTTTCGGGTGGGGCAACCCATATTTTCAGGAGGGGTAATCAATTTTGGGGATTTTTCAGGAGGGGCGACCCACATTTTCAGGAGGGGCGACCCACATTTTTGGGAGGGGCAACCCACATTTTCGGGATTTTTCAGGATGGGCGACCCACATTTTCAGGAGGGGCGACCCACATTTTTGGGAGGGGCGACCCAATTTTTTGGGGTTTTTTCAGGAGGCGTGACGCACATTTTCGGGAGGGGTGATCCCAATTTGGGGATTTTTCGGGAGGGGCGACCCACATTTTTGGGAGGGGCGACTCACATTTTCAGGAGGGGCGATCTACATTTTGGGGATTTTTCGAGAGGGGCGACCCACATTTTGGGGATTTTTCAGGATTGTCAACTCAATTTTGGGGATTTTTCTGGAAGGGCGACCCACATTTTCGGGAGGGGTGACCCAATTATGGGGATTTTTCAGGAGGGGTGACGCAATTTTGAGGATTTTTCGGGAGGGGCGACCCACATTTTCAGAAGGGGCGCCCCACATTTTGGAGATTTGTCGGAAGGTGTGACCCACATTTTCGGGAGGAGAGACCAAATTTTGGGGATTTTTTGGGAGGGGCAACCCACATTTTCGGGAGGGACGATCCACTTTTTCTGGAGGGGCGACCCACATTTTGGGGATTTTTCGAGAGGGGCGACCCAATTTTGGGGATTTTTCAGGAGGGGCGACGCAATTTTGAGGATTTTTCGGGAGGGGCAGCCCACATTTTCGGTAGGGGCGACCCAATTTTGAGGATTTTTTGGGTGGGACGACCCAATTTTGGTGATTTTTCGTGAGGGGTGACCTAATTTTGAGGACTTTTCGGTAGGGGCGACCCATATTTTTTGGAGGGGCGAACCAATTTTGGGGATTTTTCGGGAGGAGCAACCCAATTTTGGGGATTTTTCGGGAGGAGTGACTCAATTTTGGGGATTTTTTGGGAGGGATGACCCAATTTTGGTGATTTTTCGGCAGGGGTGATCCACATTTTCAGAAGGGGTGACCCAATTTTGGGAATTTTTCGGGAGGGGCGACCCAATTCTGGGGATTTTTCGGGAGGGGTGACCCAATTCTGGGGATTTTTCGGGAGGGGCGACCCAATTAAGGGTATTTTTCAGGAGGGGCGACCCACATTTTAGGGATTTTTCAGGAGGAGTGATCCAGAATTTGGGAAGTTTTCAGGGGGGGCGACCCACATTTTTGGGAAGGGCGACCCAATTTTGGGGATTTTTCAGGAGGGGTGACCCAATTTTGGGGATTTTTCGGGAGGGGCGATGAAATTTTGGGGATTTTTCGGGTGGGGCAACCCATATTTTTGGGAGGGGTGACCCAATTTTGGGAATTTTTTGGGAGGAGCGACCTAATTTTGGGGATTTTTCAGGAGGGACGACCTAATTTTGGGGATTTTTCAGGAGGGGCGGCCCATATTTTTGGGAGGGGCGACCTAATTTTAGGGATTTTTCGGGAGGGACGAACCAATTTTGGTGATTTTTCGGGAGGAGTGACCTAATTTTGTGGACTTTTTGGGAGGGGCGACCCATATTTTCTGGAGGGGCGACCCAATTTTGGGGATTTTTCTGGAGGGGCAACCCAATTATGGGGATTTTTCAGGAGGAGTGACTCAATTTTGGGGATTTTTCAGGAGGGGCGACACAATTTTGAGGATTTTTCGGGAGGGGCAACCCACATTTTGGAGATTTTTCGGAAGGGGCGACCCACATTTTCGGGAGGGGAGACCAAATTTTGGGGATTTTTCGGAAGAGGTGAGCCACATTTTTGGAACAGGCGATCCACATTTTGGGGATTTTTCAAGAGGGGCGACCCACATTTTCGGGAGGTGTGACACAATTTTGGGCATTTTTCGGGAGGGGCAACCCAATTTTGCGTATTTTTCGGGAGGGGCGATCCACATTTTAGGGAGAGGCGACCCAATTTTGGGGATTTTTCGGGAGGGGCGACCCACATTTTCGGGAGAGACGACCCAATTATCGGGATTTTTTGGGAGGGGCGATCCACATTTTCAGAAGGGGCGAGCCTGTTTTGGGAATGTTTGGGGAGGGGCGACCCACATTTTCGGGAGGGACGACCCAATTTTGGGGATTTTTCGGGAGGGGCGACCCAATTCTGGGCATTTTTCAGGAGGGGCGACTCAATTTTGGGGATTTTTCAGGAGGGGCGACCCAATTTTGGGGATTTTTAAGGAGGGGCGACCCACATTTTATATATTTTTTGGGAGGAGCGATCCAGATTTTGGTTAGTTTTCGGGAGGGGCGACCCACATTTTTGGGAGGGGCGACCCACATTTTTGGGAGGGGTGACCCAATTTTGGGGATTTTTTGGGAGGGGTGTCCCAATTTTGGGGATTTTTCAGGAGGGGCGATGAAATTTTGGGGATTTTTCGGGTGGGGCAACCCATATTTTCAGGAGGGGTAATCAATTTTGGGGATTTTTCAGGAGGGGCGACCCACATTTTCGGGAGGGGAGATGAAATTTTGGGGATTTTTTGGGTGGGGCGACCCAATTTTGGGGATTTTTTGGGAGGGACGAACCAATTTTGGGGATCTTTCGGGAGGAGTGACCCATATTTTCGGGAGGGACGACCCAATTATCGGGATTTTTCGGGAGGGGCGATCCACATTTTCAGAAAGGGCGACCCAATTTTGGGAATTTTTCGGGAGGGGCGACCCAATTCTGGGGATTTTTCGGGAGGGGCGACCCAATTCTGGGGATTTTTCGGGAGGGGTGACCCACATTTTTGGGAAGGGGGACCCAATTTTGGGTATTTTTTAGGAGGGGCGACCCACATTTTAGGGATTTTTCAGGAGGAGCGATCCAGAATTTGGGAAGTTTTCGGGAGGGGCAACCCATATTTTCAGGAGGGGTGACCCAATTTTGGGAATTTTTTGGGAGGGGCGACCCACATTTTCAGGAGGGGTGACCCAATTTTGGGGATTTTTCAGGAGGGGTGACCCAATTTTGGGGATTTTTCGGGAGGGGCGATGAAATTTTGGGTATTTTTCGGGTGGGGCAACCCATATTTTCAGGAGGGGCGACCCAATTTTGTGAATTTTTTGGGAGGGGCGACCCACATTTTCAGGAAGGGTGACCCAATTTTGGGGATTTTTCAGGAGGGGCGACCCAATTTTAGGGATTTTTCGGGAGGGACGACCCAATTTTGGTGATTTTTTGGGAGGGGTGACCCAATTTTGGGGATTTTTCAGGAGGGGCGACCCACATTTTCGGGAGGGGAGATGAAATTTTGGGGATCTTTCTGGTGGGGCGGCCCACATTTTCGGTAGGGGCGACCCAATTTTGGGGATTTTTTGGGAGGGACGACCTAATTTTGGTGATTTTTCGGGAGGGGTGACCTAATTTTGGGGACTTTTCGGGAGGGGCGACCCATATTTTCTGGAGGGGCGACCCAATTTTGGGGATTTTTCGGGAGGGGCAACCCAATTTTGGGGATTTTTCAGGAGGGGCGACCCAATTTTGGGGATTTTTCAGGACTGGCGGCCCATATGTTTGGAAGGGGTGACCCAATTTTAGGGATTTTTAGGGAGGGACGACCCAATTTTGGTGATTTTTCGGGAGGGGTGACCCAATTTTGGGGATTTTTCAGGAGGGGCGACCCACATTTTCGGGAGGGGAGATGAAATTTTGGGGATCTTTCTGGTGGGGTGGCCCACATTTTCTGTAGGGGCAACCCAATTTTGGGGATTTTTTGGGAGGGACGACTTAATTTTGGTGATTTTTCGGGAGGGGTGACCTAATTTTGGGGACTTTTCGGGAGGGGCAACCCATATTTTCTGGAGGGGCGACCCAATTTTGCGGATTTTTCAGGAGGGGCAACCCAATTTTGGGGATTTTTCGGGAGGAGTGACTCAATTTTAGGGATTTTTCAGGAGGGGCGATGCAATTTTGAGGATTTTTCGGGAGGGGCGACCCACATTTTCAGAAGGGGTGACCCACATTTTGGAGATTTTTCGGAAGGGGCGACCCACATTTTCAGGAGGGGAGACCAAATTTGGGGGATTTTTCGGGAGGGGTGAGCCAAATTTATGGAACAGGCGACCCACATTTTGGGGATTTTTCAAGAGGGGCGACCCACATTTTCGGGAGGTGCGACACAATTTTGGGAATTTTTCGGGAGGGGCGACCCAATTTTGGGTATTTTTCGGGAGGGGCGATCCACATTTTAGGGATTTTTCAGGAGGAGTGATCCAGAATTTGGGAAGTTTTCAGGGGGGGGCGACCCACATTTTTGGGAAGGGCGACCCAATTTTGGGGATTTTTCAGGAGGGGTGACCCAATTTTGGGGATTTTTCGGGAGGGGCGATGAAATTTTGGGGATTTTTCGGGTGGGGCAACCCATATTTTTGGGTGGGGTGACCCAATTTTGGGAATTTTTTGGGAGGAGCGACCTAATTTTGGGGATTTTTCAGGAGGGACGACCTAATTTTGGGGATTTTTCAGGAGGGGCGGCCCATATTTTTGGGAGGGGCGACCTAATTTTAGGGATTTTTCGGGAGGGACGAACCAATTTTGGTGATTTTTCGGGAGGGGTGACCTAATTTTGTGGACTTTTTGGGAGGGGCGACCCATATTTTCTGGAGGGGCGACCCAATTTTGGGGATTTTTCTGGAGGGGCAACCCAATTATGGGGATTTTTCAGGAGGAGTGACTCAATTTTGGGGATTTTTCAGGAGGGGCGACACAATTTTGAGGATTTTTCGGGAGGGGCAACCCACATTTTGGAGATTTTTCGGAAGGGGCGACCCACATTTTCGGGAGGGGAGACCAAATTTTGGGGATTTTTCGGAAGAGGTGAGCCACATTTTTGGAACAGGCGATCCACATTTTGGGGATTTTTCAAGAGGGGCGACCCACATTTTCGGGAGGTGTGACACAATTTTGGGCATTTTTCGGGAGGGGCAACCCAATTTTGCGTATTTTTCGGGAGGGGCGATCCACATTTTAGGGAGAGGCGACCCAATTTTGGGGATTTTTCGGGAGGGGCGACCCACATTTTCGGGAGAGACGACCCAATTATCGGGATTTTTTGGGAGGGGCAATCCACATTTTCAGAAGGGGCGAGCCTGTTTTGGGAATGTTTGGGGAGGGGCGACCCACATTTTCGGGAGGGACGACCCAATTTTGGGGATTTTTCGGGAGGGGCGACCCAATTCTGGGCATTTTTCAGGAGGGGCGACTCAATTTTGGGGATTTTTCAGGAGGGGCGACCCAATTTTGGGGATTTTTAAGGAGGGGCGACCCACATTTTATATATTTTTTGGGAGGAGCGATCCAGATTTTGGTTAGTTTTCGGGAGGGGCGACCCACATTTTTGGGAGGGGCGACCCACATTTTTGGGAGGGGTGACCCAATTTTGGGGATTTTTTGGGAGGGGTGTCCCAATTTTGGGGATTTTTCAGGAGGGGTGATGAAATTTTGGGGATTTTTCGGGTGGGGCAACCCATATTTTCAGGAGGGGTAATCAATTTTGGGGATTTTTCAGGAGGGGCGACCCACATTTTCGGGAGGGGAGATGAAATTTTGGGGATTTTTTGGGTGGGGCGACCCAATTTTGGGGATTTTTTGGGAGGGACGAACCAATTTTGGGGATCTTTCGGGAGGAGTGACCCATATTTTCGGGAGGGACGACCCAATTATCGGGATTTTTCGGGAGGGGCGATCCACATTTTCAGAAAGGGCGACCCAATTTTGGGAATTTTTCGGGAGGGGCGACCCAATTCTGGGGATTTTTCGGGAGGGGCGACCCAATTCTGGGGATTTTTCGGGAGGGGTGACCCACATTTTTGGGAAGGGGGACCCAATTTTGGGTATTTTTTAGGAGGGGCGACCCACATTTTAGGGATTTTTCAGGAGGAGCGATCCAGAATTTGGGAAGTTTTCGGGAGGGGCAACCCATATTTTCAGGAGGGGTGACCCAATTTTGGGAATTTTTTGGGAGGGGCGACCCACATTTTCAGGAGGGGTGACCCAATTTTGGGGATTTTTCAGGAGGGGTGACCCAATTTTGGGGATTTTTCAGGAGGGGCGATGAAATTTTGGGTATTTTTCGGGTGGGGCAACCCATATTTTCAGGAGGGGCGACCCAATTTTGTGAATTTTTTGGGAGGGGCGACCCACATTTTCAGGAAGGGTGACCCAATTTTGGGGATTTTTCAGGAGGGGCGACCCAATTTTAGGGATTTTTCGGGAGGGACGACCCAATTTTGGTGATTTTTTTGGGAGGGGTGACCCAATTTTGGGGATTTTTCAGGAGGGGCGACCCACATTTTCGGGAGGGGAGATGAAATTTTGGGGATCTTTCTGGTGGGGCGGCCCACATTTTCGGTAGGGGCGACCCAATTTTGGGGATTTTTTGGGAGGGACGACCTAATTTTGGTGATTTTTCGGGAGGGGTGACCTAATTTTGGGGACTTTTCGGGAGGGGCGACCCATATTTTCTGGAGGGGCGACCCAATTTTGGGGATTTTTCGGGAGGGGCAACCCAATTTTGGGGATTTTTCAGGAGGGGCGACCCAATTTTGGGGATTTTTCAGGACTGGCGGCCCATATGTTTGGAAGGGGTGACCCAATTTTAGGGATTTTTAGGGAGGGACGACCCAATTTTGGTGATTTTTCGGGAGGGGTGACCCAATTTTGGGGATTTTTCAGGAGGGGCGACCCACATTTTCGGGAGGAGAGATGAAATTTTGGGGATCTTTCTGGTGGGGCGGCCCACATTTTCGGTAGGGGCAACCCAATTTTGGGGATTTTTTGGGAGGGACGACTTAATTTTGGTGATTTTTCGGGAGGGGTGACCTAATTTTGGGGACTTTTCGGGAGGGGCAACCCATATTTTCTGGAGGGGCGACCCAATTTTGCGGATTTTTCAGGAGGGGCAACCCAATTTTGGGGATTTTTCGGGAGGAGTGACTCAATTTTAGGGATTTTTCAGGAGGGGCGATGCAATTTTGAGGATTTTTCGGGAGGGGCGACACACATTTTCAGAAGGGGTGACCCACATTTTGGAGATTTTTCTGAAGGGGCGACCCACATTTTCAGGAGGGGAGACCAAATTTGGGGGATTTTTCGGGAGGGGTGAGCCAAATTTATGGAACAGGCGACCCACATTTTGGGGATTTTTCAAGAGGGGCGACCCACATTTTCGGGAGGTGCGACACAATTTTGGGAATTTTTCGGGAGGGGCGACCCAATTTTGGGTATTTTTCGGGAGGGGCGATCCACATTTTCAGGAGGGGCGACCCAATTTTGGGGATTTTTCGGGAGGGGCGACCCACATTTTCAGGAGGGACGACCTAATTATCGGGATTTTTTGGGAGGGGAGATCCACATTTTCGGAAGGGGCGACCCCATTTTGGGAATGTTTCGGGAGGGGCGACCCACATTTTCAGGAGGGCGACCCATTTTTGGGGATTTTTCGGGAGGGGCGACCCAATTCTGGGGATTTTTTAGGAGGGGCGACTCAATTTGGGGGATTTTTCAGGTGGGGCGACCCAATTTTGGGGATTTCTCAGAAGGGGTGATCCAATTTTGGGGATTTTTTAGGAGGGGCAATCCAATTTTGGGGATTTTTCAGGAGGGGAGACCGAATTTTGGGGATTTTTCAGGAGGGGCGGCCCATATGTTTGGAAGGGGTGACCCAATTTTAGGGATTTTTTGGGAGGGACGACCCAATTCTGGGCATTTTTCAGGAGGGGCGACTCAATTTTGGGGATTTTTCAGGAGGGGCGACCCAATTTTGGGGATTTTTAAGGAGGGGCGACCCACATTTTATATATTTTTTGGGAGGAGCGATCCAGATTTTGGTTAGTTTTCGGGAGGGGTGACCCACATTTTTGGGAGGGGCGACCCACATTTTTGGGAGGGGTGACCCAATTTTGGGGATTTTTTGGGAGGGGTGTCCCAATTTTGGGGATTTTTCAGGAGGGGCGATGAAATTTTGGGGATTTTTCGGGTAGGGCAACCCATATTTTCAGGAGGGGTAATCAATTTGTAATCATATGTTTGGAAGGGGTGACCCAATTTTAGGGATTTTTTGGGAGGGACGACCCAATTTTGGTGATTTTTCGGGAGGGGTGACCCAATTTTGGGGATTTTTCAGGAGGGGCGACCCACATTTTCGGGAGGGGAGATGAAATTTTGGGGATCTTTCTTACATAGTTACATAGTAGGTGAGGTTGAAAAAAGACACAAGTCCATCAAGTCCAACCTATGTGTGTGATTATGTGTCAGTATTACATTGTATATCCCTGTATATTGCGGTCATTCAGGTGATTATCTAATAGTTTCTTGAAGCTATCAATGCTCCCCGCTGAGACCACCGCCTGTGGAAGGGAATTCCACATCCTTGCCGCTCTTACAGTAAAGAACCCTCTACGTAGTTTAAGGTTAAACCTCTTTTCCTCTAATTGCAATGAGTGGCCACGAGTCTTATTAAACTCTCTTCTGCGAAAAAGTTTTATCCCTATTGTGGGGTCACCAGTACAGTATTTGTAAATTGAAATCATATCCCCTCTCAAGCGTCTCTTCTCCAGAGAGAATAAGTTCAGTGCTCGCAACCTTTCCTCATAACTAAGATCCTCCAGACCCTTTATTAGCTTTGTTGCCCTTCTTTGTACTCGCTCCATTTCCAGTACGTCCCTCCTGAGGACTGGTGCCCAGAACTGGACAGCATACTCCAGGTGCGGGCGGACCAGAGTCTTGTAGAGCGGGAGAATTATCGTTTTATCTCTGCAGTTGATCCCCCTTTTAATGCATGCCAATATTCTGTTTGCTTTATTAGCAGCAGCTTGGCATTGCATGCCGTTGCTGAGCCTATCATCCACTAGGACCCCCAAGTCCTTTTCCATCCTAGATTCCCCCAGAGGTTCTCCCCCCAGTGTATAGATTGCATTCATATTTTTGACACCCAAATGCATTATTTTACATTTTTCTACATTGAACCTCATTTGCCATGTAGTCGCCCACCCCATTAATTTGTTCAGGTCTTTTTGCAAGATTTCCACATCCTGCTGAGAAGTTATTGCCCTGCTTAGCTTAGTATCATCTGCAAATACAGAGATGGAACTGTTTATCCCATCCTCCAGGTCATTTATGAACAAATTAAATAGGATTGGTCCCAGCACAGAACCCTGGGGGACCCCACTACCCACCCCTGACCATTCTGAGTACTCCCCATTTATCACCACCCTCTGAACACGCCCTTGTAGCCAGTTTTCAATCCATGTACTCACCCTATGGTCCATGCCAACGCACCTTATTTTGTACAGTAAACGTTTATGGGGAACTGTGTCAAATGCTTTTGCAAAATCCAGATACACCATGTCTACGGGCCTTCCTTTATCTAGATGGCAACTCACCTCCTCATAGAAGGTTAATAGATTGGTTTGGCAAGAACGATTCTTCATGAATCCATGCTGATTACTGCTAATGATATCATTCTTATTACTAAAATCTTGTATATAGTCCCTTATCATCCCCTCCAAGAGTTTACATACTATTGATGTTAGGCTAACTGGTCTGTAATTCCCAGGGATGTTTTTTGGGCCCTTTTTAAATATTGGTGCTACATTGGCTTTTCTCCAATCAGCTGGCACCATTCCAGTCAATAGACTGTCTGTAAAAATTAGGAACAACGGTCTGGCAATCACCTGACTGAGTTCCCTAAGTACCCTCGGATGCAAGCCATCTGGTCCCGGTGATTTATTAATGTTAAGTTTCTCAAGTCTAATTTTAATTCCGTCCTCTGTTAACCATGTAGGTGCTTCCTGTGTTGTGTCATGAGGATAAACACTGCAGTTTTGGTTACTGAAGCCCCCCGATTCACTCGTGAATACTGAGGAGAAGAATAAATTCAATACCTCTGCCATCTCCCCATCCTTTGTAACCAGATGTCCTTCCTCATTCTTTATGGGGCCAATATGGTCTGTCCTCCCTTTTTTACTGTTTACATACTTAAAGAATTTCTTGGGATTTTTTTTGCTCTCCTCCGCTATGTGTCTTTCATGTTCTATCTTAGCCATCCTAATTGCACCCTTACATTTCTTATTGCATTCTTTATAAATTCTGAATGCTGTGGATGATCCCTCAACCTTGTATTTTTTGAAGGCCTTCTCCTTTGCTTTTATATGCATTTTTACATTGGAGTTAAGCCATCCAGGATGTTTGTTCGCTCTTTTAAATTTATTACCCAATGGGATACATTGGCTAATGCCCTTGTTTAATATGCTCTTAAAGCAAACCCATCTCTCCTCTGTATTCTTTGTTCCTAATATTTTATCCCAATTTATGCCTTTTAGCAAGGTTTGTAGTTTAGGGAAGTTGGCTCTTTTGAAATTCAGTGTCTTTGTGTTCCCTTCATGTCTCCTGTTTGTGTGATTTATACTGAAACTAATTGACCTGTGATCGCTGTTACCTAAATTGCCCCGTATTTCCACATCTGTTATCAGGTCTGTATTGTTGGTAATCAGTAGATCTAGTAATGTTTTATTTCTAGTTGGTGCGTCTACCATCTGACCCATAAAATTGTCCTGCAAGACATTAAGGAACTGGCGAGCCTTAAATGAATGCGCGGTTCCCTCCGCCCAGTCTATGTCTGGATAATTAAAATCCCCCATTATGATAACACTTCCCATCCTTGCTGCTAATCCAATTTGTGATAGGAGATCCGTCTCCACTTCCTCCCTCAGGTTAGGGGGCCTATAGCATACTCCCAGTATTATTTTCCCCTTAGCTTCATCCCTTTGGAGCTCTACCCATAAAGATTCCACCTCCTCCCTAGCCCCCTCAGTGATGTCATCTCTCACATTCACTTGTACATTATTCTTGATATATAGGCATACCCCTCCCCCTTTTTTACCCTCTCTATCCTTGCGGTATAGGGTATACCCTTGAATGTTTGCCAGCCAATCATGAGAGCTGTTGAACCAGGTCTCTGAAATTCCCACAAAATCCAAATCCTCCTTGTACAACAGTATCTCTAGTTCACCCATCTTGTCCGCCAGGCTCCTGGCATTGGTGAACATGCCACATAGTTTAGACCGGTCGCATATTGTCCTCGTATTGGGTGTTTCAAGATTGCAACTTGGACTTGCTACTATACTCACCTTGTGTTTTTGTGCTTTGGTTAACCTACCACTAATGCCCCCAATACTACCCTCTGGAATATCTTCCGCGCTGGCTATCACTGTCTCTGGACCCTCCCCCCCATCGCCTAGTTTAAAAACCCCTCTAACTTTTTGGCCATCTTCATTCCCAGCAGATCTGCACCCTCCTCATTTAGGTGCAGTCCGTCCCTTCTATAGTACCGGTTACCGACTGAGAAGTCGGCCCAGTCCTCCAGGAACCCAAACCCCTCCTTACTACACCAGCTCTTCAGCCACTTGTTTACTTCCCTAATCTCCCTCTGCCTCTCTGGTGTGGCTCGATGTACCGGTAGTATTCCTGAGAACACTACCTTGGAGGTCCTTTTCCTCAATTTAGCTCCTAAGTCCCTAAAATCGTTCTTTAGGACACTCCATCTGCCTCTGACTTTGTCATTGGTGCCAACGTGCACCATGACAGCCGGGTCTTCCCCAGCCCCTGCCAGTAATCTGTCCACAAGATCCGTGATGTGCCGAACCCGAGCGCCCGGTAGACAACATACTGTTCGGCGCTTCAGGTCTTGGTTACAGATTGCCCTCTCTGTCCTTCTAAGAATTGAGTCCCCTACCACCAGAATCTGTCTTTCCTTTCCCTTTGCTGCCCCCCCACTCTCACTGGAGGAGTTCTTCCCCTGGCAGCTAGGAGAGTCCCTCAACTCCAGCAGTGCTGGTCCCTGACTGGTTACACCAATGTCACTCAATGGAGCGTACTTATTGGGATGCTCCAGTCCTGGATCGGCCTCCCTGGCACTTCCCCCTCTACCCCTCCTGACTGTCACCCATCTACTCTTTGCTAGTGCCTGCACCTCTTTGTCTCCACCCGCCTCTGTGCTGGCCCCTGCCGGCACCTGCCGTGTACGTTCCTGGCTCACCTTTAGTATGGAGGGACTTGTCAGTGCTGACAGTTGCTTCCCCAGATTCAGAACCTGGGCTTCCAGGGAAACAATGTGCTTACATTTTGCACAGCAGTATTCGCCCTCGATCGGATGATCAAGGAACGCATACATGCGGCAAGATGTACAAAGAGTCGCCTCTCCACACCCGCCGGGCATCGTACCTATTAAATTTAGTGAGGATTTTACCCTGTCCAAATTACCTAACAACTAGCTTCCTGGCACTAATACTTAAGACAATACACAGGTACACAATACACAAGTACTAACGATCCACACACACTACTCAGACAACACTCAGATACTCTGAGTGTACTCTGAGATACTCTGGTGGGGCGGCCCACATTTTCGGTAGGGGCGACCCAATTTTGGGGATTTTTTGGGAGGGACGACCTAATTTTGGTGATTTTTCGGGAGGGGTGACCCAATTTTGGGGATTTTTCAGGAGGGGCGACCCACATTTTCGGGAGGGGAGATGAAATTTTGGGGATCTTTCTGGTGGGGCGGCCCACATTTTCGGTAGGGGTGACCCAATTTTGGGGATTTTTTGGCAGGGACGACCTAATTTTGGTGATTTTTCGGGAGGGGTGACCTAATTTTGGGGACTTTTCGGGAGGGGCAACCCATATTTTCTGGAGGGGTGACCCAATTTTGGGGATTTTTCGGGAGGGACGAACCAATTTTGGTGATTTTTCGGGAGGGGTGACCTAATTTTGTGGACTTTTTGGGAGGGGCGACCCATATTTTCTGGAGGGGCGACCCAATTTTGAGGATTTTTCTGGAGGGGCAACCCAATTATGGGGATTTTTCAGGAGGAGTGACTCAATTTTGGGGATTTTTCAGGAGGGGCGACACAATTTTGAGGATTTTTCGGGAGGGGCAACCCACATTTTGGAGATTTTTCGGAAGGGGCGACCCACATTTTCGGGAGGGGAGACCAAATTTTGGGGATTTTTCGGAAGAGGTGAGCCACATTTTTGGAACAGGCGATCCACATTTTGGGGATTTTTCAAGAGGGGCGACCCACATTTTCGGGAGGTGTGACACAATTTTGGGCATTTTTCGGGAGGGGCAACCCAATTTTGCGTATTTTTCGGGAGGGGCGATCCACATTTTAGGGAGGGGCGACCCAATTTTGGGGATTTTTCGGGAGGGGCGACCCACATTTTCAGGAGAGACGACCCAATTATCGGGATTTTTTGGGAGGGGCGATCCACATTTTCACAAGGGGCGAGCCCATTTTGGGAATGTTTGGGGAGGGGCGACCCACATTTTCGGGAGGGACGACCCAATTTTGGGGATTTTTCGGGAGGGGCGACCCAATTCTGGGCATTTTTCAGGAGGGGCGACTCAATTTTGGGGATTTTTCAGGAGGGGCGACCCAATTTTGGGGATTTTTAAGGAGGGGCGACCCACATTTTATATATTTTTTGGGAGGAGCGATCCAGATTTTGGTTAGTTTTTGGGAGGGGCGACCCACATTTTTGGGAGGGGCGACCCACATTTTTGGGAGGGGTGACCCAATTTTGGGGATTTTTTGGGAGGGGTGTCCCAATTTTGGGGATTTTTCAGGAGGGGCGATGAAATTTTGGGGATTTTTCGGGTGGGGCAACCCATATTTTCAGGAGGGGTAATCAATTTTGGGGATTTTTCAGGAGGGGCGACCCACATTTTCGGGAGGGGAGATGAAATTTTGGGGATTTTTTGGGTGGGGCGACCCAATTTTGGGGATTTTTTGGGAGGGACGAACCAATTTTGGGGATCTTTCGGGAGGAGTGACCCATATTTTCGGGAGGGACGACCCAATTATCGTGATTTTTTGGGAGGGGCGATCCACATTTTCAGAAAGGGCGACCCAATTTTGGGAATTTTTCGGGAGGGGCGACCCAATTCTGGGGATTTTTCAGGAGGGGCGGCCCATATTTTTGGGAGGGGCGACCCAATTTTAGGGATTTTTCGGGAGGGACGACCCAATTTTGGTGATTTTTTGGGAGGGGTGACCCAATTTTGGGGATTTTTCAGGAGGGGCGACCCACATTTTCGGGAGGGGAGATGAAATTTTGGGGATCTTTCTGGTGGGGCGGCCCACATTTTCGGTAGGGGCGACCCAATTTTGGGGATTTTTTGGGAGGGACGACCTAATTTTGGGGATTTTTCGGGAGGGGTGACCTAATTTTGGGGACTTTTCGGGAGGGGCGACCCATATTTTCTGGAGGGGCGACCCAATTTTGGGGATTTTTCGGGAGGGGCAACCCAATTTTGGGGATTTTTCAGGAGGGGCGACCCAATTTTGGGGATTTTTCAGGACTGGCGGCCCATATCTTTGGAAGGGGTGACCCAATTTTAGGGATTTTTAGGGAGGGACGACCCAATTTTGGTGATTTTTCGGGAGGGGTGACCCAATTTTGGGGATTTTTCAGGAGGGGCGACTCACATTTTCGGGAGGGGAGATGAAATTTTGGGGATCTTTCTGGTGGGGCGGCCCACATTTTCGGTAGGGGCAACCCAATTTTGGGGATTTTTCGGGAGGAGTGACTCAATTTTAGGGATTTTTCAGGAGGGGCGATGCAATTTTGAGGATTTTTCGGGAGGGGCGACACACATTTTCAGAAGGGGTGACCCACATTTTGGAGATTTTTCGGAAGGGGCGACCCACATTTTCAGGAGGGGAGACCAAATTTGGGGGATTTTTCGGGAGGGGTGAGCCAAATTTATGGAACAGGCGACCCACATTTTGGGGATTTTTCAAGAGGGGCGACCCACATTTTCGGGAGGTGCGACACAATTTTGGGAATTTTTCGGGAGGGGCGACCCAATTTTGGCTATTTTTCGGGAGGGGCGATACACATTTTCAGGAGGGGCGACCCAATTTTGGGGATTTTTCGGGAGGGGCGACCCACATTTTCAGGAGGGACGACCCAATTATCGGGATTTTTTGGGAGGGGAGATCCACATTTTCGGAAGGGGCGACCCCATTTTGGGAATGTTTCGGGAGGGGCGACCCACATTTTCAGGAGGGCGACCCAATTTTGGGGATTTTTCGGGAGGGGCGACCCAATTCTGGGGATTTTTCAGGAGGGGCGACTCAATTTGGGGGATTTTTCAGGTGGGGCGACCCAATTTTGGGGATTTCTCAGAAGGGGTGACCCAATTTTGGGGATTTTTCAGGAGGGGCAATCCAATTTTGGGGATTTTTCAGGAGGGGAGACCGAATTTTGGGGATTTTTCAGGAGGGGCGGCCCATATGTTTGGAAGGGGTGACCCAATTTTAGGGATTTTTTGGGAGGGACGACCCAATTTTGGTGATTTTTCAGGAGGGGTGACCCAATTTTGGGGATTTTTCAGGAGGGGCGACCCACATTTTCGGAAGGGGAGATGAAATTTTGGGGATCTTTCTGGTGGGGCGGCCCACATTTTCGGTAGGGGCGACCCAATTTTGGGGATTTTTTGGGAGGGACGACCTAATTTTGGTGATTTTTCGGGAGGGGTGACCCAATTTTGGGGATTTTTCAGGAGGGGCGACCCACATTTTCGGGAGGGGAGATGAAATTTTGGGGATCTTTCTGGTGGGGCGGCCCACATTTTCGGTAGGGGGTGACCCAATTTTGGGGATTTTTTGGCAGGGACGACCTAATTTTGGTGATTTTTCGGGAGGGGTGACCTAATTTTGGGGACTTTTCGGGAGGGGCAACCCATATTTTCTGGAGGGGTGACCCAATTTTGGGGATTTTTCGGGAGGGGCATCCCAATTTTTAGGGATTTTTCGGGAGGAGTGACTCAATGTTAGGGATTGTTCAGGCGAGGCGATGCAATTTTGAGGATTTTTCGGGAGGGGCGACACACATTTTCAGAAGGGGTGACCCACATTTTGGAGATTTTTCGGAAGGGGCGACCCACATTTTCAGGAGGGGAGACTAAATTTGGGGGATTTTTCGGGAGGGGTGAGCCAAATTTATGGAACAGGCGACCCACATTCTGGGGATTTTTCAAGAGGGGCGACCCACATTTTTGGGAGGTGCGACACAATTTTGGGAATTTTTCGGGAGGGGCGACCCAATTTTGGGTATTTTTCGGGAGGGGCGATCCACATTTTCGGGAGGGGCGACCCAATTTTGGGGATTTTTCGGGAGGGACGACCCAATTATCTGGATTTTTTGGGAGGGGAGATCCACATTTTCGGAAGGGGCGACCCCATTTTGGGAATGTTTCGGGAGGGGCGACCCACATTTTCAGGAGGGGCGACCCAATTTTGGGGATTTTTCGGGAGGGGCGACCCAATTCTGGGGATTTTTCAGGAGGGGCGACTCAATTTGGGGGATTTTTCAGGTGGGGCGACCCAATTTTGGGGATTTCTCAGAAGGGGTGACCCAATTTTGGGGATTTTTCAGGAGGGGCAACCCCATTTTGGGGACTTTTCAGGAAGGGCGACCCACATTTTAGGGATTTTTTGGGAGGAGCGATCCAGATTTTGGTTAGTTTTCGGGAGGGGCGACCCACATTTTTGGGAGGGGTGACCCAATTTTGGGGATTTTTTGAGAGGGGCGACCCAATTTTGGGGTTTTTTCAGGAGGGGTGTCCCAATTTTGGGGTTTTTTCAGGAGGGGCGATTAAATTTTGGGGATTTTTCTGGTGGGGCAACCCATATTTTCGGGAGGGGTGACCCAATTTTGGGGATTTTTCAGGAGGGGTGACTCAATTTGGGGGATTTTTCAGGTGGGACGACCCAATTTTGGGGATTTCTCAGAAGGGGTGACCCAATTTTGGGGATTTTTCAGGAGGGGCAACCCAATTTTGGGGACTTTTCAGGAGGGGCGACCCACATTTTAGGGATTTTTTGGGAGGAGCGATCCAGATTTTGGTTAGTTTTCGGGAGGGGCGACCCACATTTTTGAGAGGGGTGACCCAATTTTGGGGATTTTTTGGGAGGGGCGACCCAATTTTGGGGTTTTTTCAGGAGGGGTGTCCCAATTTTGGGGATTTTTCAGGAGGGGCGATTAAATTTTGGGGATTTTTCTGGTGGGGCAACCCATATTTTCGGGAGGGGTGACCCAATTTTGGGGATTTTTCAGGAGGAGCGACCCACATTTTCGGGAGGGGAGATGAAATTTTGGGGATTTTTTTGGGTGGAGCGAGCCAATTTTGGGGATTTTTTGGGAGGGGCTACCCACATTTTCGGGAGGGGAGATGAAATTTAGGGGATTTTTTGGGTGGGGTGACCCAATTTTGGGGATTTTTTGGGAGGGACGAACCAATTTTAGTGATTTTTCAGGAGGGGTGAACCAATTTTGGGTATTTTTCAGTAGGGGCGACCCATATTTTCGGGAGAGGCTACCCAATTTTGGGGATTTTTCAGGAGGGGCGACCCACATTTTGAGGATTTATCGGGAGGGGCGACCCAATTTTGGGCATTTTTCGGGAGGGGCGACCCACATTTTCACGAGGGGCAACCCAATTTTGGGGATTTTTGGGACGGGAGACCCAATTTTGGGGATTTTTCGGGAGGGCCGACCCAATTTTAGGCATTTTTTGGGAGGGGCAACCCACATTTTCGGAAGGGGCTATCCAATTTTGGGGATTTTTCGGGAGGGGCGACCCACACTTTTGGGGGGGGGGGGACCCACATTTTTGGGAGGGGTGACCCACGTTTTGGGGATTTTTCGGGAGGGGCAACCCACATTTTCGGGAGGGGCGACCCAATTTTTGGGATTTTTCGGGAGTGGTAACCCACATTTTCAGGAAGGGCGACCCAATTTTGGGGATTTTTCGGGAGGGGCGACCCAATTTTGGGGATTTTTGAGGAGGGGCAACCCAATTTTGGGGATTTTTCTGGAGGGGCGACCCACGTTTTTGGAAGGGGCGACCCACATTTTCACGAGAGGCGACTCACATTTTGGGAAGGGTCGTCCCACAATTTCAGAAGGGGCGACCCAGATTTTGGGGAATTTTGGGAGGAGAGATCCAGATTTTGGGACGTTTTCGGGAGGGGCGACCCAACTTTGAACATTTTTCGGGCGGGGCAACCCATATTTTCGGGAGGAGCGACCCAATTTTGGGGATTTTTCAGGAGAGGCGACCCAATTTTGGGGATTTTTTGGGAGGGGCGACCCAATTTTGGGCACTTTTTGGGAGGGGCAACCCATATTTTCGTGAGAGGGATGACTCAATTTTGGGGATTTTTAGGGAGGGGCAACTCAATTTTGGTGATTTTTCAGGAGGGGCGACCCAATTTTGGGGAGGGGCAATGACATTTTGGGGATTTTTCGGGCGGGGCAACCCATATTTTCGGGAGGAGCGACCCAATTTTGGGGATTTTTCATGAGGGGCGACCCACATTTTCAGGAGGGGCGACCCAATTTTGGGGATTTTTGGGAGGGGGACCCAATTTTGGGGATTTTTCGGGAGAGGCGATCCACATTTTCTGGAGGGGAGACCAAATTTTGGGGATTTTTCGGGAGGGGCGACCCAATTTTTCTGATTTTTCGGGAGGGGTGACCCAATTTTGGGGATTTTTCAGGAGGAGCGATCCACATTTTCGGAAGGGGCAATGAAATTTTGGGGATTTTTCGGGCGGGGCAACCCATATTTTTGGGAGAAGCGACCCAATTTTGGGGATTTTTCAGGAGAGGCGACCCAATTTTGGGGATTTTTTGGGAGGGGCGACCCAATTTTGGGCACTTTTTGGGAGGGGCAACCCATATTTTCGTGAGAGGGACGACTCAATTTTGGGGATTTTTAGGGAGGGGCAACTCAATATTGGGGATTTTTCAGGAGTGGCGACCAAATTTTGGGGATTTTTCAGGGGTGGCGACCCAATTTTGGGGATTTTTCAGGAGGGGCAACCCACATTTTCAGGAGGGGCAATGACATTTTTGGGATTTTTAGGGTGGGGCAACCCATATTTTCGGGAGGAGCGACCAAATTTTGGGGATTTTTCATGAGGGGCGACCCAATTTTGGGGATTTTTTGGGAGGGGCGACCCAATTTTGGGCACTTTTTGGGAGGGGCAACCCATATTTTTTGGAGGGGCGACCCAATTTTGGGGATTTTTTGGGAGGGGCGACCCAATTTTGGGGATTTTTCAGGAGGGGCGACCCAATTTTGGGGATTTTTCGGGGGTGGCTACCCAATTTTGGGGATTTTTCAGGAGGGACGACCCACATTTTTGGGAGGGGCGACCGAATTTTGGGGATTTTTTGGGAGGGGCGACCCACATTTTCGGGAGGGGCGACCCACATTTTCACCAGGGGCTGCCCACATTTTGGGAAGAGTCGCCCTACAATTTCAAAAGGGGCGACCCAGATTTTGGGGCTTTTTGGGGAAAGGTGAACCACATTTTTGGGAGGGGTGATGCATATTTTGGAGATCTTTTGGGATGGGCAAACCACATTTTTGGAAGAGGCGACTAAATTGTGAGGATTTTTCTGGAGGGGCGACCCAATTTTGGGGATTTTTCGGGAGGGGCAACCAAATTTTGGGGATTTTTCGAGAGGGGCGACCCAATTTTTGGGATTTTTCGGAAAGGTCGACCCACATTTTCGGGAGGGGCGACCCACATTTTCAGAAGGGGTGTCCCACAATTTCGGAAGGGGTGACCCACATTTTGGGGATTTTTCAGGAGGGGCGACCCACATTTTCGGGAGGAGCAACCCACATTTTGGGGATTTTTTGGGAGGGAGGACCCACATTTTTAGAAGGGGCGACCCAATTGTGGAGATTTTCTCGGGAGGGACGACCCAATTTTTGGGGATTTTTCGCGAGGGGCAAGCAAATTTGGGGGATTTTTTTCAGGAGGGGCGACCCAATTTTGGGCACTTTTCGGGAAGGGCAACCCATATTTTTGGGAGGGGCGACCCAATTTTGGGGATTTTTCGGTAGGGGCAACCCACATTTTTGGGACGGACAACCCACATTTTTGGAAGGGGCGACCCACGTTTTGGGGATTTTTTCGGGAGGGGCGACACATTTTCGGGAGGGGTGACCCAATTCTGGGGATTTTTCGGGAGGGGCGACCCACATTTTTGGGAAGGGCGACCCAATTTTGTGTATTTTTCAGGAGGGGCGACCCACATTTTAGGGATTTTTCAGGAGGAGCGATCCAGAATTTGGGAAGTTTTCGGGAGGGGTGACCCATATTTTTGGGAAGGGCGACCCAATTTTGGGGATTTTTCGGGGGGGTGACCCAATTTTGGGAATTTTTCGAGAGGGGCGATGAAATTTTGGGTATTTTTCGGGTGGAGCAACCCATATTTTCGGGAGGGGTGACCTAATTTTGAGAATTTTTTGGGAGGGACGACCCACATTTTCAAGAGGGGCAACCCAATTTTGGGGATTTTTCAGGAGGGGCGACCCAATTTTGGGGATTTTTCAGGAGGGGCGGCCCATATTTTTGGGAGGGGCGACCCAATTTTAGGAATTTTTCGGGAGGGACGACCCACATTTTCAGGAGGGGCGACCCAATTTTGGGGATTTTTCGGGAGGGGCGACCCACATTTTCTGGAGGGGAGACCAAATTTTGGGGATTTTTCGGGAGGGGCGACCCAATTTTTCGGATTTTTCGGGAGGGGTGACCCAATTTTGGGGATTTTTCAGGAGGAGCGATCCACATTTTCGGAAGGGGCAATGAAATTTTGGGGATTTTTCGGGCGGGGCAACCCATATTTTTGGGAGAAGCGACCCAATTTTGGGGATTTTTCAGGAGAGGCGACCCAATTTTGGGGATTTTTTGGGAGGGGCGACCCAATTTTGGGCACTTTTTGGGAGGGGCAACCCATATTTTCGTGAGAGGGACGACTCAATTTTGGGGATTTTTAGGGAGGGGCAACTCAATATTGGGGATTTTTCAGGAGTGGCGACCCAATTTTGGGGATTTTTCAGGGGTGGCGACTCAATTTTGGGGATTTTTCAGGAGGGGCAACCCACATTTTCGGGAGAGGCAATGACATTTTGGGGATTTTTAGGGTGGGGCAACCCATATTTTCGGGAGGAGCGACCAAATTTTGGGGATTTTTCATGAGGGGCGACCCAATTTTGGGGATTTTTTGGGAGGGGCGACCCAATTTTGGGCACTTTTTGGGAGGGGCAACCCATATTTTCGGGAGGGGCGACCCAATTTTGGGGATTTTTTGGGAGGGGCGACCCAATTTTGGGGATTTTTCAGGAGGGGCGACCCAATTTTGGGGATTTTTCGGGGGTGACTACCCAATTTTGGGGATTTTTCAGGAGGGACGACCCACATTTTTGGGAGGGGCGACCGAATTTTGGGGATTTTTTGGGAGGGGCGACCCACATTTTCGGGAGGGGCGACCCACATTTTCACCAGGGGCGACCCACATTTTGGGAAGAGTCGCCCTACAATTTCAAAAGGGGCGACCCAGATTTTGGGGCTTTTTGGGGAAAGGCGAACCACATTTTTGAGAGGGGTGATGCATATTTTGGAGATCTTTTGGGATGGGCAAACCACATTTTCGGAAGAGGCGACTAAATTGTGAGGATTTTTCTGGAGGGGCGACCCAATTTTGGGGATTTTTCGGGAGGGGCAACCAAATTTTGGGGATTTTTCCAGAGGGGCGACCCAATTTTTGGGATTTTTCGGAAAAGTCGACCCACGTTTTCGGGAGGGGCGACCCACATTTTCAGGTGGGGCGACCGACATTTTCAGGAGGGGCGACCCACATTTTCAGAAGGGGTGTCCCACAATTTCGGAAGGGGTGACCCACATTTTGGGGATTTTTCAGGCGGGGCAACCCACATTTTCGGGAGGAGCAACCCACATTTTGGGGATTTTTTGGGAGGGAGGACCCACATTTTCAGAAGGGGCGACCCAATTGTGGAGATTTTCTCGGGAGGGACGACCCAATTTTTGGGGATTTTTCGGGAGGGGCAAGCAAATTTGGGGGATTTTTTTCAGGAGGGGCGACCCAATTTTGGGCACTTTTCGGGAAGGGCAACCCATATTT
Source organism: Aquarana catesbeiana (assembly GCF_042186555.1). NCBI lineage: Eukaryota > Metazoa > Chordata > Amphibia > Anura > Ranidae > Aquarana > Aquarana catesbeiana. The sequence continues at coordinate 279,585,709 of NC_133326.1, forward strand.
TTGGGAGGGGCGACCCAATTTTGGGGATTTTTCGGAAGGGGCAACCCACATTTTTGGGATGGACAACCCACATTTTTGGAAGGGGCGACCCACGTTTTGGGGATTTTTTCAGGAGGGGCGACACATTTTCGGGAGGGGCGACCCAATTCTGGGGATTTTTTGGGAGGGGCGACCCACATTTTTGGGAAGGGCGACCCAATTTTGTGTATTTTTCAGGAGGGGCGACCCACATTTTAGGGATTTTTCAGGAGGAGCGATCCAGAATTTGGGAAGTTTTCGGGAGGGGTGACCCACATTTTTGGGAAGGGCGACCCAATTTTGGGGATTTTTCAGGGGGGGTGACCCAATTTTGGGAATTTTTCGAGAGGGGCGATGAAATTTTGGGTATTTTTCGGGTGGAGCAACCCATATTTTCGGGAGGGGTGACCCAATTTTGAGAATTTTTTGGGAGGGGCGACCCACATTTTCAAGAGGGGTAACCCAATTTTGGGGATTTTTCGGGAGGGACGACCCAATTATCTGGATTTTTTGGGAGGGGAGATCCACATTTTCGGAAGGGGCGACCCCATTTTGGGAATGTTTCGGGAGGGGCGACCCACATTTTCAGGAGGGGCGACCCAATTTTGGGGATTTTTCGGGAGGGGCGACCCAATTCTGGGGATTTTTCAGGAGGGGCGACTCAATTTGGGGGATTTTTCAGGTGGGGCGACCCAATTTTGGGGATTTCTCAGAAGGGGTGACCCAATTTTGGGGATTTTTCAGGAGGGGCAACCCCATTTTGGGGAATTTTCAGGAAGGGCGACCCACATTTTAGGGATTTTTTGGGAGGAGCGATCCAGATTTTGGTTAGTTTTCGGGAGGGGCGACCCACATTTTTGGGAGGGGTGACCCAATTTTGGGGATTTTTTGAGAGGGGCGACCCAATTTTGGGTTTTTTTCAGGAGGGGTGTCCCAATTTTGGGGTTTTTTCAGGAGGGGCGATTAAATTTTGGGGATTTTTCTGGTGGGGCAACCCATATTTTCGGGAGGGGTGACCCAATTTTGGGGATTTTTCAGGAGGGGTGACTCAATTTGGGGGATTTTTCAGGTGGGACGACCCAATTTTGGGGATTTCTCAGAAGGGGTGACCCAATTTTGGGGATTTTTCAGGAGGGGCAACCCAATTTTGGGGACTTTTCAGGAGGGGCGACCCACATTTTAGGGATTTTTTGGGAGGAGCGATCCAGATTTTGGTTAGTTTTCGGGAGGGGCGACCCACATTTTTGAGAGGGGTGACCCAATTTTGGGGATTTTTTGGGAGGGGCGACCCAATTTTGGGGTTTTTTCAGGAGGGGTGTCCCAATTTTGGGGATTTTTCAGGAGGGGCGATTAAATTTTGGGGATTTTTCTGGTGGGGCAACCCATATTTTCGGGAGGGGTGACCCAATTTTGGGGATTTTTCAGGAGGAGCGACCCACATTTTCGGGAGGGGAGATGAAATTTTGGGGATTTTTTTGTGTGGAGCGAGCCAATTTTGGGGATTTTTTGGGAGGGGCTACCCACATTTTCGGGAGGGGAGATGAAATTTAGGGGATTTTTTGGGTGGGGTGACCCAATTTTGGGGATTTTTTGGGAGGGACGAACCAATTTTAGTGATTTTTCAGGAGGGGTGAACCAATTTTGGGTATTTTTCAGTAGGGGCGACCCATATTTTCGGGAGAGGCTACCAAATTTTGGGGATTTTTCAGGAGGGGCGACCCACATTTTGAGGATTTATCGGGAGGGGCGACCCAATTTTGGGCATTTTTCGGGAGGGGCGACCCACATTTTCACGAGGGGCAACCCAATTTTGGGGATTTTTGGGACGGGAGACCCAATTTTGGGGATTTTTCGGGAGGGCCGACCCAATTTTAGGCATTTTTTGGGAGGGGCAACCCACATTTTCGGAAGGGGCTATCCAATTTTGGGGATTTTTCGGGAGGGGTGACCCACACTTTTGGGGGGGGGACCCACATTTTTGGGAGGGGTGACCCATGTTTTGGGGATTTTTCGGGAGGGGCAACCCACATTTTCGGGAGGGGCGACCCAATTTTTGGGATTTTTCGGGAGTGGTAACCCACATTTTCAGGAAGGGCGACCCAATTTTGGGGATTTTTCGGGAGGGGCGACCCAATTTTGGGGATTTTTGAGGAGGGGCAACCCAATTTTGGGGATTTTTCTGGAGGGGCGACCCACGTTTTTGGAAGGGGCGACCCACATTTTCACGAGAGGCGACTCACATTTTGGGAAGGGTCGTCCCACAATTTCAGAAGGGGCGACCCAGATTTTGGGGAATTTTGGGAGGAGAGATCCAGATTTTGGGACGTTTTCGGGAGGGGCGACCCAACTTTGAACATTTTTCGGGCGGGGCAACCCATATTTTCGGGAGGAGCGACCCAATTTTGGGGATTTTTCAGGAGAGGCGACCCAATTTTGGGGATTTTTTGGGAGGGGCGACCCAATTTTGGGCACTTTTTGGGAGGGGCAACCCATATTTTCGTGAGAGGGATGACTCAATTTTGGGGATTTTTAGGGAGGGGCAACTCAATTTTGGTGATTTTTCAGGAGGGGCGACCCAATTTTGGGGAGGGGCAATGACATTTTGGGGATTTTTCGGGCGGGGCAACCCATATTTTCGGGAGGAGCGACCCAATTTTGGGGATTTTTCATGAGGGGCGACCCACATTTTCAGGAGGGGCGACCCAATTTTGGGGATTTTTGGGAGGGGGACCCAATTTTGGGGATTTTTCGGGAGAGGCGATCCACATTTTCTGGAGGGGAGACCAAATTTTGGGGATTTTTCGGGAGGGGCGACCCAATTTTTCTGATTTTTCGGAGGGGTGACCCAATTTTGGGGATTTTTCAGGAGGAGCGATCCACATTTTCGGAAGGGGCAATGAAATTTTGGGGATTTTTCGGGCGGGGCAACCCATATTTTTGGGAGAAGCGACCCAATTTTGGGGATTTTTCAGGAGAGGCGACCCAATTTTGGGGATTTTTTGGGAGGGGCGACCTAATTTTGGGCACTTTTTGGGAGGGGCAACCCATATTTTCGTGAGAGGGACGACTCAATTTTGGGGATTTTTAGGGAGGGGCAACTCAATATTGGGGATTTTTCAGGAGTGGCGACCAAATTTTGGGGATTTTTCAGGGGTGGCGACCCAATTTTGGGGATTTTTCAGGAGGGGCAACCCACATTTTCAGGAGGGGCAATGACATTTTGGGGATTTTTAGGGTGGGGCAACCCATATTTTCGGGAGGAGCGACCAAATTTTGGGGATTTTTCATGAGGGGCGACCCAATTTTGGGGATTTTTTGGGAGGGGCGACCCAATTTTGGGCACTTTTTGGGAGGGGCAACCCATATTTTTGGGAGGGGTGACCCAATTTTGGGGATTTTTCGGGAGGGGCGACCCAATTTTGGGGATTTTTCAGGAGGGGCGACCCAATTTTGGGGATTTTTCGGGGGTGGCTACCCAATTTTGGGGATTTTTCAGGAGGGACGACCCACATTTTTGGGAGGGGCGACCGAATTTTGGGGATTTTTTGGGAGGGGCGACCCACATTTTCGGGAGGGGCGACCCACATTTTCACCAGGGGCTGCCCACATTTTGGGAAGAGTCGCCCTACAATTTCAAAAGGGGCGACCCAGATTTTGGGGCTTTTTGGGGAAAGGTGAACCACATTTTTGGGAGGGGTGATGCATATTTTGGAGATCTTTTGGGATGGGCAAACCACATTTTCGGAAGAGGCGACTAAATTGTGAGGATTTTTCTGGAGGGGCGACCCAATTTTGGGGATTTTTCGGGAGGGGCAACCCACATTTTTGGGATGGACAACCCACATTTTTGGAAGGGGCGACCCACGTTTTGGGGATTTTTTCAGGAGGGGCGACACATTTTCGGGAGGGGCGACCCAATTCTGGGGATTTTTTGGGAGGGGCGACCCACATTTTTGGGAAGGGCGACCCAATTTTGTGTATTTTTCAGGAGGGGCGACCCACATTTTAGGGATTTTTCAGGAGGAGCGATCCAGAATTTGGGAAGTTTTCGGGAGGGGTGACCCACATTTTTGGGAAGGGCGACCCAATTTTGGGGATTTTTCAGGGGGGGTGACCCAATTTTGGGAATTTTTCGAGAGGGGCGATGAAATTTTGGGTATTTTTCGGGTGGAGCAACCCATATTTTCGGGAGGGGTGACCCAATTTTGAGAATTTTTTGGGAGGGGCGACCCACATTTTCAAGAGGGGTAACCCAATTTTGGGGATTTTTCGGGAGGGACGACCCAATTATCTGGATTTTTTGGGAGGGGAGATCCACATTTTCGGAAGGGGCGACCCCATTTTGGGAATGTTTCGGGAGGGGCGACCCACATTTTCAGGAGGGGCGACCCAATTTTGGGGATTTTTCGGGAGGGGCGACCCAATTCTGGGGATTTTTCAGGAGGGGCGACTCAATTTGGGGGATTTTTCAGGTGGGGCGACCCAATTTTGGGGATTTCTCAGAAGGGGTGACCCAATTTTGGGGATTTTTCAGGAGGGGCAACCCCATTTTGGGGAATTTTCAGGAAGGGCGACCCACATTTTAGGGATTTTTTGGGAGGAGCGATCCAGATTTTGGTTAGTTTTCGGGAGGGGCGACCCACATTTTTGGGAGGGGTGACCCAATTTTGGGGATTTTTTGAGAGGGGCGACCCAATTTTGGGTTTTTTTCAGGAGGGGTGTCCCAATTTTGGGGTTTTTTCAGGAGGGGCGATTAAATTTTGGGGATTTTTCTGGTGGGGCAACCCATATTTTCGGGAGGGGTGACCCAATTTTGGGGATTTTTCAGGAGGGGTGACTCAATTTGGGGGATTTTTCAGGTGGGACGACCCAATTTTGGGGATTTCTCAGAAGGGGTGACCCAATTTTGGGGATTTTTCAGGAGGGGCAACCCAATTTTGGGGACTTTTCAGGAGGGGCGACCCACATTTTAGGGATTTTTTGGGAGGAGCGATCCAGATTTTGGTTAGTTTTCGGGAGGGGCGACCCACATTTTTGAGAGGGGTGACCCAATTTTGGGGATTTTTTGGGAGGGGCGACCCAATTTTGGGGTTTTTTCAGGAGGGGTGTCCCAATTTTGGGGATTTTTCAGGAGGGGCGATTAAATTTTGGGGATTTTTCTGGTGGGGCAACCCATATTTTCGGGAGGGGTGACCCAATTTTGGGGATTTTTCAGGAGGAGCGACCCACATTTTCGGGAGGGGAGATGAAATTTTGGGGATTTTTTTGTGTGGAGCGAGCCAATTTTGGGGATTTTTTGGGAGGGGCTACCCACATTTTCGGGAGGGGAGATGAAATTTAGGGGATTTTTTGGGTGGGGTGACCCAATTTTGGGGATTTTTTGGGAGGGACGAACCAATTTTAGTGATTTTTCAGGAGGGGTGAACCAATTTTGGGTATTTTTCAGTAGGGGCGACCCATATTTTCGGGAGAGGCTACCAAATTTTGGGGATTTTTCAGGAGGGGCGACCCACATTTTGAGGATTTATCGGGAGGGGCGACCCAATTTTGGGCATTTTTCGGGAGGGGCGACCCACATTTTCACGAGGGGCAACCCAATTTTGGGGATTTTTGGGACGGGAGACCCAATTTTGGGGATTTTTCGGGAGGGCCGACCCAATTTTAGGCATTTTTTGGGAGGGGCAACCCACATTTTCGGAAGGGGCTATCCAATTTTGGGGATTTTTCGGGAGGGGTGACCCACACTTTTGGGGGGGGGACCCACATTTTTGGGAGGGGTGACCCATGTTTTGGGGATTTTTCGGGAGGGGCAACCCACATTTTCGGGAGGGGCGACCCAATTTTTGGGATTTTTCGGGAGTGGTAACCCACATTTTCAGGAAGGGCGACCCAATTTTGGGGATTTTTCGGGAGGGGCGACCCAATTTTGGGGATTTTTGAGGAGGGGCAACCCAATTTTGGGGATTTTTCTGGAGGGGCGACCCACGTTTTTGGAAGGGGCGACCCACATTTTCACGAGAGGCGACTCACATTTTGGGAAGGGTCGTCCCACAATTTCAGAAGGGGCGACCCAGATTTTGGGGAATTTTGGGAGGAGAGATCCAGATTTTGGGACGTTTTCGGGAGGGGCGACCCAACTTTGAACATTTTTCGGGCGGGGCAACCCATATTTTCGGGAGGAGCGACCCAATTTTGGGGATTTTTCAGGAGAGGCGACCCAATTTTGGGGATTTTTTGGGAGGGGCGACCCAATTTTGGGCACTTTTTGGGAGGGGCAACCCATATTTTCGTGAGAGGGATGACTCAATTTTGGGGATTTTTAGGGAGGGGCAACTCAATTTTGGTGATTTTTCAGGAGGGGCGACCCAATTTTGGGGAGGGGCAATGACATTTTGGGGATTTTTCGGGCGGGGCAACCCATATTTTCGGGAGGAGCGACCCAATTTTGGGGATTTTTCATGAGGGGCGACCCACATTTTCAGGAGGGGCGACCCAATTTTGGGGATTTTTGGGAGGGGGACCCAATTTTGGGGATTTTTCGGGAGAGGCGATCCACATTTTCTGGAGGGGAGACCAAATTTTGGGGATTTTTCGGGAGGGGCGACCCAATTTTTCTGATTTTTCGGGAGGGGTGACCCAATTTTGGGGATTTTTCAGGAGGAGCGATCCACATTTTCGGAAGGGGCAATGAAATTTTGGGGATTTTTCGGGCGGGGCAACCCATATTTTTGGGAGAAGCGACCCAATTTTGGGGATTTTTCAGGAGAGGCGACCCAATTTTGGGGATTTTTTGGGAGGGGCGACCTAATTTTGGGCACTTTTTGGGAGGGGCAACCCATATTTTCGTGAGAGGGACGACTCAATTTTGGGGATTTTTAGGGAGGGGCAACTCAATATTGGGGATTTTTCAGGAGTGGCGACCAAATTTTGGGGATTTTTCAGGGGTGGCGACCCAATTTTGGGGATTTTTCAGGAGGGGCAACCCACATTTTCAGGAGGGGCAATGACATTTTGGGGATTTTTAGGGTGGGGCAACCCATATTTTCGGGAGGAGCGACCAAATTTTGGGGATTTTTCATGAGGGGCGACCCAATTTTGGGGATTTTTTGGGAGGGGCGACCCAATTTTGGGCACTTTTTGGGAGGGGCAACCCATATTTTTGGGAGGGGCGACCCAATTTTGGGGATTTTTCGGGAGGGGCGACCCAATTTTGGGGATTTTTCAGGAGGGGCGACCCAATTTTGGGGATTTTTCGGGGGTGGCTACCCAATTTTGGGGATTTTTCAGGAGGGACGACCCACATTTTTGGGAGGGGCGACCGAATTTTGGGGATTTTTTGGGAGGGGCGACCCACATTTTCGGGAGGGGCGACCCACATTTTCACCAGGGGCTGCCCACATTTTGGGAAGAGTCGCCCTACAATTTCAAAAGGGGCGACCCAGATTTTGGGGCTTTTTGGGGAAAGGTGAACCACATTTTTGGGAGGGGTGATGCATATTTTGGAGATCTTTTGGGATGGGCAAACCACATTTTCGGAAGAGGCGACTAAATTGTGAGGATTTTTCTGGAGGGGCGACCCAATTTTGGGGATTTTTCGGGAGGGGCAACCAAATTTTGGGGATTTTTCGAGAGGGGCGACCCAATTTTTGGGATTTTTCGGAAAGGTCGACCCACATTTTCGGGAGGGGCGACCCACATTTTCAGGAGGGGCGACCGACATTTTCAGGAGGGGCGACCCACATTTTCAGAAGGGGTGTCCCACAATTTCGGAAGGGGTGACCCACATTTTGGGGATTTTTCAGGAGGGGCGACCCACATTTTCGGGAGGAGCAACCCACATTTTGGGGATTTTTTGGGAGGGAGGACCCACATTTTTGGGGATTTTTCGCGAGGGGCAAGCAAATTTGGGGGATTTTTTTCAGGAGGGGCGACCCAATTTTGGGCACTTTTCGGGAAGGGCAACCCATATTTTTGGGAGGGGCGACCCAATTTTGGGGATTTTTCGGTAGGGGCAACCCACATTTTTGGGACGGACAACCCACATTTTTGGAAGGGGCGACCCACGTTTTGGGGATTTTTTCGGGAGGGGCGACACATTTTCGGGAGGGGTGACCCAATTCTGGGGATTTTTCGGGAGGGGCGACCCACATTTTTGGGAAGGGCGACCCAATTTTGTGTATTTTTCAGGAGGGGCGACCCACATTTTAGGGATTTTTCAGGAGGAGCGATCCAGAATTTGGGAAGTTTTCGGGAGGGGTGACCCATATTTTTGGGAAGGGCGACCCAATTTTGGGGATTTTTCGGGGGGGTGACCCAATTTTGGGAATTTTTCGAGAGGGGCGATGAAATTTTGGGTATTTTTCGGGTGGAGCAACCCATATTTTCGGGAGGGGTGACCTAATTTTGAGAATTTTTTGGGAGGGACGACCCACATTTTCAAGAGGGGCAACCCAATTTTGGGGATTTTTCAGGAGGGGCGACCCAATTTTGGGGATTTTTCAGGAGGGGCGGCCCATATTTTTGGGAGGGGCGACCCAATTTTAGGAATTTTTCGGGAGGGACGACCCACATTTTCAGGAGGGGCGACCCAATTTTGGGGATTTTTCGGGAGGGGCGACCCACATTTTCTGGAGGGGAGACCAAATTTTGGGGATTTTTCGGGAGGGGCGACCCAATTTTTCGGATTTTTCGGGAGGGGTGACTCAATTTTGGGGATTTTTCAGGAGGAGCGATCCACATTTTCGGAAGGGGCAATGAAATTTTGGGGATTTTTCGGGCGGGGCAACCCATATTTTTGGGAGAAGCGACCCAATTTTGGGGATTTTTCAGGAGAGGCGACCCAATTTTGGGGATTTTTTGGGAGGGGCGACCCAATTTTGGGCACTTTTTGGGAGGGGCAACCCATATTTTCGTGAGAGGGACGACTCAATTTTGGGGATTTTTAGGGAGGGGCAACTCAATATTGGGGATTTTTCAGGAGTGGCGACCCAATTTTGGGGATTTTTCAGGGGTGGCGACTCAATTTTGGGGATTTTTCAGGAGGGGCAACCCACATTTTCGGGAGAGGCAATGACATTTTGGGGATTTTTAGGGTGGGGCAACCCATATTTTCGGGAGGAGCGACCAAATTTTGGGGATTTTTCATGAGGGGCGACCCAATTTTGGGGATTTTTTGGGAGGGGCGACCCAATTTTGGGGATTTTTTGGGAGGGGCGACCCATATTTTCGGGAGGGGCGACCCAATTTTGGGGATTTTTTGGGAGGGGCGACCCAATTTTGGGGATTTTTCAGGAGGGGCGACCCAATTTTGGGGATTTTTCGGGGGTGACTACCCAATTTTGGGGATTTTTCAGGAGGGACGACCCACATTTTTGGGAGGGGCGACCGAATTTTGGGGATTTTTTGGGAGGGGCGACCCACATTTTCGGGAGGGGCGACCCACATTTTCACCAGGGGCGACCCACATTTTGGGAAGAGTCGCCCTACAATTTCAAAAGGGGCGACCCAGATTTTGGGGCTTTTTGGGGAAAGGCGAACCACATTTTTGGGAGGGGTGATGCATATTTTGGAGATCTTTTGGGATGGGCAAACCACATTTTCGGAAGAGGCGACTAAATTGTGAGGATTTTTCTGGAGGGGCGACCCAATTTTGGGGATTTTTCGGGAGGGGCAACCAAATTTTGGGGATTTTTCCAGAGGGGCGACCCAATTTTTGGGATTTTTCGGAAAAGTCGACCCACGTTTTCGGGAGGGGCGACCCACATTTTCAGGAGGGGCGACCGACATTTTCAGGAGGGGCGACCCACATTTTCAGAAGGGGTGTCCCACAATTTCGGAAGGGGTGACCCACATTTTGGGGATTTTTCAGGCGGGGCAACCCACATTTTCGGGAGGAGCAACCCACATTTTGGGGATTTTTTGGGAGGGAGGACCCACATTTTCAGAAGGGGCGACCCAATTGTGGAGATTTTCTCGGGAGGGACGACCCAATTTTTGGGGATTTTTCGGGAGGGGCAAGCAAATTTGGGGGATTTTTTTCAGGAGGGGCGACCCAATTTTGGGCACTTTTCGGGAAGGGCAACCCATATTTTTGGGAGGGGCGACCCAATTTTGGGGATTTTTCGGAAGGGGCAACCCACATTTTTGGGATGGACAACCCACATTTTTGGAAGGGGCGACCCACGTTTTGGGGATTTTTTCAGGAGGGGCGACACATTTTCGGGAGGGGCGACCCAATTCTGGGGATTTTTTGGGAGGGGCGACCCACATTTTTGGGAAGGGCGACCCAATTTTGTGTATTTTTCAGGAGGGGCGACCCACATTTTAGGGATTTTTCAGGAGGAGCGATCCAGAATTTGGGAAGTTTTCGGGAGGGGTGACCCACATTTTTGGGAAGGGCGACCCAATTTTGGGGATTTTTCAGGGGGGGTGACCCAATTTTGGGAATTTTTCGAGAGGGGCGATGAAATTTTGGGTATTTTTCGGGTGGAGCAACCCATATTTTCGGGAGGGGTGACCCAATTTTGAGAATTTTTTGGGAGGGGCGACCCACATTTTCAAGAGGGGCAACCCAATTTTGGGGATTTTTCAGGAGGGGCGACCCAATTTTGGGGATTTTTCAGGAGGGGCGGCCCATATTTTTGGGAGGGGCGACCCAATTTTAGGAATTTTTCGGGAGGGACGACCCACATTTTCAGGAGGGGCGACCCAATTTTGGGGATTTTTGGGAGGGGGACCCAATTTTGGGGATTTTTCGGGAGGGGCGACCCACATTTTCTGGAGGGGAGACCAAATTTTGGGGATTTTTCGGGAGGGGTGACCCAATTTTTCTGATTTTTCAGGAGGGGTGACCCAATTTTGGGGATTTTTCAGGAGGAGCGATCCACATTTTCGGAAGGGGCAATGAAATTTTGGGGATTTTTCGGGTAGGGCAACCCATATTTTTGGGAGGGGCGACCCAATTTTAGGATTTTTCGGGAGGGACGACCCAATTTTGGTGATTTTTCGGGAGGGGTGACCCAATTTTGGGGATTTTTCAGGAGGGGCGACCCACATTTTCGGGAGGGGAGATGAAATTTTGGGGATCTTTCTGGTGGGGCGGCCCACATTTTCGGTAGGGGCGACCCAATTTTGGGGATTTTTTTGGGAGGGACGACCTAATTTTGATGATTTCTCGGGAGGGGTGACCTCATTTTGGGGACTTTTCGGGAGGGGCGACCCATATTTTCTGGAGGGGCGACCCAATTTTGGGGATTTTTCGGGAGGAGTGATTCAATTTTGGGGATTTTTCAGGAGGGGCGACGAAATTTTGAGGATTTTTCGGGAGGGGCGACCCACATTTTCAGAAGGGGTGACCAAATTTTGGGGATTTTTCGGGAGGGGTGAGCCACATTTTTGGAACAGGCGACCCACATTTTGGGGATTTTTCAAGAGGGGCGACCCACATTTTCACGAGGTGCGACACAATTTTGGGAAATTTTCGGGAGGGGCGACCCAATTTTGGGTATTTTTCGGGAGGGGCGATCCACATTTTCGGGAGGGGCGACCCAATTTTGGGGATTTTTCGGGAGGGGCGACCCACATTTTTGGGAGGGACGACCCGATTATCGGGATTTTTTGGGAGGGGAGATGCACATTTTTGGAAGGGGCGACCCCATTTTGGGAATGTTTCGGGAGGGGCGACCCAATTTTGGGCATTTTTTGGGAGGGGCGACCCAGTTCTGGGGATTTTTCAGGAGGGGCGACTCAATTTTGGGGATTTTTCAGGAGGGGCGACCCAATTTTGGGGATTTCTCAGAGGGGGGGGCCCAATTTTGGGGATTTTTCAGGAGGGGCAACCCCATTTTGGGGACTTTTCAGGAGGGGCGACCCACATTTTAGGGATTTTTTGGGAGGAGCGATCCAGATTTTGGTTAGTTTTCGGGAGGGGCGACTCACATTTTTGGAAGGGGTGACCCAATTTTGGGGATTTTTTGGGAGGGGCGACCCAATTTTGCGGATTTTTCAGGAGGGGTGTCCCAATTTTGGGGATTTTTCAGGAGGGGCGATGAAATTTTGGGGATTTTTCGGATGGGGCAACCCATATTTTCAGGAGGGGTGACCCAATTTTGGGGATTTTTCAGGAGGAGCGACCCACATTTTCGGGAGGGGAGATGAAATTTTGGGGATTTTTTTGGGTCGAGTAAGACAATTTTGGGGATTTTTTGGGAGGGGCGACCCACATTTTCGGGAGGGGAGATGAAATTTTGGGGATTTTTTGGGTGGGGCGACCCAATTTTGGGGATTTTTTGGGAGGGATGAACCAATTTTGGTGATTTTTCAGGAGGGGTGAACCAATTTTGGGGATTTTTCAGGAAGGGCGACATTTTTGGGACGGACAACCCACATTTTTGGAAGGGGCGACCCACGTTTTGGGGATTTTTTCGGGAGGGACGACACATTTTCGGGAGGGGCGACCCAATTCTGGGGATTTTTCGGGAGGGGCGACCCACATTTTTGGGAAGGGCGACCCAATTTTGGGTATTTTTCAGGAGGGGCGACCCACATTTTAGGGATTTTTCAGGCGGAGCGATCCAGAATTTGGGAAGTTTTAGGGAGGGGTGACCCACATTTTTGGGAAGGGCGACCCAATTTTGGGGATTTTTCAGGGGGGTGACCCAATTTTGGGGATTTTTCGAAAGGGGCGATGAAATTTTGGGTATTTTTCGGGTGGAGCAACCCATATTTTCGGGAGGGGTGACCCAATTTTGAGAATTTTTTGGGAGGGGCGACCCACATTTTCAGGAGGGGCAACCCAATTTTGGGGATTTTTCAGGAGGGGCGACCCAATTTTGGGGATTTTTCAGGAGGGGCGGCCCATATTTTTGGGAGGGGCGGCCCAATTTTAGGAATTTTTCGGGAGGGACGACCCAATTTTGGTGATTTTTCGGGAGGGGTGACCCAATTTTGGGGATTTTTCAGGAGGGGCGACCCACATTTTCGGGAGGGGAGATGAAATTTTGGGGATCTTTCTGGTGGGGCGGCCCACATTTTCGGTAGGGGCGACCCAATTTTAGGAATTTTTCGGGAGGGACGACCCAATTTTGGTGATCTTTCGGGAGGGGTGACCCAATTTTGGGGATTTTTCAGGAGGGGCGACCCACATTTTCGGGAGGGGAGATGAAATTTTGGGGATCTTTCTGGTGGGGCAGCCCACATTTTCGGTAGGGGCGACCCAATTTTGGGGATTTTTTTGGGAGGGACGACCTAATTTTGGTGATTTTTCGGGAGGGAGGGGTGACCTAATTTTGGGGACTTTTCGGGAGGGGCAACCCATATTTTCTGGAAGGGCGACCCAATTTTGGAGATTTTTTGGGAGGGGCAACCTAATTTTGGGGATTTTTCGGGAGGAGTGATTCAATTTTAGGGATTTTTCAGGAGGGGCGACGCAATTTTGAGGATTTTTCGGGAGGGGCGACCCACATTTTCAGAAGGGGTGACCCACATTTTGGAGATTTTTCGGAAGGGGCGACCCACATTTTCTGGAGGGGAGACCAAATTTTGGGGATTTTTCGGGAGGGGTGAGCCACATTTTTGGAACAGGCGACCCACATTTTGGGGATTTTTCAAGAGGGGCGACCCACATTTTCACAAGGTGCGACACAATTTTGGGAATTTTTCGGGAGGGGCGACCCAATTTTGGGTATTTTTCGGGAGGGGCGATCCACATTTTCGGGAGGGGCGACCCAATTTTGGGGATTTTTCGGGAGGGGCGACCCACATTTTTGGGAGGGACGACCCGATTATCGGGATTTTTTGGGAGGGGAGATGCACATTTTTGGAAGGGGCGACCCCATTTTGGGAATGTTTCGGGAGGGGCGACCCAATTTTTGGGCATTTTTCGGGAGGGGCGACCCAGTTCTGCGGATTTTTCAGGAGGGGCGACTCAATTTTGGGGATTTTTCAGGAGGGGCGACCCAATTTTGGGGATTTTTCAGGAGGGGCGACCCAATTTTGGGGATTTCTCAGAAGGTGTGACCCAATTTTGGGGATTTTTCAGGAGGGGCAACCCCATTTTGGGGACTTTTCAGGAGGGGCGACCCACATTTTAGGGATTTATTGGGAGGAGTGATCCAGATTTTGGTTAGTTTTCGGGAGGGGCGACTCACATTTTTGGAAGGGGTGACCCAATTTTGGGGATTTTTTGGGAGGGGCGACCCAATTTTGCGGATTTTTCAGGAGGGGTGTCCCAATTTTGGGGATTTTTCAGGAGGGGCGATGAAATTTTGGGGATTTTTCGGATGGGGCAACCCATATTTTCAGGAGGGGTGACCCAATTTTGGGGATTTTTCAGGAGGAGCGACCCACATTTTCGGGAGGGTAGATGAAATTTTGGGGATTTTTTTGGGTGGAGCAAGACAATTTTGGGGATTTTTTGGGAGGGGCGACCCACATTTTCGGGAGGGGAGATGAAATTTTGGGGATTTTTTGGGTGGGGCGACCCAATTTTGGGGATTTTTTGGGAGGGATGAACCAATTTTGGTGATTTTTCAGGAGGGGTGAACCAATTTTGGGGATTTTTCAGGAAGGGCGACATTTTTGGGACGGACAACCCACATTTTTGGAAGGGGCGACCCACGTTTTGGGGATATTTTCGGGAGGGGCGACACATTTTCGGGAGGGGCGACCCAATTCTGGGGATTTTTCGGGAGGTGCGACCCACATTTTTGGGAAGGGCGACCCAATTTTGGGTATTTTTCAGGAGGGGCGACCCACATTTTAGGGATTTTTCAGGAGGAGCGATCCAGAATTTGGGAAGTTTTAGGGAGGGGTGACCCACATTTTTGGGAAGGGCGACCCCATTTTGGGGATTTTTCAGGGGGGTGACCCAATTTTGGGGATTTTTCGAGAGGGGCGATGAAATTTTGGGTATTTTTCGGGTGGAGCAACCCATATTTTCGGGAGGGGTGACCCAATTTTGAGAATTTTTTGGGAGGGGCGACCCACATTTTCAGGAGGGGCAACCCAATTTTGGGGATTTTTCAGGAGGGGCGACCCAATTTTGGGGATTTTTCAGGAGGGGCGGCCCATATTTTTGGGAGGGGCGACCCAATTTTAGGAATTTTTTTGGGAGGGACGACCCAATTTTGGTGATTTTTCGGGAGGGGTGACCCAATTTTGGGGATTTTTCAGGAGGGGCGACCCACATTTTCGGGAGGGGAGATGAAATTTTGGGGATCTTTCTGGTGGGGCAGCCCACATTTTCAGTAGGGGCGACCCAATTTTGGGGATTTTTTTGGGAGGGACGACCTAATTTTGGTGATTTTTCGGGAGGGAGGGGTGACCTAATTTTGGGGACTTTTCGGGAGGGGCGACCCATATTTTCTGGAGGGGCGACCCAATTTTGGAGATTTTTTGGGAGGGGCAACCTAATTTTGGGGATTTTTCGGGAGGAGTGATTCAATTTTGGGGATTTTTCAGGAGGGGCGACGCAATTTTGAGGATTTTTCGGGAGGGGCGACCCACATTTTCAGAAGGGGTGACCCACATTTTGGAGATTTTTCGGAAGGGGCGACCCACATTTTCGGGAGGGGAGACCAAATTTTGGGGATTTTTCGGGAGGGGTGAGCCACATTTTTGGAACAGGCGACCCACATTTTGGGGATTTTTCAAGAGGGGCGACCCACATTTTCACGAGGTGCGACACAATTTTGGGAATTTTTCGGGAGGGGCGACCCAATTTTGGGTATTTTTCGGGAGGGGCGATCCACATTTTCGGGAGGGGCGACCCAATTTTGGGGATTTTTCGGGAGGGGCGACCCACATTTTTGGGAGGGACGACCCGATTATCAGGATTTTTTGGGAGGGGAGATGCACATTTTTGGAAGGGGCGACCCCATTTTGGGAATGTTTCGGGAGGGGCGACCCAATTTTTGGGCATTTTTCAGGAGGGGCGACCCAGTTCTGCGGATTTTTCAGGAGGGGCGACTCAATTTTGGGGATTTTTCAGGAGGGGCGACCCAATTTTGGGGATTTTTCAGGAGGGGCGACCCAATTTTGGGGATTTCTCAGAAGGTGTGACCCAATTTTGGGGATTTTTCAGGAGGGGCAACCCCATTTTGGGGACTTTTCAGGAGGGGCGACCCACATTTTAGGGATTTATTGGGAGGAGCGATCCAGATTTTGGTTAGTTTTCGGGAGGGGCGACTCACATTTTTGGAAGGGGTGACCCAATTTTGTGGATTTTTTGGGAGGGGCGACCCAATTTTGCGGATTTTTCAGGAGGGGTGTCCCAATTTTGGGGATTTTTCAGGAGGGGCGATGAAATTTTGGGGATTTTTCGGATGGGGCAACCCATATTTTCAGGAGGGGTGACCCAATTTTGGGGATTTTTCAGGAGGAGCGACCCACATTTTCGGGAGGGGAGATGAAATTTTGGGGATTTTTTTGGGTGGAGCAAGCCAATTTTGGGGATTTTTTGGGAGGGGCGACCCACATTTTCGGGAGGGGAGATGAAATTTTGGGGATTTTTTGGGTGGGGCGACCCAATTTTGGGGATTTTTTGGGAGGGATGAACCAATTTTGGTGATTTTTCAGGAGGGGTGAACCAATTTTGGGGATTTTTCAGGAGGGGCGACATTTTTGGGACGGACAACCCACATTTTTGGAAGGGGCGACCCACGTTTTGGGGATTTTTTCGGGAGGGGCGACACATTTTCAGGAGGGGCGACCCAATTCTGGGGATTTTTCGGGAGGGGCGACCCACATTTTTGGGAAGGGCGACCCAATTTTGGGTATTTTACAGGAGGGGCGACCCACATTTTAGGGATTTTTCAGGCAGAGCGATCCAGAATTTGGGAAGTTTTAGGGAGGGGTGACCCACATTTTTGGGAAGGGTGACCCAATTTTGGGGATTTTTCAGGGGGGGTGACCCAATTTTGGGGATTTTTCGAGAGGGGCGATGAAATTTTGGGTATTTTTCGGGTGGAGCAACCCATATTTTTGGGAGGGGTGACCCAATTTTGAGAATTTTTTGGGAGGGGCGACCCACATTTTCAGGAGGGGCAACCCAATTTTGGGGATTTTTCAGGAGGGGCGACCCAATTTTGGGGATTTTTCAGGAGGGACGGCCCATATTTTTGGGAGGGGCGACCCAATTTTAGGAATTTTTCGGGAGGGACGACCCAATTTTGGTGATTTTTCGAGAGGGGTGACCCAATTTTTGGGATTTTTCAGGAGGGGCGACCCACATTTTCGGGAGGGGAGATGAAATTTTGGGGATCTTTCTGGTGGGGCGGCCCACATTTTCGGTAGGGGCGACCCAATTTTGGGGATTTTTTTGGGAGGGACGACCTAATTTTGGTGATTTTTCGGGAGGGGTGACCTAATTTTGGGGACTTTTCGGGAGGGGCGACCCATATTTTCTGGAGGGGTGACCCAATTTTGGAGATTTTTTGGGAGGGGCAACCTAATTTTGGGGATTTTTCGGGAGGAGTGATTCAATTTTGGGGATTTTTCAGGAGGGGCGACGCAATTTTGAGGATTTTTCGGGAGGGGCAACCCACATTTTCAGAAGGGGTGACCCACATTTTGGAGATTTTTCGGAAGGGGCGACCCACATTTTCGGGAGGGGAGACCAAATTTTGGGGATTTTTCGGGAGGGGTGAGCCACATTTTTGGAACAGGCGACCCACATTTTGGGGATTTTTCAAGAGGGGCGACCCACATTTTCACGAGGTGCGACACAATTTTGGGAATTTTTCGGGAGGGGCGACCCAATTTTGGGTATTTTTCGGGAGGGGCGATCCACATTTTCGGGAGGGGCGACCCAATTTTGGGGATTTTTCGGGAGGGGCGACCCACATTTTTGGGAGGGACGACCCGATTATCGGGATTTTTTGGGAGGGGAGATGCACATTTTTGGAAGGGGCGACCCCATTTTGGGAATGTTTCGGGAGGGGCGACCCAATTTTTGGGCATTTTTCGGGAGGGGCAACCCAGTTCTGCGGATTTTTCAGGAGGGGCGACCCAATTTTGGGGATTTTTCAGGAGGGGCGACCCAATTTTGGGGATTTCTCAGAAGGTGTGACCCAATTTTGAGGATTTTTCAGGAGGGGCAACCCCATTTTGGGGACTTTTCAGGAGGGGCGACCCACATTTTAGGGATTTATTGGGAGGAGCGATCCAGATTTTGGTTAGTTTTCGGGAGGGGCGACTCACATTTTTGGAAGGGGTGACCCAATTTTGGGGATTTTTTGGGAGGGGCGACCCAATTTTGCGGATTTTTCAGGAGGGGTGTCCCAATTTTGGGGATTTTTCAGGAGGGGCAATGAAATTTTGGGGATTTTTCGGATGGGGCAACCCATATTTTCAGGAGGGGTGACCCAATTTTGGGGATTTTTCAGGAGGAGCGACCCACATTTTCGGGAGGGGAGATGAAATTTTGGGGATTTTTTTGGGTGGAGCAAGCCAATTTTGGGGATTTTTTGGGAGGGGCGACCCACATTTTCGGGAGGGGAGATGAAATTTTGGGGATTTTTTGGGTGGGGCGACCCAATTTTGGGGATTTTTTGGGAGGGATGAACCAATTTTGGTGATTTTTCAGGAGGGGTGAACCAATTTTGGGGATTTTTCAGGAAGGGCGACATTTTTGGGACAGACAACCCACATTTTTGGAAGGGGCGACCCACGTTTTGGGGATTTTTTCGGGAGGGGCGACACATTTTCGGGAGGGGCGACCCAATTCTGGGGATTTTTCGGGAGAGGCGACCCACATTTTTGGGAAGGGCGACCCAATTTTGGGTATTTTTCAGGAGGGGCGACCCACATTTTAGGGATTTTTCAGGCGGAGCGATCCAGAATTTGGGAAGTTTTAGGGAGGGGTGACCCACATTTTGGGGATTTTTCAGGAGGGGCGGCCCATATTTTTGGGAGGGGCGACCCAATTTTAGGAATTTTTCGGGAGGGACGACCCAATTTTGGTGATTTTTCGAGAGGGGTGACCCAATTTTTGGGATTTTTCAGGAGGGGCGACCCACATTTTCGGGAGGGGAGATGAAATTTTGGGGATCTTTCTGGTGGGGCGGCCCACATTTTCGGTAGGGGCGACCCAATTTTGGGGATTTTTTTGGGAGGGACGACCTAATTTTGGTGATTTTTCGGGAGGGGTGACCTAATTTTGGGGACTTTTCGGGAGGGGCGACCCATATTTTCTGGAGGGGCGACCCAATTTTGGAGATTTTTTGGGAGGGGCAACCTAATTTTGGGGATTTTTCGGGAGGAGTGATTCAATTTTGGGGATTTTTCAGGAGGGGCGACGCAATTTTGAGGATTTTTCGGGAGGGGCAACCCACATTTTCAGAAGGGGTGACCCACATTTTGGAGATTTTTCGGAAGGGGCGACCCACATTTTCGGGAGGGGAGACCAAATTTTGGGGATTTTTCGGGAGGGGTGAGCCACATTTTTGGAACAGGCGACCCACATTTTGGGGATTTTTCAAGAGGGGCGACCCACATTTTCACGAGGTGCGACACAATTTTGGGAATTTTTCGGGAGGGGCGACCCAATTTTGGGTATTTTTCGGGAGGGGCGATCCACATTTTCGGGAGGGGCGCCCCAATTTTGGGGATTTTTCGGGAGGGGCGACCCACATTTTTGGGAGGGACGACCCGATTATCGGGATTTTTTGGGAGGGGAGATGCACATTTTTGGAAGGGGCGACCCCATTTTGGGAATGTTTCGGGAGGGGCGACCCAATTTTTGGGCATTTTTCGGGAGGGGCAACCCAGTTCTGCGGATTTTTCAGGAGGGGCGACCCAATTTTGGGGATTTTTCAGGAGGGGCGACCCAATTTTGGGGATTTCTCAGAAGGTGTGACCCAATTTTGGGGATTTTTCAGGAGGGGCAACCCCATTTTGGGGACTTTTCAGGAGGGGCGACCCACATTTTAGGGATTTATTGGGAGGAGCGATCCAGATTTTGGTTAGTTTTCGGGAGGGGCGACTCACATTTTTGGAAGGGGTGACCCAATTTTGGGGATTTTTTGGGAGGGGCGACCCAATTTTGCGGATTTTTCAGGAGGGGTGTCCCAATTCTGGGGATTTTTCAGGAGGGGCGATGAAATTTTGGGGATTTTTCGGATGGGGCAACCCATATTTTCAGGAGGGGTGACCCAATTTTGGGGATTTTTCAGGAGGAGCGACCCACATTTTCGGGAGGGGAGATGAAATTTTGGGGATTTTTTTGGGTGGAGCAAGCCAATTTTGGGGATTTTTTGGGAGGGGCGACCCACATTTTCGGGAGGGGAGATGAAATTTTGGGGATTTTTTGGGTGGGGCGACCCAATTTTGGGGATTTTTTGGGAGGGATGAACCAATTTTGGTGATTTTTCAGGAGGGGTGAACCAATTTTGGGGATTTTTCAGGAGGGGCGACCCACATTTTGAGGATTTATCGGGAGGGGCAACCCAATTTTGGGTATTTTTCGGGAGGGGCGACCCACATTTTTACGAGGGGCGACCCAATTTTGGGGATTTTGCGTGAGGGCTGACCCAATTTTAGACATTTTTTGGGAGGGGCAACCCACATTTTCAGAAGGGGCTATCCAATTTTGGGGATTTTTCGGGAGGGGCGACCCACACTTTTGTGAGGGGCGACCCACATTTTCGGGAGGGGTGACCCACATTTTGGGGATTTTTAGGGAGGGGCGACCCATATTTTTGGGAGGGGCGACCCACATTTTGGGGATTTTTCGGGAGGGGCAACCCACATTTTCGGGAGGGGCGACCCAATTTTTGGGATTTTTTGGGAGGGGCGACCCACATTTTCAGGAGGGGCGACCCAATTTTGGGGATTTTTCGGGAGGGTCGACCCAATTTTGGGGATTTTTGAGGAGGGGCAACCCAATTTTGGGGATTTTTCTGGAGGGGCGACTCACATTTTTGGGAGGGGCAACCCACATTGTCACTAGGGGCGACCCACATTTTGGGAAGGGTCGTCCCACAATTTCAGAAGGGGCGACCCAGATTTTGGGAATTTTTTGGGAGGAGAGATCCAGATCTTGGGAAGTTTTCGGGAGGGGCAACCCATATTTTCAGGAGGGGCGACCCAATTTTGGGGATTTTTTGGGAGGGGCAACCCAACTTTGGGCATTTTTCGGGAGGGGCGACCCAATTTTGGGCACTTTTCGGGAGGGGCAACCCATATTTTCAGGAGGGGCGACCCAATTTTGGGGATTTTTTGGGAGGGGCAACCCAATTTTGGTGGTTTTTCGGGAGGGGCGACCCACATCTTCAGAAGGGGCTACCCACATTTTGGGGATTTTTCTTAAGGGGCGACCCACATTTTTGGTAGTGGAGACCAAATTCTTTGGAATTTTTCGGGAGGGGCGACCCACATTTTGGGGATTTATCAGGAGGGGCGACCCAATTTTGGGCATTTTTCAGAAAGGGCAACCCAATTTTGGGCATTTTTCGGGAGGGGCGACCCACATTTTCAGGAGGGGCGACCCAATTTTGGGGATTTTTCAGGAGGGGTGAACCAATTTTGGGGATTTTTCAGGAGGGGCGACCCATATTTTCGGGAGAGGCGACCCAATTTTGGGGATTTTTCAGGAGGGGCGACACACATTTTGAGGATTTATCGGGAGGGGCGACCCAATTTTGGACATTTTTCGGGAGGGGTGACCCACATTTTCACGAGGGGCGACCCAATTTTGGGGATTTTTGGGAGGGGAGACCCAATTTTGGGTATTTTGCTTGAGGGCCGACCCAATTTTAGGCATTTTTTGGGAGGGGCAACCCACATTTTCGGAAGGGGCTATCCAATTTTGGGGATTTTTCGGGAGGGGCGACCCACACTTTTGTGAGGGGCGACCCACATTTTCGAGAGGGGTGACCCACATTTTAGGGATTTTAAGGGAGGGGTGACCCATATTTTTGGGAGGGGCGACCCACATTTTGGGGATTTTTCAGGAGGGGCGACCCACATTTTCAGGAGGGGCAACCCAATTTTGGGGATTTTTCGGGAGGGTAAACCCAATTTTGGGGATTTTTGAGGAGGGGCAACCCAATTTTGGGGATTTTTCTGGAGGGGCGACTCACATTTTCGGGTGGGGCAACCCAAATTTTCACGAGGGGCGACCCAGATTTTGGGAATTTTTTGGGAGGAGAGATCCAGATTTTGGGAAGTTTTCAGGAGGGGCGACCCAACTTTGGGCATTTTTCGGGAGGGGCGACCCAATTTTGGGCACTTTTCGGGAGGGGCAACCCATATTTTCGGGAGGGGCGACCCAATTTTGGGGATTTTTTGGGAGGGGCAACCCAATTTTGGTGATTTTTCGGGAGGGGCGACCCACATCTTCAGAAGGGGCTACCCATATTTTGGGGATTTTTCTCAAGGGGCGACCCACATTTTTGGTAGTGGAGACCAAATTTTTGGGATTTTTCGGGAGGGGCGACCCACATTTTGGGGATTTATCAGGAGGAGCGACCCAATTTTGGGCATTTTTCGGAAAGGGCAACCCAATTTTGGGCATTTTTCTGGAGGGGCGACCCACATTTTCAGGAGGGGCGACCCAATTTTGGAGATTTTTGGGAGGGGGACCCAATTTTGGGGATTTTTCGGGAGGGGCGACCCACATTTTCTGGAAGGGAGAACAAATTTGGGGTATTTTTCGGGAGGGGCGACCTCATTTTTCTGATTTTTCGGGAGGGGTGACCCAATTTTGGGGATTTTTCAGGAGGAGCGACCCAATTTTGGGCATTTTTCGGAAAGGGCAACCCAATTTTGGGCATTTTTCTGGAGGGGCGACCCACATTTTCAGGAGGGGCGACCCAATTTTGGAGATTTTTGGGAGGGGGACCCAATTTTGGGGATTTTTCGGGAGGGGCGACCCACATTTTCTGGAAGGGAGAACAAATTTGGGGTATTTTTCGGGAGGGGTGACCTCATTTTTCTGATTTTTCGGGAGGGGTGACCCAATTTTGGGGATTTTTCAGGAGGAGCGACCCACATTCTCGGGAGGGGCAATGAAATTTTGGGTGATTTTGCGGGCGGGGCAACCCATATTTTCGGGAGGAGCGACCCAATTTTGGGGATTTTTCAGGAGAGGTGACCCAATTTTGGGGATTTTTTGGGAGGGGCGACCCAATCTTGGGCACTTTTTGGGAGGGGCAACCCATATTTTCGTGAGAGAGACGACCCAATTTTGGGGATATTTAGGGAGGGGCAACTCAATTTTGGGGATTTTTCAGGAGGGGCGACCCAATTTTGGGGATTTTTCAGGGGTGGCGACCCAATTTTGGGGGTTTTTCAGGAGGGGCAACCCACATTTTCGGGAGGGGCAATGACATTTTGGGGATTTTTCGGGCGGGGCAACCCATATTTTCGGGAGGAGCGACCCAATTTTGGGGATTTTTCATGAGGGGCGACCCAATTTTGGGGATTTTTTGGGAGGGGCGACCCAATCTTGGGCACTTTTTGGGAGGGGCAACCCATATTTTCGGGAGGGGCGACCCAATTTTGGGGATTTTTTGAGAGGGGCGACCCAATTTTGGGGACTTTTCAGGAGGGGCGACCCATATTTTCGTGAGAGAGACGACCCAATTTTGGGGATATTTAGGGAGGGGCAACTCAATTTTGGGGATTTTTCAGGAGGGGCGACCCAATTTTGGGGATTTTTCAGGGGTGGCGACCCAATTTTGGGGGTTTTTCAGGAGGGGCAACCCACATTTTCGGGAGGGGCAATGACATTTTGGGGATTTTTCGGGCGGGGCAACCCATATTTTCGGGAGGAGCGACCCAATTTTGGGGATTTTTCATGAGGGGCGACCCAATTTTGGGGATTTTTTGGGAGGGGCGACCCAATCTTGGGCACTTTTTGGGAGGGGCAACCCAATTTTGGGGATTTTTTGAGAGGGGCGACCCAATTTTGGGGACTTTTCAGGAGGGGCGACCCATATTTTCGTGAGAGAGACGACCCAATTTTGGGGATATTTAGGGAGGGGCAACTCAATTTTGGGGATTTTTCAGGAGGGACGACCCAATTTTGGGGATTTTTCAGGGGTGGCGACCCAATTTTGGGGGGTTTTCAGCAGGGGCAACCCACATTTTCGGGAGGGGCAATGACATTTTGGGGATTTTTCGGGCGGGGCAACCCATATTTTCGGGAGGAGCGACCCAATTTTGGGGATTTTTCATGAGGGGCGACCCAATTTTGGGGATTTTTTGGGAGGGGCGACCCAATCTTGGGCACTTTTTGGGAGGGGCAACCCATATTTTCGGGAGGGGCGACCCAATTTTGGGGATTTTTTGAGAGGGGCGACCCAATTTTGGGGACTTTTCAGGAGGGGCGACCCATATTTTCGTGAGAGAGACGACCCAATTTTGGGGATATTTAGGGAGGGGCAACTCAATTTTGGGGATTTTTCAGGAGGGGCGACCCAATTTTGGGGATTTTTCAGGGGTGGCGACCCAATTTTGGGGGTTTTTCAGGAGGGGCAACCCACATTTTCGGGAGGGGCAATGACATTTTGGGGATTTTTCGGGCGGGGCAACCCATATTTTCGGGAGGAGCGACCCAATTTTGGGGATTTTTCATGAGGGGCGACCCAATTTTGGGGATTTTTTGGGAGGGGCGACCCAATTTTGGGCACTTTTTGGGAGGGGCAACCCATATTTTCGGGAAAGGGGCGACCCAATTTTGGGGATTTTTTGGGAGGGGCAACTCAATTTTGGGGAGTTTTCAGGAGGGGCGACCCAATTTTGGGGATTTTTCGGGGGTGGCGACCCAATTTTGGCGATTTTTCAGGTGGGGCAACCCATATTTTCGGGAGGAGCGACCGAATTTTGGAGATTTTTCGGGAGGGGC
Source organism: Aquarana catesbeiana (assembly GCF_042186555.1). Taxonomy (NCBI): domain Eukaryota; kingdom Metazoa; phylum Chordata; class Amphibia; order Anura; family Ranidae; genus Aquarana; species Aquarana catesbeiana. The sequence goes on from NC_133326.1 coordinate 279,610,574, forward strand.
GACCCACATTTTCGGGAGGGGCGACCCACATTTTCATGAGGGGCGACCCACATTTTGGGAAGTGTCGCCCCACAATTTCAAAAGGGGCGACCCAGATTTTGGGGATTTTTTGGGAAAGGCGAACCACATTTTTGGGATGTGTAATGCAAATTTTGGAGATTTTTTTGGATGGGCAAACCACATTTTCGGAAGAGGCGACTAAATTGTGAGGATTTTTCTGGAGGGGCGACCCAATTTTGGGGATTTTTCGGGAGGGGCAACCAAATTTTGGGGATTTTTCCAGAGGGGTTTTTGGGATTTTTCGGAAAGGTCGACCCACATTTTCGGGAGGGGCGACCCACATTTTCGGGAGGGGCGACCCACATTTTCGGGAGGGGCGACCCACATTTTCGGGAGGGGCAACCCACATTTTCAGAAGGGGTGTCCCACAATTTCGGAAGGGGTGACCCACATTTTGGGGATTTTTCAGGAGGGGCGACCCACATTTTCGGGAGGGGCAACCCACATTTTGGGGATTTTTTGGGAGGGAGGACCCACATTTTCAGAAGGGGCGACCCAATTGTGGAGATTTTCTCGTGAGGGACGACCCAATTTTTGGGGATTTTTCGGGAGGGGCAAGCGAATTTGGGGGATTTTTTTCAGGAGGGGCGACCCAATTTTGGGCACTTTTTGGGAGGGGCAACCCATATTTTCGGGAGGGGCGACCCAATTTTGGGGATTTTTCGGGAGGGGCAACTAAATTTTGGGCATTTTTCGGGAGGGGTGGACCAATTTTGGGGACTTTTTGGGAGGGGCGACCCATATATTCAGGAGGGGCGACCCAATTTTGGGGATTTTTCGGGAGGGGCGACCCACATTTTGGGGATTTTTTTGGGAGGGGCGACCCACATTTTGGGGATTTTTTGGGAGGGGCGACCCACATTTTGGGGATTTTTCTGGATGGGCGACCCACATTTTCGGGAGGGGCGATCCAATTTTGAGGATTTTTCGGGAGGGCGACCCACATTTTCGGGAGTGGCGACCCAATTTTGGGGATTTTTCGGAAGGGGCGACCCACATTTTTCGGATTTTTTCGGAAGGGACGACCCACATTTTGGGAAGTTTTCGGGAGGGGCAACCCACATTTTCAGGAGGGGCGACCCACATTTTTGGGGGGGGGCAAATTTTGGGTATTTTTCGGTTTTTCGGGAGGGGCGACCCACATTTTCTGGATTTATAGGGAGGGGAGACTCAATTTTGGGCATTTTTCGGGAGGGGCGACCCACATTTTCGCGAGTGGCGACCCACATTTTTGGAAGGGGCGTCCCACAGTTTCAGAAGGGGCATCCCACAATTTCAGAAGGGGCGACCCAGATTTTGGGGATTGTTTAGGAAAGGTGAACCACATTTTCGGGAGGGGCGATCCATATTTTGGGGATTTTTCAGGAGGGGCGACCCACATTTTCAGGAGGGGTGAGACAATTTTGGGCATTTTTCACGAGGGGCGACCCAATTTTGGGGATTTTTGAGGAGGGGCAACCCAATTTTGGGGATTTTTCTGGAGGTGCAACCCAATTTTGAGGAATTTTCGGGAGGGCCGACCCACATTTTCGGGACCCACATTTTCAGGAGGGACGACCCACATTTTCGGAAGGGGCGACTAAATTTTGGGGATTTTTCTGGAGGGGCAACCAAATTTTGGGGATTTTTCGGGAGGGTCAACCCAATTTTGGGGATTTTTCGGCAAGGTCGACCCACATTTTCAGAAGGGGCGACCCACATTTTGGGGATTTTTCAGGAGGGGCGACCCACATTTTTGGGAGGGGCAACCCACATTTTCGGAAGAGGCGACTAAATTGTGAGGATTTTTCTGGAGGGGCGACCCAATTTTGGGGATTTTTCGGGAGGGGCAACCAAATTTTGGGGATTTTTCCAGAGGGGCGACCCAATTTTTGGGATTTTTCGGAAAGGTCAACCCACATTTTCGGGAGGGGCGACCCACATTTTCAGGAGGGGCAACCCACATTTTCAGAAGGGGTGTCCCACAATTTCGGAAGGGGTGACCTACATTTTGGGGATTTTTCAGGAGGGGCGACCCACATTTTCAGGAGGGGCAACCCACATTTTGGGGATTTTTTGGGAGGGAGGACCCACATTTTCAGAAGGGGCGACCCAATTGTGGAGATTTTCTCGGGAGGGACGACCCAATTTTTGAGGATTTTTCGGGAGGGGCAAGCGAATTTGGGGGATTTTTTTACAGGAGGGGCGACCCAATTTTGGGCACTTTTCGGGAGGGGCAACCCATATTTTCGGGAGGGGCGACCCAATTTTGGGGATTTTTCGGGAGGGGCAATTAAATTTTGGGCATTTTTCAGGAGGGGTGAACCAATTTTGTGGACTTTTCGGGAGGGGCGACCCATATATTCAGGAGGGGCGACCCAATTTTGGGGATTTTTCGGGAGGGGCGACCCACATTTTGGGGATTTTTTTGGGAAGGGCGAACCACATTTTGGGGATTTTTTTGGGAGGGGCGACCCACATTTTGGAGATTTTTCTGGATGGGCGACCCACATTTTCGGGAGTGGCGACCCAATTTTGGGGATTTTTCGGACGGGGCGACCCACATTTTTCGGATTTTTTCGGAAGGGACGACCCACATTTTGGTAAGTTTTTGGGAGGGGCAACCCACATTTTCGGGAGGGGCGACCCACATTTTCGGGGGGGGGCAAATTTTGGGTATTTTTCGGTTTTTCGGGAGGGGCGACCCACATTTTCTGGATTTATAGGGAGGGGAGACTCAATTTTGGGCATTTTTCGGGAGGGGCGACCCACATTTTCGCGAGTGGTGACCCACATTTTTGGAAGGGGCGCCCCACAGTTTCAGAAGGGGCGTCCCACAATTTCAGAAGGGGCGACCCAGATTTTGGGGATTGTTTAGGAAAGGCGAACCACATTTTCGGGAGGGGCGATCCATATTTTGGGGATTTTTCAGGAGGGGCGACCCACATTTTCAGGAGGGGCGGGACAATTTTGGGCATTTTTCTGCAGGGGCGACCCAATTTTGGGGATTTTTGAGGGGCAACCCAATTTTGGGGATTTTTCTGGAGGTGCAACCCAATTTTGAGGAATTTTCAGGAGGGCCGACCCACATTTTCGGGACCCACATTTTCAGGAGGGGCGACCCACATTTTCGGAAGGGGCGACTAAATTTTGGGGATTTTTCTGGAGGGGCAACCAAATTTTTGAGAGGGGCGACCCACATTTTCGGGAGGGGCGACCCACATTTTCGGGAGTGGAGACCAAATTTTGAGGATTTTTTGGTTTTTTGGGAGGGGCGACCCACATTTTCTAGATATTTAGGGAGGGGAGACCCAATTTTGGGCATTTTTCGGGAGGGGCGACCCACATTTTTGCAAGGGGCAACCCACATTTTTGGAAGGGGCGTCCCACAATTTCAGAAGGGGCGTCCCACAATTTTAGAAGGGGCGACCCAGATTTTGGGGACTTTTTGGGAAAGGCGAACCATATTTTTGGGAGGGGCGATCCATATTTTGGGGATTTTTCGGGAGGGGCGACCCACATTTTCGGGAGGGGTGAGAAAATTTGGGCATTTTTCGGGAGGGGCGACCCACATTTTCGGGAGGGGTGACCCACATTTTCGGGAGGGGAGACCAAATTTTGGGGATTATTCGGGAGGGGCGACCCAATTTTGGGGATTTTTCGGGAGGGGCGACCCACATTTTTGGGAGTGGAGACCAAATTTTGGGGATTTTTCGGTTTTTCGGGAGGGGCGACCCACATTTTCTGGATTTTTAGGGAGGGGAGACCCAATTTTGGGCATTTTTAGGGAGGGGCGACCCACATTTTCGGAAGGGGCGTCCCACAATTTCAGAAGGGGCGTCCCACAATTTTAGAAGGGGCGACCCAGATTTTGGGGATTTTTTGGGAAAGGCGAACCACATTTTCGGGAGGGGCGATCCATATTTTGGGGATTTTTCGGGAGCGGCGACCCCATGTTTTCGGTAAGGGCGAGACAATTTTGGGCATTTTTCAGGAGGGGCGACCCAATTTTGGGGATTTTTGAGGAGGGGCAACCCAATTTTGGGGATTTTGCTGGAGGTGCAACCCAATTTTGGGGAATTTTCGGGAGGGCCGACCCACATTTTCGGGACCCACATTTTCTCAGGAGGGGCGACCCACATTTTTGGAAGGGGCGACTAAATTTTGGGGATTTTTCTGGAGGGGCGACCCAATTTTGGGGATTTTTCGGGAAGGTCGACCCACATTTTTGGGAGGTGCGACCCACATTTTAAGGAGGGACGACACACATTTTGGGGATTTTTCGGGATGGGCGACCCACATTTTCAGGAGGGGCGACCCAATTTTGGGGATTTTTTGGGAGGGGCGACCCAATTTTGGGATTTTTTTGGGAGGGGCGACCCAATTTTGGGGATTTTTTGGGAGGGCGACCCAATTTTGGGGATTTTTTGGGAGGGGCGACCCACATTTTCGGAAAGGGCGTCCCACATTTTCTGGAGGGGAAACCAAATTTTAAGGATTTTTCGGGAGGGGTGACCCAATTTTGGGGATTTCTCAAGGATGGGGGCCCACATTTTCGGGAGGGGCGACCTAATTTTAGGGATTTTTCAGGACGGGCAACCCAATTTTGGGGACTTTTCGTGAGGGGCGACCCATATTTTTGGGAGGGGCGACCCAGTTTTGAGGATTTTTCGGGAGGGGCGACCTCCATTTTCGCAAGGGGCGACCCAATTTTGAGGATCTTTCGGGAGGGGCAACCCACATTTTCGGGAGGGCGACCTAATTATCTGGATTTTTTGGGAGGGGCTACCAAAATTTTCAGGAGGGGCGACCCAATTTTGGGGATTTTTTGGGAGGGCCGACCTAAATTTGGGGATTTTTCGTGAGGGGCGACCCATATTTTCAGGAGGGGCAACCCAATTTTTGGAATTTTTCGGGAGGGGCGACCCACATTTTTGGCAGCGGCGACCCACATTTTCGGGAGGGAAGACCACATTTTGGGATTTTTCAGGAGGAGCGACCCACATTTTCGGAAGGGGAGACCAAATTTTGGGGATTTTTCGGGAGGGGTGACCCACATTTTCGGAAGGGGCGACCCACATTTTCGGAAGGGGCGATCCTCATTTTGGGGATTTTTTGGGAGGGGCAACCCACATTTTTGAGAGGGACGATTCACATTTTCGGGAGGGGCGACCAACATTTTGGGGATTTTTTGAGAGGGGCGACCCAATTTTGGGGATATTTTAGGAGGGGCGACCCATATTATTGGGGGGGTGACAGAATTTTGGGGATTTTTCAGCAGGGGGACCCACATTTTTGGAAGGGGCGATCCAATGTTGGGGATTTTTCGGGAGGGGTGACCCACATTTTCGGGAGGGGTGACCCAAATTTGGGTTTTTTTCGGGAGTGGTGACCCACATTTTTGGGAGGGGAACCCACATTTTCAGGAGGGGCGATCTACATTTTGGGGATTTTTCGAGAGGGGCGACCCAATTTTGGGGAATTTTCGGGATTGGCAACCCAATTTTGGGGATTTTTCGGGAGGGGCGACCCACATTTTTGGAAGGGGCGACCCAATTTTAGGGATTTATCGGTAGGTGCGACCCAATTTTAAGGATTTTTCGGGAAGGGCAATCCAATTTTGGGATTTTTCGGTAGGGGCGACCCAATTTTAATGATTTTTCGGTAAGGGCGGCCCACATTTTTGGAAGGGGCGACCCACATTTTTGGAATGGGCAACCCACATTTTCGTGATTTTTCAGGATGGGCGACACACATTTTCGGGAGGGGCGACCCAATGTTGGGGATTTTTCGGGAGGGGTGACCCACATTTTCGGAAGGGGTGACCCAAATTTGGGTTTTTTTCGGGAGTGGCGACCCACATTTTTGGGAGGGGAACCCACATTTTCAGGAGGGGCGATCTACATTTTGGGGATTTTTCGAGAGGGGCGACCCAATTTTGGGGAAATTTCGGGATTGGCAACCCAATTTTGGGGATTTTTCGGGAGGGGCGACCCACATTTTTGGAAGGGGTGATCCAGTTTTGGGGATTTTTCGGGAGGGGCGACCCACATTTTCGGGAGGTGCGACCCAATTTTAGGGATTTATCGGGAGGGGCGACCCAATTTTAAGGATTTTTCGGGAGGGGCAATCCAATTTTGGGATTTTTCGGTAGGGGCGACCCAATTTTAATGATTTTTCGGTAAGGGCGGCCCACATTTTTGGAAGGGGCGACCCACATTTTTGGAATGGGCAACCCACATTTTCGGGATTTTTCAGGATGGGTGGCACACATTTTCGGGAGGGGCGACCCAATGTTGGGGATTTTTCGGGAGGGGTGACCCACATTTTCGGGAGGGGTGACCCAAATTTGGGTTTTTTTCGGGAGTGGCGACCCACATTTTTGGGAGGGGAACCCACATTTTCAGGAGGGGCGATCTACATTTTGGGGATTTTTCGAGAGGGGCGACCCAATTTTGGGGAATTTTCGGGATTGGCAACCCAATTTTGGGGATTTTTCTGGAGGGGCGACCCTATTTTGGGGATTTTTCAGGAGGGGCGACCTAATTTTGGGCATTTTTCAGGAGGGGCGACCCACATTTTCGGGATTTTTCGGGAGGAGCGATCCACATTTTGGGAAGTTTTCGGGAAAGGCGACCCACATTTTCGGGGGGGTGACCCACATTTTCAGGAGGGGTGACCCACATTTTTGGGAGGGGAGACCAAATTTTGGGGATTTTTTGGTTTTCCGGGAGGAGCGACTCACATTTTCGGGATTTTTCGGGAGGGGCGACCCAATTTTGGGAATTTTTCGGGAGAGGCGACCCAATTTTGGGGATTTTTCCGGAGGGGCAACCCACATTTTCGGGAGGGGCGAGCCAATTTTCGGGATTTTCGGGAGGGGCGACCCATATTTTCGGGAGGGGCGACCGTATTTTGAGGATTTTTCGGAAGGGGCAACCCTATTTTGGGGACTTTTCATGAGGGGCGACTCATATTTTCAGGAGGGGCAACTCAATTTTGAGGATTTTTCGGGAGGGGCGACCCAATTTTGGGTATTTTTCGGGAGGGGCGACCCAATTTTGGGGACTTTTTGGGAGGGGCGACCCATATTTTCGGGAGGTGCGACCCAATTTTGTGGATTTTTCGGGAGGGGCGACCCACATTTTCGGGAGGGGCGACCCACATTTTCGGGATTTTTCGGGAGGGGCGACCTAATTTTGGCCATTTTTCAGGAGGGACGACCTAATTTTGGGGATTTTTTGGGAGGGGCGATCCACATTTTTGGGAGGGGCGACCCAATTTTGGGGATTTTTCGGGAGGGACGACCCACATTTTCGGGAGGTGCGACCCAATTTTGGGGATTTTTTGGGAGGGCCGACCCAATTTTAAGGATTTTTCAGTAAGGGGGACCACATTTTTGGAAGGGGCGACCCACATTTTTGGAATGGGCAAACCACATTTTCGGGATTTTTCAGGATGGGCGACACACACATTTTCGGGAGGGGCGACCCACATTTTTGGGATGGGCGACTCAATTTTGCGGAATTTTTGAGAGGGGCGACCCAATTTTGGGGATTTTTTGGGAGGGTCAACCCAATTTTGGTCATTTTTCGGGAGGGGTGACCCACATTTTCAGGAGGGGCGATCTACATTTTGGGGATTTTTCGGGAGGGGCGACCCACATTTTCGAGAGGGGCGAACCACATTTTGTGGATATTTCAGGAGGGGCAACCCACATTTTCGGCAGAGGCAACCCACATTTTCAGAAGGGGCAACCCACATTTTCGGAAGGGGCAACCCACATTTTGGTGATTTTTCAGGAGGTGTGACCCACATTTTCGGGAGGGGAGACCAAATTTTAGGGAATTTTCGGGAGGGGCGACCCACATTTTCGGGAGGTGCGACCCTCATTTTCAGGAGGGTCGACCCACCTTTTTGGGATTTTTCGGGAGAGGCGACACAGTTTTGGGGATTTTTCGGGAGCGGAGACACAATTTTGTGGATTTTTCGGGAGCAGCGACCCACATTTTCGGAAGGGGCGACCCACATTTTCTGAATTAGCAACCCACATTTTTGGGATTTTTCTGGAGGGGCGACCCACATTTTCAGGAAGAGAGAGACCACATTTTGGGGATTTTCTGGGAGGGCCAACCCACATTTTTGGGAGGGGAGACCCAATTTTGGGGATTTTTCAGGAGGGGCGATCCAATTTTGGCGATTTTTCGGGAGGTGCGACCCACATTTTCTGGAGGGGTGACCCACATTTTGGGGATTTTTCGGGAGGGGCGAACCACATTTTGGGGATTTTTCGGGAAGGGCGACCCAATTTTGGGTATTTTTTGGGAGGGGCGACTCAATTTTGGGGAATTTTCTGGAGGGGCGACCCAATTTTGGGGAATTTTTGGGAGGTGTGACCCACATTTTGGGAATGGGCAACCCACATTTTTGGAAAGGGCGACGAACATTTTTGGGAGGGGCGACCCACATTTTTGGGAGGGGCGACCCACATTGTAGGGATTTTTCGAGAGGGGCAACCCACATTTTTCGGGAGGGGCGACCCGCATTTTGGGGATTTTTCGAGAGGGGCGACCCAATTTTGGGGATTTTTCTGGAGGGGCGACCCACATTTTTGGGAGGGGTGACCCAATTTTGGGGATTTTTCGGCAGGGGCGACCCACATTTTTGGGAGGGGCGATCCAATTTTGGGGATTCTTCGGGAGGGGTGACCAACATTTTCGGGAGGGGCGACCTACATTTTGGGGATTTTTCGGGAGGGGCGACCCACATTTTTGGAAGGGGCGACCCAATTTTGAGCATTTTTCGGGAAGGACGACCCAATTTTAGGGATTTTTTTCTGGAGGGGCAAACCACATTTTTGGGAGGGGTGACCCAATTTTGAGGATTTTTCGGGAGGGGCGACCCACATTTTTGGGAGGGGCGACCCAATTTTGGGGATTTGTCGGGAGGGGCGACCCACATTTTCGGGAGGTTCGACCCAATTTTGGGGATTTTTCAGGAGGGGCGACCCAATTTTAAGGATTTTTCGGGAGGGGCAATCCAATTTTGGGGATTTTTCAGCAGGGGTGACCCAATTTTAAGGATTTTTCGGTAAGGACGCCCACATTTTTGGAATGGGCAACCCATATTTTCAGGATTTTTCGGGAGGGGCGACCCAATTTTGGGGATTTTTCGGGAGCGGCGACCCAATTTTGGGGATTTTTCGGGAGCAGCGATCCACATTTTCGGAAAGTGCGAAAATGTGGGTCGCTGGAGGGGAATCCAAATTTTGGGGATTTTCCGGGAGGGATGACCCACTATTTCGGAAGGGGCAACCCACATTTTGGGGATTTTTCGGGAGGGGCGACCCAATTTTGGGGATTTTTCGGGAGGAGCTACCCACATTTTCGGTAGGGGTGACCCACATTTTTGGAAGGGGCGACCCACATTTTGGGGATTTTTTGGGAGGGGCGACCCACATTTTCGGAAAGTGCGACCCACATTTTCTGGAGGGGAAACCAAATTTTGGGGATTTTTTGGGAGGGGTGACCCACTATTTCGGAAAGGGAGACCCACATTTTGGGGATTTTTCGGAAGGGGCGACCCACATTTTTAGGAGGGACGACCCAATTTTGGGGATTTTTCGAGAAGGGCGACCCAGTTTTGGTGTTTTTACGGGAGGGGCGACCCACATTTTCGTGAGGGAAGACCAAATTTTGGGGATTTTTCGGGAGGGGCAACCCACATTTTCAGGAGGGGAGACAAAATTTGGGGGATTTTTCGGGATCTGCGACCCACATTTTCAGAAGGGGCGACCCACATTTTGGGGATTTTTCGGAAGGGGCGACCCACATTTCTGGGAGGGAAGACCAAATTTTGGGGATTTTTCGGGAGGGGCGACCCATATTTTTGGGAGGGGTGACCTATTTTTGGGGATTTTTTGTGAGGGGCAACCCAATTTTGAGGATTGTTCGGGAGGGGCAACCCACATTTTCGGAAGGCGCGACCCACATTTTCTGAATTAGCGACCCACATTTTTGGGATTTTTCTGGAGGGGCGACCCACATTTTCAGGAAAAGAGACCACATTTTGGGGATTTTCTGGGAGGGCCAACCCACATTTTTGGGAGGGGAGAACCAATTTTGGGGATTTTTTAGGAGGGGAGATCCAATTTTGGGGATTTTTCGGGAGGTGCGACCCACATTTTCTGGAGGGGTGACCCACATTTTGGGGATTTTTCGGGAGGGGCGAACCACATTTTGGGGATTTTTCGGGAAGGGCGACCCAATTTTGGGTATTTTTTGGGAGGGGCGACTCAATTTTGGGGAATTTTCTGGAGGGGCCACCCAATTTGGGGGAATTTTTGGGAGGTGTGACCCACATTTTGGGAATGGATAACCCACATTTTTTGAAAGGGGCGACCCACATTTTTGGGAGGGGTGACCCACATTTTTGGGAGGGATGACCCACATTTTGGGGATTTTTCGAGAGGGGCGGCCCAATTTTGGGGATTTTTCGGGAGAGGCGATCCACATTTTTGGGAGGGGTGACCCAATTTTGGGGATTTTTCAGCAGGGGCGACCCACATTTTTGGGAGGGGCGATCCAATTTTGGGGATTTTTCGGGAGGGGCAACCAACATTTTCGGGAGGGGCGACCCACATTTTGGGGATTTTTCGAGAGGGGCGACCCACATTTTGGGGATTTTTCGAGAGGGGCGACCCAATTTTGGGGATTTTTCTGGAGGGGCGACCCACATTTTTGGGAGGGGTGACCCAATTTTGGGGATTTTTCGGCAGGGTCGACCCACATTTTTGGGAGGGGCGATCCAATTTTGGGGATTTTTTGGGAGGGGCGACCCACATTTTGGGGATTTTTCGAGAGGGGCAACCCAATTTTGGGGATTTTTCTGGAGGGGCGACCCACATTTTTGGGAGGGGTGACCCAATTTTGGGGATTTTTTGGCAGGGGCGACCCACATTTTTGGGAGGGGCGATCCAATTTTGGGGATTTTTCGGGAGGGGCGACCAACATTTTCGGGAGACGCGACCCACATTTTGGGGATTTTTCGAGAGGGGCGACCCACATTTTGGGGATTTTTCTGGAGGGGTAACCCACATTTTTGGGAGGGATGACCCAATTTTGGGGATTTTTCGGCAGGGTCGACCCACATTTTTGGGAGGGGCGATCCAATTTTGGGGATTTTTTGGGAGGGGTGGCCAACATTTTCGGGAGGGGCGACCCACATTTTGGGGATTTTTCGAGAGGGGCGACCCAATTTTGGGGATTTTTCTGGAGGGGCGCCCCACATTTTTGGGAGGGGTGACCCAATTTTGGGGATTTTTCGTCAGGGGCGACCCACATTTTTGGGAGGGGCGATCCAATTTTGGGGATTTTTCGGGAGGGGTGACCAACATTTTCGGGAGGGGCGACCTACATTTTGGGGATTTTTCGGGAGGGGCGACCCACATTTTTGGGAGGGGTGACCCAATTTTGGGGATTTTTCGGCAGGGGTGACCCACATTTTTGGGAGGGGCGATCCAATTTTGGGGATTTTTCGGGAGGGGTGACCAACATTTTCGGGAGGGGCGACCTTTGGGGATTTTTCGGGACGGGCGACCCACATTTTCGGGAGGTGCGACCCAATTTTGGGGATTTTTCGGGAGGGGTGACCCAATTTTAAGGATTTTTCGGGAGGGGCAACCCAATTTTGGGGATTTGTCGGCAGGGGTGACCCAATTTTAAGGATTTTTCGGTAAGGACGGCCCATATTTTTGGAAGGGGCGACCCACATTTTTGGAATGGGCAACCCATATTTTCGGGATTTTTCAGGATGGGCAACACATATTTTTGGGAGGGGCGACCCACATTTTCGGGAGGGGCGACCCACATTTTTGGAGTGGGCGACCCACATTTTGGGGAATTTTTGAGAGGGGCGACCCAATTTTGGGGATTTTTTGGGTGGGGCAACCCAATTTTGGTAATTTTTCGGGAGGGGAGACCCACATTTTTGGGAGGGGAGACCAAATTTTTGGGATTTTTTGGGAGGGCGACCTAATTTTGAGCATTTTTCGGGAGGGGCGACCCAATTTTGGGGATTTTTCCGGAGAGGCAAGCCAATTTTGGGGATTTTTCGGGAGGGGCGACCCAATTTTGGGGATTTTTCGGAGGGGCGACCCACATTTTTGGAAGGGGTGAACCGCATTTTCTGGATTTTTCCGGAGAGGCGAACTAATTTTAGGGATTTTTTGGGAGAGGCGACCCAAATTTGGGGATTTTTCGTCAGGGCTACCCATATTTTTGGGAGGGGCGACTCAATTTTGTGGATTTTTCGGGAGGGGCAACCCACATTTTAGTGAGGGGCGACCCAATTTTGAGGATTTTTTGGGAGGGGTGACCCACATTTTCAGGAGGGGTGACCCAAATTTGGGGATTTTTCTGGAGGGGCGCCCCACATTTTTGGGAGGGGTGACCCAATTTTGGGGATTTTTCGTCAGGGGCGACCCACATTTTTGGGAGGGGCGATCCAATTTTGGGGATTTTTCGGGAGGGGCGACCTACATTTTGGGGATTTTTCGGGAGGGGCGACCCACATTTTTGGGAGGGGTGACCCAATTTTGGGGATTTTTCGGCAGGGGCGACCCACATTTTTGGGAGGGGCGATCCAATTTTGGGGATTTTTCGGGAGGGGTGACCAACATTTTCGGGAGGGGCGACCTTTGGGGATTTTTCGGGACCGGCGACCCACATTTTTGGGAGGGGCGACCCAATTTTGGGGATTTTTCGGGAGGGGCGACCCACATTTTCGGGAGGTGCGACCCAATTTTGGGGATTTTTCGGGAGGGGTGACCCAATTTTAAGGATTTTTCGGGAGGGGCAACCCAATTTTGGGGATTTTTCGGCAGGGGTGACCCAATTTTAAGGATTTTTTGGTAAGGACGGCCCATATTTTTGGAAGGGGCGACCCACATTTTTGGAATGGGCAACCCATATTTTCGTGATTTTTCAGGATGGGCAACACATATTTTCGGGAGGGGCGACCCACATTTTTGGAGTGGGCGATCCACATTTTGGGGAATTTTTGAGAGGGGCGACCCAATTTTGGGGATTTTTTGGGAGGGGCAACCCAATTTTGGTAATTTTTCGGGAGGGGAGACCCACATTTTTGGGAGGGGAAACCAAATTTTTGGGATTTTTTGGGAGGGCGACCTAATTTTGAGCATTTTTCGGGAGGGGCGACCTAATTTTGGGGATTTTTTGGGAGGGGCGACCCAATTTTGGGGATTTTTCAGGAGGGGGGGCCCACATTTCTGGGAGGGGCGACCTAATTTTAGGGATTTTTCGGGAGGGGCGACCCAATTTTGGGGACTTTTCGTGAGGTGCGACCCATATTTTTGGGAGGTGTGACCCAATTTTGGGGATTTTTCCGGAAGGGCAACCCATATTTTCGGGAGGGGCGACCCAATTTTGGGGATTTTTCCGGAGAGGCAAGCCAATTTTGGGGATTTTTCGGGAGGGGCGACCCAATTTTGGGGATTTTTCGGAGGGGCGACCCACATTTTTGGAAGGGGTGAACCACATTTTCTGGATTTTTCCGGAGAGGCGAACTAATTTTAGGGATTTTTTGGGAGAGGCGACCCAAATTTGGGGATTTTTCGTCAGGGGCGACCCATATTTTTGGGAGGGGCGACTCAATTTTGTGGATTTTTCGGGAGGGGCAACCCACATTTTAGCGAGGGGCGACCCAATTTTGAGGATTTTTTGGGAGGGGTGACCCACATTTTCGGAAGGGGCGACCTAATTATCTGGATTTTTGGGAGGGGCGATCCACATTTTCAGGAGGGGTGACCCAAATTTGGGGATTTTTCTGGAGGGGCGCCCCACATTTTTGGGAGGGGTGACCCAATTTTGGGGATTTTTCATCAGGGGCGACCCACATTTTTGGGAGGGGTGACCCAATTTTGGGGATTTTTCATCAGGGGCGACCCACATTTTTGGGAGGGGCGATCCAATTTTGGGGATTTTTCGTCAGGGGCGACCCACATTTTTGGGAGGGGCGATCCAATTTTGGGGATTTTTCGGGAGGGGTGACCCACATTTTCGGGAGGGGCGACCTACATTTTGGGGATTTTTCGGGAGGGGCGACCCACATTTTTGGGAGGGGTGACCCAATTTTGGGGATTTTTCGGCAGGGGCGACCCACATTTTTGGGAGGGGCGATCCAATTTTGGGGATTTTTCGGGAGGGGTGACCAACATTTTCGGGAGGGGCGACCTTTGGGGATTTTTCGGGACGGGCGACCCACATTTTTGGGAGGGGCGACTCAATTTTGTGGATTTTTCGGGAGGGGCAACCCACATTTTAGCGAGGGGCGACCCAATTTTGAGGATTTTTTGGGAGGGGTGACCCACATTTTCGGAAGGGGCGACCTAATTATCTGGATTTTTGGGAGGGGCGATCCACATTTTCAGGAGGGGTGACCCAAATTTGGGGATTTTTCGGGAGTGGCGACCCACATTTTTTGGGAGGGGCGACCCACATTTTCAGGAGGGCGGTGAAAAAATGCCCCTTTCCATTGAAATGAGTTGAAAGCTATTCAAAAGCACCTGAAAAGCTCTTCAAAAGCACCGTGTTTTACTGGCAGTTTAGAAGCACCTCAGTTTGAAAGGGGCCTAAGGGCCGGTTCACACGGGGGCGACTTGTCAGGCGACCTAGCCGCCTGACAAGTCGCCTCCCGTTCTGTACAATGGAACCGTTCTAATCGGAGCGACGCAAGTCGCTCCGACTTAGAAGAAAGGTTCCTGTACTACTTTGGGGGCGACTGCACCTGCACCTGTCCTGCCCTTCCAGGAGACAGCTCCCACCCATCTCAGCAGGTGCATGTTTTTCCAATGTATTAAGCAATCACTGTTCTCACTAAATACACAGCCAGCGATCGTTTTTTTTTTTTTTCCACCCTAACTTCATCTTGCATAGATCATTAAGGCCCCCTCCACACTGGGGCGATTTGCAGGCGCTATTGCGCTAAAAATAGCACCTGCAAACCGACCTAAAACTGCAGCTGCTGTGTCTCCAGTGTGAAAGCCCTCTGGTGCGCTGGCAGGAGAGAGAAAAAACTGCAAACAGCATCTTTGGAACTTTGAAATCAATAGGGCAGTGTGGCTATACCGCCAGCATAGCGCCGCTGTATCGGCACTTTGCGGGCGGTTTTAACCCTTTTTCAGCCGCTAGCGGGGGTTAAAACCGCCCCGCTAGCGGGCGAACACCGCCACTAAAACAACGGTAAAGCGGCGCTAAAAATAGCGCCGTTTTACCGCGGACACCCCCACTGCCCCAGTGTGAAAGTGGCCTTATTTTGCAGAATGTGCAGGCGCTGAGCAATCAGATA
This sequence comes from Aquarana catesbeiana, assembly GCF_042186555.1. NCBI lineage: Eukaryota > Metazoa > Chordata > Amphibia > Anura > Ranidae > Aquarana > Aquarana catesbeiana. The sequence continues at coordinate 279,625,979 of NC_133326.1, forward strand.
ACAGCCTATGTGGATCAGAGCCAAAGTATTGAAAACAGGAGAAGGATGTCCTGGGTTCTGTAAAGCTCACTATACACCATACAATCTGATTGTACAATCTCCTTTAGATCTATCAACTTCTATATAGTGCAAGGGCCTGCCTGAGTGGATACAGAGTGATTGGGTAGATGGAGTGTTCTCCTATTATATCATTTTGGTAAATCTAAAGGAGATCGTACAGATTGTGTCATGTACGGCCACCTTTCAAGTGAATGAGCTGCCCTATGCATGAGCGAAAATGCTTCAAAACGCCCAAAAAGCATTTGGGAGATGTGAATAGTGCCTGACCGCTGAGTGTCTCTGTCCACTACCTTCTATGTACTTGTATAAAGCTGGCCATACACAATGCAATCTGATTGTACAATTTCCTTTAGATTTACCAGACAATGGAATAGGTGGACACACCTGAGTGATATCTGATGGTGGATTTAAAAGAGATTGTACAGACAGTGGGTGGAAGGCGATATCGTAATAAGGGAGGCATGGTCCAGAGTGGTAAACACACCCTATAATACCCTTTTATGTGATACCGCAGTGCATGATGGGAATCAAAGATTCCTTGATGTCACATGATCTACAGGAAGTGATGGAAGCAAAAAAAAAAACATTTTCAAACAGATGAAATTTCAAAGCTTCTCTAGATGAGGTAAGTGAGAGATAAGCACATTGGGATAGTTTGGGCAGAAATTACATTACAAATGGCTTCTAATTATGAAAAATAAAATCTTGCCCAAAAAGGTGGACTTACCCTTTGATACATTTACAGATACCTTGTTCTATTAGCCTTATGATACTATGATCAATTACTGTACTTTTTTTTGTACATGTTACTTAAAGTGGTTGCTAACCCACTTTTGGTCATTTACAGTAGTGCTAATAGAGTGCCCCCCTCCCTGTCTGTGATTCATTAAAAAATACCTTCTTCACCGTATTTCAGGGCAGCTCCTGGCGACCATGTAAGCAGCTGTTCCTCCTCTCTGCCTGTCTCGCAGAAACAGTGGGCGGGGCCGAGGTTTCCCCACTGACGTCAGCGGGACACGAGGAGAGAGGAGACACAGCCAGTCACGTGATCACCGGGGGCCGCCATGAAATACGGTGAAGGAAGTATTTTTTCAATGAAACACAGAGACAGCGGGGCACTCTATTAGCATACAGAACGGATAGTATACCAATGTGTATGTTATTCCTGCAGCAGGAGGGGGATGGGCCAGCACTGTCACTAAGTGACACACTGAGAAGGGATGGAGCGGGGGGGGGGGCACAGAGAAGACAGACACAGGATAGCAGGGCTGCGGCTAACGGAGGCACGCAAACAGACCACAATGTCAGGGGCTCAGCAGCCATAATTTGGTCTGTTTGCATAGGGGAGGGGCGAAACTGGCAGGATCAGACAGGTTTTTTAGGTGTTACAGGGGGCCAAAATATACAGCACCATATCTGTGCTGTGTAAATGCTTTAAAGCAACAGAATATGTGGGTTTTTTTGGGGGGGGTTAACAAACGCTTTAATTTCGGCCCTACAGGCAATCCGATGTAATATCATGCCAATAGAGGTCTGACTGTTGTGCTCATACTTTATACATTTGGTTGTATTTCAATAAAGAAGTTTGGTAACAGAATATAACATTCATATGACTAAAATAAAGATCTTTGGGGGAGCTGTATCCTTTTTGTAACAAGGCAAATGATAAACAGGAGCAGTAAGATGCTTTATGAGACAATTTTGTTACAAGGTTACAGCCCGAGTCAGACATTCCTCCTTTGGTTGCTCATTTGTAACTGCTTTAAACCTGACACTGACCACTTCTTAATTATGCATCTATTTGGATTGGACTATTATCTATAGTATCAGTAATAAATCTTGAACTTTGCAAACTGTTACACTTAGCTGCCCAGGAATACAGAAGCACAGAGCTGTAAAAAACGATGCATGGATGTGAGTGCCGCTGCTATCTGTCCTAAGACAACGTTGTCTTTTTAACTTAGTTGTGGATGAATATTTTTCACTTGAATTCTTTTGTATTTTTTTGATTCATTATGGTGCATTTTTCTACATTAAAAACTTATTTTCCTGGTGCCTCCATGGCCTGCATACTGGTGATAGAGCTCCGCCTCGACTCCTCCCTTAGGACTAGTGAATAGCACCACTTCTGGACCGCCGCACGCCGATGTACGTCCAAACTTTGCCGGTGGATATCGTTATGGCAGCAGCTAGCTGCCATAACCACCGGTATCCCCGTTTTCGGGCGGCGGCCAGCTTTCTGATAAAAGTGGTCCCTGCGGCAGATTCGCCACGAGATCACTTTTATCGGTGGCGGGAGAGAGCCCCACCCCTCCCGCCGCAATCCGGTGCCGGTAGCGGCGGAGACGATCGCGTCCTTCTCCCTTCTGTGCCTGGAGACGAGTGAGGCTAAGATGGCGCCCACTCGTCTCCACGACACTGCTGGGCGGAAGCGACGTCAAAACGTCACTTCCGCCTACGCCTCTTAAAGGCATATTTTTTTCAATGTCATTTTTTTAAATGACTTTTTTTTATTGCATTTTAGTGTAAATATGAGATCTGATTTTTTTTTTACCCCAGATCTCATATTTAAGAGGTCCTGTCATGCTTTTTTCTATTACAAGGGATATTTACATTCCTTGTAATAGGAATAAAAGTGATACAATTTTTTATTTTTTTTTTAAACAGTGTAAAAATAAATAAAATAATGTAAAATAAATAATAAAAATTTTTTAACCCCCCCCGTCCCGACGAGCTCGCGCGCAGAAGCGAACGCATACACAAGTAGCACCCGAATATGAAAACGGTGGTCAAACCACACATGTGAGGTATCGCTGCAACCGGTAGAGCAAGAGCAATAATTCTAGCCCTAGACCACCTCTAACGCAAAACGTGCAACCTGTAGAATTTTTTAAACGTCGCCTATGGAGATTTTTGAGGGTAAAAGTTTGACGCCATTCCACGAGCGGGCGCAATTTTGAAGCATTACATGTTGGGTATTAATTTACTTGGCGTAAAATTATATTTCACAATATAAAAAAAAGTTGGGCTAACTTTACTGTTGTCTTATTTTTTTTATTCAAAAAAGTGAATTTTTTTTTTTTTAAAAGTGCGCTTATAAGACCGCTGTGCAAAAAAAAGTATTGCAACGACCGCCATTTTATTCTCTAGGGTGTTAGGAAAAAAAACATATAAAATGTTTGGGGGTTCTAAGTAATTTTCTAGCAAAAAAACCTGTTTTAAACACGTAAACACCTAAAATCCAAAACGAAGCTGGTCCTTAAGTGGTTAAAGGCGCAGTCCCTCCCCCAACATTCTTCCTTCTACGTCAAATATTCTAGGTTTTCTCCAGACAGGATTTGATCTGGGGCTTGGTCTAAGCTCCCTCAAAGTAGCAGCAATCTCTGCCGCAACAAATAAAAGATGGGCGGAAGAACCTTTAGTAGTCACTTTCCTCAGAGGAGTATTAAAGATTCGCCCACCTGTCAGCCGGTCCTTTCCTAAATGGGATTTGTCCCTGGTCCTTGAAGTCCTATCTGACCATCCCTTTGCTCCAGTGTAATAAGTAGCAATATGGAACCTAACACTGAAGACTGCTTTCCTGCTAGCCATTACATCTGGCAAAAGGATTTCAGAACTTCACTCTTTAGGGATAGGTGATGACCACATCATTCTTCCCCTTTGGGGGTTCAAACCTAAGGTCGCAACTCCAAGCCACCTTTTGGAACCTTGGGCACTACCAGTATTTACTAAAACAGATTTGGAATCTTGTCACGAGCTGGACATATCCAGAGTGCTCAGGGCCTATCTAGAGGCCACCAGACCCTTCAGAAACTCGGAGAGACTTTTCATTGTACCATTCGGTAAATACAGGGGCAAAGAAGCTGCCATCAGAACTCTGGCATCTTGGGTTGTAAAATTAATACAGAAGGCCTACAGGTTGAAGAATATGGAGCCTACATCCCGAGTGAATGCTCATTCTACAAGGGCAGTCTCAACTTCCTGGGCAGCAAGGGCTAATGTTTCATTGGAGACGGTGTGCAGGGCCGCCACCTGGTCTTCTCACAATACTTTCCTCAGACACTACCATATTGATCCAGGAGCTCTCACAACTGTTGAGTTCAGAAGAAGGGCAGTTCAGGCTGCAATGTCCCTTTCTAATTAAACATTTATTGTTAAGCATCATCCCACCCGTGTCAGCTAATTACTTATCACCAGCATGCTGCCATGGATAGATTAATTTTCCGTTTTTTATTTAACTTTGGTGTTCTGCAGTAGTGACCTCCTTGGTAGGATTCTTTTACTCACTTTGGCTCCGGTTATAACCCTTCCCCCTCTCTATCCAAAACTAAAAGGAGAAAAATTTTGCCTGAACATACAATAAAACTGAAGAAAAATAAATAAAAATTATATACAATTTTTTCTTAGCAAGCAATGATTTTTAAAGAATTATTTGCATGACACAGCTTAAATTTAGTATTGTTTATCGAATCAAGACAATGTTTCTGGAAAGTGGATTTCTGAGAGCAGGCACATATGAAAGAGTGTGAAAAAAAAAAAATCTGTTTATTTTTTTAACAAAACATACAAAAACAAAAGTCCAACAATAACCTTGAAAGAGAAGTTTCAAGAAAAAAAAAAAAAATTTACAAAACTAATTTGGAGATTGCTTTATTCTCTCATCTCGCCATCTTCTTCCTCCTCTTCTACTCCACGTATATACAATACATTATTACACCTACAAGAAGAGACATTGTTAAAATACATCACTCCTGATTAAAGCAGATAAAGCACAATTTTGTTTGCAACAAATGTTGTTCTTGTAGACTAAACAGTATGTTTATACATACTATTCTTAAAGTAAACCCAGAAAATCTGTAATGTTCTGTTTCATGCTGCCTTTACAGAAAGCGCTTGTTCACCAAGGGGAGGAAACCATGATTGAAGATAGACTCGGTAAGCATAAAATTTGTTGAAAAGTTATAGAAAAGTTGACAGGGACTGTGAATGACAGTACCTGATGGCAAAGATGAATTAAAGTAGAGGAGCAGCGTATATACAGTGGGTATCATAATGGTAGCTTGAAGGGGGGGGGGGGGGGGTGTAAGGAAATGCAGGACATGACATTTTAAATTGGTGCTGCAGCAACAACCCATTCTGAGCGCTATGCTGTGTTAACTTCCATGCACTGCGAGGAGAGAGAGCGCAGCCTGCACCTGCTACCAGCTCTCTCCTCCTCCCTGCAGCTATCTCAACTATTGCCAGCAAAACAGAAAGCTGTGCAGGCCGCCTGTAGGCTTGCATCCTACCAACCAATGACTTCATCGATTGCTAAAGACATGTCAGGCGGCACCAAAGCTTTTGGTTTTGCCAGCTATGCTCTCTTACATAGTAGGTGAGGTTGAAAAAAGACAAAAGTCTATCAAGTCCAACCTATGTGTGTGATTACATGTCAGTATTACCTTGTATGTTGTGGTCATTCAGGTGCTTATCTAATAGTTTCTTGAAACCATCAATGCTCCCCGCTGAGACCACCGCCTGTGGAAGAAAATTCCACATCCTTGCTGCTCTTACAGTAAAGAACCCTCTACGTAGTTTAAAGTTAAACCTCTTTTCTTCTAATTTTAATGAGTGGCCACAAGTCTTGTTAAAACTCCCTTCCGCAAAAAAAGTTTTATCCCTATTGTGGGGTCACCAGTACGGTATTTGTATATTGAAATCATATCCCCTCTCAAGCGTCTCTTCTCCAGAGAGAATAAGTTCAGTGCTCGCAACCTTTCCTCATAACTAAGATCCTCCAGACCCTTTATTAGCTTTTTTGCCCTTCTTTGTACTCGCTCCATTTCCAGTACATCCTTCCTGAGGACTGGTGCCCAGAACTGGACAGCATACTCTAGGTGCGGCCGGACAAGAGTCTTGTAGAGCGGAAGAATTATCGTTTTATCTCTGGAGTTGATCCTCTTTTTAATGCATGCCAATATTCTGTTTGCTTTGTTAGCAGCAGCTTGGCATTGCATGCCATTGCATGCCTATCATCTACTAGGATCCCCAGGTCCTTTTCCATCCTAGGATTCCCCCAGAGGTCCCCCCCCCCCCATTGTATAAATTGCATTCATATTTTTGCCACCCAAATGCATTAATTTACATTTTTCTACATCGAACTTCATTTGCCATGTAGTTGCCCACTCCAATAATTTGTTCAAATCATTTTGCAAGGTTTCCACATCCTTGCAGAGAAGTTATTGTCCTGCTTAGCTTAGTATCGTCTGCAAATACAGAGATTGAACTGTTTACCCCATCCTCCAGGTCATTTATTAACAAGTTAAACAGGATTGGTCCCAGCACAGAACCCTGGGGGACCCCACTACCCACCCCTGACCATTCCGAGTACTCCCCATTTATCACCACCCTCTGAACTCGCCCTTGTAGCCAGTTTTCAATCCATGTACTCACCCTATGGCCCATGCCAACTGACCTTATTTTGTACAGTAAATGCTTATGGGGTACTGTGTCAAATGCTTTTGCAAAATCCAGATACACTATGTCTACGTGCCATCCTTTATCTAGATGGCAACTCACCTCCTCATAGAAGGTTAATAGATTGGTTTGGCAAGAACGATTCTTCATGAATCCATGCTGATTACTGCTAATGATACTGTTCTCATTAGTAAAATCTTGTATATAGTCCCTCATCATCCCCTCCAAGAGTTTGCATACTATTGATGTTAGGCTAACTGGTCTAATTCTCAGGGATGTATTTTGGGCCCTTTTTAAATATTGGTGCTACATTGGCTTTTCTCCAATCAGCTGGTACCATTCCAGTCAGTAGACTGTCAGTAAAAATTAGGAACAATGGTCTGGCAATTACTTGACCGAGTTCCCCAAGTACTCTCAGGTGCAAGCCATCTGGTCCCGGTGATTTATTAATGTTACGTTTCCCAAGTCTAATTTTAATTCTGTCCTCTGTTAACCATGGAGGTGCTTCCTGTGATGTGTCATGAGGATAAACACTGCAGTTTTGGCAGTGCATGGGAGTTAACACAGTCTCGCGCTCACATCCCAATGTGCAGTGTTTGATTACTGCCCCCATCTCCCCCCCAAACTGCTCCTGTACAGGCAGCAAAAAATGTGGGTGGGTGCAGGTAATAGATCTGAGCGCAATCTGTGTTAACTCCAGGGGGTAAGGGAGCTATGGGGGGGGGGGGGGGGGGGGAGATGGGATGGAGAGAGCAGGGAGAGAACACAGCCCACACTCTCTCCCCCTGTCACTCTCCTGTAGGGGAATTTGTTGTGCTGGGGGGCGGGGGGTCGTGCTAGGAGGGAATTATGCTAGAGGGGGGGGGGGGGATTGGGGGGGGGGGGGGGAGTTACAACCAGAGATCACTGATCTCTGCCTCAGACTACATTTTAGGGCTTGTTCACAGCAGGTGCAGTGCGGTAATAAAAAATTGCACATTTTTCATACCACACAAAAATGTACTGCCTTTTGCAGTCGCACGTAGGTGCCATTAATTCTGACACCCCATGCATCTAGCAAATGTACGTTCACGTCCATTTAAAAAAATGCAACATGTGTGAACAAGCCATCAGAATGGTGTGCCCCATTCTAAAGGGTGCCTTGACTGGGGAAAAAAAAAAAAAAAAAAAGCTGAAAAACAGATTTAGACCAAATGAGAAATGGGAGCAACCTAGGTACCACCTTCACGCCAGACAACTCCAGAAAATGTATCTCCTCACCCAAAAAATTGCTAATTTGTTAAGGGATTCAAGAATGTAATTACAAGATCACGAGGTGGTACAGAATTTCATCCAGATTCATAAGTTCACACCCTCTTTTCTGGACCGATGTTAGGGATAGCAAGGGATATTTACTACACATTTTCTGGCACTATTCCAAACTGGTTTTGCGCTCTTATGACCCGTTTTCAGTAGAGAGTGGAAGTCCGCTCTCTGCTGACATCACGGATATCAGTCCAGACACCGCCAGGTGCCTGGACTGACACCCATCTCAGTCTCTCAGAGAGCCTGAGCCGGCCACTCCCCGCCCCCCTCCACAGCTCTCCGCTCTGCCTCTTCCTTGCTCACTGGAGCGCTGAGCTGTGGAGGGGGGGGGGAAGTGGCTGGCTCAGGCTCTCTGAGAGACTGAGATGGGTGTCAGTCCAGGCACTTGGCGGTGTCTGGACTGATATCCGTGACGTCAGCAAAGAGCGTACCGGCCGCTCCCCGCCCCTCCACAGCTCAGCGCTCCAGTGAGCAAGGAAGAGGGAGAGCTGCTGATTGACAGTCAGCAGCTCTCTGCTCGGGGAGCTGAGAACCGAGTCATTGGCGATGTTCGATCACTCGGTTCTCAGTGTAGAGGTTCCAGGGGACAGATGCTGCGTCCACCCAAGTAGGAAAAAAATCCCCAAACCCATACTTCTCTTTTAACACAAGTTTGAATGTGATTGCGTAATTATGAACACAGCTACATCCCCAGTTATAAGAGGGTGTGCATACTTCTGCAACCACATTATTTAATTTTTTTTAATTTCTTCTCCCCATCCCTCTAAAAGATTTCAGTTTGATTTTCAATTGAGTTGTACAGTTTATTAGGTCACATTAAAAGATGTAAAAATGTTCTGAAACTATATATCGGTCTCATCGCAGAAACCTGACATTTTAAAAGAGGAGCGTGTAGACTTTTTATATCCACTGTAAGTGTCCGAATATTAAAAGTCAGCATCCTTTAACGCAAAAGTCTAGGAAACATAAAAGGTCTGTAAAAAAAATACACTAATTTTGGGGCACACAAACACAATAAATTACCATTTGTTTTGTAAAATATAAAAGATGAGGTTGCACAGAGTAAATAGATACCCAACATGTCAAGGCTTGAATTGCGTGCATAATGTGGCATCTGTATTTACATTTCATCAGAGCAGCGATAGTAGGATACTTGCCTTATTAGAACTTCTCCAAGATGTCCAGACAATGCCCCATCAATATACTCTTCTGTATTGGCGAGCTGCAACAGAAAGAAGTGTTAACTGTTGAAAAAATAACCATATAAACATGTGTACTTGTACTCGGCAAGGTTCACAATTTAGGGTCCTTTTGAAAGAATATGCTCATGCGACAGCTTCTGGTAGCAGGTACCAGAAGAATCACATTTATTTTACTTGATGAATAAAAGCAACAACTGGGAAAAACGGATAAGCTATAGGATCTATGCCGCAGCTCTATGCCCTTTCCTCAATGTGTACCCTTATATGATACATATTAGGTTTGTGTAATACACAGGCTGCAAGGTAAAGCCCAATTAAATGTTACTGTACTCATGTAGCATTGCTGTGTAAACTGAGATAAAAGAACTGTAATTTATGAACGTGTAAGTAAACCCATGCATGAATACCCTGAAATATGGTTCACAGTCAGGAGAACAGCATGGTAAAACATGGAAAAACAGCCCAACATGCTGCTCTAAGTGCTGAAGAGCATTCAGACACCATGCACACAAATACAGTGCTCTTTTAACCCTTGTATGGGGCTCTATACCAATTGCCATTTATAATCTAAATTTCCAATGGGGAGAAAAAAAAAAAAAGATAATTAGGGAGGTACTGTTAGTGTGCAGGCACTAATAAGTACAACTCAAATGCCTAAGTGCATCTTATGTCACCCACTGTAGATATTCTTCCTATGGAACTACAGCCAACCTTTGTAGCCATCTTAGCTTCTATTTAGATCTGCAGTTTCCATTGTGTTGCATGTGTGGTCAACTATTACACCAGCCATTTCAAGGCTTGAAAGATCAGTTGAGATTTTATAAAAGAAAACTGGCAACTGTGAAAATATTTACCAGAGGAATGCCTAGAACAGAATTAGAATTTCTATCATTTATCCCCCCACTGGCATATGAAAGCACTACAGATCTGCAATCACCAGTATAAAATGTATTTTACAGAGCATATTGTTTGACAGAAAATGTATTACCTGCATGTTCATGTAGCCATCCACAGAGACCAGGTATCCCTTGTACTCCATACCCCACTTCAGTTTCACCATTACTGGCTTACCAGTAAGACCATTAAGGAATGGTTTTGGGTTGAGTGGCAAACTCTAGAAAGCCAGAAATAACTTGTAAGAACATCATCACATTTATAAAGTGTCTACAAATAGCTACAACATTTATTTGGCTTTTGCTATCCTATGCTGTAAACACATTCTAATCATTAACCCCTTCATGATGGAGGGTAAAACAAATCTTAATACTTGAACGAAACTTTGACTTTTAGTAAAACGGTACATATCATTGCAACTACTTAAATCGGCGCTCCAGCCCCCACCACAAAATTTAAAGTCAGCAGCTACAAATACTGTAGCTGCTGACTTTTAACGTTAGGACACTTACCTGTCCAGGGATCCCATGATGTTGGCACCTCAGCTGATTTTTTTTAATCAGCACTGGGGTGCTGCTGCCACCATTCCTTCTAAGGGGAACCAGCAGTTAAGCCTTACGGCTTCACAGCCGGCTCCCCTACTGCGCATGCGCGAAGCGCGCTGCGCTTTGTGAATGGCCCAGCGGCAGGGTGGAAGAGGAGGCCTTTGCTGCTGGGAGTTCCCCTGGAAGTGGAGACAGGTACCTGTCAAAAACAGGTACCCACTCCCCTCCAAAAGGTTTCAAATGTGGCAACGGGGGGAAAGGGCGGCAGCCTTGGGGAATTATACAGCGTGTTTTTTTCCGGGCAAATTGGGCTTTTATTTGGTGTTAAATGGTGAAGAATATGTCCTGATTTTTGTTTATCACCAAAGATACACAACTAGATATTAGTGTACTTGGCATCCCCTGAATATAATATATGGAGCGAGTGGTGTTTTGTATACTATTAGGACTGCTAGCCTAACATGACTGTAGTATTATTATCTTGGAAGTGACTGTATTTCTATAATATTGTATAGCTGTGTATATTGCTCATGAATAGATGGAGAAGGAGCGTATGCTGCAGTCTCTTTAGTGTACCATCTTTATATATTATTTTTTTTGTAAAACCTACAAAATTTGTTAAAGAAAAACGTATTAACTGAAAAAAAAAAAGCCCCAAAATAGCAGCGATACCACATACATGTTTATTTGTTGTTTGCACCTGTAGTAGGGCCCAGAAACAATGGCGCACATTTTGCTTTTTTTATCATACTTAAAACACATTGACACTGATATTTTAAAAATGTTTGTTTTTGTTTAATCCTACCTAAAATATACTTTTATGATTAAAAAGAACTGACATTTTTGAACCTTTCAGCAAAGTCTTCCTTACAACTTGCAGTAATTAAAAAGCAGACCTCGGATTAGACATTAGTGCTTTGCTTACAAGGGACTTCCTTTGAGCTGACTAGGCGCAGTCAGTACTATGCGACTTTGAGAACTGCACCCGATATTCTGTAACTATCTGTAATTTACAGAGTACTACTGTCTGCAGACCATATAACCTAAGTCACAGAATCAGTGGACAAAACCAAAATTTGCCCATTTCTTTCTCTCTATAGAAAATACTCATGTACTTGTGTATTATGTTCTTGTTTTTCAGTTTAATACAACTTTAAAAAAGGACAGCTATTACAAAAAAATATTCTAATAACTGTATGTGGTTAATACATATATTCGAAAGAAGGCACTTGTATTTATATATTATTCTAACACCCCTCCCCTGTAACTGCACACAGGGTTCTTTTCCTCCGCAGAAGCGGTCACTTTTGAAATCAGTACGGCTCCGATTCTCATTTGCCTGAACACTCACATGGCTCTGCTTACCATGAGCACTTGTCATTGTGAGCATTATAATAAATACTCACTCTGTGGCTGTGTACAGACAGCGTCACAGGGCATGAAGGCTGCTATGTTCAGCAGGGTCTGGACGGGTGACCAGAATATTTGAAGTTAGTTTACTTTTTCATTTTTTCTGAACTTATCCTTTAAAGTGGTAGTATACTGAAGAATGACAGGTCACCTCTGTCATAAATGTCCCCCCCTGTCTGTCAGCGGTAATGTGACCAGCGCTGCACCTGCGACATTATCACAGCCTGGCCATTCAAGCGGCCAAAGATTCAGAACCAGGAAGGAAGACCGGATTAAGATCTGAGCGCCGGGGACAAGGGGGACCCATGACAGCCCAGCTCTGGAGGGACATTATGACTTAAACCTGCAGAGGGGCACATTTTTATACTTTCTTAAAGAGAAGCTTCAGTCTCCACCCAAAAAAAATTGAAAGTCAGCAGCTGTATACAGCTATCCCAAAATGCCCCTGCCCATTGCAATGAATGGGCAGCACTTCAGAAGCGCTGCAACATGGAAGTTTTTAACCCCTTCTTTGGGGTTAAAAGCGCCCTGCTAGTGGCCAAAAAGTAGCGCAAAATCGCCGCTTAAACAGCGGCAAAGCACGGCTAAAATGAGCAACGCTTTACAGCTAACGGCCCCCTTACTAAGGGAAACTAGCTGTGAAGCCGCATGCACAAGCCGCTCTGCATTGTGTGAATGATCCCGCAGTGTTCTGGGACCTGTGATGTGTCCCAGAAGGCTGTAGAGGAAGGAGGCGGGGGGTAAATGTCTGCTCAGATAGCCTAGGTCAGTGATGGCACATTTCCCATGATGCTCATGCACTCTGCAGTGTATTTGAGCATCATAGGAAATGTAGTTCCAAAACATCTGGGGTGCCAAGGTTCGCCATCACTGGCCTAGGTGATCCGGGCAGAAGTGGGAGCGGGTACCTGTCAAAACCAGGTACCTGCTTCCCTCTCCAAAAATAAGTGCCAATTGTTAAAGAGGCGGGGGGAGGAGGCAAACAAGCAGAACTTCGACCTTAAGCAGACTTTATTACCGCTTTAAGGGCTGGTTCTTGTGCAAATCCCGGGCGGCACAATTTTGCAGCCCTGGAATGTGGTGAAAGTAGTGTATGTACTACTTTTACAAGGCGTGCTGCACCAAATTGAACGGTACTCGCGGCACCATGCTCTTTGGTGTTCTGTTAACATTACATTGGCACTAGCAGCAGATCATAAAGGCAGTGCATTTGGAGCACGGTGCAGGAAACACACACAAACCTTGCACTGTGTTCTGGTGTAAACTGGCCCTAAAATGTTCCCTCCTGTCAGGCTTTGAATCCTGTCTGTGCCCCCACCACGGAGAATCAACTATAGGGGAGGGCTAAAAAAAAAAAAAAAAAAAAAATGACATCTAATATCATTCACTTCCTGTCCTGTGGACTCCATTGGAAAGGGAAATCCATTGATGTCACAGAAACAACTGTCCTTACTGGAAGATTTTCCTTCTATTCTTGGTCCTGTGACTACTTTTGGACTCATCACTTCCATTCCTGGTGACAATTAGGCCCCTTTCACACTGGGGCGGTAGGAGGCGTCGGCGGTAAAACAGCGCTATTTTTAGCGCTGTTTTACCGCGGTATTCGGCCACTAGCGGTGCGGTTTTAACCCCCCGCTGGCGGCAGAAAAAGGGTTATAAACCCCTTGTATAGCCGCGGTATAGCCGCGCTGTCCCATTGATTTCAATGGGCAGGAGCAGTGAATACACCGCTCCTTCACCGCTCCAAAGATGCGGCTGACAGGAGATTTTTTCTTCTCCTGCCAGCGCACCGCTTCAGTGTGAAAGCCCTCGGGCTTTCACACTGAACAAACAGCGGAGGCTGTTTAGGGGCGGTTTGCAGGCGCTATTTTTAGTGCAATAACGCCTGCAAACCGCCCCAGTGTGAAAGGGGTCTTAGAGATACTGACAGCATAAAAGCCTCACAGAAAGCCTAACCCCACATGATTCTATCTAAATCTGAAAAAAAAAAAAAAAACACTTTGTCTTTAGTTACAACGTTACTATCTGTCCTAGTGACCACAGTTTCTGCTACAGAAAGTAATGGAAAAATCCAAGTTTTTGAGCGGCCACCAGAAATCTTCTAAAAGAGACACTTGTTGCTGGAGATTTCCTTATTTAGGAAAGATCTCGTACTTCCTGGTGTTTGTATAAGACAGGAAGTGATGGAAAATCCAAGGTTGTCACCAGACAAGGGGGGGGGGGGAGATCTTCTAATGGGGACACCTGTTCCTGGAGATTAGCCTTATTTAGGAAAGATCTCCTCTTACTTCCTGCGGTGTGTATAGGACAGGAAGAGAGGAGAACTTTCCCAAAGGGGACAAAATCCATTCATAGTGTGACATCGCTGTAAATCACACTACATTTAGAAAGGAAACTCTGCCAAGCCTTCACTGTGTTACAGATCCGATGTAAGCAGGCTGTAGCAGAGTAGGTGTGTGAGAGATGTATGAGATCAGCCATGTGCTTTGTTACTGTGCAGAGAATGGAGGGTCACATGCTCCGTGCGCCATACCCAATCACAGGTGACTAAGGGCTCCCACACCCCCCACCAACCATGTGTACGGCTCCCCACTACTCACCATGCCGACGCTGAATCCACGCGCTCACCTACAAACCAGAAAAAATTTCCCCGCGGAATGCTGCTCGAACACACCGCCGGAGAGAACAGGAAATGGCTACGAGAGGGAGAGCAGAGAGGAGGGAAGACGAGATGGCCGGGACGGAATAGGGAGAAGGAGAACTGCTCCCTCTTGTGCTAGGAGGTAAGAAGTGCAGGTAAGCGTAAATGTCGGAAACAACACCCTCTGCTGGCCATTTGGTATAATACATCTATTCAATAGAATACCAGGCACATGCATCGCACATAACCTTAGATCAGGGGTAGGCAATCATTTGAGAGGTGGAGATCCACCTGAACAACGTGGAAGAGATCGAACATCACCGGGGCATTTTTTTTAACCACTTGCCTACTTTGCATTTTTACTCCCTTCCTGCCCAGGCCAATTTTTAGCTTTTAGAGCTGTCACATTTTGAATGACAATTGCGCGTTCATGCTGCACTGTACCCAAATTAGATTTTTATCATTTTTTTTTTACCCAGATAGAGCTTTCTTTTGGTGGTATTTAATTACCACTGGGTTTTTTTTTCATTTTTTGCTAAATAAACCAAAAAAGACTAAAACGTTTGAGAAACAAAACTAAATGTTTTTCATAGTTTCAAATTTTGCAGACAGGTCATTTTTCTTCTTCACTGATGTGCGCTACGCTGATGGGAACTGATAAGCCTACACTAATGGGCACTGTTAGGCTGCACTGATGGGTACTGATAGGCTGCACTGACGAGGCCGCACTGATGGGTACTGATAGGCTGCACTGACGAGGCCGCACTGATGGGCACTGATAGGCTGCACTGATGAGGCCGCACTGATGAGGCTGCACTGATCGGCACTGATAGGCTGCACTGATAGGATGCACTGATGAGGCTGCACTGATGGGTACTGATAGGCTGCACTGATGAGGCCCCACTGATGGGTACTGATAGGATGCACTTATGAGGCTGCACTGATGGGTACTGATAGGCTGCACTGATGAGGTTGCACTGTTGGGTACTGATAGGCTGCACTAATGAGGCCACACTGATGGGTACTGATAGGCTGCACTGATGAGGCTGCACTGATGGGTACTGATAGGCTGCACTTATGAGGCTGCACTGATGGGTACTGATAGGCTGCACTGATGAGGTTGCACTGTTGGGTACTGATAGGCTGAACTGGTAGGCCGCACTGATAGGCTGCACTGATGAGGCTGCACTGATGGGTACTGATAGGCTGCACTGATGAGGTCACACTGATGGGTACTAATAGGCTGCACTGATGCGGCCGCACTGATGGGTACTGATAGGTTGCACTGATGAGGCTGCACCAATAGGAAACACTGTTGGGCACTAATAGGCAACACTGAAGTGCACTGATAGGCGGCACTAATGGGCACTGATAGGTGGCACTGAGGTGCACTAATAGGTGGCACTGATAGGCAGCACTGATAGGTGATACTGATAAGGAGGACCGATTGGCAGCACTGGTGGGCACTGATTGGCAGCACTGTTGGGACTGCACTGATAATCAGGACACTGTTTATCAGTGCCCTGATTATCAGTGTAGATGTCCCTTTTACACAAGCCGGTTATCGGCTCTCCTCTCCTCTCCTTACGCTATCAGCTTGAGGAAAGGAATGCTGATAACCAGCTTGTGTTTACAATGTGATCAGCTGTGATTGGACAGCGCTGTAGCTGTCATTCGGCTATAGCGCGGTTAGTAAGTGGTTATAGGGCCCAATTCCACCATGTGAAGTCACCTGTGTTTTTCCTCATGAATAAATACAGGTAACTGCAATGACACACAGAAAATGTTTTGCTGGGTGTCCTGTTCACACCAGACCACTGTGTTTCTGTGTGATATTATGCATGTTTGCATAATATTGCACCTGACTGGATACCCATGCAGGTCGCCGTACAGCAAACGCAAGGCACCGTACTGCTGTGCCGTGACATGAATGAAGGGTACTATGTGCAGTGACACAAGTTGACACACAAACAAAAAAGGAACTGTTTGATACACTTAAAGTGGCAAACAAGCAGGATTTATAATGCAGAAGAGGCCAGATTCTTCATTCCATGTTAGAGTCCCCCCTACACATCACAGTCCCACCCTCACATTAATATCAGCCCCCTTCACATCATCTTCATAACAGAGTCCCTCCATTAAATCAGAGTCCCCTACACCAGTGCCCCCTTCATTCCTCACATTAGAGCTCCTCTATTACAGTAGAGTCTCCCCATCACACCCCCTTTCAGCCCCCTTCACATAACAGTCCCTTCATTACATCAGAGTCCCCCATCACATGAGAGTCCCCCCATTATATCATAATCAGCACCCTTCACATCCGAGTCCCTCCATTACATCAGAGTCCCCCTTTCACACCAGTGTCCCCAGTTCAGTTCCATTAGAGTCTCCCCATCACATCAGAGTCCCTTTTTTTGCATTATAGTCCCCCATTACACCAGAGTCCCCCTTTACATAAGAGTTCCATCATCACATCAGAGTCCCTCTATTGAATTATAGTTCCCTTCATTATACCAGAGTTCACTCCATCAAATCAGAGTCTGTCCATTATATCAGGGCTTTTCCTTTACATTAGAGCCTTGTCCATCACATCAGAGTCCCTTACTTCACATCAGCATTCCTCCCTTCACATTACAGTTTCCCCATTAATTACATCAGTGTCCACACTTCATAATAGAGTCCCTCCTTCACATTAGAGCCCCCCCCCCATCACATCAGAGTCCTCCCATTACATCAGAGCCCCTCCCTTTACATCAAAGTCTACTCATCACATCAGAGTCAGCCCCCATCAAATCAGAGCCCCCCTCCCACCTTTATATTAGAGTTCCCCTTCCATGTCAAATACCCCCCAGCACATCAGAATACCCCCATCATATTACATCAGAGTCACACATTAGAGTCCCCCCATCACACCAGAGTCAGCCCCCATCACATCCAGCCCCAATCACATCAGAGTCAGGCCCCATCACACCAGAGTCAGCCCCTATCACACCAGAGTCCTCCATCACCTCATAGTCAACCCCATCACACCAGAGTCCCCTGATCACATCGGAGTCCCCTCCTCACATTAGAGACCCCTTCACATGAGAGCCCCTCCCCCACATTAGAGCCCCCCATCTCACCAGAGTCAGCCCCACATTACAGTCAGCCCCTATCACATCAGAGTTCCCCATCACATCATAGTCAGCCTCTATCACATTAGAATCAGCCCCAATCAAATTGGAGCCCCCTCCCTAACATTATAGTTCCCCTTCCATATCAAAGACCTCACAATGCATCAGAATACCCCATCAAATCACCCCAGGGTTTCTCCATCACATCAGAATACCTCAACCACATCAGAGTCAGCCCCCATCACATCAGAATCAGCTCCATTACATCAGAGTGCTCCCATCAGATTGGAGTTAGTCCCCATCACATTAGCTCCCACCTTCACATTAGAGTTCCTCTTTCATGTCAGAGTTCCCCATCATCACATCAGAGTCCTCCCATTACCTCAGAATAACACATCACATCAGCGTCCCCTCACAACAGAAACCCCGATCACATCAGATTCCCCCTTCACATCAGAGTCATCTTCCTTCACAAATAGAGTTCTACTATCAAATCTTTACCACAGCTGAAGCATCATGGCAGGGGCAGGACACAGAGCAGATCTAGATGGAAGCAGGATTCCATCCTCCCTGGAATAGACCCTGGATCAACATCATCCATTTAAATGGTGCCTGCCCACCAGCACTAAAGCAGTGAATGATGTGGTGTGTCCTGGTCCACCCCCCTGCACCATAGAAACTAATTATATGGTGCAATGGATAGGGGCAAGGCACGGTACAGCCATGCCAACTTGGCATCACCAAGGTTGCACACTGCGCAAGGCATGATGAAAATCTGTAAGGAGCATAGCGCAGCCCAGCACCCCCCCTAAAGGGCACATTTGCTGTGCTGATGATGCTCTGGGCAAAAAGGTCCTGCTGTCTGTCCTCCATAAAGGGGGATACCTTTTTCCCTGTTTTACAGTCAAGACAGAGCACACAGACAGACAGCAGTTCAGAGTTGTTTCCCACCTCTAAAAAGATCTACTCCTTTATACAGTGATCTAGATGGATTATAGATCACTGCAGCAATGCTGGCAGCACGCATACATCTATTTCCCAAAGACAACCTCTGGATATGACGCTGAGCACGTGCACTCAACTCCTTTGGTCGACCATGGCGAGGCCTGTTCTGAGTGGAACCTGTCCTGTTAAACCGCTGTATGGTCTTGGTCACCATGATGCAGCTCAGTTTCAGAGTCTTGACAATCTTCTTATAGCCTAGGCCAGTGATGGCAAATCTTGGCACCCCAGATGTTTTGGAACTACATTTCCCATGATGCTCATGCACTTTGCAGTGTAGTTGAGCATCATGGGAAATGTAGTTCCAAAACATCTGGGGTGCCAAGGTTCGCCATCACTGGCCTAGGCCATCTTTATGTAGAGCAACAATTCTTTTTTTCAGATCTTCAGATCCTTAGAGAGTTCTTTGCCATGAGGTGCCATGTTGAACTTCCAGTGACCATTATGAGAGAGTGATAACACCAAATTTAACACACCTGCTGTCCATTCACACCTGAGACACCTTGTAACACTACGAGTCACATGACACCAGGGAGGGAAAATGGCTAATTGGGCCCAATTTGGACATTTCCACTTAGGGGTGTACTCACTTTTGTTGCCAGCGGTTTAGACATTAATGACTGTGTGTTATTTTGAGGGGACAGCAAATTTACACTGGTATACAAGCTGTACACTCAATACTTTACATTGTAGCAAAGTGTAATTTCCTTAGTTTTGTCACATGAAAAGATATAATAAAATTTTTACAAAAATGTGAGGGGTGTACTCACTTTTGTGAGATACTGTATATCCCTTTCATGCCTAAGCCTGGAGAAGAATACTTTGACACCTATTAATTCAGGGGCAGTAAAGTGGCATTTGCCACCCACTCAGGAGGTCTAATGCCTCGTACACACGATCGGACATTCCAACAACAAAATCCATGTTTTTTTTCCAACGGATGTTGGCTCAAACTTGTCTTGCATACACACGGTCACACAAAGTTGATCGGAAATTCCGAACGTCAAGAACGCAGTGACATACAACGCGTACGATGGCACTAGAAAGAGGAAGTTCAATACCAAGTGCGCCACCCTTTGGGCTCCTTCCGCTAATCTTGTGTTAGTAGAAGTTTGGTGACAAACGATTTGCGCTTTTCAGCCTCCTGCTTTTCCGATCGTTACTGCTCTTCAGTTTGCACTTGTGGGTTCGTATTTATATTACATATTTGATTTGCAGTGCGTTCTTGTCCGCTCGTTTCTGATTTTCAGCTCCGGCCTTTCTGTTTTTCAGTGCTTTCTGTTAGTTCGTTCTGACCAGTCGACCGTTTTGAAGCCATGAGGACCCTCACCCCGGACCAGAGCGTTTATAACTACCATCTGGCCAGAGCCAGAAGAGTGGTGTTGAACGCTTTTGGGATAATGGCCAGCTGGTTCCGCCTATTCCTTACGCCAATCAACTTGGCGGAATATAAACTTAACCAGATAATCCTTGCATGCTGCATTCTACACAACTATTTAATGAGAAATTCAATGAACTATGTGGCCTCAGTTGGGCCTGAGGCCGAACTTCAACAAGAAACCCTGACGGCGCTTGAAGCTGGCCGTCCTGGCTTGCCCCCCCAAAGCGCCCGAGAAGTAAGACAGAAGTATGTTGAGTACTTTGCGGTTATGGGGGTCATTGATATGCCAGAAACTGTTTAAGAAACATTTTATCAACAATTTTTGAACTTAAACTGAAAGAAGATTTCCTTTGATTTACTGCCTGGGTTTCTTTTAGCTGTCTCCTAGCTTCTCCAATGGGCTTTTCTTTTTGGACATTTTCTTCAATAGTGCAAATGTAATTTATTATATACATGAGGTGACAATCTCTTCTTCAGCTAACTATTATGTTGTGGGTCTGCTACACACACCGTTTTTGTTGTTAATGTATGTAATGCATTACTGACAAAAATAATCATCATTTTCAGCACCATGAATGAATTTTGTGGAGTCATGAAAATGGCATGATTGTGGCAAATTAGAAAGCACTGCGGGAGTTATTTACTAAAGGCAAATCCACTTTGCACTCCAAGTGCACTTAAAAGTGCACATGAAACTGCATTGAAACTGCACTTGTAGTGCAAAGTGGATTTACCTTTAGTAAATAACCCCCATTATCACTGTAAACACCAACTTACTACAAAAATTGCTATTGAGCATTGAAAGAAGAAGCCACACATTGTAGAGTAGAAAACATTTTACTCAAAGCACATTCACATGCGCATTAGAAAAGAGTTTTGGAACAAACCAACATCTTTGGTGTATTTTTTTTTTCACATTGTAAATATCCTTTTTTTGGTTAAACAGGCATGTTTCAAAGCATAACATACACAACTCAGGAACTTACAAAGTTCAACTTTGATAAAGTGAAGGCAATATCAGACATTAGTATGTCCAAACTATGTCTTCATCAGATGGGGTGATGTCACCCCTGTAAAGGCCAAATTTTGAAGATGCACACAAATTGGGATTCAAACTGGGGATTTCCCTCCTGATCCCATGCCTAATGTCAACATGTGCTAGCTCCCATCATGGGGGATCAATGGACATGTTTGGGGGGTGCAACCCCTTCCTCTCACCTAATTGAGTTGGGAGGAAGGGGTTGCACCCACAAAACGCGTACATTGATATCCCGTGATGGCAGATAGCACATGTTGACACACTGTGTGCATCTTCAAAATTTCGCTTTTAAAATACTTTATAATTTTTTTTTTTAATAAAAAAAAAAAACACAAGAAAACGGTCCAATTTTTGTTTGTTTTATATTATGCCTAAAACATCAATCAATCCCTTTCTTTCACCCTTTTTTTCCCTCCCTTCCTGTTGCTACCTACCATCATCATCTTTCTTTATTTTCCCCTCCCCCCCTCTCTTTACATTCAGTTGTCCACATTCATTAGATCCCCTTATTCACACACAGGAGCTTTCCTCTGCCATTTTTCCTCCGCCATGGTGCGGTGGAGTGTCCCCACGGGCACAAAGGCCAAATTCATGTCTCTCTGAGCCGGTGTCTTCTGTCCAGAGTTTATGGGTAAGTCGAGCTATACGCATTTGAGACCACAATTGTTCATAATAACATACAGTGAGAATTAAAACCTTGCATGTAAATACACCTTTTATATAATTTTTAATCCCATATTTATATGAGTACCCAAACTTGAACACTCCATGCATGTGACAACGCCATTGCTCATAAACATCTATGCAATGTAACTGTATATATACACTGCTTGATTTTCTACAATACATAAAATATAATATAAGCTGCATTAACAAATGTTATATATGATATGATATCTATGTATATCTATGTATTACTGTATCCCTTTTTTTCTCTCTTTTCTATTTTTCATTCTTTATGCTAAATCAAGTTACTTATATATTGTTCATTGAAATCTCTAGAATTTATATGATATCTACTGTGCTGCTACCTTCAAGGCCCTGACGAAGCGTAACTGTCCCCGAAACACATAGGCCATATCTGCTTTACTGTGTTTGGGACTAGCACACCCTGACTTCAAGATTCCAAAATTGTATCTCATTTTTAACCTGTTCATTCTTAGAAGATTTTGCCGTTTGGCAGATAAATAAAGTTTGTATAATTTTCTATAAATTTCAGTATGTGTATATTTTTTATTATACTCCTCTGAGGCACAATCAAAGTCCCATCCTGTTCTAAATCCCTTTTTTTTTAAACATAATTGTATACTCTTAGGGGATGGTGCCTCTGCAGGAGTATTTGTGACTCCACGTCTACCCCAACCTCTATACACAGATGTGTAAACAGCTGCTGAGTGTCCTCTCCTTACACTGAATCGAGTTTACATTTCATTCTAGTTACAAACCCATCTAGACAACAAACTTATTTTAATACAAATAGGCATGAACAAATGTAGTTAACCTGTATCTGCCAAAAACATCTTATAAGTGGGCGAATGAACGATGTTTCCTACGACCGATTACTGTGCCCATGAACATGAAAGTTGCCATTTTAAAATGTACAACAGTAAAGAAAAGCACATGGAGCAGCACAAACGTTAAGAAGAAGAATCGGAACACACGACAAAGTACTTACTTTTTTTCAGCACTCTCTTGATTCTTCTGTACTGATCGTGCTCCCTCAATTTGAGGTCTGACCATCGTTTCCTCAATTGATCCTTGGATCGCCGTACCCCAAAATTCCTGTGCAGACTCTTCACAACATTAGGCATGATCTTGGCCTTTCTCACATTTGGGTTTGGGTAAGGTCCATACTTCCCGTCATAGTCGGCCCTCTTTAAGATGTCCACCATCTCTATAAAGGACATATTTGAGTCCTGCAATCTCCTCCGGGATCTCGACGTTCGTGGCTCCGGCCTTTCGACGTTGCTGCTCTTCTCTACATGCACCTGTTGTCTCTCTGCCATGTGCTCTCCCACTGCGCCGAAAGAGAAGGGGCGGGGAATATACTAGAAAGAACATCAGGGGCGGGCGGAGTTTCACGCATGCGCAGTGTATATAAAGCGTAACACGCGTGCGTTGTATGTATGATCTGTGAGTGGAGGACGAAGTAACGGAAGTGACGATCGTTATAACGAAGGTACAAGTTGGTGCATCAGTGGCCTATACTGCTTATAGATTGAGGCCTATATTGGGTCAAGATTAAGAGAGTTTCGCCTGACATTAGGGTTTGTCTTGTGTTGTGTCTTGCAGAGAAAATGGATCTATTCGATGATGAGGACCTTATCCCCATATTCATTGATATGTACAGGGAGCTGCCCTGTCTGTGGAAGGTAAACCACCCCTTTTATAACAATAAACCAAAGAAGAAGGCAGCACTGGATCAATTGCTGGAATTTGTGAAGCTGGTGATCCCCACAGCAGACATCCCCTATTTGAAGGCCCTAATTGGTGGCATGAGGAGCACTTATCTTAGGGAGCGCAAGAAGGTCCAGGATTCCCAAAAATCAGGAGCTGCAACAGATGACATTTATGTACCCAGACTGTGGTACTATGACAGACTGCATTTTCTGCCAGGCCAGACTGAACCCAGGCCAGCACCCTCCAGTCTTCCTTCAAGGCTTCCTCCCCCCCCCCCACCTGAGGCTTGCGACGATCAACCTGGGCCTTCCAGGCAGCAACATGTGGAGGAGCCCAGCTTGAGTCAGGTATAGAATTCTTCAAAATATTTCTGTTTGTCAAATTAATGATGTTAAATATATGTTAGTTTTGATAACTAATTTCTGATTTCACAAAGTGTTTTACATATCAATAGACAGTAGTCTCCACAAATGATTGGGACAAGAATGAATAGTCTTTTCTATTTATTAACATTCAATTTGCAACAGTCATGAGCTGAAAATTGTGTGTAATTGATGAACCAAAAAACTAAAACTATGTCCCTTTTTCATACACTGGAAAGTCTCAGCCAGGCCGTGGAAAGTGGCAGGCAGGAGGTGGCCGGGCCCAGTAGCCTGCCCAAATCCCAGGTCCCTCCCCTCGGCCTTCCACAAAATAGTGCCAGGAAGGGGAGTAACCCGAAGGAGGCAGCACTTGGCCTATTTCTGAAGGCCAAGGACCTCAACTATGGAACGCTCTTCCTACCAACATCCGCATGGAAGAAAACCACCAGGCCTTCAGAAAAAAAATAAAGACCTTCCTTTTCTGAGAAGCTGACATCAGAAAATGCATCCAGCGCCTTGAGGCGATTCAGTTCGCATTTGCAGCGCTTTATAAATCATTCATTCATTCATTCATTCATTCATTCATACTGCGGCCCTCAGAAACCCCCCAGTCTTCAAGAGGACTATGTCTACATGACAGCCTGCAAAATGCCGGAAATGGAGGAGGGCCAATGCCTCTTATGGTAGGAAGTTATGTTACAAGCCCTAACATAAGGGGCGAACTTACAAGCCAAAGCCACGTTTGTGAGTTGAACCATGGTCCTCCTCCTCCTCCTCCACTTCCTGCCACAACTCCAACACCAAAATACAATGTCAAATTAACAAGGGACACCAACCAACCTCCTTGCGGTAAAAAAATACAAGATAATAATGGTGTTGTGGTAACACACAAAACGAGAAATAATATTATGGAGAACACTAGAAAAAAAAATGCAGATCTTGATAAAAAAAGAAAAAAAACAAAACATTATTATGGAGATCTGACAAAAAACAAAATTAATATTATTCATGAGATCACGAGAAATAACAAAGAAATCAGTTTGTGATTTGTGATTTCTTACACCATCCCAACTCAGATCAGCCCCAACACTGGCAGCTTCACACCTCAAATCAGCCTCAGTTCCTGTACCATCACAGCTCATATCAGACACAATTTCTGCACCTTAAGATCTCAATGAAGCCCAATTCCTGCACATTAACACCTCATTTCACACCAATTCGTGCACCTTCAAACCTCAGATAACCCTCAATTCCTGCAACATCGTGCATCGGATCTGCACCTTCACACCTCAAATCAGCCCCAATTCAAACTTTAATTCAGCTCCAATTCCTGCACCATCACAACTCAGATCAGCCCCATCTCCGGCATCTTATTACTTTAAAGCAACCCCAATTTCCGTACCATCACAGCTCAGATTAGACCCAATTTTTGCACCTTAAAATCTCAAAAAAGCCCAATTCCTGCACCTTTACACCACAGATCACATCAATTCCTACACCTTCCCGCCTCTGGTCAGTACCAAATCCTGCACCATCAGACCTCAGGTCAGCCCAGTTCTTCACCTTCACACCACACATCACCCCAATTCCTACACCTTCCCATCTCAGATCAGTCCCAATGTTAGCACCGGTGGCACTGTGGTGCTCTGTGCTGATTGCTGCAGTTCCAGTGTCCACCAGCAGGTGTCTCCCAGAGGCCAATAGGCCCCAGTAATCAGTTCTAAATGGTCTCAGCTGCTAGCAGGACATATAATGCTGCTCCCATTAGCACTCGGGTGCAGTGTTTTAGCTGCTCCTGCCTTGTACATTGTTTGCCGTACTGCTGCCAGACTCTGTTGCCATTTATTCTCCAGCCTTACACCCAGTATCCTGCTGCAAGTTGCATAGTTTGTGGTGAGGCAAATGCTCTGTTGCTGAGTACACAGCTGAATTCAGACGTTGGATCACAGATACCACTTGAAACACCCTGGTGTCAGGGTACCTGTATGGCCCAAGGACTTTGGTGTTAAGCCTTCAGGTTGCCTTCAGAATTCCAGCATTGGGATGGATGCTGCATTAAATAAATTGTAAGCTCAGAGTGTTGCACCTCCTCAGGGATCTGACCAGCAGTGAACCCAGACCGTTTTTGGACCCCAGCAACAGAATACTGGGTCCAGGGCAGGAGAAAGATAAATGGCAACAGAGTCTGGCAGCAGCACAGCAAACAAAGTACAAGGCAGGAGCAGCCAAAACACCTCAGATCAGACTCAGATCAGATCAGAATTTCTACCCCTTTAGATCTCAGGAAAGCCCAATTCCTACACCTTCACACCTCAGATCAGTCCAAATTCATGCACCATCAGACCTCAGATCAGCCTAAATTTTTGCACTTTCACACTTTAGATCAGCTCTGCAGTCAGAGCTTGGAAATACATTTTATACATACCATGTTCTTGTTATTGAAATTAATATGTAACCATATAAAGGATAAGTTCACCTTTGGGAACATGTAACATGTTCCCAATGCTGCAGCCACTATATCCCCCCCCCCCCCCCCCCCCATGGCAGTAGTACGGGAAGAAGTTTCCTGTACTAGCTGTCACTTTTTAAAATCAGCACAGCCGTTTGGGGCTCCGCCTACACGGCCGTGTCATTCATTCACACAGCTGTGTGAATGAACTACAACCCCGACATCCTTAGCAGCTGTCGGCTTGTAGTTCATTGATGTCTTCCTGTCAGTGTATCTGCCTGGCTGTACGAGATGTACACAGATATACTGACAGATCTGAAGGAGACCTGCATGACACCAGCGATCTTCTGATTGCTGGTGCAATGCTTTACAGGCTCCAAAAGAAAAAAATACTAATTGCACATTTTTTTTACATGCAAAAATAATGTGCATATATTATTTTTTTCTAAAAGGTGAACTTATCCTTGAAGGCAGTGGTTCTCAACTCTGTCCTCAAGTACCCCGAACAGGCCATTTTTGCAGGTTTTCCTTTATCTTGCACAGGTGCTTTAAATCAGAGTCAATGGCTTGGTATTTTGAACAGCTTTCTCATCTAAGAGAAATTCCCAAAACATGGCCTGTTGGTGGTACTTGAGGACAGGGTTGAGAACCACAGCTTTAAGGGACACCAATTAAAAAAAATCAATAGACCCATTACTGTTTGCATATATTAGACACTAGAGCGCAATGAAGAAAAAGACCTATAGGGATCATTCACTCTGTGTTTAAGCAGTGTTTTCAAAGCCTCTTAATCGCCATTCAATGCCTGCCATGAATATTACAATGGGCACCATTCAGTGCAATACACACAAATGTGGTAGCGTTGTGATAAAAATTAGGCAATATGCGGCTTTCTGGAGACATTGCTGGTGGCTTGTCAGCCGCCTCCATTATTTTCAATGGCAGTGCACCATAACCACACCTATAGCAATTACGGTGCATTAAGGAAGCATTTATAAAGTGTTAGCTGGGTGCTGGGGGAGAGGCAGTGGAGGTTCCTGTATCCCAGAAGGCTTTGGGAAATAACAGAGAACTAGGACAGAGCAGCTCCAGCCACTTGTTGTACAGAGCACTCATGTGGTAACACTATTTGCTTCTTGTGCAGGCAAAAGCATCAAACCAGCCAGCAATACTAACAGTGCCAAGCAGGAGCAGAGGCACTAAACACTATTGCCAGTGGGAAAGCTTTTTGTGTCAGCAAAGTGTCAGTGCCAGGAGGAGTTAGTGTCAGCAAGCGACCATGGCAAGTGTCGGTGCTAGCAAGCAACCTCGTTGTCGTTTCAGGGCCTGCATTTAATCGTGATCAGCCAAGTGTGAAAGAGACCAAAGTGTACAAATTCATTAGGCAGAAAAATGAAAAAAATGCCTACTATCACACCACAATCTAAACATGCCTCAAAGCAGATCATTTCCTCTAAATGTATTCCTCTTTAAACACTTCCCACTGGAAAAAAAAACACTTTTATAGGTGTGTAGCAAGGTCCCAGGCCTCTTTTAGTCTAATGACTACAGCCAGGGACAGCTGACATCCTTCTATATACTGTAGAGTGGGTTACAAGACATGATGGGTGTAGTGCAAGATGGATTCAGAACAGAACTATGAGTGGGAGGGTTAGGGCCAGGACACCCTTAGGTAATTGCAATGTTAATTGGCAGACTCCGAGACTTCTACAGGTAGACAGCCATGCAGGGAAAGGCATCCAGCAAGACACCACATCTGCATGTGTAGGAGCGCTGTCTCCTATGGCAACAGTCTTATAACAGTTCCTAACACAAGTTGTGACAAACTTCTTTACTTCCCCTACAATCACTTCTTGTAGATTCTCAGCCCACTGAGCTCCCAGTCTCTGTCACTAGACTTGCTGGTTCACTGCCACTGAACCCCCTGAACTCTTCCAATCATTTTACTTAGTATCTTCCTCAAATGTCATCCCCGCTTCCTTGTTGGGTCCCTGGCTTGGCACTCCGGATACTCCTCAAGCGTCACCCCACTGTCTGGGTCCCTGGCTTGGCACCTGCTGAAGTTTCCCGATTCTTCACCGTCTCCGGTTGGTGAGAGCAGCTACTCACTGTGGTCCCTGGTAATAAGGTCGTTGGTCCCTTAGTGGCAACAGTTTCCCCTCTACCTCTGACCACGTCAGGTTCTCCGGCCGGCAAAACCGTCACTTCTGATTGGACTGCAAGCCACAGTCCCAACCCTACGCTGCTCTCTTGCTTCTGGATAGGCCCTTGGATAGCTTAGCAGTCAGATGTACCTGGAATAGGCCCAAACTCCTGCCTAGCAGCCCGGACAGCTCAACACACGTCCACCCAGACAGCCTCCAGGTCGCACAGACAGTAAGAACTCCTGCCCATTGGCTGAGGCACCCCAAATACTCCTAATCTGTCCTTGCATCGCCCTTATTTTATCTGAATGTTACCAGGTACCCGGCCACACAGCAACAGAAGAAAGAAGTGCAGCAATTTCAGACATAAACCTGGCAAGTAAATTTAGGAGCAACCCTGCCTAAACATCGGGGTGCTACGGGCGTTTGACAAGCTTTCTTGATGCTTTTTTAACGCTTCAAAAACATGTCAAAAATGCTATAGGCACGTTAATGAACATTGCTTCTTTCTTCAGAACCAACACACATGAGAATGAGACCATAAAAGTATATCTGAAAAGGGGGGGAAGTAAAGATTAAAATATACAACCTGGGAATGTATAGTTGGGATTTGTAAAGAAAAAGTGTAGGTGTTGTTAAAATATAACTAGAGGCAAAACTTTTTTTTAGTTTTGGATAGACTGGAGAGAGATTACCACACTTGTCAGGTTTTTATTGCAGTCTGTGTCCAGAATCACCCCCTATTTGTCCTGATGACCATAATCAACAAATGAAAGTAGAACAAAATACCAAATTTTGGGTTTCTAACAGAACTGAAATAGAGGGTAATATCCTCAAAAAGACACTAATGGCAAGCAAAATGGACAGGGGCTATAACCCTCCCATCTTCTTTAAAAAAATTAAAAAATAAGGTTTTAGTTCTACTGTAACTACAGGTGACAAATTATAAAAGTATGAACATGACTGGGTTCTACAAGTAAAGTCTCCTTTTGAAATATTTAAAAAAACAACCTATTTTGTCATAGAAGTAAGAGGTGCATATGTTCCTCAACCCCTTGCTGTTAAGAGCTTTTTTGTTTCTGAAATGCTGAAGGTACTTGGCTTATGATTCAGATATCTAATTGAGGATTGCATCAAGATTTGATCTTTTTAAACTCTGTCTCTTTATTTCTTATGGAACTAATGTTCTGAGAAGCTGGATGGCCTCGGGCGGAGTATTACAGATGGTGCTATCTGTTTTGATTTGGAAGATCTGGTTTTGGCACAACTAAACTTGAACTGTCCCATATTGAGTCTGATTCTTTCTGACACTGCAGAAAAGCTAAATACATTAGCCTGGCAGACATCAGTTTAACCACACATTGCTGGAAAAGCATCTTGTTAAACTGTAAAAGAAACTATGTGGAATTATATGGAGGCTAATAACTGGACTTTGGACATTTTGCAGTTAAATATTAAATTCTTGATGGACACATGAATATGCAGAGTAAAAACTGTCCTTCCTCTTAGCAATAACACAATGAAATGATTTTACGCAATCTAGTAAATTAAAGACGAACTCTAGCCAGACATAAAAGAAACACATTAAGACAGCTCTGTAATTATTAATATATCATTAAATGTATTTTTATATGCACTTGATTTTGACCTGGTACCAGCCTTTTTTTAATCCCTGTACAGCAGGGCTGGAATGTGAGAAAGAAACAGATAATTTCTGGTGCTGACAAGAAGCTTGCTGATAGAAAGAGAAAGCAGAGTGGCAGAAAGATGTGCTTGTCACTCTGCTGCTTCTCCTTTCACTATCCAGTCACAGGCTGAGGCGGGTTCACAACAACCCAACCTCATTTTATGTTTACGTTTTTTGTTGAGTTTGCAAAGTGAGTGTTAGTGAATAAAGTGAAGCTGGAATCTTTTTAAATAGCCAATCCCAATCATGTGCTAGTAAAAATCCTCTTTTTTAAAATTTTCTTTACATGATTGGGTATTCAAAGTGGATACAACTTCACCTTATTCATTAATCCCTTAACACCACCTCCAGGTGAGCCTTTAAGTAGGGTTTAATGCCTGGAAGGACCTATGGCTGCTCTATCTCTGTCTAGTGTAACCACTTTGATTTGCTCTTACAGCTGTCACATGATTGGAATCCTGTCCCCATGGCTCCCGATCAGAAGCCTTGACCTAGGGCTGTTGGTGACCTTAGGCTGCTGTTGACACATATGTGCAGCAGGTGGGTTAAGCAATTAGAATGTAGTTAACATTCACAGTATTATCGTGCTTCATCTCCTCCTTGAACTTCTTACTGAATCTCTTTCCCCTCTTCCATTATTTGGATTCCCTGCTTTCTCTTTTCCTCCTTTAAAATCTGATGTCTATTTATTGCCCACAATGTGGTTTTATTGTCTACTCACTTCCCCTCTTCCACACCTCCACCATCCAGTCTCAATGCTTTCTTTTGGCACAGTCCCTTTCTTGCTGTCTCCTTTCACCTTTCACATCAGGCATCAGGCATTATTGCTTTTCTTCCCCTGCTTTCACAAACTAATCCTGCTGCCTTCTCCTCAATCTGGTCTCAGTAGCATTTCTCAGTACCTCCTGAGCAACTCTGGTTTGTCTTGTTTCCTCCTCTCCCACCTCCATCACAATTTTCCCTGCTTCTTCTCCTCCCCCCCTCCACTATACAGTTGTGTTTTCCCTTTTTTTTTTTTACCCCACTTCACAATATGGTCCTGCTGCCCTTTTGCCTTACCTGATACTTCAGAGTTCACTGCTGTCTTCTCTTTCTCCGACCTCCACTAAGTACCTCTTGAGAGAAACACTTATTTGGTGGCATACTTTGCTGTGATTTCCTCCATCAATGACAAATTTTGTCATTTCTGTGTCCCCTGCCACTGCCCTCTCCACTTCTGATTCTTCTGGGTCCAGTAGCGGTTTCCTTGGTCATTAAACTGCTGAGGAGGATATACCTTCTGCGCATGTGCACAAGAGTTACATTATCTCCGGCACCTGGCTCTATTCCTGGGATACGCTGCATAGTGTACACAAAAAACAAAAAGTTACCAGGAACTGAAGAAAAAATGCTTTTCGGCCTAGTAACAAAGTAAAGCAAAATCAGAAAGGAACATAGAAGATGCCAACACTTTGGTCTATTCTTAGGCCAGACATTTATTTAGCAATAAGTAAAACAGTGTGTAAAAAAGTACAGGATTTACCCTCACAGGAGCCGCTTGCTATGATGGGTTCTGCCACAACTTTCAAACTGCTCGGTCCTCACTGACTCACCTGGTTGTAGGGTGAAGGCCGCTCACACCTGTGTAACTTAATAGATAGTATATAACCACACCATACCAGTATTCAGGAAATCAGGGCTGTCTTAATGAGTGGGCACACCTGGCCACTGCCCAGGGGCCCCAGCTGTATGGGGGGCCCTAGCACTTTCCCCAAAGCAGCTGCTCCTTGAGCCCACACTGCCCGGAAATTGGGGGCCCCATGATGGCACTGAGAGTGATGGATACACAGGGGAGACAGGCTGGCAGCGGTGCGGCATGCTGTGCAGAACGATACCTATTATTTCACAGCCAGCAGGGAGGGGCGGGGCAGGAGCGAAGTGATGCTCTGACCCCGCCCCATGCCGCTTGGATGCTCGAGACTCGGAGGTCGCAGGGTAGGAGCTGCTGAGTTGGCAGCACTGAGAGCCTGCCTGCGGAAGTGGCATTGTGGATGGTGTCATGGTGAGCCCAGCTGTCCAGCACTGTTTGTACTGAAGGGCTTAGAATGCCCGAAGGGATGTTCCCTCTGCCCCTCCTTCTACCTGCATGACGTGATTGGTATAGGTGAGTCCTTGTCACAGTGCTGGAGGTTAGCACATAGCCAAAAATTCACATGCACTGTATCTCCACTGGAAAAGGGGGTACTACATGGATGGAATAAAAAAGGAAAATCTGCACTAGATTAGATTATATTGACAATATTGATTAAAAAGGAAAAAATGAAAGAAATTGAAGAAAAAAGAGTCAAAAGAGCAGCAGCTTATTGCGAGATACACAAAAACAGAATGGAGAGGAGAAGCTGCGCTGTGTGAGGGTTTAACCAACAATAGCTTGTAAATATCAAAATAAATTTAATAAATGAGTGACAGTTCAAACGGATCCGGACAAACACCCAAGTGAGCCCAATCAACGAATAAGTGCCACCACCTTATAAAAAACTTGCTTACCAGATGGCAAGAAAAAACAAATAGACGGCTAAAGCCCAGCCAAGGCCTTTGCTTGTGTGGAAGGATCGTCTGAACCAGTTGGATAAGATTGGTGCCTATATATTCCAAACACCCTAATGCCGTAGGACTCCGATAAACCTCAATATCTCCTCAGGAGATTTACAGCCTATATGGGTGGGGGGTGGTCTTCTGAATCGGGAGAGGACGCCTTTTAAAGTTTATTTTTAATTATTTATTTATTTATTTATTTATTTTTCTCTTCTCCATCCATCCATCCATCCATCCATCCTTTAGCCATCTGTTTGGTTTTGCTTGCCATCTGGTAAGCAAGTTTTTTATAAGGTGGTGACACTTATTCGCCCCTATTTTGATATCTACAAGCTATTGTTGGATTGAACCTTCACACAGCACAGCTTGTCCTCTCCATACATGGATGGAATAATGGTGCTGGGGGATATCAAGGGTGTATGGGGGAAAACAATGCTGAGGGGGGATCTGGGGTGTATAGGGGGTAGCAATGCTTGGGGTATCTTGGGTGGCTATAGTGCTAGAAGTATCAGGGATGTAGAGAGGCCACAGTGTAGGTGGTATCAGGAATGTAGTAGGGTCACAATACAATAGTTATCTTATGGTATATGGTAACAGTGCTGGGGGGATATCTAGGGTGTAGAGGTGTCAGAGTGCTGGGGGGATATCTGGGATGTAGAGGGGTCAGAGTGCTGGGGGGGTATCTGGGGTGTAGAGGGCTCAGAGTTCTGGGGGGATATCTGGGTTGTAGAGGGGTCAGAGTGCTGGAGGGATATATGGGATATAGAGGGGTCAGAGTGCTGGGGGGGATATCTGGGATGTAGAGTAAAGTGGGATGTAGAGGGGTAGAGGGGTTACAATGTTGGGGGTATCTGAGGCCCTGTCAGGCTGGATGGTGCCTCATGATTTTTATTGGCAGCCATGTCTATACTTGTTACAACTGTCCTGAGCATCATTCTAGCAGATATATTATATGCACAGGACAGCTTTGTTACTTTATGTATGGAGTATTTTCCCACTGTTTCTTTGCTGTACAGAATGGTTGTTCACGTAGTTAAAGCAGAGCTCCACCCAAAAGGGGAAGCTCCGCTTGTCTGCCTCCTACCTACTTGATGTCTGTTTACCTGCGCTGTCTCCATTGTAGGGGCTCCAGAGCATTACTTTGCCCAGGGGCCCATGATGCTATTAAGACGGTCGTGCAGGAAATAGGCCACAGACTGCTGAGTGATAAAATAAGTATATTGTAATAAAGTTAGTGTAGCCATGTGCTGCGCTACAGCAATATGGAAAAGGAGACATTGCCTTTTATTCTTCTCCCCCTTTACAGAGATACTGACGTTATACAGCACTGTCTTTTTTCGGCCAGCAGGAGAAGAGCTAAAGCCAAGCAAGCCCATTGACTTCTATACACGAATATACTCCTTCCTAAAACAATTCAATAGGTACTGTACAGTAGAAGAAGTGGAGAGATGATTTTTATTAAACTGCCAGCTCTTTCTCTTGGCACCAAGGGAGTTAGAGAGAGAGCACCGCCATCTGGATATTCACCTGCCAGCAAAAGACTCTACCAGCGAAGACCCACCTGAGACTGAGAGTAAGGACACCCGCGGGCAATGCAGCACCGCCCATATCACAACACCTGCACTGCTGCAGCAGGGAGACTGGTGAGAGAGCTATTTACCCATTGTTGATGGTGCTAGCAGGGACTAAGCCACTGAGAGCAGGACACCAATTGTTACCCAATCCATACTGCACTTATTCCAAACCTAGACTGCACCTATACCATCCCTATACTGCATTATACCGAACATTTACCGCATTTGAACCACATCTACCTTTTACCTGTGCCGAGACTATACAGTATCTTTACCAGTGGCGGCCCATCCATTAGGGGCACCCGGGTGCCGCCCCCTCTCTCCACGCCACCTCCTATATGAATGATGGATAGATTCATGCATAGCATGAATCTATCCATGGCCGCTGCAGCCACCCCCTATTCAGGCGTCCAGCCCCTTTCAGGACACCGGGCGCCTGAATTACAGCAGTGGGGGTGTTTTTTTTTAAACACCTGATTAGAGCCATAAGCTCTAATAGGCTTCAAAATAGGGTGGGCTAGGAGCACAGAGCAATGTGCCATGAGCCCACCCAGGTGTTACAACAGCGAATGAATATGGGATGTTACTGTTTGCCGCCCCCCCCCCAAAAAAAAAAAAAATTACCACCAGCTGCCACTGATCTATACTGTACCTATACTGCATGCAGGTTAACTGGGACTGTCATTAAAGCAGTAGTAAACTCAGCAATTTTAGATTTTTACCTACAGGTAAGCTTAAAAAAATGCTTACCTGTAGGTAAAATGAATATCTCCTAAACATGCACCGTTTAGGACAGGAGTAGGCAACCTTTGAGAGGTGGAGATCTACCTGAACAACATTGAGGAGATCAGAGATCACCGGGATTTGTCACTTTTTTTTTTTTATACTGTGCAGTCACCTGCGTTTTTTCCTCATGGATAAATGCAGGTAAATAAAGTGGCGAAATTTCCAGGGTCGCAGCAGTCGCACTTGCGACTCGGTCCTTGAGTTCTGCCACTGTAGGGGGGCCCGCTGCCGCCCGGGAGATAGTACACTTACTGGTCATTCATGGGCACACAGTCCCCGCCCGCTCCACCCATCCTCCCCGCTCCACCCATCCTCCCCGCTCCTCTCCGCCCATCCTCCCGCCCACACTGCACAGTCCCCTTCGCCCGCTCCGCCTATCCTTTCTGCCTGCACTCACAGGCACACTGCACAGTCCCCGCTCGCTCCGCCTATCTCTCCTCCCTCCTGCACGGGCACAGTCCCCGCCCATCCTCTTCACCCTCCCGCACAGGCACAGTCCCCGCCTGCTCTGCCCACCCTCTTCGCCCGCTCCGCCCATCCTCCCTGCCCGCACTCACGGGCAGACTGCACAGTTCCTGCCCGCTCCGCCCTCACGGGCACAGTTCCCGCGGCCCGCCTGCTCCACCCATCCTCTCTGCCCGCTCTGCCCATCCTCATGGGTACACACAGGCCCTGCCCATCCTCTCTGCCCTCCCAAGCAAGACCTAGCAAGGAGGGGGAAGCAAGTGATCTGCAAGTGAGTGGCACTGTATTCATCCCTCGTATCAACATTGCTAGTGCTACTGATCCCCCCCCACACCACTACCACTGCTTCCACTGATACCTCCCACCACCACTACTGCCACTGATTCCCCCCACACCACTACTGCCACTGATCCCCCTCACACCACCACCACTACTGCCACTGATACCCCCCACACCACCACCACTACTGCCACTGATCCCCCTACCCCACACCACCACCACTACTGTCACTGATCCCCCCC
This sequence comes from Aquarana catesbeiana, assembly GCF_042186555.1. Lineage (NCBI taxonomy): Eukaryota > Metazoa > Chordata > Amphibia > Anura > Ranidae > Aquarana > Aquarana catesbeiana. Next base: position 279,661,989 of record NC_133326.1, read on the forward strand.
ACACCACCACCACTACTGCCACTGATCCCCCACACCACCACCACTACTGCCACTGATTCCCCCCCACACCACCACCACTACTGCCACTGATCCCACCCACACCACCACCACTACTGCCACTGATCCCCCCCACACCACCACCACTACTGCCACTGATCCCCCCACACCACCACCACTACTGCCACTGATCCCCCCCCCACACCACCACCACTACTGCCACTGATCCCCTCCCACCACCACCACTACTGCCACTGATCCCCTCCCACCACCACCACTACTGCCACTGATCCCCCCCACACCACCACCACTACTGCCACTGATCCCCCCCTACACCATCACCACTACTGCCACTGATCCCCCCCCCACACCACACCACCACCACTACTGCCACTGATCCCCCCACACCACCACCACTACTGCCACTGATCCCCCCCCACACCACCACCACTACTGCCACTGATCCCCCTCACACCACCACCACTACTGCCACTGATCCCCCCCCACACCACCACCACTACTGCCACTGATCCCCCCACACCACCACCACTACTGCCACTGATCCCCCCCACACCACCACCACTACTGCCACTGATCCCCCCCACACCACCACCACCACTACTGCCACTGATCCCCCCCCACACCACCACCACTACTGCCACTGATTCCCCCCCCACACCACCACTGCCACTGATCCCCCCACACCACCACCACTACTGCCACTGATCCCCCCACACCACCACCACTACTGCCACTGATCCCCCCCACACCACCACCACTACTGCCACTGATCCCCCCCACACCACACCACCACCACTACTGCCACTGATCCTCCCCACACCACCACCACTACTGCCACTGATCCCCCCATACCACCACCACTACTGCCACTGATCCCCCCACACCACCACCACTACTGCCACTGATACCCCCCACCACTACTACTGCCACTGATACCCCCCACCACCACTACTGCCACTGATCCCCCACCACACCACCACTGCCACTGATTTCCCCACACACACACCACCACGACCATTGCTGCCACTGATCCACCCCCAACACCACCATGACCACTGCTGCCACTGAGTGACCCACACCCCCACGGCCACTGATCCCATCCCGCAACCACCATCCTTGCCACTGATCCCATTCCCTCCCCACCACTGCCACACATCCCATCCAATCCCCCCTTCCACTACCACTCAACCCATCCCCCCCAACCGCCACCTTCACCACTGATCCCATCCTCCCACCCCCACTGCCACTAATTTCATCCAATGCCCCCCACCGCTTCCACTCATCCCATCCCCCCAACCACCACCCTTGCCACTGATCCCATTCCCCCCACCACCTCTGCCACTCATCCCATTCAATCCCCCCTCCCACTAATCCCACCTCCCTCAACCACCACCCTTGCCACTGTTCCCATCCCCCCTCACCCCTGCCTCTCATCCTATCCCCCATCACCACCACTGCTGCCACTGATCCCATCCCCCACCACCACCGCTGCCACTCATCCCAGGGGCATAACTACAGGGGTCACAATTGCAATGGCGAACATGTTGCCCATGTACACCTGGATGGGGGAGCATATAGAGGAACAAATCCCCTCCATTTTTCTCCTGCAGCCGCTAAAAGCCTGCTTCTCTTCCTCCCCTCCAATAGGCATTGCGTGGCTGCAGGAGGAAAATGGAGGGGATTTGTTCCTCCATATGCCTCCCCTCCTATCCAGGTCCTGCTGCCCCCCCCGGATCAGTGGGAAGGGCCCTGGCCAGAGGTCAGGGGGGCCCTTTATGGTTTCTTGCACCAGGGCCCTGAAGGTTCTAGTTACGCCACTGGGTAAATACAATGACCCACAGAAGACAATAGTTTTCTATGTGTCATGACCATACCAGAACACGGTGTTTCTCTGTGTTCCAGAGATTTGTGATATGCAACATGTTTGCATAATATTGCATCTCACTAGATGTTCCTGCATGTCACCGCACAGCAAATGCAATGCACCATGCTGCTGTGCAGTGACATAAATTAAGGAAACCGATATGCTTAACCACTTCCCACCCTGCCTATAGGAGATTGACAGCCGGGAAGTGGTTCTGTTATCCTGTCTGACACGCTGCATCTCCAATCGTGATAAGGAGCCTCTGTCAGAGGCTTTTTACCACGTGATCAGCTGTGACCAATCACAGCTGATCATCGCGTGAACCAGGAACTGCCGGTAAACGGCATTCCTTGGTTCACACTGACAGGAAGATCCGATCGGCGGCTCTCTCTGTTGGGGTGGGGGGGTCTGTGCTGACAATCAGCACATTGATTATCAGCACAGCCCCCTCAGCTGCCAATCAGTGCCCAGCAGTGCCCCAATAATAAAGTCTGTCAGTGCCAATCAGAGCCCACCACAGTGCCAATCAGTGCCCATTACAGTGCCAATCAGTGCCCATTACAGTGCCAATCAGTGCCCAGCAGTAACACCTGTCAATACCTCATCAGTACCTCATCATCAGTGCTGCCCATCAGTGCCACCTGTCAGTGCTAATCAGTACTGTCTATCAGTGCCGCCTGTCAGTGCCCATCACAGCCACCTGTCAGTGCCAATTATAACTGCCTGTCAGTGCCCATCACAACCGCCTGTCAGTGCCCATCAGTGCCGCCTATCAGTGCCCATCAGTGCTGCATATCAGTGCACATCAGTGCTGCATATCAGTACCGCCTATCAGTGCTGCATATTGGTGCCCATCAGTGCTGCATATCACTGCCGCCTATCAGTGCCACCTATCAGTGCCTATCAGTGCCGCCTATCAGTGCCGCCTATCAGTGCCCATCAGTGCTGCATAATGGTGACCATCAGTGCTACATATCAGTGCCGCCTATCAGTGCCCATCAATTCTACATATCAGTGCCTCCTCATCAGTGCCAATCAGTGCCACCTTATCAGTGCCAACTCATCAGTGCCAATCAGTGCCACCTTATCAGTGCCCATCAGTGCCGCCTCATCAGTGCCCATCAGTGAAGGGGAAATCAAAATTTTATGACAGAAACTAAAAAAAACTTTTTTTTTTTCCAAAAATGTTGGTCTTTTTTCGTTTGTTTAGGAAAAAATAAAAACCCCAGAGGTGATCAAATACCACCAAAAGAAAGCTCTATTTGTGGGAAGAAAATGAAAAAAATTTAGTTTGGGTACAGTGTTACATGACTGCACAATTGTCATTCAAGGTGTGACAGCGCTGAAAGCTGAAAATTGTCCTGGGCAGGAAGGGGCGAGAGTGCCTGGTATTGAAGTGGTTAAACGTGCATCAAACTTCCCCCTACCAGCAGCTCACTGCAGCCAAAACGGAGAGATGCCTGCACACTAAACCGTTTTGGAACGGGCTCTTAAAGAAATTAACTAGCAAGGACAGCATGAAAAAAAATATATAATAAAACTGATGTCATTGTAAAAATATAAACTTAGCCTACCTTAAAAGTTAGCTTCAGTGACCCGAGGTCAGTTTGATGTATTGCAGCGTACAGGGGTCAGTAGTATGTGAGGTAGTGTACAGGTGTCAGCAGTTTGCAGGGCAGATTACAGGGGTCAGTAGCGCAGAAGATGGTGTCAGTCAGTAGGGCAGTGGACAGTGTCAGTGGGGCAGAAGGTGGTGTCAGTAGGGCAGAGGACGGTGTCAGAGCAGTGGATGGTGTCAATAGGGCAGTGGATGGTGTCAGAGCAGTGGATGGTGTCAATAGGGCAGTGGATGGTGTCAATTGGGCAGTGAACGGTGTCAATGGGGCAGTGGATGGTGACAGTGGGGCAGTGGAGAGTGTCAGTGGGGCAGTGGACGGTGTCAGTGGGGCAGTGGACGGTGTCAGTGGGGCAGAAGATGGTATCAGTAGGGCAGAGGAAGGTGTCAGAGCAGTAGATGGTGTCAGTGGGGCAGTGGACGGTGTCAGTGGGGCAGAAGATGTCAGTAGGGCAAAGGATGGTGTCAGAGCAGTGGATGGTGTCAATAGGGCAGTGGATGGTGTCAATAGGGTAGTGGACAGTGTCAATGGGTCAGTGGACGGTCTCAGTGCCTCTGATCTTGCCCGGCATAGTTACTTTCACTTTGTGCGCAATACTTCTGCTGCTCCTCCGCATCCTGTGAAATTCTTCACCCTCTGTGCATGCATCGGAGAAGAGGTCGGGTAGTGTAGAGGGTGAAGAATTTCACAGGAGGTAAAGGAGCAGAGGCAAACTGGGGGTTGGCAAGGCAGGGACATGGTCTACCTGTCACCTGGCGGCAATTGACAGGTAGCCCACGATCGATGGGAGATATTTCAGCAAGCAGCAGGGGGTGACGTCACTAGCGCATGCGCTCTGAAGAAAACAGCTTGGCCATTCACCTTTATTAACTTTGATAAAGTCACATGTGCGGTGACGAAACGCGTCAGGACGAGGCTTGTGGCATTATTGCGTTGTCCTAGGAAGCATGCGATCACCCAGGAGGGCAGCAGGGCCGAGGACTTGCAGATGATTCTGTGACCCCAGGGACTGATCTGTATATGCCTAAGGTCTTCCCCTGTATGCACCAGGGCTAGTGCATTCTTAAATGTGAGTGGAACAGTTGTATGTTTTTTAATAAATTACGTTTACAGTACTACACTATGTTAGTTCCTTCTTTACCTTTATGTTGCCATCACCTATGAGAGACTGCGCTTGCAAGAGCCGATGGATGGGAGTTTAAAAAGTCATCTCAGATTGTGACCCCAAGAGGGGAAGGTTCTACTAGGTCTAATTAGGGGCCATTCTGGGAGGTGAGCGCATAGTGCGACTGATGGAGGGTTCACTTGGTGTTTGTCACTTATTTGCCATCTATTCATGGTTGGATACCTTGCGGATTGCACCGTTTCATAAGAAGATTGCACTTATCATATGGACTTTGTTTTGTTTATTGAAAGTTATAAGTGTCATATTTATTACTTCCACTAGGGGCCACTGTTGTGCACTTATTGTTTATATTGCTAGGTAAACATTATACATGTGTGGTATTAAGGTAGCGCTTCATCTTTTTTATACATTAAAGAATGACTCCACTTTGTTGAAAAAAAAAAACATTCCCCTCTGGGTGGACAATGTACATTGCAACGATTTTAACAAACCTTGTTGTGGATTGTTTGTTTGTGTCTTTGTGCAAAGTGAATACAATGGGATTCATTTTATCGTTTTATACTATAGACACAGACAGCGAGGCTCCACCCCCCGCTCTCTTGTCACAGGCTGTGATTGACAGCAGTAAGAGCCAATGGCTCCTGCTGTTGTCTCTAAGCCAGTGAAGAGAGAGAGAGAGAGAGATAGCAGCTGTGCTGCTCTCGGGCACAGCGCTGGATCAAGATCGGGCTCAAGTAAGTATTTAGGGGGACTGGGGGGAGCAAAACATGAAAGGTTTTTTACCTTAATGCAGAGAATGCATTAATATAAAAAAAAAAAAAAAACTTTTAGCATTTACAACCACTTAAAGGAGAAGCCTTAAGTGGTGAGCAGATGGTGTCACAATCTCTACCTCGGCCAATCAGAAGAAGCATTGTATTCACTGAAAAAATACAAGACTTCTCTTTAATGGTGTAGATGCAATACAACCAACTCTCTATGTAACAGTCTCATACTGCTGACAGTTACAATCTATTACAGCACACAGAGCAGCCAACATTTTCTGGCATAGGAATATTTGGACCAAGCTGGCTTAAACAAATTTTTTAAAGCAATTTTTTTAAAGCTGGCCCAAACTCAGTTTTTAAAGTGAAAGTAAACTTGGAATTCTCCTTTAAGTCTTGGGGACATCCATGAACTGGTAGGCTAGATGAAACAGCGCATAATTCTGGCTATTTTTCACAGATCAGGGAGAAAACCAGTCAACCAGTAGAATTCCAGAGATGTACAAAAACATTATTTTTGTGGACTGAGTGTTGTCAGCCCTACCTCTTGTCTCTTGTTAAACTTCTCAACCACTTTCACACTTAGATCTCATGAAGTTTGATGATTCTGTGGTCCAGTGGTGCTGCGTCCATAAGGACGAACTGTGAGCATGCAGTCCACCCAGGTGTGTTAGAAGAGCAAATGAATATTCGCTTTCCTAACACTGAACCGCCTTTCCACCAATCAGGTGCTCGGGTCTGTTACCCCTCACCTGATTGACTGAAACGACAGGCGCTGTGATTGGACGCCTATCAGGAGGAGAGGATGGTAGGAGGGGACGGAAGGAGGCGCATGGAGGACCCCACTCGCTGCCATCACCCGCTGCCCCACCGAGACAGGGTAAGTGCCAGCAGGCAGCGAGCGGGCAGGGGGGTCACAGTGGCAGCATTTGATGGCACAGTGGTGGCATTTGATGGCACAGTGGCGGCATTTGATGGGCACAGTGGCAGCATTTGATGAGCACAGTGGCTCCAATTGATAGGCACAGTGGCGGCATTTGATGGACACAGTGGCTGCAATTGATGGGCACAGTAGCTGCATTTGATGGCACAGTGGCTGCAATTGATGGGCACAGTGGCCGCATTTGATGGCACAGTGGCAGCATTTAATGGGGGCACTGGGGCTGTGTTTGATGGGCACAGTGAGGCTGCAATTTTTGGGCACAGCGGCGGCAATTGATGGGCACAGTGGCTGCAATTGATGGGCACAGTGACTGCGCTTGGCACAGTGGCTGCAATTGATGGGCACAGTGGCTGCGTTTGATGGGCACATTGAGGCTGCAATTGATGTGTTTTTTTTTTCAGAATTTTTAAGTTTATTTGCGCCCCCCCCCAAAAAAAAAATTTGGAGCACCAGCTGCCACTGCTTTGGTCCAAGATAAGAACTAGGAGGGCTCTTTGAAATAATACAGGAATACAGGTGTGCAAAGGACAAATGAAGCTCTGAATTTTTGAGAAGATCAACAGTGTTTTTTTCACATGTCACGCTAATGAAAAAACCCTGAGACATTGTGGGCAAATCGTGCATCGAATGGGGAAAAAAAAGTTTCCTCCCTGGATCTAATAAACACAAGTGAGGAAAGATTTGACCCCTGCACTCTTTGTATTGTGTGCTGTGATTTACACACTGCTGGCCTGTACACTCTGTGTGTTATGCACTCCTGACCCCTGCACTCTGTGTTAAGCACTGCTAACTTCTGCTCTCTGTGTATTAGATATTTCTGACCCCTGCACTCTGTATTTTACACACTCTTGACCATTGCATTCTGTACATTGCACACTCCTGACCCCTGTGTTTTTTTCTAAATGAACTTCTGACCCCTTCATTACACACTGCTGACCCCTGCACCTTGTGCATTACACAATTCTGACACCTGTACTCTGGAATTCATAAAGACTGGAGCAGGCAAATTTTGCAAAAGTGTCTCTCATGCATCCTAAAAGTGGTGAAGAATGCACCAAATTCATATATCTGTCTAGAACTTGTACACACTCCTGACATTTTGCACTCCTAACCTTTGCACTCTGTGTGTTACACACTCCTGAGCCCTGCATTTCATGTGTTACCTACTTCTCAACCCTATGCACTCTGTGGGGGAGATTAACTAAAACTTGTGCACTCAGAATCTGGTGCAGCTGTGCTTGGTAGCCAATCAGCTTCTAACTTCAGCTTGTTCAATTAAGCTTTGGCAATAAAACCTGGAAGCTGATTGGTTTCTATGCACAGCTACACTAGATTTTGCACTTTCCAGTTTTAGTAAAAAAAACCCTGTGTGTTAATTACTTTTGACTCCTTCATTCAATACAATACATACTGCTGACCCATGTACTCTTTATGCTATGTTATGCTATAGTTGCTGGTTGCTAAGTAGTCACTGAAGTTCTTTTTAAGGTAGGCTCAGGTAAAGTGTTAGCTGTCTGGCTATGTGTGCAGAAAAGCATCTGTAGTGAAAGATTTTTTTTTTATTATTGATTCTGCTGATTGTCTGTTTCAATTATTTTTATTGAGGTGATTGTGCTGATTTTTATATGTGTCTGTAATGCCCCGTACACACGATCGGACATTGATCGGACATTCCGACAACAAAATCCATGGATTTTTTCTGACGGATGTTGGCTCAAACTTGTTTTGCATACACACGGTCACACAAAGTTGTCGGAAAATCCGATCATTCTGAACGCGGTGACGTTAAACACGTACATCGGGACTATAAAAGGGGCAGTAGCCAATAGCTTTCATCTCTTAATTTATTCTGAGCATGCGTGGCACTTTGTCCATCGGATTTGTGTACACACGATCGGAATTTCCGACAACGGATTTTGTTGTCGGAAAATTTTATAGCAAGCTCTCAAACTTTGTGTGTCGGAAATTCCGATGGAAAATGTGTGATGGAGCCCACACACGGTCAGAATTTCCGACAACAAGGTCCTATCACACATTTTCCGTCGGAAAATCCGACCGTGTGTACGGGGCATAAGACTCTTGCCTGTGGAACAGGAATTAAAGCATACAGTGTATCAAAATATAGACTTTCAATAGCCACATGCGAAATACTATAGAAGATGTATGGGTTGGGTATACAACCCGTCCAAACAAAAAAAAATTATATCGGCTCAGCACCAGAAACACTGCATATATATATAAAAAATAAATAAATTTATTACAACTAGATAAAAGCATGTACAGATAATATATATAAAAAAAATAATAATAATAAAATAATATAAAATTAATAATAATATAAAACAGAGATAATGCCCCCCCGGAATATCCAGTGGGCAATTTGGATACCTAATCTGGTAGCATGTGACTAGTACTTCTATTTCCAGTCAATTGAGAGTTATACAGAACCTGGGGCCTTCTTGCCCTCGGGTTATTCTGGGGGGCAATTTTCATTTTTCTTTTAATTATTATTTATCTGCATCCTTTATTCTACTTGTATTAAAGTTATTGATTTTATAGAGTATGTGGTGTTTCTGATAAAGTCTGTTTTTTTGTTTGGGCAGGTTGTATACCCAGCCCATACTTTTTCTATAGCAATTAAAGCATATTTTGTGGGAGCAAGGATTGTGGCATATATGCATACCTCCCAACATTTTGAGATGGGAATGAGGGACACCTACTTGCAAACATATGCAGGCATAGGACACACCCCCCTGGCACATCCCCTTAAAGGAGAATTAACCAAAAAAAGTTCATTAAATCCACAAGGACTTTTTTTTACCACTACTATTCCTTTATATTGGCTTTTAAAATTGACAAATGCAGCCATTTAGAATTTGGATGAAATGTTTAGCACTGTGAAAGACTTTTTGAAAGATAAAAAGTGCATTTTATATACAACTATATAGATCAGACCAAAATGAGGGACAAATGGGGGGAAAGAGGGACATTGCTCTAAATCAGGGAAAGTCCCTTGAAATCAGGGACAGTTGGGAGCTATGCCTATGTGTGCCATGTATACAGTCAGGGGCGTAACTAGAAATAGCAGGGCCCCATAGCAAAATGTTGTATGGGGCCCCCCTGCAAACAGCCCCCCCCCCCCCCAGCTGCCTTAGTGTCAATGCAGCGTGACCTGTGCCACATACAGCGTGACCTGTGCCCAATGCAGCGTGACCTGTGCCCAATTCAGAGTGACCTGTGCCCAATACAGCCTGGTCTGCCTGTGCCCCATACAGCCCCACCTATGCAGAGGAAGAGGCAAGCCACCCGGATCAGCAGAGAGCGGGATTGCCCGCTGTAATAGCTTTCATTTGAATTTCCTGTCTTCCCGGGGCTCATCGTCACATAGCCCCACCTCTTGGCCCGACGCCTTTGATGACGTCACATGTCCCGCATTGGATCGGCGTTCTGTCTATCAAAGGCGCCGGGCCAAAAGGTGGAGCTATGTGACGTGAGCCCCGGGAACACTGGAAGTTCTAATGAAAGCTCTTACATCGGGCAATTCAGCTCGCCTCTTCCTTTCCTCTCTCTTCCCCTGGCTAGGAGACTGTGCCAGCGGTGCTCTTATCCTCACTGGGCCCCACTCGGCTGCGGGCCCCATAGCGCCCGCATGGGTCGCTATGGTGGTAGTTACGCCCCTGTATACAGTGAGTAGGCTCATATTTTATTTAACCATGCCCCTTTAAACCCCTCCAACCATTAGGTGCAGTGACTGCCCATCCTCAGGGTTCCCTAGGTCTTTTACAATCCTAGCAACACTCCTGGCTAGAAGAATGAAACGGGGCTGGTGACTGTTTACAGTGGGGTAAAAGATTTGAAATGGCAAAATGGAGACTGGCTTTGGTTTCGGAGAGAGAGAGAGAAAAATAATAGATGACCTAATCCAGGAAAAACAGCATGGCTAGAGGAATCTCTGCTGCCAACAGACAGCCGCAGCACCTGTGGGTACTCAAATCCCCGAACAGAAAAATGACCAAAATTCGTGCTGTTTATGGCTATTTTTAGGCTATTAATTTGCTGTGAACTGAATAAAGCCAATGCAGTCTGTAGGTGAGTTATAATGTTATCTCAAGCTTCACTCAGCAAGAGTGATAGCTGCACTATATGACATACAAATAGCAACTAAAGGCATCTAGCAAATAAAGGCGTCTACAAGAGTAAATCAATAGATACCTCCATCCATGCTAAACAGTGTGAATGTAGGAATCTCTGCCACTGACTATTGTATTATAGCCTGAACTTAGTAAAAAAAAATTCAGTACAAGGGACCGTGCTTTTAATCAATGTGAAGTGTCTCTTATGGTGCTCGCTGCAGTTTTAGTTGAAATCCTCTGTCCTCTGATCCCCCCATAGCACCATAAGATTACGTCTTATTACAGTTAATATGGGCTGGGGGTATGCATGCATCAATAGAAGATGTATTATGAATGAAAAACATTCTATGAATGGAGGAGGCGGGCAGAAAGGGCAGACATAGGCGGTACTCTTGACGGGTGACTATGACAGGTCCCTTGGCTCTATTAACCCCTGAAGCACCAGAAGAATATGGCTGCCGGGGTAAAGGGGGAATCAGAGGACAGAGGTTTTTAACTAAAATTGCTGCCAGTAGCACAAGGGACATTTCACATTGATTGTAAGTACAGTCCCTTGTGCTATTTTTTTTCTTTATGTTTTGATTAAACCTAGGCTTTAACTAGTTGCCGACCAGCCGCCGCAGTTGTACTGTGGCAGGTTGGCATGGCTGCGCAAATCGCCGTCATTGTACGTTGGCCGCTTTAAGAAGCAAGACGCCAGAGCCGATGCGCGTGGCCGGTGGCCGCGATGTCCGCTGGCCTCCCGCGATCGCTCCACAGAGAGCCAGAACGGGGATCTGTGTATGTAAACAAACAGATCCCCATTCTGACAGGGGAGTAGAGAGAGATCTGCTGTTCCTAGTGATCAGGAACAGCGATCTCTCTCCTCCTCCAGTCAGTAGACTGCCTCCACAAAAAGAAACACCTCCCTAGGGAACACCTAACCCCTTGTTCGCCTTCCTAGTATTAACCCCTTCCCTGCCAGTGACATTTATACAGTAATAATCAGTGGCTATTTTTAGCTCTGATCGGCGTTTTAATGTCAATGGTCCCAAAACAGTGTCAAAAGTGTCCGATCTGTCCGCCGCAATGTCGCAGTTCCGCTAAAAATCGCAGATTACTAGTAAAAAATAAATAAATAATAAAAATTTATTTTGTAGACCCTATAACTTTTGCGCAAACCAATCAATATACGCTTATTGCGATTTTTTTTTTATTTTTTACTAAAAATATGTAGAAGAATACATATTGGCTTAAACTGATGAAGAAATTCGTTTTTTTATTTTTTTGGGGGGGGGATATTTATTTTTAGCAAAAAGTAAAAAATATTGTTTTTTTTTTTTTAAATTGATGCTCTTTTTTTGTTTATAGCGCAAAAAAAAAAAAACACAGAGGTGGTCAAATACCACCAAAAGAAAGCTCTATTTGTTGGAAAAAAAGGACATAAATTTTGTTTGTGTACAACGTCGCATGACCACGCAATTGTCAGTTAAAGCGACGCAGTGCCGTATCGCAAAAAATGGACTGGTCATTAAGGGGGGGAAATCTTTCAGCTCCCTAATTGGTTAAAGTGGTTGTAAACCTCTGAAATGAAAATGAACATAGCATGTCCCTCTATAGTATGTGCTAGCCTCAATCCAGACCACCAATTGTGATTTCTGTCTGTTCTCTCCTACCTCTGCTGTCTGCATGACTCACTTCTGACAGGTCACCACAGAGTTTTGGAAAGACGCCCTGCCCCCCCAGCTTACGGCCTGTGATTACCAACCTCAACTGTGCATGTTTCCCTTAGCTCTCCTTTCTCTTCTATGTAATGTGTGATGTCGGATCCCCACCCCCTGCCTGCTGGAGCTGAGAAAAAGCCTTTGATCTGTGTGTTTTAGAAGGCTGTAGAGGAGAGAGGTATGTAGATAAACAGGTAGAACTTATGTAGGAGGATTTGTTTCATCTCTGTGTATCACCTGAGGCCAGGCACTTCACTGGGTATATGTAAGGGCAGATGTGTAACTAGAAGCTTCAGGGCCCCAGTGCAAAAAAACATGAAGGACCACCCCCCCTCACCCACTGGTCTGGCCATCAGTCCCAGGGCCGTTTTCCATTGGTCCTGGAACCCCTTCCTCTGGTCCCAGGGCCCTCCCCTCTGAGCCCAAGAACCTTCTTTCTGAGCCTGGGGCCCTTCCCACTGATCTAGGAGCCTTTTACTCATGTCTAGGGGCCCTTAATATGGTCCCGCAGCAGACCCACTTTCAGCCTTCTCGGGACCCCCCACGGTGATGGAATGCCAGGGCCCAGTCGCAAGTGTGACCTTTGTGACCCTGGTAGTTCACTATGTAAATGCAACCACTAAGAAAGCTGCAACACCAGTCTGAATACTCTGTTCAGTCGTTATTTTTCCACCTGGCCCAGAGGATGTTTAAACTGACTTTTGTTGAGCCAGGTAATGCCAACAAGGCGACCCACAGCTTGAATTTCGGCCTGAATCAGCAGGAATCTGCCAAAATGTGAACCCTGTATGGCTAACATAACACTTGCTTTGTCTCTGTATTTGGTATTAGCTTGCTTTTTGTGTTGGTGGAATAAAAAAAAGTGATGGGGCCAACCCATGAAAAGTTTGCGCTGGGTTCACCAGTGTCTTAAATTGCCCCTGCATTGTAGGTAGTCTGTGCAGTCTCAGTGCTTCTGCTGTTCTGGGGATGCCAGCTCTAGGCAACAGGCAGTCTATGGTATGGTACTGAGTGAACAAGGACAAGGTGTGGACAGAAAGGGCAGCTGCCCTGGGCACTGTGGCATCATGTGAGGTTGAAGGACTCTGTGAGGAGATTGGGGGTGGAAATTTGTGTTGGGAAGGGGAATTTGGCAGGGGGTAAGAATTGTTCTAGGAGGGGAAATTTGGGTGGAAGTGCAGGGAGTGGTGATTTAGGGGGATTTGTGTTGGGATGGGAGAAGAGGATTTGTGCTAGTAGGTAGTAGGGGGGATTTGGGGGGGGGGTTTGTGCTAGAAGAGGTGATATGGTGGGGGGGATTTTTTTTTCTTGGAGGGGGAGGGGGAGGGGGGAATCTGTGCTACTAAGGATGATTAGAGAGTATTTGTGCTAGGAAGGTAAAATTTTTTGGAGGAGGGAGTATTTGTGCCAGGAGGGGGAATGGGGAAAGTTTTTGTGCTGGGATGGATGTGTACTCGGAGGGGAAAGTGTATAAATTTTGTGCAAGGGAAAAAGATTTGTGCTGGGAGGGGGGATTTCAGCAGGGGGTGAATTTGTCATGGGAGGAGGGGGGATTTATGCTTAGGGGGTAAGCATACAGATTCATGTTCAATTTTTGGGGGGGAATTTTTGCTCACACATAATGATCATACATCTTAGGGGGGGAGGTTGCAGTTTTGCATGTTTGCCCTGGGCTCTAGATGAACTTGTCCTAGCACTGGCCCGAACCACCTATATTAGGCCATGGGGTGTTCTAAAGCGTACGCCCGTGAAGGTCTGTGGAGGGTTGTGCCTGCATGGGGATGCTCTGAATACCTGCATATCCCCAACCAGGAAAAACACCCAGATGGGAATGCACAGGTGTCCTGTGCATCCCCGTGCAGGCAGTCCCATTGATGTGAATTAGGATGAAGCGACTGCACGGACACAGACACTCCCATTCTGACATCTGTGAAGATGTTTATCTGCAGGTAAACACGGTCCTCTATGGGCGTATGCTTTAGTACACCCTGTGTAAATGAGATCTTATCATCATAAACATGCCTATGTGTATAAAGGCTGCCATAAGCGGCTGAATCAATCAGAATTCAAGCCATGGGTGCCCCTACCTACTTTTATTGAAGGAACCAGGTGGAAAACTGTTGGATGAACAGCACCTCTATCCATTCAGATGCAAGCGCTGTGCAGGTATTCTGCTGGCCATCAGAATAAAATAGCCGTCAGAAGCGATTCTTCCTTCCTTGCTGTTTACCACAGACTGGGTGAAAGAACACTACAGGGGGGGATTTAAAAAAAGCTGCTGCGTAACTTTTCTAGGCGTTTGTCCCTCTTGTTAATGTATTGCGCCAAATTCACTAAGACCCCTTTCACACTGGGGCTGCCCGTGCGTTAGTGGTAACGCGCTGCTTGTTTTAGTGAGGTGCTTCTCCGCTGTTTAACCACCTCAATACAGTGCACTTACACCCCCTTCCTGCCCAGACCAATTTTCAGCTTTCAGTGCTCTCACAGTTTGAATGACAATTACTCAGTCATGCAACACTGTACATATATGAAACTTGCATTCTTTTTTTCACACAAATAGAGCTTTCTTTTGGTGGTATTTAATCACTAGTGGGTTTTTTATTTTTTGTGCTATAGATAAAAAAAGACCGTAAAGTTTGTGAAAAAAATGCCTTTTTCTTTGTTTCTGTCATAAAATTTTGCTAATTAGTAATTTTTCTTCATAAATTTTGGCCAAAATTCATACTGCTACATATCTTTGGTAAAAATAACCCAAATTAGTGTATATTGTTTGGTCTTTGTGAAAGTTATGCCGCGTACACACGACCGGACTCTCCGGCAGAAAAGGTCCAACTGAATCATTCAGTCGGACATTCCGATAGTGTGTGGGCTTCATTTTTCTTTCTAAAATTCTGACGGACCTAGAAATAGAACATGTTTCAAATCTTTCTGACAGAATCAGTTCCTATTGCTCGTATGTATGCTATTCCGACGGACCAAAAACGACACAGGGGCAGCTATTGGCTACTGGCTATTGAACTTCCTTTTTCTAGTCCCGTCGTACGTCATTGCTTTCTAAACGATTGGACTTTGATGTGATCGTGTGTAGGCAAGTCCGTTTCAGCGGAACTCCGTCAGAAAGACCGTCGGACTCTATTCTGACTGAAAGTCCGGTCGTGTGTATGTGGCATTATAGAGTCTACAAACTATGGTGCCAATCACTGAAAATTGATCACATCTGAATCAGGCCTTCAGTACATCAGGTGAATCTCATTTCATGAGACACTAATGCCCTGCACACACGGTCGGATTTTCCGACGGAAAATGTGTGATTAGACCTTGTTGTCGGAAAATCCGACCGTGTGGGCTCCATCACACATTTTCCATTGGAATTTCCGACACACAAAGTTTGAGAGCAGGCTATAAAATTTTCCGACAACAAAATCCGTTGTCGGAAATTCCGATCGTGTGTACACAAATACGACGCACAAAGTGCCACGCATGCTCAGAATAAATTAAGAGACGAAAGCTATTGGCTACTGCCCCGTTTATAGTCCTGACGTATGTGTTTTACGTCACCACGTTCAGAACGATCAGATTTTCCGACAACTTTGTGTGACCGTGTGTAAGACAAGTTTGAGCCAACATCCGTCGGAAAAAATCCATGGATTTTGTTGTCGGAATGTCTGATCAATGTCCGAACGCGTGTACGGGGCATAACAAGTCAGGATAGTGCAAATACCCCCCCCCCAATGACCCCTTTTTAGAAAGTAGACATTCCAAGGTATTAAGTAAGTAGCATGGTGAGTTTTTTAAGTTGTAATTTTTTCCCACAATTCTTTGCAAAATGAAGATTTTTTTTTTTACAAAATTGTCAAATTATCAGGTTATTTAGGTTATTTCTCACACACAGCATATGCATACAACAAATTACACCCCAAAATACATTCTGCTACTCTTCCGGAGTATGGCGATACCACATGTGTGAGACTTTTACACAGCCTGGCCACATACAAAGGACCAACATTGAAGTAGCACCTTTAGGCGTTCTACAAGCATAAATGACACATCTCATTTCTCAACCACCTATTACACTTTTGAAGGCCCTGGAGCACCAGGACAATGGAATTGCCCACAAAATTACCCCATTTTGGAAAGCAAACACCCAACGTATAATCTATGAGGCATAATGAGTCTTTTGAACGGTTCATTTTTTCCAGAAGTTTTTGGAAAATGTCGAAAAAAAATGAAAACGCATTTTTTTTTTTACACAAAGTTGTCAATTTATAAGATATTTTTAACACATAGCATGTATATAGCAAAAATTACACCCCAAAATACATTCTGCTACTCTTCTCAAGTATGGCGATACCACATGTGTGAGACTTTTACACAGCCTGGCCACATACAGAGGCCCAACATTAAAGTAGCACCTTCAGGCGTTCTAGGAGCATAAATTACACATCTCATTTCATTGCTACCTATCACACTTTTGAAGGTCCTTGAGCACCAGGACAGTGGAATTACCCACAAAATGACCCCATTTTGGAAAGCAAACACCCCAACGTATATTCTATGAGGCGTGGGCTGCAAATAGGTACTCTGATGGGCTGGAGACAGGTACTTGGGTAACTTGATGAGCTGCAGACAAGTACTCGGGTACTCCGATGGGCTGGTGACAGGTACTTGGTTACTCTGATGGGCTGGTGACAGGTACTCAGGTACTCTGATGAGCTGGTGACAGGTACTCGGCTACTCTGATGGCCTGGTGACAGGTACTCGGCTACTCTGATGGCCTGGTGACAGGTACTCGGGTACTCTGATGGCCTGGTGACAGGTACTCGGGTACTCTGATGGGCTGGTGACTGGTATTCGGGTACTCTAAAGGGTGGTGACAGGTACTCGGTACTCATATCGACTGTGACAGGTACTCAGGTACTCATATAGACTGTGACAGGTACTCAGATGAACTGTGACAGGCAATCAGGTACTCAGATGGACTGTGACAGGTACTCAGGTACTCAGATGGACTGTGACAGGTACTCGGGTACTCAGATGGACTGTGACAGGTACTCGGGTACTCTGATGGACTGTGACAGGTACTTGGGTACTCTGATGGACTGTGACAGGTACTTGGGTACTCTGATGGACTGTGACAGGTACTCGGGTACTCTAATGGACTGTGACAGGTACTTGGGTACTCAGATGAACTGTGACAGGTACTCATATGGACTGACAGGTACTCAGATGAACTGTGACAGGTACTTTGATAGGTGGTGACAGGTCCTCTTTATTGGGGGGGCAATCACTGTAAGCGGTAACACGATCGGTGTGTGAGGAGGAGAACCCAGTAACATCTCGTTACTGCGGTTTGTTGACATTAAGTGATCGGCTGTGAAAGGATCACAGCCGATCACGTGGTAAACAGCCGCTGACCAGTGGCTGTTTACCAGCGTCGGTGACGAGCAGTGTTCCCGGGAACACGCCGCCACCGAAGTGCACGCGCAGCACGCTCGAGATTGCGCGCATGCGCTATGCAAAGTGTGGCGGTACCACCTGTGATCGGCCGTGATGAAGATCACTTGGTAAACAGCCATGCCCAATGGCTGTTCACCCCCCTCGTTAGCGAGCGGTGTCTCCGTGACACAGCGCCACCGAAGGAACAGGGATGCGTGCACAGGATCGTGCATTCCCTGTGTAAATAGAGGGCCTTCATATGACACCCTCCCAGAAGGAGAGCCGCGCCACATGGTCATCATATGAAGAACGGCGGGCGGCAAGTAGTTAAGCAGTGCTTTTCAGCCAAAGAAGGGGTTAAAACCGCCCCTGTTCAGGTGCTTTGGAAGCGCTGCCTATTCATTTCAATGGGCAGGGCATTTTGGGAGCGCTGTAAACAGTGCTCCTAAACCACCCCAAAGATGCTGCTTGCAGGACTTTTTCTAACGTCCCGCAAGCGCACCACCCCAGTGTGAAAGCACTCAGGCTTTGACACTCGGGCGGCATAGGAGGCAGTTCTCAGGTGCTTTACAGGCGCTTTTTCTAGAGCTAAATTGCCCGAAAACTGCCTCGGTGTCAAAGGGGTCTAAGCATTTGCGGCACTTTTGGTTCTAACTGCGACTCGTGTAGCTCTAAAATGCGCCACTGTCCCATTGAATGCTCCACTTTTACATTGTGGCACACTGAATGCTCCAAATGTAAAAGCGGTGCTAATTAAGACAGAGTGTCTTTTGGCATACAGAGAGAATAACTGCATGCAAAAGTGTCTCGCATACATTCTAAAGCCTCGTACACACGATCGGACTTTCTGACAACAAAACTGTGGAATTTTGTTCGAAGGGTGTTGCGTCCAACTTGTCTTGCATACACACGGTCACACAAATGTTGGTCAACAATTATGAACGTAGTGACGTACAAGAGGTACGTGATGTCTCCATTACGAACACTAGTTTAACAAGACCGAGCGATTCCGGCTCGTCCTTGATTCCGAGCATGCGTGTTTGTACTTTGGACTTTTGTCCGACTGACTTGTGTACACACGATCAGAAAGTCCGACAACAAACATTTGTTGGCGGAAAATTTGAGAACATGCTAGCCAACATTTGTTGGCGGAAAGTCCGCCAACAAATGTCTGATGGAGCATACACACGGTCGGACTTACTGCCAACAAGCTCACATCCGACATTTCCCGTCGGAGAATCCGATCATGTGTATGGGGCATTAAAGCGCATAAGCCAAATTCAAGTACAAGTTCTAGACAGGTCTATGAATTTGGCGCATTCATTTAAGAATTCCTGAGAGACACCTTCACAAAATCTTCCTGCGCCAGTCTTTATGAATTCCAGGGTATGTGTGCATTGCCCGCTCTAGCATGACCTAGTCCACCCTTTGAAGGACTCAGTCCTACCATGTTCATTTTGAATTCAGATAGGCCGGCTGCCTTTAGAGAAAAGAAAAAAAAAACTGTTTTGACAAAATATAGAGGGAAATACCATATTAAGCATTTTTAATGTAAAATCTTTGATGACTAAAGGCCTCAAGAATGTTTTAGGTCCAAGAATGTCCCTGTCATGAGGAATACACAGCTGACTAATTCTCATAACTGTGTCATGAGGGCACCCAGCCAAACAAGCAGAGAGGAAAGTCAGTCACTCATGCATGGGCTCTGTGAAGGGGAGGAAATAGTGTTTGCTGTCAGTACTATGATTTTTTTTTTTTCTTCAGTTTTAGAAGACTGTGCAAGTCTTGATCCGACAGGCTGGAAGACAGTGATTTAGAGGAATGTCTGAGGTGCACAGGCTGACACAACAGCGAGAAGTGGCTGAGGGCGGGAATTGGGCGGGCTTGTACACTTGTACACCATCTAGCCGTGCTGCCAGTCTCAACTCCTCCGCTCATTTGCAACAGCACTGAACATCCCACACTGTTATCAGAGGGAGGGAAGACACAATAATATCTCCGCAATAACTCGCTGAGGAGAAGTGCGTGGAAGAAGAAAAGCCTGCCCTGCTGTGACCGGGAATATGGCGTGCCCGGGGACCTCCGGAGAAGTCAGATGAAGCACAGCACACATGGGGCTCACTATTGTCTTCTAAAGCAAGACTATGGACTGCAGGGCACCCATGGTGCCACTTGTGTCCATTTCCTAACAGGAAGTCCCTATTGACTAGAAAGGACATTATTGTGGACGCCGGGAGGACACTTGGCATTGGACACAAGACTCTCAGCACCTTCATTGTCATGCCATTGACCATGGAAGTTTGCTGCTGGATGTTGGCGCTCCTAGGAGCATCTACGTTTGTTCCAGGTTGGTATGTGATAGTGGTGGGTGAAGGGGGGGGGGGGGGCACATTGGGCATGTGTTTTTATTCTAGGCTTTGTTCAATCTACAGACTATTCATGAATGGACTGATCTCCATGTAAATAGCAAGTGCCATCTGCTAAATTGTCACTTACTATTGTTATTGCATGCTATTGGGTAAACACTGGAGGATCACATAGAACTATGTATCTCTATGCAGAGATCATATGAATCCTGACAGGTCATCTTCACATTGATGATGAGAGCCAGTTCACGCCGCCATGTCACAGTTATATGCGGTAAATTACACAGTGATGGTAGCGCACAGTGTAAGTGCCATTCATGTCAAATGCCACCCTAGTGCATTTTCTTAACCATTTTCACCCCCTTCCTGCCCAGGCCAATTTTCAGCTTTCAGTGCTGTTGCACTTTGAATGACAATTGCGCAGTCATGCAACAATGCACCCAAATTTCATTTTTATTATTATTTTTGGGACAGATAGGGCTTTCTCTTTGTTTCTGTTAGGAAATTTAGAAAATAAATAATTTTTCTTTTTCACTGATGGGCACTGATAGGTTGCACTCATAGGCTGCACTGATGGGCACTGATAGGCACTGATGAGGCTGCACTGATGGACACTAATAGGTTGCACTGATGATGTTGCACTTATAAGGCAGCACCAATGGGCACCGTTAGGCTGCACTGATGAGGCAGCACTGATAGGCTGCACTGATGGACACTCATATGCTGCACTGGCGGACACTGGCACTGATGGGGCTGCACTGATCTTTAGGGCACTGATCATCAGAGCCCTGATTATCAGTGTAATTGTGTGCTGTCACAGGATAGCCGGTTATCGGCTTTCTTTTCCTCACACAGTGACAGCGCTGAGGAAAGGTAATGCCGATAAACAGCATTTGCTTATATGGGATCAGCTGTGATTGGACACAGCTGATCACATGTTAAAGGGCCACTGTAATTGGCCCTTTACCTCGATCTGTGATCAGTTGTCTTCAAAGAACACAGCAATCACAGAGCACGCCCGATGCAAGGTTCTGGGAGGACGTCAATAGACGCCCTCCCAGAACTGGACAACCGCGCTGTAGCACGGTCAGCAAGTGGTTAAGGTGGAATTCCAGGCTCTAAATAACGAAAACTGAACTGCTCCCACCCCCTCGTAACGCAACTACCCTGTAGAAGGAAGGTACATATACAAACCTATTTTCAGGGCGCTTTGGTCCAGTCATGTGATCTCCCCAGTGGCCAGCTTCAGGGGAGAGGAGAGAGTGCCAACAATGGATGGAATGTCTGGGTGGTGACTTCACCCATAGGCTTATTATATGGGCATCTGTTGTCGTTGCTGTCTCCTCTCCTCTCCCCTGAAGCTGCTGCTGGGAGCCAATCACGTGACAAGACCAGAGTGTCCTGAGAATAAGTAAGTATATGTATCTTCTTTTTGCAGGGTAGTTATAATAGTTACAGTTGGGGGAGGGGTGGATTTGGTAGCCATTTTAAACTTAATTAGTTAAATATAAAAAAATTGGAGGATTGTTATTTGCTAGTCCAGCATCCCTAATTTGAATGGTATACAAATTTCCCCTTGGAAAATGGGACTTTTTAGGCACAGATTGTGAAACAGTATATGTTTATAAAAAAAGTTTTTTTATCAAAAAAAAAAACAAAGTTGTGTTGTAGAGAGTAGCACATAGTTCTAAAAACATTAATGGTTGGGTTTTTGTGCAAAACACAAGAAATGCATATAATACCTAAACATTTGAACATGTAACAAAATATGAAAACATAAAATACAATCAATCGTATTTCCTACGCGTTATGGAGTATGATAAACTCCTTCTTCAGGGACAGTTTGATACGTAGTTTAAAGTTTTAATTATAATCTAAAAATACTAAAGAAATCTTTAGTAAACATTATATATCCAATAAACATTCATAGTTTCAAAAAATGGCAACAGATGGAAAAGGCAAAAAAATACATATAGGTTAAATTATTCACATACTCACATGTCCATAAATGAGTAGGGTCCAAAGTAATGAACAAAGAAGCCAGATGGCCATACTGGGTAGATGGAGAGAAAGAGGGTAGAGAAAATATTATCTCCTCACTCCGGAGAGAGGCAGACACAGTGATCCCCCGTGTGCAAACCGGGACCGGCTCAGCAAGGAAAACTGGGGGTGAAAAAAGCACATATAAATTGGCCAGAACATCAGACAATGCGCTCCAATGGGGTTACAGTGTATATTGGCAGGGATAAATAATGGCATAAAAGCACATGTATATTATTGAAAAAAACCCCAAAGAGAGCGCTATACCTGGAACAATGATGTAACCGGTAACAGGAGGCAGATTAGGTGAAGTGCTTCAAAACATCCCCTATTTTTTCATATAGGAGAGGAGGGATGAGATGTGGAGCCAATGCGTGGAAAGCTACTAGGTGCACACAGACAAATATAGTCAGTGGCTGGGATGCCTAGGAATAATTCCACAGTAGTTCAGCCTTTTAGACTAACATCAAAAGCACCCTGCAGTCAAAAAAGGAAGGTGTTTGAAACAAGAAAGACAATGATTCCAAATCAAAAAACACCTTATGAATAGGTGTAAGGTTGGGATAATGGCACCAAACTCCATAGACACAATCACCAATGTCGTGCCTCTCTGATCAATCTCCAATGGATCTCAGCCATGGGAAGCTGCCGATTTATAGGGCTGATGGGTGTAACCCACCTCAGTAACAGGTGAAGGTGATCGCAATCACTGCTCACCTGCCTATGACTGCCTATCACAGTCCCCCGAGTGCGCGGGGCACGGCGTCACCCCCTGCCCACATCAAAGATGGTGGCTTAAGCGGAGTGACATCATGCGTCGTGCTCCCACCGACACACATGTGCGGTCACCCAGAGGGGTTGCGATGCCCAGCGGAGAGTAAGATGGGAACCAATCCTTACAGGGTAGAGGCGGCATCTGCGCAGTGGGCAGGAACGCAATCAGATACACCTGACTGAACGTAGGGGTCTAGGAAAGAAAGGACACCAATGATGGAGGTACAGACCTACATCATAGCCCGAGCAACATGAGGGACCGCAAAAAATGCCGAACTGGCCTGCGGGTAGAGAGGTGAAAAATTCACACAATCAAAATCCATGGGCCTAAACGGCCCACGCGTTCCGGGATTGCACATAAGAATGGAACACAAATTAATGCCCAATCCCCAGAGGTCAAAGAAGGAGAAAGAAAAGGAAAGGGGAAAGACGAAGAAAAAGAAGAAAAGCGAAAAAGAAAAGGAGAAAGGGAAAAGGAGATGAAAAAAAACATTTTAATGAAATAAAAATAATGTAGATTAGAAAATAATGTGGGAGGAAGAGAGAGTGAAGTGGTTGGTACCCTAGATCACATTGCTTTTGATGTTAGTCTAAAAGGCTGAACTACTGTGGAATTATTCCTAGGCATCCCAGCCACTGACTATATTTGTCTGTGTGCACCTAGCAGCTTTCCACGCATTGGCTCCACATCTCATCCCTCCTCTCCTATATTAAAAAATAGGGGATGTTTTGAAGCACTTCACCTAATCTGCCTCCTGTTACCGGTTACATCATTGTTCCAGGTATAGTGCTCTCTTTGGGGTTTTTTTCAGTAATATACATGTGCTTTTATGCCATTATTTATCCCTGCCAATATACACTGTAACCCCATTGGAGCGCATTGTCTGACGTTCTGGCCAATTTATATGTGCTTTTTTCACCCCCAGTTTTCCTTGCTGAGCCGGTCCCGGTTTGCACACGGGGGATCACTGTGTCTGCCTCTCTCCGGAGTGAGGAGATAATATTTTCTCTACTCTTTTTCTCTCCATCTACCCAGTATGGCCATCTGGCTTCTTTGTTCATTACTTTGGACCCTACTCATTTATGTACATGTGAGTATGTGAATAATTTGACCTATTTGTGTTTTTTTGCCTTGTCCATCTGTTGCCAGTTTTTGAAACTATGAATGCTTATTGGATATATAATGTTTACTAAAGATTTCTTTAGTATTTTTAGATTATAATTAAAACTTTAAACTACGTATCAAACTGTCCCTGAAGAAGGAGTTTATTATACTCCGTAACGCGTAGGAAATACGATTGTGTTTTATGTTTTCATATTTTGTTATATGTTCAAATGTTTGGGTATTATATGCATTTCTTGTGTTTTGTACAAAAACCAAACCATTAATGTTTTTATAACTATGTGCTACTCTCTACGACACAACTTTTTTTTTTTTGATAAATAAAACTTTTTTATAAACATATACTGTTTCACAATCTGTGCCTAAAAAGTCCCATTTTCCAAGGGGAAATTTGTATACCAAACGTAATTAGTTAGAGCCTGGAATTTCACTTTAAACCGGTATTAAGGCTGCTTTCACACTGCTGCATTGAAATTACGGGTAAAAATGCATATGTGTTTTTACCACGTTTTCTGGACTCCTGACTCCAATCATGCACCTGTAAAACTTGGACTTGTGACTCAAAAAACACAACGCAGGTGTGTTTTTGATGTGTTTTCTGTAGAATTCAATGTGAGATGCATTTTTGGTGCACCTTTAAAAAGCACACCAAACATTTTTCATGCTTGACTTTTAAAAATGCAGCACACTGGTGTTAAGAGTTCCATAAGATTTAAAGGGATACATTTTCATGCATTTTTCTGTTGCTTTTATAACCCAAAAATGCATCAAAAACAGATCGGTGTAAAAGAGCCCTAAAGTAATTTTTTTTAAAATTAAAATAAAAATGATGTTTTTATATTAAAATAAGCCTATGGCTCCCACAGCTACTTGTGTTTCTTGTGAGAGCAAGAAGAGAGGAGAGCGGGCTGCAGATGGGACAGCACTGGATCCTGAGAAGAGTCAGGTGTTTAGTGATGGGGAAGAGGGGAGCAAGTAGCAGGGAGTTTTTTACCTTGATGCAGAAAATGCATTAATTAAAAAAAAACACTTAGGCTGGGTTCACATATGTGCAAATTGGATGGGGTTTTCACCCCATCCAATTCGCATGACGTGCAAGTGTGACCGGCTCTCAATGGAGTCGGTTCACACATGTCTGGGATGGCCACGGTGCGAATTCCTGTGTGTTTTTGGGTCCGGTTCAGGTGCGGATTCAGGCAAAAGTTTGGACCTGAATCACACCTAAACTGGTGAACAGGAACGCACCGGACCCCATGCTGGAAACCGCGGCCGTACATATGTGAACCTAGCCTTAGCCTTTAGAACCACTTTAAGGGCCAGTTGCGTTTTAGGCGTATTACCATAGAGCTCTATATAATGTGCGTTTTCATGAAAGAACATGAAAGATGTAGGAAGAAGGATTTTACTTAATGAGGTCAAATAAGACATCTGCCTTTGGCGGCACTCATGAAGGCACAGTGCAAGACGTCACTTCAGTCCCAGTGCAGCTCAGAAATGTTCAGCCTGGTAAAACCACAGGCTCAGCATTACTGAAGTCCCTGTCAGGCTGCTGCACCTGTCACACAGGCAGGTGAAGTGACTGAATCTATTCAGTGATCTGAATCCTGTGAAAAGAGCCAGTTCCGCTTCTCTGAACACAGTACACAGCCCTAGTTGTGGTGCATGCATTATTGCAATGCAAGGTGGCATAGATGGGCCTTACTTGAATAACATTTAATTTGCAATAGGACTAGATCTGGGCTTGCTGACCTGCCATCCCAGAACATCAGAGTGCAGTGAGCCGACGCCAGCAGCAGAGCGAGCAGTCACCTGCGGAGGGAGCAGAAGCATAAGCTAATTCTTCCTCTATTGCGCTGACTCCTGTCTCAGGCGGAGAAATACCAAGTACACTCCCCCTATAATTCTCTCTAGCAACCTGATGAATGTCAGCAGCAGCTGCAAGAGGAAAAGTTGAGTGTATTAACCACTTCAGCCCCGGAAGGATTTACCCCCTTAATGGTAGCTGAGCCGCCCTGCCGCAGTATATCTGCAGAAGGCGGTCAGCAAGTGGTTAAACATCGCATACACTGGCCATAAAAGCTTTTGCAATAGGCATAGTAGCACCCATTAAAGGGTTAATAACAACTTTTAGGCTGCTTTCACACTGATCTGCAGGTGCAGCGCAGTTTATCTGGGGCTTTCCTGCAGGTTAGCTGCACTGAGCCATAGACTTCTATTATATCCTGCGGAATTAGTGCGCTTTCAGAAAGTCTACCACATCTGTAAGATGTAATAGAAGTTTATGGTAAACCACAGCTAACCCGTAGGAAGGCCGGAGATGCGCTGCTCTACACCCATGGTGCCGGTAAACTGCAGCACATCAGTGTCAAAGCAATAGGTTCTGAATAATAAGGGTTCGTTTACAATTGCGGTTTGGGGGCGGTTAATTGTTGCCAGCGACTGGTTACCAAATCACTTAAGTGGCCATCGCTCTACAAACTAAAGGCTGAGCATCAAGTGCATTAGGAGCATGTGGCCCCCAGGCTGTAGGTTGGGCACCAGGGCTGTAATAGGAAGGGCCTGAAAAAGGACCCTTTTGATAGACAAGAGTCTGTTGGGGATTAATGATGCCTGCCCCCTTGCAGCACAAATGGCTAAATTGGGCGGCAGTAGTGATGCCTCTGTGTGTGCGATTCCGTAAACCCCCAGGCAGACAGCTCAGTGACACAGAACCTATAAAAAACGCGTATGCTCGGCATCACTGAGTAAAATTATCTGTGCCCTGTCACACCCACACAGGTGCAGTAGCGGTCATCACTGTGGTTTTACCAGGCTTAGCCTTACTGAACAGCACTGAGACCAGAGCAACCCAACCTAAGTGCTGCCCCCATCTTCCCCACCATACCTCTCTGAGCAGCCACTTCAGCTGACCTCATGGAAGGTACGGTCCTGATAGCAAGATTACCAATTACCTTATTTTAAGGAAAGCTACAAATTCAAAAGTAATGAAAATATTAAAGTAGCTGAATTCCAAATGTAAATACTAAGGATTTTAGGTAATATTTATTCATATTACTGCAAGGTTTATGGGTCATGAATCACATATGTTGCTTCTAGAACCAGTTTGCTTTAAACCATGTACTGCCATGACATGCACTTCTTCCCATGTACTGTCTGTATACATTGTACTAGTGATCTGTGTTATGAACCTGGTGAAGAAATTCTGGTTTCATCTGTTATGCTTGTTAGATAAAGCAAGAGCTAGATTAGGACAGAGGATGCTGTGTGCCAGCTCCTGTATTTGTCAGCCATTCATTGCCAGCCAAACCACACTAATTACCTTGATGGCATCTCACAATTGTAGCTATTTGAAGTAGATGTTTCAACACGTGCATACGACTGGACTGTTTCAGTAACGTGTATAAACCAACGAAGACGTGGAAAGTGCCAAAAAATACAGCAATTTCTGTTTGAGTTTGCAGTTAAATCCGTGAAGAGATTGTTTCTGATTGGTTGCTTTGAGCTGATACACTTTGCACACTGTATTTTGTACTAAATGAAGGACTTAAAAATCAAATAGGTATTCTCGAATTGTTTTATTGAGTTACATCTGTGACTGTTGGCT